>NC_047670.1:40448042-41056167 GCF_011762505.2 Arvicanthis niloticus | reverse complement strand
CTATTGTAGGAACTATAAAGTTCTTATAAGACTTAACTCCTGCAGTATCACACATTTATTTTTTTGTCACATCACAAGGTCTAAGTGGAGATATCCAACTGAAAACTTAGATGCAAAGGAAAAATTCTCAAAAATCTTAGATTCCTTTCTTTAAAAAAAATTGTCATATTCCAAACCATTTCAAACATACATGCTAAAGTTCACAATTCATTTAGAATGGACACTTCATTTGCCTCTCTCAATCTGCTTCCTGTGAAAATATAAAAGCTGATTGCCAAGGTGCCCAGGTGCTATGGAGATAGGAAATATAAACAGAGTTAAAGTGATAGACAAGTAGTGATAGAAGGCCAGAGAAGAAAACACAAGATGACAATGGCCAGTGTCAGGAATGTCAGCTGAAAATAATTATTAATTGGAAAATAGATACCAAAGTTCCCATCAGGATTTTAAAAAATACTTCAGAAGTTTTTTTCATTCTTGTTTGAAAAACAATATATGGATATTCAGAGCCTTCATCATCAAAAGTATCTAAACAACAGAGGACAGGGGAACAACATGAGTCTTGCTTGATTTTAATGTTCCCAGCTGAGTTGACACTCGGACTAGTAGTAAGCTAGTCCTCTATGTGGCATCATTATTTTTGGATCAAAATACAAACATGGCCATAAGTGGAAAATGAGTTTGATTTGCCAAGGCTATCCTGACTAAGAGCAGGCTCCACAGTGTTCAGAGTAGACAGTGATAAGATCACCATAGAGAAGATTTTAGTGTTTCCTTTACTGTAACATTCTTCTGAAATGCGCTTGGCTCTTATAGTTGCAGGCTTTCCTTGTGGAAGGCAGAACCTGCTCTGCTGGGGTAGCTACTTAGTAGGAAAAGACAGGGTTAGAACAGATCCATCAAGTAAGGAGACTCCCCCATGCAGACCCAAGATAAAATAAGCCACGCTTGCCAAGGTTTGGTTGTTTTATTTTGCTTTAGGGCTTTTCATTTTACCTACTTTTCTCATTCTTGTGACCAAATACATGACAATTATCAACTTATGAACAGAAGGGTTTATTTGAACTTATGATATGAAGGAAGACAGTCCATCATGAAAGGAAGGGCATGGCAGCAGATTATGACACAGCTAGTCATAATCTATCCACAGTTAGGATGTAGAGAACAGACGAAGTCGGACCAGGCTCCATAACCTCAAGTAAACTCCTGGTGATCCACTTTCTCCTTCAAGGCTGCACCTCCTGAAGGTTTCAAGACATTTCAGAACAGTACCACCAACAGTGGACCATGTGTTCCAACAAATGAGCTTGCGAAGGATATTTCACATTCAAAGTACAACACTTACCAAGCAAAAACCCTAGTCATGCTCTGCAGAAGTCAAGATGAGGACAAATAAAAGGAACAGAGGAGAGTCACAAGATTTTATTCAGTGAAATTCCTTTCTAGAAAGGAGGGCATCCATTAAGTCTCTGCTCCATTTTTGTCTCTGTATTTCTTTTAGACAGGAGCAATTTTGGACTGAAATTTTTGAAAGTGGGTTGGTGTCCTCATCCCTCCATTGAGGAACCTGTCTAATTACTGGAGGTAGTCTCCTCAGGTTCCATATCCCCACTGTTGGGCACTTCAACTAAAGTCACCCACATTGAGTCCTGGGAGCCTCCCACATCCCAGGACTCAGGACATTCTAGAGGTTCTCCCCCACTCCCAACCCCCTTCAGGTGCACATTTCAATTCATTCTCCTAGCCCTCTGGGCTTCTTTCCTGTACTTGATTCTGCTCCCTTTTTCCCCTCCCCTTCTCCTTTCAAACTCAGATTCTTCCCTCTCTCTGTTTCCTATAATTATTTTGTTCCTCCTTATAAGTAAGATTGAAGCATCCTCACTTAGGCCTTTCTTCTTGTTCAAATTCATAGGGACAAATTCATAGGGTGTATCATGGTTATTCTGTACATTTTGGCTAATACCCAATTATCACTGAGAACATACTATGCATGTCCTTTTGGTCACCTCACTCAGGACAATATTTTCTAGTGCCATCCATTTGCCTGCAAAATTTATGATGTCCCTGTTTTTAATAGCTGAATAGTGACTGGTCCAACTTGAGATCCATCCCATGGGTGAGAATCAAACCCTGACATAATTACTAATGCTCTATTGTGCTTCCACACAGGAGCCTAGCATGGCTGTCCTCTGAGAGGCTCTATCAACAGCTGACTGAGACAGATGCAGATACTCACAGGCAAGCATTTAACTGAGGTCGGGGACCCCAATGGAAGAGTTAGGGGAAAGATTATGGAGCTGAAGGGGATGGAAACCTCATAGATGAGGTTTGAGAAGAGAAGAGAGGAGGGTAGTTGGTACCCAAACAATATAATCCATTATATATATATATGAATATATATATATGATTATATATATAAGATACATATATAATAAGATATAATAAGATTATATATATATAATATAATAAACTTCTGAAACTTAATTTTTGTAAAGAAGCATCCACCTCCATCCACTGATATGTCTTTTTTTGGTGTCTGTGAGCTGCTGAATTAAATTAGGATTGCTTGCATTAGTGTTTAAAGCTCTCTCTCTCTCTCTCTCTCTCTCTCTCTCTCTATATATATATATATATATATATATATATATATATATATATATATGAAACTTTAAAGTAGTAGTTCTAAATCTCCTTAATGATGTAATTCTTGAATAGAGTTTCTCATATTCTCATGACCCCACCATAAAATATAACTAATTCTGCTATTAGTTGAGAACCACTGCTTTAAAGAATTTAAAAAGGAAAGACAAAAAATACAGTTATAAAATCATCAAAAAATGAAAAAATTCACACATGTCACATTGTAATATTGCTGCTATGCTGTTCCTGCTACTTCTGATGGTGGTGGTGGTGGTGGTGATGATGGTGATGGTGATGGTGATGGTGATGATGAAACTCCATTTCCAGATATGATTCAATCTTCTGCCTCCTGACTCTAGAACACACTTTGATCACTCAGCAAACCAATCCCAGACAAACAGGCCACACTGAAACTTCTTTCACGTACATTCATCTGGTAAAGTCAATGTAGCCTAATATCCACTCCTTTACACAGGATATACTTCTGCCCTAGACACTCTCCTTGACCAAGAATGTAAGAGCAAGTGACCTGTCTACCCCCAGCATGCACATACAATGTTCTACATGTACCTCAGTTTGTGGAGTTGGAGGTTACAGTGTCCCCAGCTTCAACCTGAACTCCACACATTACAGACTTCATCTCTAAAGATTAGAGAAAGCATAAAACCATCTCCCTCCCACCCCAATGGCACATGGCACTCTTTGTGGTTTATGACATCAGAGACCTTGCCTTGACCCAGAAAAAAGATCACTTTCATGTACTCCATTCATGAACCAAGTCTTTCTTTCCACAATAAAGTAAAAGCTACACTGAATCCAGCCAAGATCCAACAAGGAAAAAGACCATCAAGCATGAACAAAAAATGTTTGCTCAACTCCTATAAGACACAAGTATTTTTTCATTCCAGATAAACATAAAAACAAACTGCCTCCTTCACAAATTAACAAAGACATATTAATGACCACTAATGACAAGGACTTAGATGAAAGTCCAGGTAAAGCATTCAGAATAATGTATTTAAATATCTCAAAGAGGACACAAATAAATGCATGGATGAATTAAAAGAGCATATGAATAATCTCCTGTATGAATTCTAAGAAAACGCAAACAAACTGAATGGAACAAGGAATTCAATTTATGGGCTAAAAATAAAATTAAGCAAAGAGAAATACTGAAATAAAGTCAAACTGAAATAATACCAAAGATGAAGTTTTCAGTAAGCTAAAGGAGAAGTTTGGCAGAAAGCCTTACCTACAGAACAGGCCATATGGAGGATAGAATGCCAGGGCTTAAGCATAAAGTAGAGAAATTAGATCATCCAACTAAAGTCTATTTAAGTTTTTAAAAATATATAAACAGAATAAATATAATCTGAAGGACACTCTAAAAGGCTCAATTAACAAAGATAAGTAAAGGTATTCTATGATCCAGGAGAGAAGCAGGAGCTGATATTCTGTTATCTGACAAAATAGACTTCAAGCATTTTTAACAGAGAAGATAATGAAGTCACTTCATACTGATTAAGAGAAGAATCCATCTAGACAATATCACCAATGTAAACATGTATGCATCAAACACAGATGTACACTGTTTCATAAAATAAATACTACTAGGCTTAAAGTCAGAGATTAACACCAGTATATTGATAATAGACATGACATCAAGGTAAAACAAACACAAACAAAGACTAGAAAAACATCTGATATAAATGGTTCCATAAGCAGATATAGCTAACAGACATCTACAAAACTTTCAACCCAAATATTACAGGAAAAAATCTATCCAGAATTCCATGGGACACACTCTAAAACTGACCACACTCCAAAGCACAGAAATAACCTCTTAAATCTAATGGAACTAAAATACCTCCTTGTATTTTATCTGACCACAGTGGTATAAATCTAGGAATCAACAGTGAGAGAAATCATAGGAAATACACAAATTCATGGAAATGAAATGACATTGCTATTAAACAGTAAGTGGGTTGTACCACTCCTTTCAGTGCTCCAAGAACAATGCTGAAAGATTGTGACAGCTACCAGCTTAGAAGGGTTGCATAATTATTTCTATAGTATTCTGCAAAGCTGTTGCAAACATGCTCCCATACCAGCTGTCGGTGCCTTCACTAGCCCTGTACAAGTCTTGGCCTGTCAACAGGCAATCAGCTAAGGGTCATGATGCCATACCCCTCCCTACCAACCTACTGCCAACTGATGTGGGAGGGACAGTCATTGTCTTGGTTATATATCAATGAGCCTACTGGATTAGAATGAATGGTTCCAACCCCTTAGCTACATGGAGGGTCCTGGTTAAAATTAGTGGGTCACAAAACAAAACAAGAAGGTGTGGATGTGGAAAATGGACCAGTGAAAAGCAAGAAGGATGACAGGAAGGAAGGAGACAAGAGAAGGCAGGAGAGGAATGTGCTATTTGCCTTGGTGACGTGCATGCTGCTCAGCCTGTATAAATACATCAAACTGATGTTCTTTGTACTTAAAAGAAACAAAATAAACAAACAAATTGGATTAAACCTTGTTTCAAAAAGTTTCTAATGTGTAAAAATGTATTTGTTGTACACAGAAAACTAATATATTTTAGCAGATGCCCGTGTGTTCTTTTAAATCTACCCCAATAAAATGTAGTAATTTTTAAAACAATGAACAATGAACATATTGAACATTGATTAAAATAAAGTAGAAGAAAACTCTTGAGAGATTAGAGATATATCCCTTGTTGTGAGGTAAGGGATTTCAGATCCTTCTTTATCTTTAATGTAGCAAAGAGAATTCAGAACAATAACTTTAGTGCTATCTACCTGGAGCAAGTCATAACAGTTTAAAACATGAGTGCTCCCATTCAGATTCAGAAGCAAAGTGGACCATAGCTGTGGTCTTTGCATGAGTGGAAGTCTACTTGCAAACCAGACTCTGTGTAAGGTCCTTGAGAAATGCTGGAATTTTGTGTTACCCAAGATGAGCATTTTAATTCAATATTAATTCCTGTCTCAGCAGTGTCTGAAATACTAGAGGAGCCCACCCGTTTAGTTTAAAGTCAATTTTCTTCAGCCCAAAATAAAAGATTAAAAGTCTATTCTGTTCTAAGGTACTTACATATTAAAATCCCACATTGCTTGTATAATAGCATTCACTCATGGGTAGACAAAGCTTTGATAGGGACCAACCACATAGCTTTAAAACAGAGTCCAGCCCCACAGCAGAGCACTAAACAGTGCAAACTAGTAGAGATACATCATAGACACTGTAATTCTGAGCTGTTGGCTCAATGGCATGCTCCTACCTAACATGCCCTCCATCTCAGCACCTTTTATTTTGTACCAGAATACTACTTTCACCCCTAAACAATAAGATTTTTACAATTAGTGATATCTTACTCTTTTATGATCAGGGAAAAAGAAATGGAGCTAATACTGGAGAGATGAAGGTCATATGTCAGATTCATTCCTGATACAAGGTTCTTATTGACACAGTTCTCATGTACAGCCAATAGACTTTCTGATCTATGATTAACTTAATCCTGTCACCATTACCCTCCTTGAGCATTTCAAATCCTCATCTAAGTTCTGCATAGTAGAGAATAGATTGGATGCTGCCTCTTGATGAGCAAGAATATTTCCAGTAGAAAAGTCAGAATAGACACAGTAATCCAGCAATAAATTAAATAGCTTTTTCCTCCCTAAAGAAGAAGATGGACTTTCAAGATGTTGCTATAATGAACACCTTCTGCATGTAAACATGAAGCCAAAGCAGAGAAGAGATTCACCCTTAAATAGCTAGTAGTTTCCTAGAGCAATTTAGACTGGTCCTAAGGAAAATGTCAACAATGAAGATAAAGCTATGCTAATTACTCAATGCCTTCTTTTAATGTAGAGTGAAAAGACATAAGGAAATAGAAAAACACCTACTTTATTCACTGGCTTATTCAGTTTTTAATTCAAGTATCTAAGCAAAATGTATTGAAAGTCAACATTGTAGAAAGCATTCTGAAATGTCTCTGTTGAAAAAAGGGCACAAAGGACCAATGTCATATGACACATCTTGTCCTCTCCTCAGTTATTAACAACAGTTATGGCCTAAGAGAAGTTGGAATTACAAATTTTAAGGAAGTATAATAAACAAAACACTTAAGAAATGAGAGAAACTCAAACATCCCCCCCCCCCCAGATCTCCCAGGGACTGAGCTACCAACTTAAGAATACACATGGAGGGACCCATGACTTCAGCTGGATATGTACCAGAGGATGGCATTGTCTGGCATCAGTGGGAGGGGAGGCCCTTGGTTCTGTGAAGCTCAGATAACCCAGCATAGGGGAATTCTAGGGCAGTAAGGCAGGAGTAGGGAGCAGGAAGCACCCTCATAGAACCAGGGGGAGGGAAGGTTGGGGGTTTGTGAAGGGGAGACCGGGAAAGGAGATAGCATTTGAAAAATGTAAATAGATAAAATAACCAATTAAAAAAAAACTTTTACAAGGGAAAAAAAGAAATGGTAGAAACCTACGTTTGGAAGACTTTTTCTACAAATTACCTCACTCAAGTTACTCTAACTCCCTGCTTTCCTTAGAGCCACCACTCTTTCTTCTGTAAGCAGGGTTAGTGATGACATTCCAGAGGCTCTCACAAAATTGCACTGAGTTGCATGACAGGACTATAGGTAATTTATTAAAAGTTAAGATCAATGTCATAAATGTTACTCTCATTATTTAAAATGATGAGTGGACTTAAGTATACTAAAGCAAGAGAAGGTGAGATGTAGTTGAGCCTTGAGATATCTGAGTGTCTGTTTCTTATGAAGAGGAAGAAAGGGAAGAATTAAATGTCTATGTTATCGCAGAATTTCACAACTGAATAATATTATAAGACTCTGATTGTCTTCTGTGCGATGACAGAATAAGAAGACTCCAGACAGACAGATCAAGTTTTCTCTCCTGATAGTGAGAAAGTGATGACATCTATTCCCATCCTCTATCCCTATGTACATGCCTAATAGGCATACCCCAAAACACAATGCAATATGGAAAGCAGACCAGGGAGGCAGAGCAGGAGCTGGAGTTGAACATGGATCTTTCAGGGTATATCAAAAATACAGCTGCTTTCAAAACACACACAAAGAGCGAATGCTACAAGGAACAAGCTCTGGATTGCAGCTCCTGGGGTTTGCACTGGTCTCTTATGTGCTATACAGCCTTAGACAAGACAGTCTCCTTGAAATTCACTGTACTGACTGGTTTTGTGTGTCAACTTGACATAAGCTACAACCATTGGAGAGGACGAAGGCTCACTAGAAGAAATGATTCTATGAGATGCAGCTCTAAGGCCTTTCTTTTCTCAATTAGTGATCAGTGGGGAAGAGCCTAGCCCATAGTGGGTGGTGCTATCCCTAGGCTAGTGGTGCTGGGTTCTTTAAGAAGGCAGATTGAACAAGCTATGTGAAGCAAGGCAATAAGCAATACTCCTCCATGGCCTCTGCATCAGCTCCTGCCTCAAGGTTTCAGCCCTGCTTGAGTTCCTGCTCTGACTTCCTCCAATAATGGACTATGATCTGGAAGTATAAACCAAATGAACCGTTCCTCCCCAACTTGGTTTTTGTCATGGTGTCCTTTCACAGCAATAAAACACTAAGACAATGACTTTCTTTAGGTGCAAAATGACAACCATAGTAGGCCCACCACTCCCCTCCCCTCCCCTCCCCATCTACTTCTCCATTTCCTTTCAGAAAAGGGCAGGCTTCCCAGGGATATCAACCAAATATGGCATAGTAAGTTGCAATAAGATTATGCTCCTTCCCTCATATTAAAGCTAAACAAGACAACCCAGTAGAAGGGAAGGGGTTGCAAAAGCAAGTAGAAGAAAGAACAGGGGTGTTTCTGACACTTCTGCAAAGTTTCTATTCCACAAAACCAAAGCACTTCGTTCTTTCCTTCTACCCCATGTATTACCAGCAGGAGCCTCATGGAAGCATTCAATAGCACAGACAAGTAGCTCAGGCAACATTGAATTGGATCTAATAAAAGAAATTCAAAAAATAACATTAAAGTGCTAGGTACAAAAAAATAAAACCTATTTTTGAAAATAAGTATACTATAGTTACTTCTGAGAATTCACTGGCATACTCCAGATATTTAGGGATTAGTCTCCTCTTCTTTTAAATTGATCAAACATTTATCACAATATCTAGAGGTCCAGATTCCAGTAAACCCATACTGAGGCAAAAAAGGTTTTAGCTAGAGAGCATGCTGTCACATCTTGACTGGTGAAGATCAAACCTTCTCAGAGTAAAGGAATGAGACATGCCCTAACAAGAAGTTTCATCTGTCAGAAACAAGAAAGTGAGATGGCATTTTCCCAAGTCTCACAAAGATCAGAGCAAAGCAGGAAAAAAAATTCCAGTAATTGTTTCCAGGGCTCCACAAATGTTAGTGTTAAAATGGTTTCAACTTAACAAAGAATAACTTATGCATGATAGAAACTATTTCTGGTTTGCTTTTAAAGACAATAATAACAATATAGTGTAACATGCTCATGCGTATAAAATGCCAAAGAATGAATATATATATATATATATATATATATATATATAAATATATATATATATATATATATATATATATATATATATATAATTTGCAGGGGTAATATAGACATGTACATGAAACTCCGAATGTGTTTCAACGAGTAAAGTTTAAAAACACTCATTCTTTTTTCCCAAAATATCTCATTTATAAAGGAGAAATCAAGCATTTGAAAACATAGCAAAGAAATTAATGATATTAGTAAGCACATGTAGGAAAAGAAGTCCTAAGAACTCTGAGAGCAATGAAATCAACTGTGAGATGTGAATTAAAGGAAATAGTGAATGGGGATTAAATTGAATGCTTGAAAAAACAACAGCATGAGAAATCATCATGAACAGCCTTACATGATTTGAGAAAGCTATTGAAGAATGTGGGTTAAATAATCACAAATGTATTTGTTGTCTTACGTAGGAAAAACAGAAGCCTGGGGAAGTAGATGCACTTTGAGAGGTGAGCAGAGCTTATTGGAAGTTTGAAGTTTAGGCCATTTTATATTCTTTTCATTTTTCATATTACCCAAATTATTTCAAGCAAGTTTCACGATAAACATGACTTGGAAGTAAGAAAAAGATCAATAAACAATTTTTACAATGGATGGTCTGCAAACACATTTTTTATAGGCAAAGACAATATTGCAAAATTGCAGAAGATATATCGATTGCACCAGTAGTTTGCAAGGAGTTAACTGAGTTATCCACATTACTTAAAGGCATCTCCATTGCTCATGTGGTGGGAGAAGGGATTTTCAAGTCGCAAAGAGTGAAAACAGAAGATCCCAAATCACTTCTGCTACTTATTGACTATGTGGTGTTAATCTTACTGAGCTTTAATTTCCTCACTTGTAGAATCAGGATCAATAGTTTATAGCTTTGCTGTGAGGACCCATTGAGAAGATAAATTTCAAAAGCCTCGGATGGGACCTATTCATGTTAAGCCCTACAGGAGAGTTTATTGACATCTCTTTACGTGTATTCTTGAAATGAAAGGCAGCCAAGTTCAAAGCTGTGGAGGTTTGTGCAGGAAGCCACATCTGACTTTAAAAGTAAACATGGTTTTACATGAAGGTCCTGAAAGGCCAAATGCTTAAGGAAGGGAAGAGATAAAAGAATGACCTTGTTATTTTTCCCCTCTTATAAATGCAATGACCTAAGGCCCAATAAACCTCCAACTTTTCATGAATTTAATATTCATTTCTCTTGAATTTCTTTGTATTCTAATTTAGAAGCACTCAGAATTATCTCAGTATCTGTAGTCAATATACAGGTCAATTAATAACCAGTAATATTAAAATATGCATTTCACTGGTTTAAAAATGTGTATTTTTAAGCTTAAATGTAAAACATATTGAATGTTATTCTAATTATTCACCTGGTAAATATTGAAAAAGACAAATGTGGATATTTTGTTTTTAATGAATGTTACATACTTTTAGAAAATTAATTGCTAGGGATGACAATAGAAGAATCTTCACTCAGCACACAGGAGAATTTAGGTTTAAATTCTAGCACCACACATACAAATATATATATACACATACACCATTTAATTATTTAAAAATGAGTATATATTTCAATACTTTAACTAAATTTTATAATTCATTTCACTTATATTTTACATTCCCATTTTAATAAACAATGCTGAATATTTCATGAAAAAAATAATGCTTTCAATTTATACAAATATAATTACAGGTTATTTTGCATTTTTATGAGTACTCTCAGGAAGGTATCACTGCAGATACTCACTGAGTAATACCTTTGATAATTTGACCAACACTCCCTTTAAATATTTTGTCATAATAATACTTGTAGCTGGTGTGCCTTCTTCATTATCTCAGCAACAGCCTTTAACAAGACTGTCTTTCTGTGATGTGTCAGGGGATTTGAGCTTCTAGAATGAACACAATAGAATTGCTATTAAGGAGTGCAAGGTCACGTGCCTAGTAAAGGTCACACATATAGTGTGACAAACTTCATAAGAGGCATTACAGGCACTTCTCCCAATTCAAAAATAATTTTATTTCTTTCACTTTCCATCAAGCTACCACCTTGATAGCCAGCTCATTTATATGTATTGTCATGACTTCCTCATATCATTGGAATTCCTCAGTCCACTAAAGTCTGACATCTAATTTATCCTTCATTTATACTTCCCTAAGAAAACTCACCTACATCTTACTGTCAGAGAAGTCCAGGAGTGTTATCATACTTTATAAATCTACAATCTACTTGTTCTGCTGTGATGCTACCATTAATACACTGAATCCTTGGCATTTGTTTCTCAGGCTAAACTCCACCCACTGAGTTATAACATGTCCACCTAACTGTAAGCTCAACACCTCATAGATGTTGCTCAGGCCAGTGTAACTCAGGCTGAACAAATACATCACCTCTAACCAAGATGTGTGCCTTCTGATCCTATTTCAACGAAGAAAGACCCCATCTATCAATATTTAGGCGTTACTATCGGTGCTTTGTCTCCTGCATGTGTCCATTCCTCAACAGTTCTGTTCCTGCTCTTAAAAATACCCATGTCCCATATCCTGCTGCTACTGCCTCCTTTTGGTGTTGTGTGCCAAGCAATCTAACATTTCTCTAAAACACTACTCTGCAAGAGGTGAAGGCCACTTTTCAAGAATGCAGACCTATTTTTTCCTTGATGAAATCATCTTAATGATTCTCATTTCCTAGATATGAATGAACAAGATATATTAGGAAATGATAACAGAATTCAGGAAGACAGTCACACAAATTCAAAGAATAGACTAAGATTCAATGAAAGCAGATCATAAAAATGTCTGACTCCCAGTGCTGAAGTAAATGGGATTTAGTAAGCTCAAGTTTTCATGCAGAACTTATAGGGTTGGAGAAAATTGCATTGGTTTCACATCTACTCACAGAGTCCTGCTATAGGTGGGGAAATAGAGCACGTATTACCAGTGCCATCTTTATCTCTGTTCAGGAAATTTTAGCCTAGCATTGAAAATTAAATGACAGTTCCTGGAAACTAGCCGGCATAACAGAACCGTTAAAGGCAGCTAATGCAAAGAAGATTGCTGCTGTAATAGACGCCACTCACACGCCATGCCTGTCACGTAGGTGTGGGTGACCTGAATCTGCCTTCTGTGATATGAAAATTATGAGATCTCACTTGTTGTAGGACTGTGAGATGAAGGTAGGGAGGTGAAAGCTAAGAGGCCAGCATTTCTTTTGTGGTGATGGAATACTATAAATGAATTGTGGTGATGCCTGCTCATACCTGTGAATATACTGCACACAATGGACTGCATACTTAGAAAAGAAAAATTGTATGGGATGTGAAAAACTTGTGTTTTACAAGGATGAAATAATATTATATATTTAAGGAGGTTTTAAAAGTCTACTATAAGACCTTTCAAAGAGTCGTGGTTTTGATTTTTTCATCTTTTGAGTGTTTTGTGTCGCAAATCCCTAGCCCTGTTTAATTTCAGATGCCTGATTAACTTCATCCCTTTCGTAATGCTAAATTAATTAAAAGCCTAGTGGCGATCTTTAAAATCTATGACATTAAATATCACTTCAAATAAAACACAGCTTACTTTCAAATCCATATTTGGATCAAAAGTAATTAATAAATAATGATAATATGATTTTTTTCAGCTTTTAGTTCAGTGAATCAATACTGAAGAAATATTTTTTAATGTATGTTGGAAGGAACCCCATTGTTAAGGATAAATGTTCCAGACATCCCTGAACTATAGGAAGATGTTGTGTTCTAGGGATAGTGTTACCACACGTTACAAAACAAGCTACTGTGAAACAGTAACATGTTAACAACATTGAGGGTAATGATAGAGACAAACTGTGGGTAATAACATATGATTATAGAATCAGGAGAGGCTGCACATGGACCAGTGATGAGAACTACACATGACACCAGCAAGTAGGGAAGCCAGGGTAAAGGCAGAGAAGAAGAAAGGGGAATCCAAATCAGAATCCCTGACTGCCAACCCCCTACTTTGACTGACCTCATGGCTGCAAATGAATATTCTTTTCTTTATCTTCTGAGCGCCTCTGTCTAAAGTACAAGGCATGCAACATTAACTTAAAATATTAGAGTAACTGATTTATAAACAGAGGAAGAACCAAAGCAGGTATAGTGTAAGCAGTGAGAAGTAAATACATCAAAACAGAAAGATCTCAAGTTTAAGTCCAATCCAGGTCACATAAGAATTTGAGGCCAGGCCAGGCGTGGTGGCGCACGCCTTTAATCCCAGCACTTGGGAGGCAGAGGCAGGCGGATTTCTGAGTTCGAGGCCAGCCTGGTCTACAGAGTGAGCTCCAGGACAGCCAGGGCTACACAGAGAAACCCTGTCTCGAAAAACCAAAAAAAAAAAAAAAAAGAATTTGAGGCCAGCAGGGGCTAAATAATATTCTGACTCAAAACACTATAAAAAATAAGAAGTGGGTAAAATTACCTTTAATTATTTCAATTCAAACTAGAGTTATCAAAAACAATAACATTTAACAATGACTTAATTACCATTAATGAGATATTTTGAATTTATTTCTTGCTAAATATTTGAAATCTGAGATGTGTTTTATTCTTTTGGGGAGATCTCACTTTATAGTAACCACTGGTGGCTAAATTATTGCCTGAAGAATGAATGGGCCTCTTCTCCCTTCTCCATGAAAAACTAAATGAAAAGCAGAAGTATCTGTGAATGCCAACAGTTCCCTAACTTGGGCTTTCTGCAATTCTCACTTAAAGAGATTTTTATATTTCTAAAATTCTACAATTGTAAATGCTATGGCCTCTGAACTCTTCTCTGCCAAACAAAATTACGTAACATTCCAAAGGTAGTGTCATTAACAACTGCTGTGAGATTATTTGTTCTTGGTGTTTTTTATTTGCTCTTTTGGCATCCTTGAGTTGGAAACATAAATTCAGGAACCAATGAGTTTACTTCCACAGAAAGCTTCTCACAACATCACAGGCTTACCACTCTTACCTCTCATGATATGCTTCTGTTTACTTCTGCACTGTAAAGCAGCAAAGCTTCTAAAAGCAGATTCCACACTTTAAAAAGGAAACAAACAAACAAAAATCCTTGAATCTCAACCCAAGTGTCTTCCTCTAACCTGACTTTGCTCTAAAGCAGTCTTCTACGTATGCCGTTGCCCAGACATTAGCAGAGGGCTAAGTTGGAACTGCCATCTGAGTTACCCCTGGCCACACACAGAGAAGATGAATAGGCGTGGCATGAATCCCTTCCAGTTATGAAGTACTCATGAATTACTAGAGAGGTGAATTGGTCAGTCTCTCTTATATTGATTTCCACCTACTCTTATGACTTCTGGTATGCCCACAATGCAATATGCAATTTTGTTCTGCCCTACAAGAGATTTTGGAGCCTCTTTTACTCTTGCCCAGAAATAGATGCCACTCAATCTGCAATAAAATGATAGATGAGACATCTTTTACTCTTAATTACTACAAGAGTAGGCAGGCATTATGCAGCTCAAAGGCAATACAGCAACAACTGAAAGTTTCCCTGTAGGATATTATCTCATATATTTAGAACTTCCTGGCATGGGTTTTGGGTTTAAATTTTTTAAATGACTGCAGAGACCATTTGGGGGATATTAAAATGATACTAATGATAGAACAACATTGGGGTCACATGTCCATATTCCAAGAAAGTTTGTTGACCATTTATTGTATGTCTCACACTGAGTTTGTTCTTGGGCTGTATACAGTATGTTATTCAATGGTATATTGACAGAGGTCTGAATAGGAAGGATTTCCAATGAGAAATAATCATTTACTCCTGCACTCAGCATTTATATCTTTGTACTCAAAGATTATGAAGGGTATGACAGAAGTATCTGTTCTAAAGAACTAAGGAATATATTACATGGAAGGCAAGCAAAGACTATATAACCATACAATGGACAGAGACCATTTAAATAAGTACAATGGAGTCCCATCACTGTGGAGCAGGCAGCACATTGTCCAGGAACAATATTCAGATTTAAGGTTGTAGGTTTGAGTCTTATTTTAATATTAAGCAAAGTTCACAAGTTTCGTGGACCAAAGATCTTCCTTTACAATGAGGCAATGATATATACTATATTAGTCCCAGGACTTCTGTGAGATATTAATATTATAAAATATATTACATAATAATTAATACTCTAAAAAATGTACCCTGATGGCATGACTAAATGTGACTAATTCCATTGACATGCTCAGGCGGTGTTAGAAGCCCTCAAGGAAAAGTAAATGGCACAGCCTTGTTTATGAGTTCTTTTCTCCATTCCTTTAAATGCTGTAAAAGGCAGCATTTCATAGGTATGATTTCTTTTTTCTGAAACACAGGAGTCCAGACCTTTTGCTATACTCTCTCTAGGAAGTCAGATGATAAAATTTAGAGGTTCAAACCATAGAGATTATATTAAGTTTAAAGATAAAATTTAAATTATTGTAAATAAGAAAAATGAAATATGGAAGGTGAAATATCACACGTCAGAAGCTCTACAGTTTGTTCAGTCACTAAAAATTAAAGTTGAAGTCTCTGCATTTGTTGTTCCTTCCAAACCTCTCACTGTTTTTCAGACTTCAGTGAATGTAATTAGAAAATGATAAGCAAGGTGCTTTTAAATCCTGTGATAACTACTAACCTACTTGACACACTGTATCTCCTTGGGCAAAGTCATATAAATGTGTGGAGAAAATGCACAAAATTGAGACTGAGAGAAGATGTTCCCATATCATATTAGAAGTATTTAAATAACTAAAAATTTAGAACCCATCCAATAATTCTTCAAGGAATGTAATCTGGTAGCTGGTTGGCCTTTTGTTGCTAAAATCTTCTTGAAGGAAAGAGGCAATAGCCTGTAACTGATGTGACTCCCATTAATGCGTGTTTTTACTCAAATATATCCCTACAGGTACATGAAAGGAAATGAACATGAAAAAGAACCCAAGAGTTAAAGTGTGTGATTATCACTGATGGATAAGAAAGGAGATGGTGGGTGAAGGCAATCTAATTACTAAGAAGGACCTGGGACTCAACTAATTGCAAGTAAATCAAGGGAAAAACTACACTAAAGGTAATATTTGCCCATGTGAATTTGACCTAGATAAAAGAAGTACTTAAAAACAGAGCCTTCCATTACCCCCCCCCCAAATGCAAGATTCTGTCGTGGCAGATATTATTTGGGGGTTTCTTACTCTACCCTTGATCATATAGTTCCCAAATAAAACACACAAAGCCTTTATATTTATAATAAGCCTTAAAGCACTAGAGCTGGGCAAGGCAGATATCAGCACTCTATGCTATTTTGTTTACCTTCCTGTCATTAACCCTGGGATATCACTTGCCATGTTTCACATAGACTGCTCCTACTTCAACTGGCTGGCCTTCATGGTCATGTGCTCACAATCTACCTACCTGATGGTACCTTCTTTCTACTTCCTTCTCTCTCTCCATCATGGTCTCTACTCCAAAGCTGGCTACTCAACTCCTGGAACTGAAGCCCCATACACCTCTCTTCTGCCTAGCTATATGACGTAGGCATCTTTATTAACCAATCACAAATAACTGAGGGGGTGGGGGTCTGGTTATATGAGAATCTGCTGCTACATGGTCTTGGAACCCCCAAGACCATGAAGGTAGGATAGAAAATTAACCCACTACAAGATTCAGTGCAGATTCAAATGATCTGATATGTGGGAAATCCCCTAAAAAGCTGTTTGTTTACAGGCAATTCCACACAATTTCAACAAAGATGAAAATATCCTGAAAAAAAGAAAAGTCCCCAGAGCTACTTAAGACACTTTAGCTCCTGTGCTCTTTAGAGGTCTTCTTCCTACTCTATATCTGTGCATGTTATAAACAGATGGTCCACTGTGGTTCTTAGAGTTTTCCTAACCCAGCATTGGCTTCCCTCTTGATAAACCTGATCTCTTTGAAGAGCCACTACCTACCTGTTTTAACATAAAAAAGAAAACAGCATGGACCAATGTGGAGCATGGCACTAAAGGGATATCAAGCAAGAAGTCACCAGTAGCCAATCAGCATTTATCAACTACCTATGTAGTAGCCACTTACTTGAGGCTGTAGTATCATTACTGCCAAAAGCCTGTCTTTACCAGGGATTATTTCATCAACCTATCTACCTTGTCTCACTGTCTCTGCCCTTCTCTACTTGCCATATATCTTCAACAAGTTAAAAGTAGGTTAGTAGGGCATAGATCACATCATACCGGTCCCTAAAATTCACAGTTGTCTACTACTAAACACACACACAAAAAAAAATAACTCTATTCTTAACCAACTGCACAAGTTCCAGCCATATTGGAAACCCTTCTCTTTGTTGAAACTGTTAGGTTCTTCCCCAGGCTGAGGCAATTGCTACAGTGGGAGATGCTGTCCCTGAGTTGTTCAGTAGGGTTCCTTCTTTAACATGCCCTTCAAATCAGGAGGCTTCTCTGGTCACCCACTCTTGCCCCCACACGCACCTGTGCATATTTCTCTTTCTTTCCATTTGTTTTGGCTGTAGCACTTAAGAGTCATTTGAAATACTCCTGTTTATCTATGTATCATGCGCTGCCTCATCTGTTTCCCCTCTTCCAGAAGCAATAAAATTCTAAAAGAGCAGCAGATTTTCTGAATTCTAGAATGTACCACAAAGCCTACAAGGAAAGGTAGCAGCTTCCACTGTGGAGCTCAGTCTGCACTGCATCTTAACTGTAACCAGCTTCTCTTCAGCATCATCATCTCCCCTACAAAGTAGCTCTACATGCTGTCTCAGGAAGCCACCATGAATGCTAATGCTTCTGGAGAACAAACTATTACACAAGTCTAGTTAGGATGTGCCTCAGATATCCTGCTTGAATTAAAGTAAGGGAAAAAATGGGTGAGTGGGACCCTTCTCCTCTGCACCCTGTGTTACCATTGAAGCCCCATAAAACAAGCCTGAAAAAGCTTTGAGGTTGTTTGTTTGTTTGTTTGTTTGTTTGTTTGAAATACTAATAAGATCAAATAGAATGATCCAATGGAGAAGAAAATAAATATACAAGACATGCAATCCTGGAACACAGATGCCTATTCTGAGTTTTTTATAACCTCATTCCTTTTATGCCATTTTAATTTCTTGCAAATATTAAGGTCAGTTCTAGGTTGAGGAACTATGTGAGTGCAGTGACTTTGGAGCCCAGAAGAGGGTGTCAGATTCCTTGGAGCTGTAAATACAGGTGAATGTGGGCTGTTAGATGTGGATGCTGGGAACTGACCTCAGGTCCTCTGTAAGAGCATCAAACACTCTTGACCTCTGAGCCATCTCTCCAGGCCTCTGTTTTCTCTTCTAGCTGACTTGTTGGAGAAAGACAGTAATTGATATTTACATTATTCTCTTAAATTTTTATTCTCTGATAATTCATCCAGTCAAGGCAACAGGAATGGCATATGTCTACAGTGTGAGAGTCTCAGAAAGTCCATAAGTACAGGCCCTGTCTCCATAGAATTCTTCTGAACAAGGAATGGTTAACAGAAGAAAAGAAAAAATAGCAAGCACTTTAAATACACTCCTGCCATGTACCAGTTGTCTCTGAACCTTGGGGCTACTGATCTACCTAACTTTTCTCTCCAGGTATTGATTAAACAACTGACATTTACAGAACATTTAACAGTATATGTTTTAAGTGTTCAGTCATCATAATTGCTTATGATAGACACATTTATCACTATTGTTCTCATTAGTAGCTGTTTTTCTGGTATTAGTGTTAACATTAGCTTTATAAATGATAGAAAAATCACCATTAACTAGAGTGATCTGGTTGTCCAAGAACAGAGCTATGTAGGCTTGAATCTTGATATGCCTCAAGTTGAAACTTATATCTGTATGAAATCTTTTTGGCCACTCTATTAATCTTTAAGGTCATTCTGTTATTAGACATGATACAAATGATACTTATGGAGACTATGAAGAACATCTAAGATCACATACTTGATAAATCCACAATATAGATTTCTCAAATATCTTGATAAATCAGATATATAGATTCGGGGCTGTACAATTATAATGTCATTGACTTTCAACCATCACAGCAAGAGCAATCCCTTTGGAAGCATGAATAGGTCAACAAATAGCAGGGCATTTTGTAAAGTGTAACACAGCATCCACTATTTAGGCAATGTACTGTTATTAATAGATCACCTTGCCCTTTATGAAGTCCCAATCAATGAGTAAGTTACACAGGCTAAAAAGCTACAGGGTCTCTAACTTGAAGGACAGACATTTTTCTTACTTAATATGCAAAGAGAAAATATTTCAAGAAAGACAGTCCATGAAACTCAAGGGCCTGAATGACGTGGTTTCTATCTCTAAAAGAGCACACAAAAGGAAGGATCTGTGTTTTCCAATGAGGAGTACAGTGCTTCTATTCATGAGCTATGGTGGAAAGTGGCATGAGGTACCAGGAGGAAAAGATATGTATCCTTGGTCCTAATGAGTAGTAATCCCCTGCCAAGGTCAACAAATCTCTCTGGGAGAGAATTTCATTTCAGGGGCATTAATAATCTCCCAGACTGCATGATGGTTATTAGAGCAAGGGTCAGAGAGCAGTAGAGCTGATTGCCATCTCCACTCTTACAGACACTGTGTAGAGATTTTAATTAAAGATGAGATAGGAAAGAGGGAATGATGAGGACTGAGCCCTGACTATTGGCCAGGTGTTCTCACCTGACAAGTATTTGTGAAGCTTCTTTGTTTCTAGATAAAGACTTAGGCAAAAGATATGCAAGACTGCTGCCTTCCATGTGTGTGTGTGTGTGTGTGTGTGTGTGTGTGTGTGTGTACACACACATAGGGAATGGAGTCAGTTACAGTAGGTAGAAATTTACAATTAAAATTAGACCAAATCATCTATTCTGTTAGTAAAAGATTAAGTATTATTGAAAAGAGGAAAAAACAGGTGAGGAAAATGCAAATTCCTAAGGAGCGAATGAAGTACAAAACTCAATGTCACACTAGATTATTAAGATGGTAACATTTGAGCAGACACTAAAAAAAAGATGGGAAAATGAACTGTATATGGATAAGAGGATGACAGGAAGGGGGAACACCCAGCAGAAAGAATCTACAGAGGCACTACAGAGGCAGCACATTTGAGTTATGTGAGAGACAGAGAGGATGCCAAGAATGATAAATAAGAAAGAACGAGGGTGAGGGCAAGAGCCAATGGATGGGGCCAAAAAGAAAATGGGGACATTCCACACAGGAAACTTTAGCTTTTATCCTGAATGAGAAAGAATGTGACTTAGGATTGAACAATGGTAACTTAGGATTGCACAATGGGGTATCTAACCCAATGTCTGAAGGATCATTTATGGATGCAGTCTCATAAGACTGCTGCAACCACTAAGGTTGAAGGTTACAGTAGCTTGGAACAAGATGGGAAAGTGTAGCCTCAAAGAAGAGGTGGGATGAAATCATATTTTAAGAAAGGACACAAGTTTTCTATATATTTTAAATACCAAATATGAAAAGAATTAAAAATACAAACATGACCCAAGAGTTATGGGTTTGAACAGCTGGAAGTATAGTATAATTATCCATTGACACAGGTATGGATACAATGGGCAGTTTGGAGAAGAAGGTAAAAAATTTCAACTTTACACCTGGTTTGAAATTTGATCAAGTAGCTATATCACAAGGGTTACTGTATGTGACCCTCCCTACACACACACACACACACACACACACGCACACGCACACGCACACACACGCGCACACACACACACACAAAATCCATCACGGTAGGCACTCTTCTCTCTGGCTTATTTCAGAATTATTCAGGCTTACGATCAAATAATTTATGAAAAACACCAGACAAAATTTTACATTTGTGTCTGAAAATAAAGTCTTCAACAGAAGTGAGTGCCCAATTGTTTCTGTTATAACTATCTGATTCAGGTTTTAGTAGCTAAAGTTAGATAGATAGACCTGCAAAGGCTACAGATATGTTGATTAGACATGGAGAGATATGATGCACTCAAAGATGCTGTAGCTGAAGTGGGATCTTAGAAAAATGAAATCAGAATCATGTGAAAGGTGAGAGACCTGGTGAAAGAAAATATTGACAGCTAGTCATCCATGATAACAGATGTAGTCATCCATGATGCAAGATGTATCCATGAGATAGTTTTCAACCATATTTTACCCAGGCTGTATTTTTATTTCAAATGGATTTAGTCATTTAGTCATTAATAGTAATTTAGTCATTAATAGATACTCCAAAGTGTCTGTATTAAACAAACTTTCCCAGGCACAAAGGATCCCAATGATGCCTCAGAAAAAAATAATAGCATGCAAATCTTTCACAAGCTGTTGCAATTTGAGTTCTTAAGGACTATCTTCTTAATTTAACCTTTGCAACTCCAGCATCCTATAGAGGACCTAGCACAGAATACATTTGCCTTAGTTAAGGTTTTACTGCTGTAAAGAGATACCATGAGCAAGGCAATTCTTATAAGGACAACATTTCACTGGGTCTAGCTTACAGGTTCAGAGGTTCAGTCCATTATCATCAAGGTGGGAAGATGGCAATATTCAGGCAGGCATGGTGCAAGAGGAGATGAGAGTTCTACATCTTCATCTGAAGGCTGCTAGTAGAGTACTAGCTTCCAAACAGCTAGGATGAGGGTCTTAACGCCCACAACCACAGGGACACATATAGTCCAACAAGGCCACGCCTTCTAATAGTATCACTCCTTGGGCCGAGCATATACAAACCATCACAATATTTAAAATGGACATGTGGCTGAATGAATGGTTATAATGCTCTAAGGGTCCCTGAGAGGGACATTCTGGAAGCAGAAAAATAATCTGAGTGAAATTAAGTATCCTGCATTGCACTTTAATACAAAAGATAGCATGTTTCTATAGGTGTCTATTTGCATATTTTTTAACTAGGCAGACCAAATTATATGCATTTATATCTCACATTGAAAGAAACAACCATTAGTATTCCTATTACTTGGCATATTGGGTTTTCCTTCCCTTCTTTTCATTTTTCTCTACATGTTTTACTGTTTCCTTTTCATGCCTAAGTATGCATATTCTATACAAGTCCCTCATACTTTGATAGTATCTTTTAAAGGACTATATTATTTTAAATGGCATTTTAAGGGTGTGTGTATATATGTAATAAATGTTATGAATTTTTGTTAATCAAGGTAACTGTGTCATTACATTTTAATATAAGAAAATTTTACATGGTATTCAACTTTTTCAGCACAAAATTTCATATCTAATCAAGAACTCTGATCCAAGCTTTATGAATCAACTAAATAATGTGTCCCAAGACATTGTGCCTTCATAAATCCCTCTTTATCCTTTAATAAACTGATACATTTTTGCGTTCCAATATTATACCCAAAGATTGAAAGACAGACATTGTACATCTATCACCTCAAGCAAAACACTGGGAAACACAAGATGATAAAAGAGGTAGCATCACTGCAAAAGAGTTAAATGGACTTTCTGCAGAAGACTGGTGAAGATGTTGAAACTGAAATAAATTACAGAACAGAATGAAAAAAGCAACTGGGAAAATGCAAAGGAAAAACTCTAACTGCTCATATTAATGTCTCTAGGAACTGCTCCCAAAGAACAATAAGGAATGGTGGGGTGGGTTGTTTGCTACATTCCTCTCCTAAGCTCATTTAAAATCAAACTGTATTCCCTTTCTCGAGGATTTACCATGGTCAAATAAGAAACCATATCATCTCCTAAGCAAATGACACCTGAAAGAAGAATTCTCTCATGTGGTATTTGCCTTATCCTCTGGGAACAGAAATTGTATACATTGTCCCCTACAGGAAGTCAATGGTATAAAAAAATCAACTTAAAAAGATGCTATTCAAAAAACACAAGACATGTGCCCAATATACAACTTATATGTAGGAGACAGATATATCTATCCATTCTGTCAGTTTTCTAAATGTTATGATTGTGTGTCATAGGCCAGCCATAATGATGAAAAGCATCAGGGACTTAAGAAATTATCTAAAGAATTAACTTAACACTACTATGTTCCAGGATCTGTGCTAGGTGTTTGGGGAGACAGCCAATTTTAATATAATGTTCACTTTGCCTTTTTGCAGCATGTGACATCACAGAAATAACAGTCAGGTAAAGAGACTGTGATGACACAGAAACAACTGCTTTAGAATATCAGTGGTAGGGTCCCAAAAGAAGATTTCTATTGACGTTTTTCAGATCAAGAAACCAAGGCTTGAAGAAACTGTGAATTTCCCAAGGGCTTACACAACCAGTGTGATGATTATTTGAATGTGAAATGTCCCCCACAGGCTCACAGTGATTACTGGTCACCACCTGGTGCTGCTGCTTGGAGAGGTTTTGAAAACTTTTGGAAATCTGTTCCAGCTGTCAGGTAAAAGCCATATGTTTATAAGTGACAACAGGCCTAATTTTCTGTTTCCATCAATTCAATGAGCCAGACACTCATGTTCTAGTTGTCGCAACCACAAGCCATTTGTCCCTAATGCTACACTTCCCCTGCCATGTTACACCGCTGGACTGTGATCCAAAATAAACTCTTCCTCCTGAGAGTTGCTCCAGCAAGTATTCTGTCATGGGGATGAGAAAATGTACCCAATATGACCAAGACAGGACAGATGTTCAGAGTCTAGGCAAGTTTAGTCTCAAAGATATTCTCTCTCAACAATCTCCAGCAGTACAGACTAGAAGTCTTTAACCATGCACTCTGTTGGCTGGATTGACATAAAGAATGAAGAGCCTACCTAGGAAGTCCTTGCCTGATCAAGGCTAGAAACAGTGGTGAGGTTCTCTCATTGCAAAACCCCAGGGGGAGCCTTCTACCTAACAGTGCGGAAGATAATTTTTGCTACGTTTCTTTTTCTTTTTCCCTTTTTCCCTTCAGTTTCAACTAAAGAAACAGAAATTTTAGAAAGAAACAGGCAAGCAGACAGACAGACAGACAGACAGACAGACAGACAGGGTGATAGATGAATACATGAAGCTATGCAAATTCACACAAATAACTCTAAGATTTGGGAGAATGAAGCACAGTTGTCATGCATTCACTAACAGTTTTGTTTATAGAGACTGTCTCAATAACAACCATAAGAGGGTGTGTGTGTGTGTGTGTGTGTGTGTGTGTGTGTGTTTTTCAAGATCCAAATAATGAAAATAACTTATACAACAAAACCAGGCCTTTAACAAAGGAATCCATGTCTTAAAGCTCGGTGCTACTTTATTTTAAAGTTCACATACTAGGAATATTTTGACCAATATCATGTATGCCTATTACATTGTTGTAGTGTTGATATAATGAATGTTTACAAATGTCTAAAATCAGAAACTGTATACTGTATTCATTAAATGTATGGTTCTCTGCATATCTATTCCATATTAATAAAACTGTCACATACACACACATACACCACAAGGCTCACAAATGACCCTTCCCTCTAATAGAACCTACACTATGAATTTAAGTACACTTTATTATAAACTTGGGAAAATATTACCAACCACATTTTTATTTAAGCAAAGTTAGACCCAGAGAACTAGTCAATTTCCTCTCTACTAACACTATGAGTAAACAAGACAGTGGGGGAATAAAATAGTTCTGCATGTTACAGTCACCTGGCCAACAGTTGAGCTGACCATTATGGCTCCTCTAGAACTCTGAAACATAGTAAGCACATCTAGCGGGAGAATAGGCACACATGCAGAGTGCGGCTTTTAGTACCAGAGAGTGGAATCATCACCAGTATTTTTACCCAAATTAGGCTAAGTTTTCCTTTAGCTTTCACATATGGGAAATCTCAGGCCCATTCTGAAATGAATGTTGCTAGTTCTAGTTACCAATCTAGCTACTCTAGTAGTTACTACTCTACTAGTTACTACTCTTAGTATCCAATCATATTAATTTATTAAGAGGTGTTGGACATGAGAGGCAACAGGGAAAGATGAGCTTAAAACCAACAAAATCTATACCACACTGAAAGGTCAGATCTTCTCCAGGTCAGTTTCTTGTGAAGTTCTTTATCTCCAAGATGAGTAAGTTTGCTGAATGAGGTTGGGGAATTCAACTAAATTTTTTGAGAGTTATTCTCCTGACTTGTCAATTTGACATAATGATCCATATTGGGTGTTGGTTGCTCTTAGATTGAATTATATGAAGTACCTGAGATATTAGCACACAGAAGTCATTTTTTTCATTTTATATTTTTTTATTTACAAGTCCTTGGCTGGAGTTATCAATTCATGTGAAATACAGATAATGTGGGGTCTGATACTTAGTGAGATTTGACCAAATTGTCCTTTTTATATATAATTTGAAGGTTTTTACTTTTTAATTTTCTGTCTATAAAATGTATGCTCATGTTGATGGTCAGGAGCACTTTCCGACACAATTTATACAAGTTATTGTCTTGAGAAAATAAACAAAAATACCAATCTCTCATTCAAAATTAATCCCCTATTCGTTTCCCCTTTTTTCTCCCTTTCTTTTATACTCCTCAAACTGAAATCAGTTTCATTTCATTGGTTGTCTCTCATTTGAACTGTTCTGGACTCAAGGTAGCCAGAGTGATTTTAATCTTCATCTCTTATAACAGCAAAAACAGATTATTATGTGTGTATGAGAATTGCACACAAAATAATGAATTTGGATTTCAGTTAATTTCTAGAGCAGTGGTTCGTAACCTTCCTAATGCTGTGACACTTTAATACAGTTTCTCATGTTGTGGTGACTCCCAACCATAAAATTATTTAATCACTTCATCACAACTATAATTTTGCTACTGCTATAAATTTTAATGTAAATATCTTATATTCAGGATATCTAATATGGGACCCCCACAGGGGATATGACCCACAAGTTGATAACCACTGTTACAGAAAGTGGGTACATTAGAGCATATTAAAAACATGGGACAAGCTTTGTGGCCAGCTACATGTACTCCATTCTACTGTGACACACTGTTTGTGCACTGGGGAATTTTTACACCTACAAAATGAGTACTAGTATTATTCAATACAGTTTAGTAAGAATTAAATGAGGTAGTTTATTTAATATAATTTTCATAATATGTCACAATGACCTTGTGACTTATTTTAATAACAATAAAGGTGATAATGTGGCGATGGTGATGGTGGTGGTGATGGTGGTGGCGGTGGTGGTGGTGGCAGCAGTGATGGTGATGATGAAGGATTTCACCTAGAGAGTACAACCATCAAAAAGTGAAGGCTGGAGGCTCAAGAGATGGCTCTCAGATGTTCAGATCACATATTGCTATTACAGATGACCTGAGTTCAATAATTTCTGCATCATGCCTCAGAAGTATCTGTAACTTCATCTTCAGGGAATCTAGCACCTTTTGCTGGCCTCTGTGTGCAGCAGTTACTGATGTAATTCTCAAACACATATGCAAGCCAAATACACAGAGACATGAAAATAAAATAAAAAAACTTTAAGTGAACTCTGTTCTTACCCTTTGGACTGTTGAGGAGCCCTTTTGGCAATCTGCCATTTTTAAAAATGCATAGTAATTACATATTAATGTGTAAAGTCTGACTCCTCCTGAAAAGTGAGAGAATTCCTCAATACAAGTTTCACAAGCTAAAGTTTAAAATAACCTTGCCAGTCAGACACAGGAAAGGCTGCCTGGAGAAGCCAACCCTTTCACTTCCTAAATAGAGGCTTCATCTGAGGTCAGAGCTGGTGCTATTGGCAGGGGCAAAGAACACTGGGGCAGTTCTTGTTTCATAAGGCCAGCAAAAGAAAATATTGCAAAGTGATTATTTATTTACATACTACTTTATTTATATATCACGTATTTACTTATGTGGTAGTTCATTACTATGGAAAATATTCTATCTTACATCTAGAGACCAGAAAACATGACCTCAAACTGTGAGCAGAGCTATGCATTCTCCTAATGGTTCTAAAGAAGAATCCAGTCTCACAGGTTTAGGGCCCCTTCTATTCTTGCCATCTGTCTGCAAGAACTTTACTTCTAAATAAGGCCAAAGCAAGAGAATCTGTGAATAAGAGGAGTACAACTGAATTCTTATCCAGAAGCACAATGTCCATGAAGCCCAAGTCACATGGGCACAGGTTTTAATCTTAGCTGGCTATCACTTAGTAGTTTCCCAGACTTAGCTTTAGCTTCTGTAGGGAAAAGGTGAATAGAACAAAGGCCTTGCCAAACTGTAATACAAGTACAAAAGTTCATTACCAGGCTCCCTATGTGTCAGATTTTCCAGGACATTTGCTTATACTAACATTTATACACACAATGGCTCTATGAGGTGACATGATTGTCCCCATTTCTGAAAGAAGCTGAGGCTGGCAAAGCTTAAGTCAGTCTCCTTGGTAGTGATTCATTTTGCTATCATAGCTAAAGGACATTTCTCTATCTGATATCCCTCATAGCTCAAAGTCAACCAAAGGGCTCCTGTCCATCCCTAGTTCACCCTCACTGCCCTAACCCTTCTGAAGCCATCCGTGGATAAAAACAAATGACAAAACAATTTAAGTACTGAAAGAGCCATTTGCAGCAGCAATCTCAGAACAGATGCATAGACACCAGCTATTCTGATGTGACTTGTGAAGCCCAAGGAATGGCAGACCTAAGCCAAAATGGGAGTGATCATGGTGGCTAATTCAGATCCCAAAGTAGCCATATTGTTGTCCTAGATGATGGTCTTGTTCAGATTTCCAGAGTTTTTGAGCATTTATATAGCAGCCATACCATGCACAGAAGACATTATTTAACAGCAGTCTTCTATGCCCCCTAGTCTTTATCACTGTTCTGTCTTTTCTTCTACAATGTTTCTTGATCCTGAAGTACAGGCATGTTATAGTGGTCCTATTTTGGGATGAGCATTCCATAGTTGCTTATTTTTTTATACTTTAGGCAGTTGGGATTATCTGGAATAAACTCCTTTTCATTTCAAAGAAACTTCTTTGATGTGAAATGAAAGCTACACTAATCTATGGATCAAAAAAAAAAATGAATGTTCAGGATGTAGCTGGATATTCTGTCAATTTAGCAAAATGAGAATAGTAAGTTCTTCTCCAGGGTCTATGACATATCTAGCCAAAGGTTTTTAGCTAGATTTAGAATATAAGGAATAAGTTCTCTCCTATTTATAATCACACAGCAGTTGGGTACCATCAAGATACTAGTCCCACTATTACATCATCAAACATATTTCACCAGAACAGTAGTTAATGGTTGGTAGAATTTCTGATGGAGAGGACTATTAACATTTTTTCATCTATAAGCCTTCAGAGCACCTTGTCATACTAACAAGTATGAGAGCTAACCCAAAGGGCTGGCTTCCAGGTCAGTGCTAGCTTGGTTTCATCAAATCCTATGACTGAAATGTATGATGTCTTCAGCAATAGAATCTTTCCCTCAAGTTCTTTCAGACAACCAAGAGTAATGGCAAATATCTATATTGTTTAGAGACTGTCTGTTGGATCAAATAGTATGTAAAAATAAAGTCTATATAAAATTAAATGTAGCTCTAAGCTCTGTGTCCATTTTAAGGTGTTTATTACTATTTGAGTTTAGAAACTTTGTAATCTAAGAGGCTTCTTGTGCATGATATGATATTTAATATCATCTCTGAACTCTACCCCAAAAAACACTGACAGCACTCTCATCTTCTATGATGAAACCAAAATTTGTTCCTCATATTGTGCCATAAGAAGCACTAGAAGCAAATAATTTAGCCTTTTGATTTCACCATTAGCCAAAAGGCAGATAATAACACTATCTTTCCTCTACAGTGACAATGCAAATTTATGAATTCATAATGGTTAGGGAGACTAAGAATGGATGAATAAGAATAATCTTATTCATGTCTTCTAATAGGTCCAAATCAAAAAATTGCATTTTGTATGAAAAGTAAAATTAATTTTTTTATTCACTAGATATTAAATAAGTTCTCTCTTAGTGCCGCTGGACTCTGAAAATAAGTTAAGAAACTTTTGTTTTGTAATCAGAGCATACAACTAGAAAAAATGAAACAAAGTAAAATGCAAGTGGGGTGAGGAAAGAGGCGGGTGATAAATCATGAAGCACAGAAATACAAAAGTATGTCATCAGGCAGACCATCAAACACAAGGGAAGCAGAGGAAAAAAAGCAAAAAGCAAAAGAACGACCACACATTGAGCAGGTAGACATTACTGTAGAGTCTATTATAGGGGTCACCAGGCCAGCTAACACAACCACCTACTTCAAAATGGCCACAATTCCTAGAGAAAATTACACATGGCTCAAAATATACAGCTGAGTTTTTGTACAAAAAAAAAAAAAAATTGAATTGCTCAATGAGTATTCAGTCAACTAGAATTTAGCATTTTGAGCTTTAAGGAGTGAAAAGGAGAGATGAAACTTAGAACTCTACCAAGAAGGGATATTTGACCTATTGTGCTATAGGAAAGTGTGTGGACTTGTAAAGACTGTCTACTAGCCTAAGTAGCCCTTTAACACACACACACACACACACACACACACACACACACACACACACACACTTAGCCTGGAATAAAGATGAATTTTTAACAGGCTAATGCTAGAAAATGCATATAATAGTTAATGGAAAACTTTCCCTGGAATTCTACAGAGGGACATCGTTACTTTAATCTCTGCCCCAGTTCCCTGGTCCCTTCAGCAAGTAGTATACCTTATATAGGAGCTTAGGAAAGAAGAGGGTCAAGTCAACTTTAGCAGCTTTCTTCTTTTTCATTATTTTCCCATCAAAGAAAATATGTATTTCCTTTCCCTTACTCATGCTGTATGTTAAATGGAGACAAGGTCTCTGGTGTTTATGACTGGACAACAAGACTTCTTATTTGCCAGTCCTCTTGACTGGCCCTTTTCTAATCCCAATGTTAGCCAGCTGATGCTCACCTGAAAATACACTCCCCTTTTGCTCATCAAATTAAACCAGCACAAGTCAAAATAGAGAATGGCTCCACGCCAAAGAATCTCTGGAAATTACTGAGTAAAATAATCCTTTTACTGAGTTTAAGTATTTTACTGAGTAAAATAATAGAAAACCAATGAGCACAACCACTGGATTGATAATTATGGATGTCATGTCGCCTTGTGGCTGGGGCAGCCACCTAGCAGGTCTGCTCCTGTGAAGACACCATATCCTGAGACATCCTAGAGGAGCCACTGCACTCAGAGCGGCTGGAGCTCAGGATCACAGGATCACAGAGACATCTGGACCCTGAGGAGTTCTGACACAAGCAAGATAACTGGAAAGGCAGGCTTCAGTCAGGAACAGTGAGTGCAGGTAGCACTAGAGTTAACCAGATGACAAAAGGCAAGCACAAGAACGAACAGAAACAATAGAAACCAAATTACTTGGAATCATCAGAACCCAGTTTACCCACCATAGCAAACTCTGAAAACCACATAGCAACAGAAATGCAGGATTCGGAATTAAAATCACTTCTCATGATGATGATAGAAGACTTTAAGAAGGACATAAATAACACTCCCAAAGAATTTGAGAGAACACGGGTAAACAGGTTGAAGCCCTTAAAGAGGAAACACAAAAATCACTTAAAGAATTGCAAGAAAACACAACCAAACAGGTGAAGGAATTAAACAAAACCATCCAGGATACAAAAATGAAAGTAGAAACAATAAAGAAATCTCAAAGGGAGACTACCCTGGAGATAGAAAACCTAGGAAAAAGATTAGGAGTCATAGACGCAAGCGTTACCAACAGAATACAAGAGATAGAAGAGAGAATCTCATGTGCAGAAGATACATTGTGTCAATGGAAAACATTGACACAACTGTCAAAGAAAATACAAAATACAAAAAAAGCTCCTAACCCAAAACATCCAGGAAATCCAGGATACAATGAGAAGGCCAAACCTAAGAATAATAGGTATAGATGAGGGGGAAGATTCCCAACTTAAATGTCCAGTAAATATCTTCAACAAAATTATAGAGGAAAACTTCCCTAACCTAAAAAAAGACATGTCCATAAATATACAAGAAGCCTACAGAACTCCAAATAGGCTAGACCAGAAAAGAAATACCTTCCATCACATAATAATCAAAACATCAAATGTACAAAACAAAGAAAAAATACTAAAAGCAGTAAGGGAAAAAGTTAAAGTAACACATAAAGGCAGACCTATAAGAATTACACTAGACTTCTCACCAGAGACTATAAAAGCCAGAAGATCCTGGACTGATATTATACAGACCCTAAGAGAACACAAATGCCAGCCCAGACGACTATACCCAGCAAGACTCTCAATCACTATTGATGGAGAAACCAAGATATTCCATGACAAAACCAAATTTACACAATATCTTTCCACAAATCCAGCACTTCAAAAGATAATTGGTGGAAAACTCCAACACAAGGAGGGAAACTACAACCTAGAAAAAGCAAGGAAGTAATCTTACAGCAACCCCAAAAGAAGATAGTTACACAAACATAATTCCAACTCTAATAACAAAAATAACAGGAAGCAACAATCATTTTCCTTAATATCTCTTAATATCAATGAACTCAATTCCTTAATAAAAAGACATAGACTATCAAACTGGATACATAAACAAGACCCAGAATTTTGTTGCATACAGAAAACACACCTCAGTGAAAAAGACAGACATTACAGACAGACAGAGTGAAAGGATGGAAAACTAACTTCCAAGCAAATGGTATAAAGAAACAAGCTGGAGTAGAAATTCTAATATCAAATAAAATTGACTTTCAACCAAAAGTAATCAAAAAAGATAAGGAAGGACACTTCATACTCATCAAAAGAAAAATCTACCAAGATGAACTCTCAATTCTGAACATCTATGCCCCAAATGCAAGGGCACCCACATACATAAAAGAAACTTTACTAAAGCTCAAAGCATACATTGCATCTCACACAATAATAGTGGGGGATTTAAACACCCCACTCTCAGCAATGGACAAATCTTGGAAACAAAAACTAAACTGAGACACAATGAAACTAACAGAAGTTATGAACCAAATGCATTTAACTGATATCTACAGAACACTTCATCCTAAAACAAAAGAATATAACCTTTTCTCAGCACCTCATGGTACCTTCTCCAAAATAGGCCATATAATTTGTCACAAAACAGGCCTCAACAGATACAAAAAGATTAAAATAATCTTTTGCACCCTATCAGATCCCAATGGACTAAGGCTGGTCTTTAATAATGACAAAAAGAATGGAAAGCCCACATACACATGGAAACTGAACAATGCGCTACTCAATGATAACTTGGTCAAGGAAGAAATAAAGAAACAAACTAAAGACTTTTTAGAATTTAACAAAAATGAGGACACATTATACCAACACTTATGGGATTCCATGAAAGCAGTACTAATAGGAAAACTCATAGCTCTAAGTGCCTAGAAAAAGAAACTGGATAGAGCATACACTAACAACTTGACAGCACACCTGAAAGTTTTAAAACAAAAAGAAGCTAATATACCTAAGAGGAGTAGAGATCAGGAAATGATCAAACTCAGAGCTGAAATCAACCAAGTAGAAACAGAAAGAACTATACAAAATATCAACAAAACCAAGAGCTGGTTTTTTGAGAAAATAAACAAGATAGATAAACCCTTAGCCACACTAACCAAAGTGCACAGAGACATTATCAAAATTAATAAAATCAGAACTAAAAAGGAAGACATAACAGAAACTGAGGAAATTCAAAAAATCAAGTCCTACTACAGAGGCCTATACTCAACAAAACTGGAAAATCTGGATTAAATGGACAATTTTCTAGACAGATACCAGGTACCAAAAGTAAGTCAGGAGGAGATAAACTATCTAAACAGTCGCATAACCCCTAAAGAAATAGAAGCAGTCATTAAAAGTCTCCCCACCAAAAAAAGTCCAGGACCAGATGGTTTTAGTGCAGAATTCTATCAGACATTCAAGGAAGACCGAATACCAATTCTCTTCAAACTATTCCACAGAATAGAAACAGTAGGAACACTACCCAATTTGTTCTATGAAGCTACAGTCAGGCTCATATCTATACCTCACAAAGACCCAACAAAGAAAAAGAACTTCAGACCAATCTCTATTATGGATATTGATGCAAAAATACTCAATAAGATTCTCGCAAACTGAATCTAAGAACACATCAAAACAATCACCAATCATGATCAAGTAGACTTTATCTCAGGAATGCAGGGTTCAATATTTGGAAATCCATCAATGTAATCTACTATATAAACAAACTCAAGAAAAAAACCACATGATCATCTCACTAAATACTGAGAAAGCATTTGACAAAATTCAACATCCCTTCATGTTAAAAGTCTTGGAAAGATCGGGAATTCAAGGCCCATACCTAAACATAATAAAAGCAATATACAGCAAGCCAGTAGCCAACATCAAACTTAATGGAGAGAAACATGCAACAATCACACTAAGATCAGGGACTAGACAAGGCTGTCCAGTCTCTCCCTACGTATTTAATATAGTACTGGAAGTCCTAGCCAGAGATAGTACAATAAAAGGAAGTCAAAGGGAAACAAATAGGAAGGAAAGAAGTCAAAATTTCACTATTTGCAGATGATATGATAGTATACTTAGGTGATTCTAAAACTTCCACCAGAGAACTCCTAAACCTGACAAACAACTTCAGCAAAGTGACTGGATATAAAATCAACTCAAACAAATGAGTAGCCTTCCTCTACTCAAAGGATAAACAGGCTGAGAAAGAAATTAGGGAAATGACACCCTTCACAATAGTCACAAATAATATAAAATATCTTAGAGTGAATCTAACCAAGCAAGTGAAAGATCTGTACAGCAAGAATTTCAAGTCTCTAAAGAAGAAAAAAATCAAAGATCTCAGAAGATGGAAAGATCTCCCATGCTCGTGGATCGGCAGGACTTATTTAGTAAAAAATGGCCATCTTGCCAAAAGCAATCTACAGATTCAATGCAATCCCCATCAAAATCCCGAATCAATTCTTCATAGATTTAGAAAGAGCAATTTGCAAATTCATTTGGAATAACAAAAAACCCAGGATAGCGAGAACTATTCTCAAAAATAAAAGAACCTCTGGGGGAATCACCATCTCTGACCTCAAACTGTACTACAGGGCAATAGTAGTAAAAACTGCATGGTATTGGTACAGAGACAGGCAGGAAGATCAATGGAATAGAATTGAAGATACAGAAATGAACCCACACACCTATGGTCACTTGATCTTTGACAAAGGAGCAAAAACCATCATGGAAAAAGGACAGCATTTTCAACAAATGGTGCTGGTTCAAATGGAGGTCAGCATGTAGAAGAATGCAAATCAATCCATTCTTATCCCCTTGTACAAGGCTCAAGTCCAAGTGGATAAAGAACATTTACATAAAACCAGATACACTGAAACTAATAGAAGAGAAGGTTGGGAAGAGCCTTGGATACATAGGCACAGGGGAAAAATTCCTGAATAGAACACCAACGGCTTATGCTCTAAGATCAAGAATTGACAAATGGGATCTTATAAATTTGCAAAGCTTCTATAAGGCAAAGGACACTGTCAATAGGACAAAACACCAACCAACAGATTGGAAAAAGATCATTACCAATTCTATATCAGATAGAGGACTAATATCCAATATATACAAAGAACTCAAGAAATTAGATTCCATAAATAACCCTATTAAAAATGGGGTACAGAGCTAAACAAAGAATTCTCAACTGAGGAAACTCCAATGGCCAAGAAGCACCTTAAGATATGCTCAACATCCTTAGTCATCAGGAAAATGCAAATCAAAACAACCCTGAGATACCACCTTATACCAGTCAGAATGACTAAGATCAACAACTCAGGTGATAGTAGATGCTGGTGAGGATGTGGAGAAAGAACACTCCTCCATTGTTGGTGGAATTGCAAACTGGTACAACCACTCTGGAAATCAGTCTGGCAGTTCCTCAGCTAATTGGACATACCATTACCTGAGGACCCAGCTATACCACTCCTGGGCATATACCCAGAAGATGCTCCAACATATAACAAGAACATATGTTCCACTATGTTCATAGCAGCCTTATTTATAATAGCCAGAAGATGGAAAGAACCCAGATGTTCTTCAACAGAGGAATGAATACAAAAAAAAAAAGTGGTACATTTACACAATGAAGTATTACTCAGCTATTAAAAATAATGAATTCGAGAAATTTTTAGGTAAATGGATGGAACTAGAAAATATCATCCTGAGTGAGGTAACCCAATCACAAAAGAACACACATGGTATTTACTCACTGATAAGTGGATATTAGCCCAAAAGCTTGAAATAGCCAAGATTCAACTCGCAAACTACATGAAGCTCATGAAGAGGGAAGACCAAGTATTGGTGCCTCGGTCCTACTTAGGAGGAGTAACAAAATACTCAAGGGAGCAAATATGGAGACAACGTGTGGGACAGAAACTGAAGGAGGGGTTTTCTGGAGACCATTCTACCTAGGTATTCATCTCATGTGCAGTCACCAAAGGCAGACACTGGTGTGGATATCAGGAAGTGCATGCTGACAAGAGCCTGATATCTGTCTCCTTAGAGGTCTACCATAGTCTGACATATTCAGAGGCAGATGCTCACAGCTAACCATTGATCTGATCAAGGGGTTCCCAATGGAGGAGGTAGAGTGAAGACTGAAGGAGCTGAAAGGGTTTGTGGCCCCATGAGGAGAGCAACAATACCAACCAACCAGAGTTCCCCAGAGTCTAAACCCCTAGCCTGGGAGCATATAGGGAGGGACCCATGACTCCAGCTGTATATGTAGGGAAGGATGGCCTTGTCAGGCATAGGTGGAAGAGAAGATCCTTGATCCCATGAAGGCTGCACACAGAGTTGGGGGGGGGGGATTCGAGGGTGGGGAGGTGGGAGTTGGGGGGAGTAGGTGGTGGCACATCCTCATAGAAGCAGGAGGACAGGGTATGGGATAGGGCATTCCAGGGTGTGGAGGAAATGGGGTAAGGAGATAAAATGTGAAATGTAAATATAATATCCAATAGAAAAAAAGAAAATTATGGATGTCCAATAAAGATAAGTGCACAAAGCTCATGGTGATGATGATGATGATGATGATGATGATGATGATGACGACGACAAATCCAGGGATAATACATGTATTTTAACTTATGAAATCTATAGCATTATTATATCATGTATTAATATAAGTTCTACTAGTATGCTTAATTTACATTTCAAGGATGTGAAGCACAGAGAGTTGGGGTAAGTAGTGACGATCACTGACCTTATAAATGACAAGGTCAATATTTAAAGCCTCTACATTTGCACAAACTTTTCAAAATCCTTATCTGTATAACAGGCAAACAGATTGTGGACGATGTCAGAATAAAATCAAATTTGTTTGGAACATCAAGGTTTTCAAATAATGGGAACATAAAATTAAGACCATAATGATTTGTCCTGAACGATTATAGACATAAAAGAACAAATTGGGCTCTTAAGAAAAGAACACTATAAAAGAAAGAACAGACACACAGAACTTCCACAAATGCAAAAGAAGAAAAGAAACGAAAATCCCAACAAGGGAGATGAACAGTAAAATAGTTACCACTAATACTTTAGAAAAGAAATGATGTGATACATTTGAGAAAATACCCATGAAAACAAAGAGAACCAAAGAACCAGGAATCAAATGTACTGTGATCTAACAGGGGTCAAGATATGTCTGTTCATAATATCATAAAAAAGAACACTGAAATTAGAGATGCATAAGGTGGGATGATGTCTAAGAATGGATGGTGAGGCTTTTTAGTTTAGTCATCATTTAATTTATTATTACTCTTATAAAATATATTGAAGCCCTAATATGAATCTATTGACCTCAGGTATACAAATTCAGTTTAGTTTGACACAAATTCTAAAAAGAATGCATACCACAGTACATAATGAAAATTATCCTGAGACTGTTTACAGTGCACATGGAGAGACCCATGCCCCCAGTCACATATGTAGCAAAGAATAGCCTTGTCGGACACCAATGAAGGAGAGGCTCTTGGTCCTGTGAAGGTTCTATGCCCCAGTGTAGGGAAATTCAAGGGTGGGGATGCAGGAGAGGATAGGTGAGTGGGGAAACACCTTCATAGAAACAGGGGGAGGGGGTATGAGATAGGGGGTTTCTGGGATGAGGACTGGGAAAGGAGATAACATTTAAAATGTAAATAAAAAATATCCAATAAAAAATAAAATAAATAATTTTTAAAAAAGAATACTTTTAAACAAGAAAAAAAAAGTACTTTTGATGGGACAGATCCTGTGCTCAATGTTTAAATACAATCATATGAACAAAACTGACATAATCTTTTCCTTAAATATTTTAGCATTTAAAGGAAAACAATAACCATTAAAATAAATGTAATTTGCCAATTAAGAAAAAAATGAAAAAGAACTGTAGAATAAAGTGTCTCAACACATCTTTAAAAAATCTCATTAATGTAAGGCACTGCACAAAAGCATGCTCATATGAATAACAATGAGTTATATACAGCATTAGAAAGAACAAATCTGAATCTGATCATCTTAGTAAAAAGTGCAGGGAAGCAAAGAAAAAGGTAACCAAAGAGGTAACAAAATTAATATATTATAGAGTGGTATTAACTTGTCAACAAAGATATACTTTTAGGATCAGAACAATGGAAAAATATTTTAATTATCAACAGTGGACTGAGTAGTGAACATGAAAATTAAATAATTATAAGTTTATTGTATCATTCCAAAAAGTAAGAGGTACTTATTACCAATGGGCATGGGCATGCTGAAGTGTACAGAAAATGGAAACAACAGAAAAAAATGTCATAGCAATTGCACTTAAATTATTCCAACAAAATTAAAACAATTCCTGACAAGGAAAATACTAAGCAGAGAAAGCTGTTAGTAAAGACCAACAGGGGTCAAGATGTGTTTGTGTGAACAAAAGAGTCTCTAACTACAGTCATATCAAGATTGAGGCTGAACTATCGGAAGCTGAAGATTATGTGAACCTATCCTGATTTTCTTGTTCTCCTAATAGAGATTCTTGTCCTGTATCCCACTTCCCCATGTGATGGAGGGAAACAATGTCCAACAGGAAAGATGTCTAATGAAGAGGCAAACTTCTAACATCCCTCCCTCAGCATCCATCTTTCTTACTTTCGGCCATAAGATCTTTGCTAACAAAGATTAACTGATTTTGTGCTCACTACTGATGGTGGTTTCAGTGAGGACAATGATTCATATGCATTGACTTGGAAATGGATCCAATAATGTACTACATTTTAAATATCTGTCTTGAAACACTGTGGTCATTATGATTGTTTACATATAAAATCAGGCTGGTACATACTTTAGAGAAAGAATAATATCACAATAACTGGAATACCCAACATTCTTAATGGTGCAGCATTTAATGCAGAACTTCATCAAACCATTTAATGACCCAGGGAGATGATATTCTCCACACTTACTATCCTTTGACAAACAAGGAACATAGACACAGACCAGAAGAGTTTTCCTTGCCCAAGAATATACAGCTAACAAATGGCAAGGTAAGGATTCTACTAACCTGTCTCAAGAACTCACAGAATGTTTGACTGCTTTATGATTTTTTTGTATACTATCTATTATCTGAAGTTATCACAACAGGATATCCTCATCCATGAAATCATGGAGAGCAACAAAGAAATTTTCATTTTGAAAAAGGAAAAGTATACTTGATCTGGTGACAGAGTTGAAGAAATATCTACAGGGTGTACTCTAGGAAGTTTTTTGATCTGTGGATGGCATAACAGAGATCTATTCAGTTGGTAGCCCTTAACTTTGCTTTGCCCTGGTCCATGATGCACACCTACTACCCCACAGTGCTGTTTCCCACAGAAACACAGTTTTTACTCCTCAAGGTTGTATAGGGTGCATTCCTGTAAATGTCAAAGATGACATATATACAGAAACTATGGTGTTGAACTTCTAACCATTTGTGTGCATAAAGTAGACCTTACAAAGAAGCTGTAAAAGCCTGGAGTCAAACAAGAGGTTACAAAGAGGATGAGAGTCCCTTTACGAGTTTTAGAAACATGATCTCAACTAATTGAACAAAACATATTCACAGTCATTAAGGATCTTCATTCTTCCTTAAATATAGAGTCAAAGACTGTATTTTATTGGCTTGCATTTGAAACAAAACATATTTTAAAATCATTTTCTTATCACTAATGCTGTGTAAGATTTTTTGGGGGGTGGACTATGGGTTTCTTCCACAATATTTGGAACTTTTGGTCTGATGAAGTTCATGAGTTCAGTTTGAAATCTTTGTGGATCAACATCACAAAGATATCTACACAGAAAATACAGCCATGACCCAGCCTGGACTCTTAGACTATTCCTAGAGCCAGATTGTGTATGCATTTGTTTGTATCCAGGTTGAACCAACTTAAAGTTTGTATTTTTAATTTTCTTTCTTTCTTTTTTCTTTCTCCTATTTCTCCATCCCTCTCTCCTTCCTTCCTTCTTTCCTTCCTTTTTTTGTAACACATCAGGTTTTGCCAAAATCAGTCCTTTTCAGTTCTGATAAATATGACTAGTATGTCCGTAGTTTAAATTTTTCTCAACCCTAATTTTAATAATGGTTCTTAAATGCTTTAACCTCCCTTCTAGCCCACCACCCACCAGAGGTAGAGGGAAAGAAAGGTTATTAGGATATAGAGGGAGTGGGCCTGTTTAGAAATTGTTCTTTTTGAGCAAATCCTATTTGCATTGTCAGGAAATCAGCAGCTGAGTTCACAGGACAGCAGCAGCAACTTGATCTATTCACAAACTCTTCAGGAATATACCAGCAGTCCAGGTCAATAGTGTTAGAATAAGAAACACAAATCAGAAGAGGTGGCATGACCTAGCAGAGCAGCCAGGCCTCAGCCAAATCAGCACAAATCAGCAGGAGGGATTAGGACCAAGAGGGACTCCAGGAGAAGTGTTCTGCCTTGCTTCTCAAGGAAGCAAAGATCAGTGAAGATGTGAGACCAAGAAGCATTGCAAAGCTAGCTGTGGAAGCTCTCCTCCTGTCACTGTCATTCGAGCCCTATTTATAGTCCCACCAAGCATCACATGTCCTCCACAGGTCTTGCCTCAACATATTTCTTCCCTCAGCATGCAAGTCTGTCTTAGTAAAACTCCACATGACTCTGTATCAGCTGTTCTCACTCTGCCAATCAGTCTGAGTCCACAGAAGTGTCAAGAAGCCGCCATAACACCACCAGAAGTTTTTTTTGTGCATTTAACTCTGTGGAATCATGACAGAGCTCAGCTACTCGATGTAAGGTGAAGCAATACAAGCATGTCATTAGCGAAGAATTTTATTCATCATGCATCCTTTCATGTGCGTGCTTTAGCAAAGCATCCTTTTACCTGTATCTGCTTAAGCAAAACATTCCTTCATGTGTCTGCTTTAGTGAAACATCCTCTCACCTGCGTCTGCTTCCAGGCAACACCTCTTCACATGTTTTTCCCAGCAAAATACCATCCGGCACAACTGACTTTCCAGAAAAAACAGAATCCACTTCATGTGTCCTAATTTTTTTTCTTATCCTAAGGAATGTGGATACCACCAACAGTAGCCAGATTGGCGTCAGCAGCTAATACTCAAGCATACAGGAGCCGTCTTCCTCCTCCAGTTTTCTATCCTGAGAATTTCTGTCTAATCTTCAACCACCTGCTCAGACATCATTTTCTCTGTAGTGTATTTCATGACTGCCCAAGACACTCTCAATTTTTTAATCTCATTTGACGGCAGATCTTGTGGCTGTCTAACGTGTCATGTCTTTACATCCCCTCATCCATACCATGAAGTCACCGTTAAAGACAGTTTGCTTAACACTTGCTACCACATAGAAAAATTTAGAAATAACTTTGGGGGAAAAAAAAGAAATAACTTTGAGGTCCAGAGATATAGACATATGCATCTATAATGAGAGGCTTATCTGAACAATTCCATGCCTAGAATTTTCTGTTTGAACATATTTAATACTGCCATTAAAAATCGGGGAGAAGATAGTAGCAGGGGATAAGACTTCAGTCAGGAGTAACATGTTTTGTTTTGTCATTAGCTCTATTCAACAAAACACTGAAGAGCACTGGGTGTTCACATTTCAAACTTGGAGAGAGTACATATTAAATATTCTCATAATAAAACATGTTCATTACTTGAGGTGACAGACAGATATGCTAACTAGCTTGGTTTCATTGTTACAAATTGTATTTATAAATCATAACATCACTCTGTGTCTCAATATGCTGAATATATTTAATAATACAGTACACTGAAAACTTGCTAAGACAGTAAACTCTAAGTGACCTCATAGCAAAATATATTCAATATTTGAGTGACGTAAGTAATCCTAACTTGCCTGGTTTCATTATTCCATGTTAAATTCATAAATTGTAACATCATGTTTAGTCCCATATACTTATGTCACTGAAATTCTCAACTTCAGTAAATAAATAAATTGTTATAATCATCAAAATAAATAATAACAATGGCAAGTGAAGACTTAAATGATAATGAGAAAAACATGAAAATGAGAAAATTAATGTAGCAATAGCATGCAACAGTCTTGTCAGTAAAATAGCAACTAAGTTAGATAATTTTTATTACTTTAACTTAAAATGCAAAGAATAATTGTGAAAATAATTTTGAAAACAATTTCAGAGCTTAAATTCAATAGGCCATCATTTAAATTTGATAATAATGGTTCTCAGAACACAACACAGGGTCCCCAAAGAGCTTGTGCAGAACTCAGTCTATGGTTCTTGGGTGAAAAGTGACCACTTGGGAATGTGTTCTTCATAGTTCTCTTTATTTTGGTCCCTTAGCTCATGCTCTCCTCACTCATCTATTAACAGCGTTGTCCGGTTCACCACTACAAAACACTGTCTGTGTCTTCGTCAGCTCTGGTCACTGTTAGAGCTGAGAAACTGAAAAGAGAAGATGTTTCCTTCTGAGATTCCCATGATGGAATAATGCTTTATGAGGGCACAAATCCCTCCCAGCAGGGCTCCACCCTCACCTTCATCCTTTCCCAGAGAGCCCTCCTCCAAGTACTATCTACCACCCCGGGGTTGTCAACATGCAGATTTGGAGAGGAAATGAAGCCCACATAGCACAGTGTGAAAAATATTTGTTTCTTAAGTTATTTATTAAAATAAATGATCACAGAGGGCAGTCGCTATAGGGATGAAATGAACACACAAGGAAACGGGCAATGAACATGGGACTTGACAATTCATCCCCCTCCAGTTATGCAATGCAGGAAACATGGCTTCTCCTGCTTATGTCTCAGTTATTCTCTCTCCTCATTAAAATAACACCTCTGGTGTGAGATCCAGCCTCTACCCCTCTGCCATGTTCATATCAAACACATTAAAAATCAAATGAAACCAATGACTTTGAGCCTTTACTCCCCTTTCCCTTTTGTTCTTCTTCCTGCCTGTTGTAATTTCCTAGTTATGGATTGTTCCAAAGTGCTTGCATCAAAGACTATCTGGTAACACAAAAGAACTAAACAAAAGACATTTACTTTAGGCCAGAATGGTCCAAATATTAGGATGTACATTCTACACACAGACCTCTACATGCTGTTGTTCAGTTAACAAGCACAGGGCCACACTGCACAGCTTGATCTGTTTGACTTTATCTTACAACACATACAAGTTCCTCTGCTACAGCCTTCCTCTAAATTGCCTGCCTCTGTTACCTAGTGTCTATTAGCCATAGCTTTATTTCTTAAGGTATATTATTATTTTACAATATTTTTAATCTATTAAATTAAAATATAATTACATCGTGTCCCATCTTCAATTTCCAGACAGAAAACACTACAGAAAACCACAACCAGTCAAAACGCAGAATTGTGGAACCCAGTTCCAATAGATACATCTACAAAACACTTCTGAACATAAGGGTTGGGAAATACTGAAACAGAGAGGGCAAAAAGTTTATAAGAGCCAGAGGATGAAGGAGTTTGTGATGAGATTTCTGTCTTCTGGTAATATCAGAAGCTACATCCACAAAGTCTTTTAATTTTGACTACCCAAAGGTAGGCTGAACAAGGACAATGCCAATGGGCATGGCAAAGTGGACAAAAATAAGCCAAAAAGCCCACAAGACCTCAATTTTACACAAGAACTACAAACAACTGAGTAAAACTAGGAGTGGAAGACATAGTCTTCCTTGCGGGTAGATTATACCACTTGGTTTTCCAATGCCAAACGGTCAGTCCTGAAAACATACATATATGTAACATTATATGGACTGAACAGATTATATTTAGGAATAAATATGTATATACATATATTCATGCAAAAAGAATTATTAAGAAAAAGAAGCCTTGAATTTAAAATAGAATAGAGTGGAGCATATGGGAAGATTTGAGGGAGAAAAAGGTCAGAAGTATTGTAATTATACTATGATCTCAGTATATGTTTAATTGCATCATTCCCCCTCTTTTCTTTTTCCAACCCTCCCCATTGCTCCCCTTTTGCTCTTTCTCTTTCAAAATCATTGCATATATATATTTGAAATGGACTTTTATACTCTTCAGTTGCTAGTCAGGTTTTTGATCTGATTACAAATGTCATGAACTCAACTCCAAACCTATTTTTGTTGATTTGGATGTAGTACAAGTATGGCTGAATTCTGTCCATCTCTGTGTGAGCTAACCCTACACATTAGTCACCTTTTTTTTTTTTTTTTTATGCCATTCACACCACCAAATGCCCCAGCAAGAAGACAGAGTAAAACATATTGTACAACTCCAGGCTGTGTCTGTCAAATGGCTACTTCAGACCCCTTTTGCTAAGATCTCTCCATACAATGGACTCAATATGCTGTTGTAAATGACTAATGGATCATCTGGATAAAGTGGGTAATTGGCCATGATCTTGAAGATCCTCTTCCATTTTACATGAATATAAAAAGAATGAATATAGTACTCAACTTGGCATCATTCTCTGCCTAATCTTAACAGAAAGATGTCAAATACTAAAGGTGTGACCTATGATGTTTACATTGTAATATCAGTTTCAAAGTTAAGGGATAAAGTAGTTTATTACATTTTTTTAATTTGCTCTAAATAAGTGACATCCAGGACTCTGAGAAGTTAAACCAGTGGGGCAAAATTTAAAAAAGCAAGACAAGTGGATCTGGCCATAGATAGGAATGAATTATAGAAGATGCTGTATTGAACTACCCCTCCTCCTAGGTTTCTTTGAAGACGGATGAATCCCTTTTCTCAGATCCTGGGGGTACTTCATAATGGAAGAAGATAGTTCCACCTTGCCTCAGTCTCTAGAAATTGCCTTCAGTCAAACAGATGTACCATGACCAAGACTACATACTTTTGTTGGCAACCTACATCCTATAACTGGTCTTGCTTCAGATTGGGACAACCCTGAGGATCCATCCTAGCTCCAGTGCTCCCACATTCTGGGCTGAGTTCCCTGTATTAACTGGGTGGACGTCCTTATCTGTTGAATCCCAACTTTCCTTTCATCCTTACAATGTATCTTTAAACAAATTCTGGCACACATATCAAATATGTTTCTAGGAAACCAGGTAAGATTCATCTATCTCTATTACATTTGTTCATTTCTTTAGGAATTCTAGTAATAATTTTGATTAACATCACTGTCTTTATCATTCCACTCTCCCCTTCAATTTTATGGACCATAGATGAATTCACTATGACGTGTGGGTTTGTATCTACCTATCTATTCACCACTATGAACATGTTATCTCTACTTATTAGGTATATGATACTGTTTATTTCCTCATAACCCTCCAGCAATTCAAATATCCCACATAGTGAGAGTAAAATTGGTTTTCTGTTATTATATAGTATAAAACACTCTTGCACTCTTTCTAGGTCAGCCTTTGCTGGCCAAAGGACCCTTTTACAGAGGCAGCCTAAGGCTGTTGGAAACACTGATATTTATATTATGATTTATAACAGTAGCAAAATTATAGTTATGAAGTAGCCATGAAAACAATTTTATGGCTGAAGGTCACCAAACATGAGGAACTGTATTAAAGGGTCACAGCACTAGGAAGGTTGAGAACTTCTGCCCTAGATGAAGGTTCTGGCTTAGATGAATTGCCCACAAAGTGTGTCTGCTGCAAACTTTAGTAGCTGCTGAGACAAGATTGTGTCTGATCGTACCACATACTGCTCTCATCCTTTTTCTGACTATGCTAAGACCCGAGAGACTCTGATTCTCACAGCAAAAGACTGTAATCAGTCAGAAAAATGTCAAGAACCTCACTAGATTTTGATTTCAGACAAACAAACGTGATTTAAAGATAGATATCTATCTTGTACTGTGTAGACGGCCATGCAGTCTTTGGAAACATGAAGCAAAAATGACTCTTCATTTATATTAAATTCAAATTTGGATATTCTATATTTTCAATGAATGCTCTTTTATTTTTAAGAATGTAATATAATTACATAATTTTTCACTTAACATGAAATATGTATAAAATACTGTAGATCATTTACCATAATGTTCATATTTCTGGATCTGAAGACAAATCTGTTTTAAATAGGCAATATTCCTCTGCTTATTGGTTGTACAGATACAATCTAATTGTTTGAATTTGTTCAGCACTCAGGTTCTTAATCTATAAAATGGGTATTATTTGGATGTACCTTATAACCCTGCTCCTAATAAAGAAACACTGACAGGGGTTGGAGAAGTGGCACTCACATAATATGCAGGAGATTTTGTTCTTGTGTTTGCCTCCCAGAACCATAGGAAAAGCACTTCATGTAATGTAAATACATAAGCAGAGATTCTTAGCTGACCTGGAAGAGTCACCCAGACACTACAGTTTTGGTCCAGTGGCTATACACATTTTGAAAGCTTTTGATTTATATTATTAAAATGTTCTTTGAAAGTCTAGAGCTATTTAACCTCTAGTGAATGTGAACAGCTGCCTTTTCTCTAAAACTAATGCCAGATTATATTAACTCATTTTAGCAATTAGCATGGTTGTGATTTTATCAAGTACGCTTAATAAAAACCAATGTTCATAATCTGAACTTCCAAGGGAGCACTATCTCCATAAAAATGACTATTATTAAGAACTGAAAATTCAAACTACTTCACAGACTAAATCGAATTTGCTACCTCCTCCCTCATACTCCAGCACAGGTCAAGGTTAAATTACCCTATGCTTTGCCAGCCTTTAAGGTGACCTGACTCCTTGAAGCTTAGCTCATCAGAATTGTGCTGAAATGAAGTTCGAGGCAGTTCACATGCTGTGAAAAAGGCTAGACTGTGAGTTATCTTTGCGATCAACTGTCTCGATGCCTCTAAGAAAGTCAATAAACTTCTCCAAGGCTCCACCAAACGTAAAAATCAGACTGGCCATCTCAGCCTGGCCTTTCTCTTAGGATCTCTGGATCTACAGTTTGAGGTTTAAATAACATTATAAAAATATTCAAGTAAGCCGTGTGTCACATCTGCTTGTGTTTTATATAGCCCAGTGTTTTGCCAAAAGTGAGTAGCAGGAAATGCCTTTTAGAATGTTTTGTTCCCTCATTCCTTCATATATTATTTATCCTCCTCCAATTTTTAGTAGACCATAAAAACTAACTGACAGAAGCCATCATGAAAAAGTAAATGGGACAATAAGGCAAGCTCCAAGACTAGGAGAGTTACCAACAGTGTTGCTGAACAAAATTATTACAGTATACTGGGTGATGAGACAGAAAATATAGTATAAGCTAAGATAGTTGTACATCTTAAAATGTGACCCAAAACTGAAACCTATCTATTTTCCAAGGGGAAAATGATATATTTCTATTTTTCCCTCAGCACAAAACTATAAAGTGTACATTTAAAATACCAGTGCTACATCATTGGACTGGCACACGCCTATATTAAAGTAAATACTTGAAGGTTCCTGACATCCTGGCTGTCTCCAGATGTTCACTCAACTGAACATGGTAAAAATGCCGCACATAGCACCACCAAAGATTGTTTATGTTACTTTACATTTTCAGTATATGCCACCTTTTGGGATAATGTTCTCTGCATGTATCATCTAAACAGTGACTATTAGTTGCCTATGTCTGGTAAGCAATTGTGATATAGTTACTTCAGAATGACCCCAGTGTACAGTATACAATAAAGGCCAGAGAAAATCATATCTAATTCTCTCTCTCCTCTCTCTCTCTCTCTCTCTCTCTCTCTCTCTCTCTCTCTCTCTCTCTCTCTCAGTGTGTGTGTGTGTGTGTGTGTGTGTGTGTGTGTTACTGAGGAGTAAACCTTTTTGTAGTCAGCACTCTACACTGAACTCTATGCCTTGTCTTTTTTTTTTTTTTTTCATTTTTTTACTTTGAGAAAGGGTCTTGCTAAGTTTTCCAGGACAGTTTTAAATTTGTGAGTCCCCTGTTTCACCCTCCAGAGTAGCTGGTACTTCAGTGGTACTTCAGACCTGCCCAACTCAGCATGGCTTAAATTACTAATTTATATTAATCATAGCATTAGTACTTCTCGACTGGTCTGAGTGAATATATATATATATATATTTAAAATTTATTTCACATAAATCATTTTACCTTTTGAAATGTGGCTACTACAAATTAGAATTACCTAGGTGACTTCCATTTATAGCTCATAATCAATATTAAGGAGAGTAGGAATGCTATGGGCCACACATATCTTAATAATATGAACATTGCATGATACAATTCCACTAAAATATTGTCTTCAGACCTCAAGGTTTCATCTTATCTATATAATAATAATAGTCAGTAATATAGAGACCAGAGAAAGACTTTCCTAATATTAGATAAGCTTGGACTCAAGCTCCCTTCTCTGTTACACTTCATTCTCTCGTATCTCATTTTAGCCTCTTAGACCTGATTATTGTTTTTCTGCAAGTATTCACTCACTTGATACACTTTATATCAATTTACTGAGCCTTCATCCACTACAATCTTAGGACAAAGTTATTACTGCAACTATATTTATTGAGTATAACTTGTAGAAGTAAAGAACTTTGCAAAACTTGCATAGCTATGAAATTGAAAGGGTGTGATTTGAACACATTTGTTTTAGTTCTTGAATCCATGCACAAAAAAAAATCTGTGGCCAATTGCCTTCTAAATGTTTATGTTTCTTCTTATAGACCTGGCTGCCTTCAACCTTGATGAATATATATGTATGTATATATATATATATATATATATATATATATATATATATATATATATCATCCCCTAATTGTAATGCTTCAAGTTCTCAATGATTGATGTGACTACTGTTGGATTTTACGAATGTTCACATGCATACTTTTTGTCTATTAATAAAGCAAATTAATTCAGAGAACTCCCAATTCTAAAAGAGGTCCCTGACATAGGGAGATCCAGCTGCACACAGTGATTCTGACAATAAGTTTATAATCAGTAGGAATCATTCAAACTCACCTTGGATACAGGTGTAGCTTGTTTTTCCACCTTCCCTCTGTGGTAATGTGTAGTCTCACCTTCAACCAATGGATTACAAAAATCAAAAAACAATAATAGCACACTGATGGCAAAGGTAACATTGAAGTTGCTTCAACCCATCACCCTAGCTTATCAAAAAGTATGACTATTAACATCTGTATAATTGAGTTATTTTCATTATAATTTTACTCTACTTAAGAACTTCATGCACACAGTGAAATATAATCATACCCACCCTCCATTTCTCCTTTGACTCCCTCCAGAGATAGCTTCTCTCAACATGGATCCCTCCCAACTGCATGCCTTCCTTTTTATAACTCAAGTTCATAGATGTCCTAAATCAATATTAGCCCTCTACCAAAGTTCAAGGAACATCAAGAAAAAGAATGCAAAAAGAATATGAGAGCCAGAGGATGGGGTGGAGGGTTGTGAAATGCTGTCTTCGGTACATGGCATAGCTTTACAGTCATGAATTCACAGAGGCTGTGGTTTACTGTACAAGATCTGCACAACAGCAAACCAGGCAACATCAGCATTAATTGAAGAGGTGCTCTCCAGTTCTCAGCCCTTACTGAGGAGCTATTGGCAGCTGATAGCTTCGGTGGGGACAAAGAATCATTGGTCTTGAGGGTGTTCTCTCTAGTAGGTCTTTTTTTTTTTTTTAACATTTTGGCAATTTTATTTTTTTTGTATATATATTTTTTTATTAGATCTTTCATTTACACTTCAGATGCCATCCCCTTTCCCCATTCCCCCCCTTAGAAAACCCCTATCCCATGCCCCCTTTTCCTTTTTGCATTTATACATTTTTTTAAAAAAATGTTAATCATAGGCTTTATAAGTTTGGTATTGTTCAATCAGAGGTGTAACCCACTACCCAACCTAGATATATCTACTATCTTTGACTGGTGGAGATTCATGAACATCTGCTTCCCTGTCTCCCCCCTCTATCTCTCTTTCATCACCTAGCTTCTCCTCTCCTTCTTCTTCTCCTCTTCTTACTCCTTTTCTTCCTCTCAGTACTCCTCCCACCTTAGCTCCTTCTACACATCACCCTTCCTGTTAAAAGGAAGGAGCTGGTAGGTCTCTAGTAGGTCTTAATGCTGCCATGGATATGAATATTTCTGTTTAGAATTTCAAACAATAAAACAATATGAACTAAAAGGTAGAATATTTTTATTTGGCAAGTTCACATTTCAGCCCACCAGTGGAACACACTATTCTGTTTCATGATTATTGCTCAAGATACTTCTCTACATCGCAGAGAGATACCGAAACCAGATCTGCTTCAGCTAATTCAAGTACCAACTGTGATAGATTTGCCACTTGACTGGGTTTCTAGGGACAAGAAGTCTCTTTCTTTGATCTAAATTCACTGCATTTTATGACCAGGATCAATTCTCGCTCTCTGTATTTTTTGAGTCAGCTCAGAGAACCTATAATCCTTCTACAAAACAAAGCAGAGAGAAGGTAAACAAAATCCATCTCTACTAGGTCTCCCAACTATGTGGTCTTCATTTTATTCCGATGCTTCCCAGAGCCTTCTTGAACATCTTTTTCAGAATTACGGTCAGCAGGCCACTGTGACAGGTCAACACTTCTTTCTTTCATCAAGCTCTGTACCATCTCAGTTTCATTTCATCTTTAAAAATTCTCATATTTTTTTTCCAAATATACCATGTTCTTCAATCCTGTGGTGTGTGTCCATTTTTCCTCCTGATAAAAGGAATCTCTCACTTTCTTAGTCTCTAACATATTTTATCTTCTAGAAAAAGCCCTCCTTATTTCTTAGGAGCTACCTCATGTGTGAATGACAATTCTCCTAACTGAACTCTTATTGCATGTCCTGTCTGAATGTCTGCTTCCCTTTCTCTTGCTTTAAAGATGTCTTAGAAAAGTTCAAGAGTTACTTTCTCTGCACAGTTTAGCTAAGAATGCTGGAATAATACCTGTATTTTTCCTATGACCTCAATAAACATTTAACTAACAAATGTATCAATGAGATCTACTATTTTCTGGTAGTATAAAATGGAACTTCCAAGAAAGTTATCTTGCACTAATAAAGGTGGACCAGGACTGTAGTTGTCTATTACAGTATCTCTTCTATCCAAAGCTTCATGTAACCTGAAAATTGTGGGTGATGCATATGCTTCCTTTATTCTTCTCAATAATATATCAGTTCCTACCTTCTCATGCTTTTTGTTCCCCTTCTTGAGTCTTAGTAAAGAGTTATTCCTGCCACTCAAATGTCTCCATCCATCTTCTAATTATGTAAGAATAACTCTCCCATTCACTCTCCTACAATACTTACTAATATATCACTTATTTACTTGGGTTTCTCAAATTATATAATTCAGCCAATAATAAGTGCAGTACTAATAAGTTAATCATCATTGTCAACTAGGCTGAGGTTGGAAGGAACTAAAAGACACATCTTTGGGCATATCTGTGAAGATGTTTACAAAGTTGTTTTAATTAAGGAAGAAAGATTCACCTTGAACACAAGTGAATTGCTAGACTGAGTAAAACAAGAAATAGGAGAAAAGAACTGGTTAACAACTTTTATCTGTCTCTGCTTCCTGACTGTGGACACAGTGTGATCAGCTGCTTCACACTCTCTGTGCCATACCTTGTGAACTCTTTAGGGTGTGATTCAAAATAAACTCTTCCATTCTTAAATTACTTTTTAAAGAAGACTTTTGCCTCAGCAGTGAGATAACAAATTCAAGTAATAAATATATGTCTAGTGGTCAATATCATCTGAGTTTTCTTATTTGGCTACAGGGGGTATTATTTGCTCTGCCTGAAGAATTGTGGGCATTGTATAAAGTAAAAGTAAGGAAACAAAAGAGATGGACCATTTATATTTTTCATGAAGTCTGGGAAAACTCCACCTGTGGCTCTCTGCATCCTGCTTTTCAGAGACAAAAAACAACCCTCTTTACTAGTCAAATTGTTATATAAGCTGATAAGGCTTTTCTGCTCAAATAACCTGTGAGTCACTTATTACAAGGGTCCTTATTATTACTACAATAGGGAGTGATAAAGAAATTATTTCGCATTGTACAGTATTGTGTAGAAATGTTTTGTAGTAGGAAATAAGATACAGTATTTGCTTTAGTAACATTATTAGTAGAGAAGAGCTCATTAAATTCTCTTTGTCAAACATAATTATAAGAAAAGATGAATTTTAAAATACTGTGGAAGACATTAAATGATATGCCTTTGGGAAATGTCCAAATAATATCCCATCAAAATTCTAATAGGCAACTTGAACTTGCTTCTGATAAAAACTTTTCCTTGCTGGTAAATTTTATGCTTGAATTGGCCTCATACAATTCCTGAGTAACACTTTTTTAATGAACTTATTTTAAGTTCTTAGGGAAACCACAACTAAAAAATGTCTTTCTATGAGTAGGTGATCATAAAAAGTAAAAATAAAATAAAATAAAGCTTACAGAAGATCCAGCCGTCCCTTCACTGGAGAAAATAGTTAAATAATAAACATCTTTGCAAATTGTGATGATGTGAATGGGTTTCGAATGCCACCTCTGATTTCATACAGAGTATTTCAAAACCATGAGGAAGATATAGAAAGACAATAAAAGCTGGGATAAGTAGCCGTGTTCTGTGCTCCCATGGGTCACATTCATACACCTGCCCAAGAGTGCATTATCTGGATTTGTGAATGAAAGACACACACACACACACACACACACACACACACACCGTTAATTTCAATATGCCTTAAATTGCTTAATGACTGGGCATTTCTAATCCTTCCCACTGATAGCAAATACTCCCTTCTGGTACTCCTGAGTTAACATCTTTTAAAATCTATATTTCATCTCTGCTACCCCAACCACAATTGGGCAAGTGGCTCATGTGGCCACTTTCCCTAATTCTCACATATCTGCAGACCTTTAGGTCTGGTCTTTCTTCTTCCCTGTCATGGCAATCTCTGCCTCTTTCTCTTTTCCCAGTCCCTAGCTCATGCAAATTTAAATGTCCCGCCTCAGCCTATCCGCCTAGCCATTGGCCGTTGGCTCTTTATTGATTGATCAAAAACCTATTGGGAACGAGGACCTTCAGCATTTGGACATGCAGAATCCTGATTTGGGGGGCTGGATTAATTCAAAGCATTAGAACCAATCTCCAACAGTGTTATGAAATTCTGTCTTCAGATATTGCACTCTAATTCACTGCAGCTGTCATTACCTGCAAAAAAAAATCAAGATAACCAAAATTCCAAAGTGGATGGCGGGGGGAGGCCTCATCACAGACTAAAGAGCCATTGGCAGCTAATGGCAGCTGGGAGGAGACTCATTTATTGGGGGTAGTGTGGTCTCAGGTCCAGTTTGTATGAATGGCCCTGAAACCATGCCCATATGGGTAATCACTAGTTGGACTAAGTGGGTTCTTCAATTTAAAAATGAAAAGAGTATGAACTTGTGGGTAAAGTTAGAGGAAAAATATCGTTTTTAAGTATAGACGATAACCCTCTGACTTGGAAGAATGACTTAGAAGAACTTTGTTTGTACAATACAGAGAAAAGCAACCAGCATGTCTACATAAGAGATATATGTAACCCAGGATAAGCACATGGAGAAGTGGGTGGCAGAATCACACTGCCCTTGAACCTGAGATCCTCCTGTCTCAGACGCTTTAGGGACACCCTTCTCCCTGTCTGGCAATGAGATCTATCCACAGTGGCCTTGTGTACTATACAATAGAATAAACCTCTATTTTCTGAAAAACTTATCTAAGCAGGATGAGAATTTTAATTAATAAAGATAAAGCTGAGCTTTCAGTTTAAATGCAAACATGAGTCAATTGAGCATTCTATATGTAGGCTGAAAATAACAATTCAAGGTGTAATTTTATCCAAGTAACAACTCTGAGGCAGATTAATAGGAATAAAGCTGATTGTCATTCCACCGGCTCTCACCAGGTAATAAAGAATTATGCATAATGCAGTTGCTGGCTTTTGTTTGGTTGCATAATTATCAAGTAAAATTCATGATTCATTATGAATCCCATCAATACATGGTTAAATATTTATTTGAATGAAAGAAACTCTCTTTCTCCTATTTCTAGAAAATAAAAGTCTGTGGACATATACAATAAATATAACACCTTCCCTAACCCTCTAATAATTCCCAGTGTCCCTCAAGCTCAATTAAGGGCCATTTGTATTACCTCTAATGTGAAAATAAAGTCCAATCACAGAATTTCAAGACATCTATACATCTTAAGAAATTTGTGAGTTCGGGGCATTCAAAGAAGACCCTGGGTCTACCCAAGCTGCTTCACGAGCCTCCTAATGCATCTCTTCTCTAATGCATTGTTCTATTAAAAATCTTTTTAAAATTTACATCCCAAATGTTGCTTCCTTTCCTGGTCCCTGCCCTCACAAAGCCCTTCCCCATCCCTCCTACCCTCTCCTCTGAGAGAGTGGGGTTTCCCTGAGTATACCCCCGCCCTGGTGTATCAAATCTCTGCCAGATTAGGTGCATCCTCTCCTGCTGAGGCCATACAAGGCAGCCATGAAGACTGAGATGTACATCTGCTACATATGTGCCAGAGACCTTGTTCCAGCCTACACATTTCCTTTGGTTGGTGGCTCAGTCTCTGAGAGCTCCCATGGGTTCCAGTTAGTTGACTCTGTTGGTCTTTCTGTAGGGTTCCCATCTACTTCTGAGCCTTTAATCCTTCTCCCAATTCTTTCCTAAGAGTCTCAGACCTCCATGTTTGGCTGTGGGTCTCTGCATCTGTTTCAATCAGATGCTGTGTAAAACCTCTTAGAGAACAGCTAGGCTAGGCTACTGTCTACAACCATAACAAAGCATCATTAATAATGTCAGAGATTGGTGCTTGCCTATAGGATGTGTTTCGAGTGAGTTGGCCATTCCTTCAGTCCCTGCTCCATCTTTGTCCTTGCAGTTCTTTTAGACAGAAAAAAAATGGGGCTGAAAGTTTTGTGGGTGGGTTGGAGTCCTTATCTCCTCACTGGAAGTTCTGCCTGGCTATAGGAAGTGACCTCTTCAGATTACTTGTCTCCACTGTAAAGCATCTCTGCAAAGGTCAACTCCCCCCTTGACTTTTGGGAGCCCCTCTCCCATATCAGGTCTCTGGGACTTCCTAGAAATCACACACACACACACACACACACACACACACACACACACACACACACACTGCAGCAGCAGCTGCTGCAGATTTCCATTCATTCTCTTGGCTCTCTGGGTCTCTCTCCTACCTCTCCTCACACCTGACCATGCCTCCCCATTAAACTCCCTATAGGTCAACACACCCTGTAAGCTAAGAATTCTCAACATTGTTCAAGACACTCCTTTATCAGAAAGTGCACTTAGGCAGTGCAACAATTCTAGTTGGCTTGTTGTTTCATTTGAACAATGGAATGAGTAAGTAAATGAATAATTTAGAACATTTACTTTTCCCACTATGTCTCTATCCAGGTTTCAGTCAAGAACTTCGTTTGTACCACACAAGGCTGTCAGACAAATGAACCAACAGACACTCTTCAAGGGTTCTTTAGGTAGTCCCACAGCTGCCACACCCTACTCAGTGCTAAGAAGCTAGATAGATGGCTGATCAAGTTCCATAAATGATAGCTAAGATTACCTCTTCAGAAGAGAATGATAAAACCAGGAGGTAGGCAGACTTAGGGAAGTAACTCAGAAGACAATCATTGCTATAATATTCTTAGTTTTGTAGCCAGAAGGAAACCCCAGTTTCTTATCTCCTCTTCAAAGAGCATCCTGTCTGAGGGCTACCCATGAGAGTGAGAATTAAACTCCAGAAATATTGGTAAACAGCTTTGAAACTGGATCTCTAGATTTCCATGGTAAAAGTATTTCTAAAAGTATGTTTCCCAATTTTATCCCAACACCTAAATGATCTAAATCATTGAAGACCCAAAAAGAAAAGCCATTTCCCGACAATGACATTTCCTTCCGGTAATAGAGTGAAAGTTCTTGTCTGGATGGAAAGAGACCTAACAGTCTATTCTGTTCCTCTGTCACTTAGCTAATGGACTACTACCCCTCCAGAAGGAAAAACCACTTTAAGACATGCTAAATAAATAGTAATAATAATTATTCCTTTGATGAAATAATGTGCTTTTCCTTTCTAAAATTCCTGTTCTCTGGCTCAGTAGCTTACAGCAGCTACATCTGTCTGCCTTTCTCAATTGCTCAAAAAAGTATAACTTTTTTTTCTTCTTTGTATCTTTTTGCTTTTCTTTTTTTTTTAGTTAATTAATTACATCCCAAATGTTGGCCTCCCTCATGGTGCCCCTTGCAGAGTTCCTACCCTATTCCCCATCCCCTTAACCTCTGAGAGGGCAGTCCTCCGTATCTCCCAAGCCTGGTGCATCATGTTTCTGCAGAATTACACACATCATCTCCCACTGAGACCAGACATGTCAGCCCTCAACTACATATGTTCCATGGGGCCTCAGACAAGCCTGTGTATGATCTTTGGTTAGTGGCTCAGACTCTGGAGCTCCCAGGGGTCCAGGTTAGTTGATATTGTTGGTCTTCCTGTGGATTCTTTGAAAACCTTCAATCCTTCTCCTAACTCTTCCATGGGGGTCCCTAATCTCTGTCCAGTGTTTGTGAGTATCTGCATCTGTCTCAGTCAGCTGTTGGGTACAGCCTTTCGGAGGACAGCCACGCTAGGCTTCTGTCTGCAAGCAAAACATAGCATCATTAATGGTGTGAGAAATTGGTGCCTGCCCATGGAATGGGGCTGCTTTTCTTAACACTGTGGGCTTCACTTTTCTCTAAAGTTCTGCTTCTCTCCATGTGGTCACTTATCTACCATGTGGTTGACCTCAATGCTAGGGTTTTTTCTTCTTTGTTCTATTCTCGTTGCTCTATTCTTCTTGTTTGGGCAACTGTTGTGATTTGCACCTTGCCTATCCTGTGATTTTTCTTTTCAGCTTTAATAAAATTGTCCTGGAACTGAGAGGGGGAGGGAGAGAGAGAGAGAGAGAGAGAGAGAGAGAGAGAGAGAGAGAGAGAGAGGAAGAAGAGGAGGAGAAGGAGAAAGAGAAGGAGGAGAGAAGAACAAAAGAAAGAAAGAAAGAAAGAAAGAAAGAAAGAAAGAAAGAAAGAAAGAAAGAAAGAAAGGAAGGAAGGAAGAAAGGAAGAAAGGAAGAAAAAGAGATACAGTAGAGAACTCCTGTAATCCCAGTACTTGGAAAGTAGGTTTGGAGTCGGAGGCCATCTTGGGCAACATTGTAAGACTCTGTCTCAAAAATCATAAAATACATGTGTTATGGGTTTCCCTGATGCTGTTTGTATTCTGTTGTTAATTCTGCTTCCTCTGGAGGGGCTGCCCTGCCACAAGCCATCCAGAGAAAGAAAGGAAGAAAGAAAGAAAGAAAGAAAGAAAGAAAGAAAGAAAGAAAGAAAGAAAGAAAGAAAGAAAGGAAGGAAGAAAGGAAGAAAAAGAGATACAGTAGAGAACTCCTGTAATCCCAGTACTTGGAAAGCCATGAGATCAGGTGATCTCATGTGAACCTTTTCACCATTTTAACTGGTTAAATAAAGACTAGAACTTATGATTGGACAATGGAAGGAGAAGAGAGGAGAGAGGACAGAGGGAGAGGAAGAAGTGAAAATGGAGCAGAACCACATGGCCAGGAGAAACTGCAAGTAGCAAGGGGTCTTCTAGCTGGGGAGTAAGTTAATATAGTGTTAGATCTGCCCAATTGAGCCATATAGCTTATAAATATAGTAACTAGATTGTGTGGTTGTTTTTATATGGGATTGTTGAGGTTGGAAATTACTGCAACATACAGAAATACTATTAAAGAATGTGCTTTACCACACTCAGCAAGCCCATTATCATGTATACACTGGGCTTACCTGCTATCTGCACTGTGGAGAGACTTGTTCATTCTCCTGGTGACTAACTTGTAGCACTGAGAAACAACTTTGGAAAGTAGTGAGTAATGTGCCAAGGGTTTTAGGGAGGAGATCCAGTTTTAATTTGCAGCTTGTCCAAAATCTGTCAGTATTTTTTTCTCATGTGTCTGAGAGGATTTGGTTAAAAGATTCTCAGAGGACCATTTTCTGACTCCCCATAAAATGTCCAGCTTCCAATTTGACAAGAATTTCCATGAGAAGAGCTCCTCCAGATGAATCTCAAGAGCAAGCTCACTGGGGTTAAAAACACAAATGCTTGCACATGAACATTCTTTCTCTTTCTCTTTCTCTTTCTCTTTCTCTTTCTCTTTCTCTTTCTCTTTCTCTTTCTCTTTCTCTTTCTCTCACACATACATATCTACAAACACATATACATACATGCATGTACACTGATTCATGAACAAGCACACATACACTTTTCTATGATAATTTCAAAAAATCTGCTGGAGCTAAAAATTCCATTAGACACCAGTTTCACTCACCAGCAACAGGGGATGGTGGTGGCCAAGCCAGTACTCTACCAGTAAGTTGAAAAACACAGCCATTTAGCTACGACCATTTTTGACACCCGCCTAAAGTAAAATCTAGAGTCTACCAACAGATCGACATATGAAGCCTAGTTTCTGCACTGCTGTTAATGGCATGAGACCCACACAATGGCAGTAACTGTGGTGACAGGCCAAGTAAGTCCCAGACAGACATCCTGCACATTATTAAAATTAAAAAAAAAAAATCCCATGAAGAATCAATACTCATAAGAAAATGAGAACAGGTCTGTGACAAATTGTCAAAACATAAGAAAAGCTCCCAAGAATACTATAAGCTCCTAGTGACAAGATCCATGTTGCAGTCTGCTGAGTGCTCTCTGACATACAGTAGATAATAAACATTTTGTATATGTAGTAAATATCAAACTAGGAGATCTTTAGCCATACCTCAGTATCGATGTGAGGAACCCTGGAACTATACTACCAGAGCAAAGACAGCATTCTTCTGGAAATAGCCTGAATCCTGCATGGCAATCAATTTTTTTTTTTGTAGGACTGGGAAACCAGAATGGAAAGCTCGGTAGATTAAAGAGGCTTTGAAAAGGTGTTGTACTAATGACTGTGTTCTGAAGAAAGCATCAGTCATCCTAGCTGTAAGAATCTGGAGACAACCTGCTCTTTTAGTCTTCTTTGCTCAGCTGCTCATCTCTTCTGTTTGCTTTATGAGTTATATAATTTTTCACCACTAAAATTTTCCCCGGGTCCTACTGGCTTGACTTCAGAGTCTTTTTCTATAATTTGTAGCCACATAACTTTACCTAATTTAAAAAAAAAAAAAAAAAAAAGAATTAATGTCAAAAGGTGTGAAGGGTTGGCTGGAAATGAATCTCACAATCTGAAGGCCTGATTAATCTTATATCTAAGGTAGTGGTAGTTGAAGGTGATGCCTTTTACAGGCATATAAGCCTTGATAGTGTAGCCTCTGTGTACAAGATTAATGCTTTCGTGAGAAGTGTCTAAGGGGATAATATGTCTCCTCCTGGTGAGTCTAGATAGAGCAACACAAACCATCTACAGTTAGGAAGAGGACTCCAGTCAAAAGGCAAGCCATGTTTGTACCTTGACATCTACAAATTCGAGAAAGCCATGTCTGTTGTTTGAGATAGCTGGTCCATTTGATTTGGTTACAATAGCTTGAGCTGACTAAAGCACATATCTTGAAGAGCACAAAATTACTTATTATAGTCGGTAAGACAAAGGATGAGAAGAAAAATAGCTGCATATAGCAGTGGCTAGGTCCTGAACGTGTGAGTGGATGAGCATTGTCTGAAGCTGCCCTTACCAACCGCAGCCTGTTAATTGTAAACAAAACTGAAAGCAAGCATCCACTAATTATAGAGTATCCATCTACTGCCTCTGTACCACACTTAATGGCAGAGTTTCTAGGAGTGGCAGAAACTATGCAGCCATTAGTATCTGTTCTTTATAGAGGACTTTTGACGAGCCCTGTTTAAAGATTTGCCCTTTAGCAGAGCTGACCCTGGAAGCTGGGGTACAGGCGAGCAAGCACCAAGGGTAAGAGTACTTGTCAGCTTTGAGGTGGCTTGCATACAGGGGTGATACCTTTTTCCCACTTTGCCCCTCAATGACTGCAGCAGTCAGGAGAGCTGGCCCTGGAGTCATGAGAGCAGGAGCTGCAAAATTCAACAGAATGGACCTTGCACCTTGTCTGGGAAACACAGTAAAGCTAGCCCTGGTGGAGCAGGCACAGGTGAGCTGGCCCTGAGGACAAGAGCATGGGAAAGCTGGGCCTGCCACCCATCTGGAGTGAGGTTGCATAGGTATGGGGGTAATGCCCTGTCCCTCCTGCTCTTCTATCAGGTAGATGGGAGAGCTGATCTCTGGGATATCAGAACAGAAGAGCTAGCCCTCTCCACTGCACCTCACCTGGGCAACACTGTAGAGCTGGCCCTCATGATGAAGACACAGATGAGACAGCCCCAAGGTCATGAGAGCAGGAAAGCTGTCCCTTCCCATCACAGGCTGTAGCACTTGGGAGAGTGGGCCCCCAACTTTGACTGGGCAGCACAGTGGAGTTGGTTCTAGAGGCATGGGTATAGAAGAGTTGGCTCTGAGGGCATCAGTGCAGGAAAGGTGACCCCACCATTTGCTGATGGTGGCATTCGGTGGCCTAGTTGGAGCCGTGCTAGAGAGTTCGACCTGGTGTTGGTGATAAATGGGAGCAGAAGGGCTGACTAGCTCAGCTACACCATGCAGGCCCAGATCCAGGGCTCTGAACTGACCCACCTTAAAATCTATGTCATCCTTGAATGGTTGGGATATATGAAAGGGCCAATCATATTGTTCCAAAGCTAGAGGAGCTAGCTCCATGACACAGAGCAACAACAGGATAACTGGGAGGAGTCCCAGTGAGGATCAAATATTGATAGTGTCCCAAAAGCCAGAAATCTCAAGCCAGACCAATGACCCCTTGCAATGAACATTGGGAGGTGAAAATGTGTGGACAGAGCTATACTGCTGTACTCAGCCACATTGTGTGCCCACTATGCAGTTGATCCCTGGAGCCTTTGATCACATTACTGCCTCTGTCTGGAAGTCCACCCTAACCTTTTGTACCTGGCTGGTATTTCTGCAACCTCAATCTCCACTCAGGCATCACTTGTTCTGGGAAACCTGCCTGACAACCCTGCCTCTGTTTTAGGAGTTCTTATCTCTTCATTCATTTCCAGTCACAGCTCTACTTCATGTAAGTCACCACAAGTCATCTCTTCTTTTGTCTAGCTTCTTATCCAATGTTCTTTCCTCTCCCTTCCTTTCTCTCTCTCTCTCTCTCTCTCTCTCTCTCTCTCTCTCTCTCTCTCTCTCTCTCCACACATATACACACTCACATGTACATGCACACACACATGCACACAGATGTATTTACATGCATACACTTATATACACACACTCCTATACATATACATACACACGCATATACATGTACACAGTTACTCACATACATGCACACACATAGACATACACATGCACATACACAAACATGCACCCATACACATACATACACGCACTTACATGAGCACACACATGCACACATATGTGTACACATACACAAACACACACACACACATGTTATTCCTTGATTCCTTCAAAGGTATTAAGGTCAATTAATATAAGACCATGATGGTTTAAAAGGAGAACTACACTGAGGATCTAGTGAAACAAGAGAGAATTCAGTTAAAGAAAAATAAATACAAGAAAGAAAAAAAGAAAGAAAGAAAGAAAGAAAGAAAGAAAGAAAGAAAGAAGGAAGAAGGAAAGAAATGGAAGAAAGAAAGAGAGGAAAAGAAAAGCTTTAAAACTAAGTCTAGCACATGGTCTAGCCTAGACCAGGGCTCATACCAATAGAAGCCTAAAGTCCTGTCTTCCTCAGCTTGCAGGTTTCTTGATCTATGTGTCCCTCATTTAGTCATGATTTAAGATTTCCTTTTTTTCAAAAAGGGAGAAGGAGAGCATTCTGTTCCCCTGCTGAATTAGAGGCTCAAGTTGATATTGTTATGCCAACTGCCTGGAACTCCCCATCCCTGGGACAGGGAGGAATTGCTTCCCCTTAACAGAAACAAAAGGCCTATTTAAAGTGTTACCTTTCTTAATAACAAAAGAGAAAGAAAGGAGTGGGACTGTAGGAAAGAGAAGGACAGAGAAAGAAAGGGGAGGGAAAGAAAGGGGGTGGGGAGAAAGGAAGGAAGAGGGGAGGGAGGGGAGGGAAGGGGAGGGGAGGGGAGGGGAGGGGAGGGGAGGGGAGGGGAGGGGAGGGGAGGGGAGGGGAGGGAGGAGAAACTCAAAGAGATTATTCTCTTCAAAAAGAAAGAAAGAAAGAAGAAACAAACAAACAAACAAACAAAGAAACAAATGGGGCAGGGAGAATCCAGCATAGTAGTCACCTGTGACTCACTATTCATAAAAAGTGAATACCTACAAGTGCCAGGGACTTCATAGTGTCCCATATCTATTTTAGATGCATTTGAGGATGTGTGGTGTTATCTCAATTTGCCCAAGCAGAAAGAAGTCAGACTATAAAGTCACAATGCTCCCAATCAGAATGGACAAGGATCAAAGCTGTTTCACCCTCCAGGTCTGTGTTTACATTTAGGCTCATGCTTCAAAATAAGAGATATAGGACTGGCTTCAAGCTGAGGACACAACTGTGGGACCCTTGTTTAAATACTGTGTACCTCAGTTTACCACATCTGCATCAGTCCCTAATGTTCCTTCCTTCTATAGGTCAGCGTCTGCATTAGGATCACAACATACTGTGTTTCTTAGAACAAAACACTGTTAATTATGAGACAGTTCATCATGGTATTCATCATTAGAGAATAAATAATGGAGCTAAATTATAAAGCATTTTATCACCTTGAATTTTAATTTTATGCTATTCAAAAAGTATGTTTTACAAAAATAAATAATTTATCACATGTTATACTTGGAGAGAGAAAAAGAAAATGCCAAGTACTATATGCTGAGAATATACTCATGAAAGTTTGTAAGAGCAACTCTTCCAAGAAGCTTTTCCACTGCAAGTGATTTGTGTCTGCACATTCTAGAAACTACTATCTCCTATGCAACCAAAAGGGTTTCATTATTTCATTTCCTAAAACACTGCTTGCAACTGTCTCCTGGAAGTTCTTCCAGGCACCTAACCTCGATTTTCAAGTTTTATTTGAAATTTGCCTTCAGCTATTATCAGATGATATCATCATAAGGTTCTTCATACATTCTCTTGGAGACACAACACCCCTCAGTGGGTTTGTAGTGGATTTCTCCCTTTGGGGAGGTACCACAGTGGAGCTGCTTGTGTTGGAAGCTGCAGTGAAGAAGTCAGTCCACCATGGGAATGCTGCAATTATTTGCTTGATTCTAAAGCTGTAACTCCACAGATGACCTATCACCAAATCATGCCTGAGAGCCCTCAGTTTCACCAGAAACTGAAGCCAAAACCATCTACTTTGTTCATGTTGACCTCTTTCCCAGTGCCATAGCTGTCATGTCTGAGCACTGTTTATTACCATCCTCTCTGGGTTTGTTAGGTGTACACTCAAATCTAATTAATCAGCCTGACTAATAGTGTGCACAGTTGTTAAAGAGTAACCATGAGTTTAATGAAGACAAAGGGCACCAGATGTCCCCTTTGATCCTGAACTCGGGCTGGTTCTTCTTGTTCCTGCCAGAGAAACAGGCTCTCCATCTTGTTCATTGCCAACTAGTTTCCTGGTATCCCCTTTCCTGGCAAGCACACATATAAAACTTGAAAACCTTTGGTAATTTCAGCTCCCATTTCTGAATCATTTCAGTGAGCCACTGTGAACTGATTAAGTATTGGTCTTCTCATCTGTACCACAGGGATGGAGACATTTATCTTTCAGAACTGTTGGACTTGTCATGCAAACTCTTTGCAAGTGCCAGGCTCACTCTGAGAATCTGAAGGATATCTTCCTTCCCTGACCTCCACCTTTTTGAATGTGTGTGTGTGTGTGTGTGTGTGTGTGTGTGTGTGTGTGTGTGTTCCCAGTTTCCTGTTCTCTCCCTTTGTTTTGAAAACCCAAGGCACAGTGAATGGAGGGCTTGCTGGATTTCGAGTTAAGCAATTAAAAAGTATGTATGACACAAGTATGTATAGCAAAGGCTATAGGTTTTTCTTGTTCCCTTTTACAACAAGATGACCTTTCTCTGAACATACTTGGCTAGCAAGGAATACACAGTAAAATTGAGGTTAGAGGAGGTCAAGAGAAAAGCAAGCCTGAAGCCTTGCACTGTGTTGTCCCCTACTTTATAAACTGTATCCAACATCAACACTGGAAACCAGAAGCTCACTGTAGTACTTGGCAAATGTTGTGTAGTGAACAAACACAATTTTAACTGAACTAAAAATTTAACTGAAAGAAAGTTTACTATTTATCTTGTTTGGGGAGTTTTGTTTGTTTTTGTTTATTTTTTTTAACTCATATTAACTGCCATCTGGTAATCCATTTCCTGTCTCTGCCTCAAAGTATAGCCCCAAGTGGATTTCTCTCTCAGCTTCTCTTGCAGTGATCCATGGTCATGTGATCAGATCACAGTGAAGTCTACCAAGAGGGTGATGTGGGACAAAGCCTTTGCTTTTCTGGCAAGAAAGAACAGTGGGCAAGGCTGGAATGTACGCATGATGGCTAAGACTGAGATTAGCCATCTTGTGATCAACAGTTCAGAAAAATATCTACCTATGCACTTTGTTGATTCAACTCATACTACCTTGAGGAAAAAAATAACCCATGATCTATTCAAGCTAGATATTTTAATATACTCTAACTTAGAACCCAAAGCAGTAGTACCCTCCTAGTCTTTAGGAACATGAGGAGCAGAAGAAGTAGTTTGGGTGCATGTGGATATACTCAAAGTAGCTTCCTCAGGATCCCACAAGGAAGAAATGAAAGTGTGTACGAAAATCCTACCACTAAATCCAGCACCGTAAATGCTCTGAAGCTGCTCTTTTTTATTTAGAAAGAATACAGAACATCCCTGAGATGCAGCTTTTGTGTTCCTTCTTCTGAGGATGGCTCTCCCCAAGCTCCTGACATGTAAAGTTGTTTTAGGTGGGGATTATAGTTTTGTTTTTGCTTGAAGAAAATAGCTCCATGAGGGAATCCGTACATTGGTTATCTATCCCTGTGTAACAAATGATCCCAAGTTTAGAGGCTTAAACACTCGATGTTTACTATATTACTGTGAGTACCAGTGCATGGGAACTCAGTTCTGAACTTTTTACGAGGTTGAGGTCAAGCTCCAGCTAGACTGCTCTTGCTCCCTGAGTGGGGCTGGAAAATTCACTTGGTGATGACTCAATCAAATGGTTGCCTGAAAGGACTACTAGGGTTTTTTGCTGACTGTGGATATGAGGACTCAGGTTCTTGCCATATGGATTTCTCTGCAAAGCTGTCTGAATACCCAACAAGATGGCTGACTCACCCAAGTTTGGATGCTTCCACAAAGCAAAGTTGTGTGACTTAGTCTCAGAAGTAACAAATTGCCACTTCTGTTGTTCTTTAATGCCTATTTAGACTAACTCCACTACTGCATTGATGGGGGACTGAAAGACCACATACACAAATGAGGAATCATCACTGTCTTGGAATCACACTGCCATAAACAGTCAAAGGGGGAGACAACTTGGTAAGACTGAGTTGGAGAGGTACAGCTTGCCAGGCAGAGAGCTGCTAAGTTGATGCCTGTGCTAAGAGCAGAAGATTAAATGCAAAGAAGGAGAAGAGAGAGCAAGATAAATCTATCTGGAGAATCAAATGAAGCTGAAGCCCAGGATAAGATGGGCAGTAATGAGAGATGGAGCTGGAGGGAAAACCAATCCCCAGTTCTAAAATTCATCTTCCACCTTGACATCCCAGGTGCTAGTTGAGCTCTAGCCCCAACACCTTCCTTCTCTTAGCTGTCTTGATCACTAGGAAGATCCTGGGTTTGAGGAAAGCATCCAGCACAGTGTTGGCCAGTTACCTACATATGCAAGTCTTCTATAGTCTTTTAAAAATACTTTTTAAACCTCTTAGCTTTCTTCCCCAAGCCTGCTTTATATTTATGTAAGGAAGAATGTGTGTTTAGATCATACTAAGCTGGAATCATCATCCTAAGAGGATGACCAACACTTTTGCTAGCACACAATGCTCTACGTGGTTGACTCTCTCAACCAAACCACTGGATGGAAGACCCACCATCCTTTCTGTCTAAGAAAAACAAACTCCCATATGCTTAAGCCACTTTCATTAATGGCGTTTCACATTTGGGGGCGGGGGCAGGCAAGGTTGTTATAACTTACAAAGATATCTCACTCAGACACAGGAAATCATGAAAAGTCTTTTAATGAAAGTTGATACCTGTGCTAATAGCAGAAGATTAAATGCAAAGAAGGAGAAGAGAGAGCAAGATAAATCTATCTGGAGAACCAAATGAAGCTGAAGCCCAGGATAAGATGAGCAGTAATGAGAGATGGAGTTGGAGGGAAAACCAATCCCCAGTTCTAAAATTCATCTTCCACCTTGACAACTAAACTAAGTCTTTGTTGTGTGTTGAGCAAAAGGGTAACAAGATGGACCATAGGGTGGAGCTGTGATCTTTAATATGTATAAGTTTTCATTTCCTCAGGACCATGGGGGTTGAGAACTAGGGAGCTGTTGCTCAACAATGTGCTTGTGGCTGGCAGCATCATACTGCATACTTAAAACTGTTGGGAAGGTGAATTTTATGTTATGTGCTATTTTTCCCACTGTTAAAAAAAAGGTGCTGTGATCATATTTTTAATTTAGAATAATCACAAGCACTGGGAAAAGGAGGCAGACTATAGCTAAAAACATGCTAAAAAGTCTCTGCTGAAATTATCTAAGTGAGAGGGGATGGTGGCCAAAAATAAGAAACAGCAGCACAGCTAGAGAGAACAGAAGGCAGTTGGGGACCATTCTGTCAGGAGTCAATAGGTTCACTCTGGTAGATACCTAGAAGTCAGCTGGTCAGCTGAGCATTTTCTGGGTAGACTCCCCAATACCAGGACTTTCATTGTATGCCCTTCATTCTTCACAAAAACTAGAAAACTATTACTTTTGCACCATATTGTCAGAGTTTAAAAACAATTTAACAACTTGCCCATCTTCATAAAGATAACACTAAGTCCCCACAGGACAGTAGTCTTAAAGGGGACAAAACTAACACAAGTCACCAAATAGCAGCTTTGGTTAAATTCAGATTCCAGTCAGTGTCTCAGGGCTAGAGGCCTCATAAACATTTCTTTTAAAACATTTCACATTACAAAATCTACTTTATATTATGCCCAAGACAGATAGTCATGTATGTTGGTTCTTGCAATGCAAATTTGTTTCATCCATATTTGGTTAATGAGAATCCAAACATTAAATCTACTTTCTGTTAGCCCAAACCTCATGTTTTATGAACTTGGAAAAATGTAACATAGAGAGTTTGAGAAAACATTTTTTTTTTCTGGAATTTTGTCACATTATCTGGAAATTACTCACTTCAGAGGAAGAATGAGTACAGTAAAATTGCTCACATATAGCATCATGGAAGTATAGACACCCTTATTCTTCAATTTTACTTATGTTTTCTATATGAATTTGACCCAGAAAGTTGGCTGCATAACTCTATAAATTAACTGGACCCTGCACTATGAAAACCAATTCTGACTGTGAAGATCACATATACTTTGTGAACAGGGAAATCGTTTTGAGAGACTCTCCTGTGCAGGACCTGTTCCATTCTTTCATCAAAGCTACCTGTCAATCACTTCCAGAAAGGAGGAGCAAAAATCAAAAGCAGTGTTTCCATCATTCTGGTTTCTGTTTCCCAAATTTTAATCTGAAAAAAAAAAAAAAAAGGCAGAAAGATTTGACAGGGGCAGGAAGTGATGAGGTACAAAGAAGTACAAGAGCATCCAGGAAAAAAAAAAATGATCTTGAAAAACAAGAATTATTCCTAGTTTAAAATTGGGCATTGCCAAACTTATGAGAGGGGAGAAGGCAGTGCGTGGGTCCTAAATACTGGGATCCTGGAAGAGTAATATGCTAAAGAGCAGAAAGACTAAAAGTCAGCCTATAACAATAACACGCAGTGGCATCTGCTACTGCTCTTCTGCCTAGTGGCCATGCTGTCAAATTGCCTTTTGAGTATTTATGTTTCTATCCGTAGACCTGGGCTGCTTTCAGTCTTGGACAGAAAGGGGTCCTTTTGCAGTAGGTAGCAGTTACATGACTGGTCAGAGGGCAGAGGGTCAGAGACTAAGTGCTTACCCCTAATAAGGACCTATATATCCACTTCCCCCCTCACACACACCAAGTCTCAAGGGACCTCCAGGAAGAGGGGGCAGAAACAACGTAAGAGCCAGAGGATGGGGAGGAATGTAGTGAGATGCTCCCTTTAAGGGATATGGCATGGCCACCACACTCATGAGATCAAAGTAGCTGTGGTTACCAGCATGGGATTATGGGATTAATTCAACCAAATTCCCAGCATGGATGCAGGGAAGAGCATATACAGCTGAGCCTCTAAGTAATAAAATACTGACAGTTGACACCTACTGAGGAAGAACAATCATCCTTCTTTGAGGGCTGGTGGGCATCCTGTGCTTCAGTAGATGGTCCTGCATGGATGAACACATGGGCAGTACTAATTTTTAGTGGGTTTGTCTGATTTAGTCAATTATAAAAAGAAGAGAACAGGAAACAGGATGGAGTTGTGTTGGGGTAGCATGGGGAGCTGAGGGTTAACTCTAAACACATGAACATACAAGCAACATTAAATAGGCTCAAAAAATGTATGTGTTTATATATACATATATATAAACATGAAAGCAATATTATATTAATATATAATAATTTTAAAAAGTTCATAATTTTGAGAGGGAATTGGGAAATGGGAGGAGTTGGAACGGGAAGTAAAAGAAGAGAAATGATGTAAGTAGTATATTCACATGTAAAGTTCTCAAAATAAATATATATTACATAACAATTGGATTGACTTTTTAAAGAAGGGAGAAATAAGGAGAGTTCTAGAACACCAGCAAGGTTGGAAGGTACAAGTTAACTATTATTTTTGTTTTCCATTACTACTCACTTGACCTAGATACTCTTTTTTCATTTATTTAAAATAGATATTCTTTTCAGGCAACATTCTGACTAGCTTCCCTACCCACTGCTCCTCTCAGTTTCTCCCCACCTCCCCCTTCCAATCCAGACCTACACCCTTTCTATCTCTTGTTAGAAAATAAACAGCAATCTAAGGAATGAGTATAAAATAAAAGAAAATCCAAAAGCAACTCAGAATATGATAAAAAAAAAACAACCAAAGGAGAAAGAGAGCCAAAGAAAAACTACAAGAAGAGCATATAAATACAGAGACAAACGCATATGTTCGCGTGCACACAAGAATTCCGTAAAAACCCCAAACCAGAAGCCCTGTAAGGTAAAAAAGACAAAGAAGTTCCAAAGATGCTATTGAGTTTGTGTTGTGCTGGCCATCAACTGCTGGTCCTGGGGCACAATCTAAAGAGTGGCTTGTTTCCCCAATGAGACTCCCTTAGAGAGAACTAATTTTCATTTGCAAGTGGTTATCAGCTGGAGATAGTATCTGGGTTAGGGATGTGTGTGCACCTCTCCTTTCCACTCTAGGACCCAATCTGGTGCAGACTCACATGGGCACTGTGCATGGTGCCTCATTCTCTGTGAGTTTATGTGTGTGCTAGCCCTGCTGTGTCTAAAAGCAGGTGTCCTTCATCCTCTCTGGTCCTTACACTCTTTCCACCTCACTTCCACAAGATTCCCTGAGGGGAGCAATTTGATGGAGATATTCCATTTAGGATTGAGTATTCCAAAGTCTCTCACTCTCTTCATATTTTCTAGCTGTGGGTCTCTGCAACCCACCTGTTGAAGGAGAAATCTTCTCTGATGATGGCTGAGCAAAACGTGGATGTATACGTATAGGAGAATGGCAGGATTCATTTTATTGCTATGTTCCTCTGGCAGAACAGTATTCTTTGGTTTTAGCCCTCAAATTTGACCTATCTAGTCTCAGGTTTTGGGTCACTCAAGCAGTGTTGGGTGTGGGTTCCATCTTCTGAAATGGGCCATAAGTCAAGCCAGATATTGGTTGGTTACTCCCATGAGCTTTGTGCCACTATCCTGCCAGTGCATCAGAAGCTTTGCAGCTGGGTTAGTCAGGTAGTGTACAGAGTACCTTCCTGTACCATGAACACTAGACCATAGAGGTGAAGGCTTCAGGTAGCACCAAGTCAACCTCGCCTTCAGTGTCATTTAGATGATCTTTATATGTGTGTATATTATAGGACATTTCTACAATATTAGGTTTCCATACAGGGTCTCAAATGGCCCTTAGTTTTAGATGCCACTCCCCACATCCCATCCCTTGCCTCTCCTCTCCTCTCTTCCTCCCCTTTCTGGATTATAACCAGTAGGGAGGGTAAGGATGGGACAGAGCAATGGTCAGGCCAAGGACTCTCATTGGGAGCCTGGGGTCTTCAAGTCCCTCTTTAGTGTGTGTGTGTGTGTGTGTGGCAGGTGGGGGGGGGGGAGTGTTCTTGTAATTTTGGAATTTCAGCAACAATGTCACAATGACCGCTCCTCTGGTTAAATCACAGACCATCTGTAAGAAGCAGAAATGTTTACATCTGTATCCCTTGGAGGGTCCTTTCTGCTACTTGCCCAACAATGCCATGAGCTCTGCCTCTCTTGTCTCAAAACAGTTTTCTTACAGAGAGAGACGCGTTTCTCCTTGCATGCACCAAAATCTAACTTAAAGTAGTTCCTGTGAAGACCCAAACTGCCTACAGATATTTTCCTTTGTCTTGTATCTTTCAAGACAGAGAAGAAACAGGAGTGAAGCTAATACTGTATTCTTCCACTGTGCATCATGCTGTATTCCAGATGGGATGGTTGTGCAAACTTTTTAATGCAGCCCTTCCCATAGTGAACTCTATGTGCCTCAGACACAGGTTTCTCTTGAAGTTCTGTTGAAGCAGAAATGTTGTGGGTGTCTTCTAACAGCAGCTTTCCAGGGGAAGAAAACATGCCATTTTCCTTTAGGGACTTCTGACTTGGGAAGCTGCCCTGTCACAAACACCAACCTTTAGAAACAGGATCTCTGGGGTTGAACTCAGTCCAACTTTTCTTTTACATGTAAATATTTAATGTCTTCAGTAAGGGATGGGCTTTCTGTGGACATTTAACAAAGGGCGCATGTTTTCTAGAATCTAAACCTGTATGCGAATGCAATCAAGCTAAGGAGTCAAAGGTACTTCTTGAGGGAGACAGCCAGTGTCTTTTCTTAAATATAGATACTGTAAATGTAGTCACTGGCAGGCATCAACTTCAGAAAATAAACGTTATTTTCCAAAGAGGCAAAAGAATACTTTCCTACCATGAAACCAGTGGGGTGGGGGAAATAGTTTAAGTCAATTGTTTGGGCAAAGTCTAATATGTGAAAATCTGGGTTCTTTTCACAATTATAAAAATAGTATGGCTATATGCCTTGAAGTGAGCCAAAAATGAATAAGCCTTCCACCCATTTACACAAGACTGGGTTCTGTTCCATTCATCTGCTATTTGGACTTCCAGAGCAGATTTCTCCACATCAAAAAAACATCAGACATGCCTTAATCTGCCTTTGAAAATGCAGTCTACATTTAATATTTTCACTTCTATCAGCTTCGCTTAAGTTAGTCATTATTGATTACAGAACTTTCATTAAGTATGTGCATGAGAGACTTAGATCATCCAAATGTACCTAACCATCCACCACCCCCACCCCTGGGAAAGGTACTTGCATACAAGAAGCCTCAGTGTGCAGTATCCTACTCAGTAAAATAAGAATCCTAAAAGCAGACAGAGGCCTGGCTCACAGAATTACTGGGATGGTTAAGTGGAATATTTATGAAGGATTTGGGGAGGAGCTTGACAGCTCATAGGGGCTGGAAAAAAATGTCACTAGCCTTACTGTTATCTCTAAGTCAAGGGATATGACAACAAGGAAAATCTAGCCACTGTTCAAGGGCATCACTGTTTCACCAGGAGAAGCAACAGAAATGAAGACATGGGATTTAATGGAGGATCTGTAATCCCTTTGGTAGGAGCTACACCAGTGTTCACAAAGCAGACCATCAGACGGCATGGGAGGACCTCATTCATGGTCACTAGGGCTAGCATAAAGGGCTTTATGCAGAGACAATACTACGTAGGCTTTGAAGAATTAGGGGAGAAATGTGAAATGAGAAGCCCCCCAAAAGGGAAATGTCATTATATAAAAAATAAATTTAAAATGTCAAAATATTGTACCGGGATCACAGTAGATACTGTGAAATAGATAGGGAGTAGCAACACATTCCTAGTCCCTCCCAGACCCCAACACAATGTTGACATGTCTTTTTTTTAAGTAATAAGTCATTTGGTGGTTGGCATATTACAAAGTAAGTATAGTCCTAGTGTGCATCCAAAGTTCTCCTTCAAGAACAGAATGCTCTGCAGGCTGAAGAGCATCATGTCGTCCCAACAAGAAGGACCACACTTGAATCCTCTGTGCTATAAGCACTCTCACATTACAATAGCCTGTAATTGTGCCCCATATAAAAAAGAAAAGGTCAATTGGCAATTGGGCCCGTGTGAGGTTTTCCTCCAGTTGCATTTGCTTCAGCCTCTGACTTCATGAAATTCTTGGAGTTTCTCCTTGCAGCAAGCTGTGCTCATTCATCAACCTGAGTCATTTTGTCTGATTGGGCCCAAGTCTCCCCTTCTTTAGTCTGCCTCCTCTTGGTGCTGAATAAATCATCCCGGGGAACGTCCAGCTTGGAGGAAGATTTTCACAGGAAAGTTCCATCTGCCTTGAACTCCTCATTGATCCAGGCTGAACCTTCAGGTTCCAGGAAACAGAAGTAAGAACCTGAAGAGAGTCTCTCTTAGTCACTGATGTTTAGGTGGTCACTGACACAGGCGACTCGCAGGTGCCCTCAGGAAGAGATAAACCACAATCCCATCTCTATGACCAGAAGAGAGAGCTTTGGGGACAGTTCTCTCTTTAATCCCTCTTTCTCTGACTCCTCCAAATTAAAAGATTACCCACCCTAGAGTTTCAGAAGTTTCAGAAAGCCTGAGTCCAAGAATCTAAAAGGAGAAGTAAACTGTTCAGACTGATGAATACGTTGGTTTTATTAAAGTCCAAATAACAACCTGGTTCTGGGTTTTGGTTTTGTTGTTGGTGGGTTTTTTTTGTTTGTTTGTTTGTTTGTTTGTTTTGTTGGTTGGGTTTTTTGGTTGTCTGTTTGTTTTTCTCTTTCTTTCTTTCTTTCTTTCTTTCTTTCTTTCTTTCTTTGAGATGCTTTGCTCTTAACTTCTAGCTCCCAAGGGTCGAGGAGCCATTCTAGGAGATCCTTACAGTTAACGAATTAATATAACCACAAGCTGAATTTAAAATAAAATTCGCTTCTCGTTTAATTGCGTTCTCTCTTGAGCGATCTTTTCCAGTTAGTGCACCAAATTCCAGAAATGCTGGTGAGGAATGGTATAGTGCCTTAAAGGACTTTTCCTTGTTCTTTCTGGATGCTCTATGCGATGCAGGTGACCTATAAGACTTGGAAAGAGGGGTCAAAACACAGGTTTCTGGGGCACAGCCGCTACAAATAACCCTGGGAACGGTTTGGGATGGGTAGGAGGAGGGCGCTCTGGCTCCTCAGGGAAAGCTGGTTTTGCTTAGGACCAAAAGGAGCTAGTTTGTCTGCACTGGAGATAGGCATTTTAAAAAAGAAAACGCCATCTCGGGGTTGGAGGTGGGAATGGGGATGGGGTGGCGGTGGTAACCGTGTACTGGGGATAGCTTGGCCGGGTCATTTCATGGGACGCCGCGGGGTTGCGAAAGCTCCCAGAGCCTGACGTCATTGGCCATCAGCTGACTGTGTTCAGGGCTGGAGCTTCACTGACTGCAGCCGCAGTCGCTGTGGCAGAGGTGATGACTTCCACCACCTGCAGCCGGGCTCCAGACTGGTACTGCTACCAGATCCTTGAAAAGCCAGAACCCAAGAACCCCGCTGGATTGGGTGCTGATGTAAGAACCGCTGCGGGGCAACTTGGGTTTTTGACCAAGATCCTCATTGAGGAACCTAGGCAGGCGGGAAGGCTGCCTCCGGGAGGCCCCTGGAAAAGCCTTCCCGAAGGTCCTTCTTAGCACCTTTCTTGAAAACCCGGACAAATTTAGTATCGAAAGGAGCAGAACACGCCCCCATCCTAATGCCCTCTACTATCCAGACCCTTGGAGCAGAGACTAGTAAGAGGCAGTCCACCCCTATGAGAGCGGCTTCTTGGAAGCATTTTGTTTTTAACCTGAAAGTTGGCATTAAATACACACGGAGTGAGACGCGCAGGCACACACACACATCACATCGCTCTCGAGTGGGGAGGGCGGAAACGAGCCCCTCTAGTGCGTGTCTCTGGTCTCGAGGAGTTCGTGGGCAAAGCGGCCTACGATCCTGGCGCTGCACCTGCCAAGGACAGGAGCCAGTGCTTAAAAAAGAACCGCGGAGGAACCAGCGGGCGCGGCCAGCTGGAGCGCTCCACCGCAGCGCGCTGCCAGGCTCGGGGGCTCCAGCAGCCCGCGCCCGCACGACCCACCGGTGCCGCTCTTCAAGACCTAGGGCGTCCTGTGCAGATCTGGGTGCCTCCGTGTCCCAGCCCCCACCCTTGTCAACCCCCCTTCCTGGGTTCCGGGGGCGTGGTTTGGCGCGGGGGCGGGTTTAAGTCGCCGCGGGTGTCTGACCGCTCTGACAGGTCTCCAAATTCCTCCCAGGCTCCGGTCCCGCGGCGCGGTTCCGAGCGCCCGAGTGGCCCCCGCACTTCCCTGGATCCGGAGGCGTCTCATCGACTTCCACTCGGCCAGGAGCCTTTTTTCTCGCTGAAACCTTTCGCCCGCCGCCTCACCCGCCAAGGCTCCTTTCTCAGGCTCAGGAATCCGCTCCAGTGGCTTCTCTTCGTACTCAGCTGTTGGCTTGACAGCCTTCCCCACTTGTTCTTTCCCCACACCCCACTGGGGTCTGGCAGGCCCAATGGACTCCAAAGAGCGAAGTGAAGGGGATGGGAATTGTGTGCTGCGACCCATCAGAATCGCTGCTAGCAGCAGTGACTTAGTCTTGTAGCGGAGGCTGGGACCCTGGGGCTAGCGCCCCGCCACGATCCTCCTTGAGGAATGCATCAGTCCAGAACCCGCGCTGTCAGAATTTGCTCTGGAAGTGGCCACAACCAGGAAGGGACGGAAGAGAGAGCTTCATTCAGCACACCTCCAAATTAACTGTTTGGTGACTTGTTAGTGCTAAAGATACCACCTTTCTCCTGCCCTCCCGCGGGGCGTCCTGCCACCTCACCATCACCCACACCTCCTGCCTCATCGCGCCCGCCTCCAGCTCCTCCCCGGCTCCCCATGCCGGCGCAATGGAGTTATCCGAAGGGCGACGATTGCCGCCACAGCTGCTAACTTAGCACCCATCCTGGATATCGGTCACCCTTGGCCAGCCTTTCTGCAGCCGCCGAGACGTGGGCGTCCGGAGTCCAGTGCCGCAGCCAGGACCCGCCCGACGCGCAGCAGAAGCGCGGCGCCCAGGCGCCTCTTGGAGAAGACTGCGCCAAGACGCTGAGCCTAGAGCCAGCCAAGGAGCTTGAGCGCAGAAAGGGACTGCGTGGCTCAGAGCGCCGAGGATTTCGTAGACAAATAGCCACCACTTTCACTGCGTATCCAAGCTGAGCTGATTGGCGGGAAGGTGGCTTGCCAGTACGCTGGGGTCCGCTGCAATCTACCAGAAGCCCCCTTGCTCTGGGGCTCACTATGACTTGACCTGTGGGGGCCCTGCTCAGGGCTCCTGCAATCGAGCAGCCTAGGAAAGAAGGGATCGCTGCCAAGCGGCCTTCGGGTCTTTAGGAACCCCTATCCCCCAACTGCCACAGCTGCCAGTGTCTGCGCCTCCCTCCCTGCGGACCAGAGCCATGGAGCTCTCGGATGTGCACTGCCTTAGCGGCAGCGAGGAACTCTACACCATCCAACCGACGCCCCCGGCCGGCGACGGCGGGAGCGGCTCTCGGCCGCAGCGGCTGCTGTGGCAGACGGCGGTGCGGCACATCACCGAGCAGCGCTTCATCCACGGGCACCGTGGCGGCGGCGGCGGCGGCGGCGGCGGCGGCGGCGGCGGCTCCCGTAAAGCCTCGAACCCTGCGGGCAGCGGACCCAACCACCACGCGCCGCAGCTGTCCAGTGAGTCGGTGCTGCCTCTCTATTCTCTGGGCCCGGGAGAGCGAGCGCACAACACCGGTGGTACGAAAGTCTTTCCGGAACGCAGCGGGAGCGGCAGTGCCAGTGGCAGCGGGGGAGGGGGCGACTTGGGCTTCCTGCACCTTGACTGTGCCCCAAGTAACTCGGATTTCTTCCTCAATGGGGGATACAGCTACCGAGGGGTCATTTTCCCAACCCTCCGCAACTCCTTCAAGTCTCGGGATCTGGAGCGCCTCTACCAACGCTATTTCCTGGGCCAGAGGCGCAAATCGGAGGTAGTGATGAACGTGCTGGATGTACTAACCAAACTCACCCTTTTAGTCCTGCACTTGAGCCTGGCCTCGGCTCCCATGGACCCTCTCAAGGGCATCCTGCTAGGCTTTTTCACTGGCATCGAGGTGGTAATCTGCGCCCTCGTGGTGGTCAGGAAGGACACCACCTCCCACACTTACCTGCAATACAGCGGCGTGGTCACTTGGGTGGCTATGACCACCCAGATTCTGGCAGCAGGCCTGGGCTATGGGCTTCTGGGCGACGGCATAGGCTACGTGCTTTTTACACTCTTCGCCACCTACAGCATGCTTCCGCTGCCTCTCACCTGGGCCATCTTGGCCGGCCTGGGCACATCCTTGCTGCAAGTCACCCTTCAAGTGCTCATACCCAGGCTAGCAGTCTTTTCCATCAACCAGGTAACTCCTGCTTGCACTTGCTTTCCCCGCTCCACTCCCCTGGTTTGTTTAGAAATAACTTCTAGAGAGCTAGGCTGGCCCTAGTCTTGTAAGTCGGGCTTCCCTAGCTTACTTAGGCTTCGGGCGGGCGTCCTTGGGATGGGGCGTGGGGAGGGGCTTCAAGGCTCATAACAACTGGAAACTGGAACAAAACGGCTAACTTTACTCTTCTACTCTGGTTTGTAATTGTCCTCTAACATAAGCCTTTGCCGCTGATACCCAAAGTCTACAGGCGCCGAGGAAGGACACAGAAGGGGAGAACTGCCTAGATTCCAACTGTGGCGCTTTGCTAACTCACAGCAGGTTGCTGTAGGGATTCTTCACTTGGGTTTCTGCTTGGCCTGTCTTCTGAATGGATTTAAATCTTTGCTAAACGGAGAACTGCAGTACCGGGCGCCCTCCAATAGGTCCTCCCCAGCCTTCAAAATGACAGGAATTTTATTTGGGAAATGTTAGTGCCCTTGGGGATCTGCCGTGGTTTCATCTCTTATTACAGTGCCCAGCCCCAGATCTCTGAATGAATAAATAAACAAACAAACAAATAAATAAATTGGTCTCAGGAATTGCAGGATGGCAGACACTTGGCAAAGGATATAAGCTTTTATTCATTAAAAGAGACATTTTAATGTAGACGACTTTAATGAAATACTTAGACGAAGTCTCCAACTAGTCACTTTCCTTTCTTCCCCCACCCCCTCTTCCTCTCCCTCATTAAATATGGATGTGCTCATGTGAACAAAGTTCATGTTGTCTATGGCCAGGAAGGTAGACAAAGAATCTGTTGTTTAAATTCACTAAAACCAATTGGTAATTAATGACCTGACACTTTGTTTAACAAATATCTGGTACTTAGCAGGGAGAGTGAGTGTGGGGGCTTCTCACTTACAGAGGGAAACATCAACAGACTCGATTTGGGAAGAAAGCAACTGTGAGATGCTTGGCTAAGGGCCGTTTTGTGCAAATCTGTCCTGTCTTCAACATCTCTGCTTACCCTTGCTGGATTGGATAGATGTTAAAACTCTCGTAGCCAAGTATAAATAGAAAGTTCTCACGATGGACACTCCTACTAGAAATGACTGGTGATCTGCAGATCACTTGTACCAATGGAAAACTTTGCCCATCTTTGCCTTCTGGGATTTGGTTGGATTGGGGGTCCTTTTCCTTTCATGATGGTTCTGCGTCTATTTGCTGAGGTTCCTTGTCTGGTTAGCTGTTTGGACCGTGCTTTTTGAAATGTCTCCTCTAGAAAAAGCAGTGAGTATCTAAGGTATGTGGCTGCGATCATCAGGCATGAAACAGGGAGAGAAGAGCCTTGCTGAGAGCTGGGTAGCTCAACTTACCTCTGCTATAGGCTATGGTGAATATACTGTCAAAAATATCCCAAGCCTTTAATATTTGATGGATAGTAAAGTGTCCCTTAAAGAAGGCCTTACGGTCTTTGCCTGGGGTTGTATAACATTATACAATGTAGAAGCTGTGCATTTCCAAATCTGTGAACACAGATGCCTGAACCCCTTGCATGCAAATCCACTTTCTTCCAAGCACCCCTGTTCTTTTCTTCATTTTCTTTACTATGTTTCAATGTCAGCAAATTGTTTCTTCCTTCTTTTGCCCTTCCCTCTTGTATCCTCCTCACCTGTCTCCTGCTTCTCGCCTCCTCTTTGAAGACCTAACTTAGTCTGAGTTTTTCTCACAATCAACCATGGATATTTGATGTATACAGAAAGCCTCATTTACAACCCACTGCCTTTCAACAGTAGCCTTCCTTGATGCACATTACTGAAAGACCACATAAAATATGCCGGGGTAGTATTTAGAAAAACACACCCTAAGTGTCAAATTATGAATGTCTTCAAAGTTCTAAGTATAGATATAGTTTTCTTGCCAAGTAAATCCAGCAAGCAAATTCTGACTCCATATTCGTTTGATACTCTACTCAAATACTACCAGATGGGAAAAGATTAAAAATAACCCCCAATGTCTTCCCACTCCCATCCCATGATAAACAGTTCTCCACTGGGAAAACTAAGGCTCACTACATGTAAAATAAGCCTATTCATCTTTCTGTTTGGGACAGGTTATTGGTTTAATAGGATTTCATAGCCCAGGTGACCTTTCCGCCATACTGAAGGTACCTGGGCCATAGTATTCCTCAGCTTGGGACTGCAAGTTCCTTTAAATATTTTCCTTTGGCGCCCCCTAGGGGTGCAAGCTTCTTAGAGCCTGCAGGAAAAGTGGAGGGTTTCTCTTTTCCAAACCCTAGGTTTGTGTTATTTTGGGTTTGTTTGATTGATTGATTGATTTGCTTTCTTGGTTTGGGGTGGGAAATGCGTTTTATTTTGTTTTTCTCTACTTTATTTTTAAGAAATACTAGTTGATTTTCTATGTTCAGTATATAAATCACACTGAAGACTTGGTAAGACCCTTTGTGGGCAACCATAGTGAATTTCTAAGTCCTCACCACAGACTATCCCCCAGGGCCTGCTTCTCCTCCTCTCAGACTTCCTCTTCTGCTCCTCTACAGACCCTACATTCTCTACCCATCTTTCCATATATTTCAGGAATGTTCATTCCTCTTTGTCTTTACATCTTCATTCTGGGTCAATCCCCCCTTTTCTCCCCGCACACCCCCTTCTCCAGGTTCTTCAAACAATCTGGCAGATTCTCACAGGCTACTCTCTCCCTGGTGAAAGACTTGTTTTGGTTTCTTTACAGCAATTATCCTGTCTGAAACTATCTTATCATTTTGTCGTGTCTCTTTTACTTTTACCTGAATTCTCTCAAACACAAACACTAAAAGAGCAAGAGATTGCCTTTGATTTTATCCACAGCACTTAGACAAATGCCAGATACTGACTAGGCACCTAAGGGAATCACCATACAATTGAGACGGTTCATCACGTGATTATAAGATATTCAACTTCCCAAACTCTTTGTTGATGAAAGAATCCTCCATTCATGCACATCCATATAAGCATGTATAAACAATTAAGGTGTTTGTGTATAAGACAGGCTCTTACCTCTAAACACTGTTTGGAGAAGTCAGAACACATAACATGTCATTTGTACGGTAGTTAACATAGAGCTGAGATCCTTTGTTGGTGTTGTTAGACCCGATGATGACATATAGGCATCTCTTTTAATTTCAAAGAAGAAAGGTCAGATTTTTTGAAACAAAGGGGACTTTCTGAGGCTATGGAGCTAACAGGGGATAAGGAAAAAATCAGAATTTGACCTCCAATGCTAACGATCCTTCAGCAACCTCTAAGGGTGTCCTTTCTGCAAACTAACAGTAAGATGGGCCCCTTTTGCTAGTCAAGAGAGTAATAGGACATACACTCCACCGATGAGCATTTAAGGAAAAGTGCAGAAGGGAATTCACAGAGAAAATGCCAGAAATGGCATAGATTCTTTAAAATGAGTTCATCATTCTGCTCAGCTGGGTACCAATTCATCAACCTAAGGCCATAAACCCTTTGAATATCAGCTCTTTGCATTAATCTTAATTCCCTTTAAGAAGATGGCTCAGGTTTAACTTAGTATTTTCAAGACTTGTGGGATTAAAATGAGAATAAAGTGTCAGCAACACCCTGTCAGCTGTCTCACTTCACTGAAAATGTCATCTTCAAAAGTAATAAGTGAGCCAGTAATTGCCTTCTTAATCCAAGCCACGAGTTTCTGCTGCTACTGTTTCCACTCCTAAGAAATCACATCTGTGTCTTGAAAGGGCAACCACTGTGCTTCAAATCCCTGCAGACCCTCCATATGAGCAGACAAAGCCCCTTGTGAATATGTATCACAAGTTGATTCCCACTGTGGATATGAGTCTTAATCTTAAAAGACTCACTAAAGAGAGAATTCTCCTCAGCATAGAAATTGTTCGTATTCTTTCTACTCAGATAACAAACTAAATCACTACCCTCCAATCTCCAACACACCACACACACACACACACACACACACACACACACACACACACCAAGAGAGATTATAGTTCATGGAAGATGTAAACAATCACCTAAATTTCCCACATATTTTCTGGGTCCAGTAACACTGGAAATAATGAGGACCCTTCTCAAGGTGCAAAGCCCAATTGGAACTTTTCTTTTAATTAATGCCCCTACAAGAGTTCAGTTTCAGGTAGCCTGAGGTCTGCCCTTCAGACACTGAATTTAACTGTGTCAGCCTCACAAATGGTATGCAAATGACTGATATTGAGAGTCTTTCCAATACTCTCTAGGAAGTTGATATTTCTCCATCCTAAGCCAATTGTTTATCCAACCAGTCAAATTTATTCATCAGAAAAATGTATTATAAGATGACATTATATGCATAAATAAAATATAGTAAAAAGGCTTCAGATACAGTCTAAGCACCAAAGCTATGATTAGCATTTTATTCTGCTTTAATTTCTAGTGACAATAAGAGGGACTACCTAACATTTGAAAATCATCTTGTTCTCATTCTTCAGCTCATTAGACACAGGATGGTAGAAATCATTTAGTTATTGGAAAACCGAGAGTAGTAATATTTAACCAGAGAGATGACTGCAGTGTGCTTCTCTCTTGGGGGATCTGAAATGTTACAGCCAGTGGCTAATTAGTCATCAGTGCCTCTTGTTGGAGCAGATAAGGAGATAAGTGTAGAGAGAAGGTGATTTCTGCAAGATAATTCTGTGAACAAATGCAGACAGGTATGCAAATCCAGGTTAATCCACAGGTCACGCTGTCAGTTAGAAACTTCTTTCCTGTCTTAGACACATCTCATCAAACAGCAGAGACTACAGCCAGACAAATACTGATTAAATAATGATTCTTGAACTTGACGAATAACGAGACCCAGTTAGACTGCTATTTGTCCTATCAAGTAATCTTGTAGGACAGCACGAAATTGTAGCAGATAAGATAAGGGTGTGACAGGAGCAGCTGGGGTCTAGGGAAGAAGCTATAGTTTAAGTATGCACTTCTGGTCACTTAAGTGAGGGATTGACCTCAGAGTAAGCACAAAGCAGAGATAATGGAGTTACAGCCTCTCTCTCTCTCTCTCTCTCTCTCTCTCTCTCTCTCTCTCTCTCTCTCTCTGTCTCTCTCCTCTCATTTATACAATTGAAACACAAGTGCATTTATACATCTTTGTCTAAGACTAGGGCTCTTTGCATCTGACTCAAATCAAATCAAGAGATTCTATGACCACATAATGTACGAAAAAGGATGTGATTTAAACTACCCCTAACATGGTAAACACTCAGTTCAGAGCACAGAGCTACCCATTTAAATGGTATGATTGGATTCTGACTCCAACCTAACTTACCTCTCTAGTTAGGGTGTTCAGTTTCTAAACCCTGAGTACCCCTGTTTCTGTACATTCTTTCAAGATATTCATATAGGCTTTAAAATAATAACTGCAACAAGCATGTCTGAAAATGCCTTTCAAAGACATATTTGAGTGTCTGCCTTCCTCAGAGGAGCCTCTGACTGCTGGAGATTGGAGCTACTATTCTCCTGCTTCTGAAAATGCAAGTCTTCCCTTCATGGACTTTATTTTCTCTTTTCTTCATTTCTGCTTTTCATTCTTGTTTTGCCTTGTTTGTTTGTTTGTTTGTTTGTTTGAACCATCATTTTGTTTGTCTGCTATGGTGGAGAGTGGTTTGGTTTCATAAAGGATTTTTAGTGATGCCAAAATGATCAATTAAACCTCATGGCCCTGGTCTATGGGCATCTTTGTCTAAGAGTTGCAAATAGATTTGGTGTCTGTATATTTAGAGAGAGTTGTAAACTGATTGTGTAATGTGTGTTGTTCAAGATTAAATTATAAATTTATTTCCCTTCATATCTGGTTATGTCACCTGACTGCCATCAGTGAGCCAGAGCACAATTAGATTAGAACTGGGGACATGGGTGGGGGTGACACGGATTTAGGAACAGCAGCTGCAATGTCCTGCTAAGTGGGACGAATGCATTAGTCATATTTACACTCTGATGATTGATGGCATTTAAGACCTCACCAAAAATAAGTGAAACCAAGCATAAGAGGAAAAGATTAAACACACACACACACACTTAGAGGACTACAATCATCTGTGACATTTCACTGTTGTCTAAATATTTCTTAGGATGTTAATTTATTCACATCACAAGTTGGTCCATTTGAGTTGATCCCGCACGTATTTGTTTCCAGAACACAGATGACAGTTGCAATATTCATCTCAAACCTTTTCTCTCACCAACAAATGGGCATGACACTGTTTCTCTGAGAGACCAGTAGGCCCAAAATAGGCAATACATCAATTCAGTTGACATATTGTTTCTGAATCAAATTTCTGTTTTTTTTTTCCCAACTGAAGTAAGAGTCTAATGTCTAGCAGCAGCATTGGAAGTTGGTGAACATCTGTGACACATGGGTTTTCACCCCAGTTAGCCAGATAATGGCTTATATAAATAGTTTCTTCCTCAGGATGAGTACAGGAATGCTGCTTTTGTCAACCACCCACAGCAGGGGAAGCCAGAGTAATTGGCCACAAGCTTCCCCAGGAAATGTAATTGGATTTACACACTCAAATTATATTATGTGAGTTTTGTTTATGAAGGATATTTTAGGAAGCCAGGTCACTTAAGCAGCACTTGAGAAGCCAGCTTTTCTCACTGCAAGATTTTTCAGTCAGCCCTGTGGGGTAGAAGACGAATGCAGAGAGGATTAATTAACCATGGAGCTGCTGTTTATGCAGTGGGAGCCTCCAGCCACATCCTAGTTAGAATGAAAGAAAGCCATTTTCTTAGCAACTGCATCCACGGGACTATCTTTGCAACCAATGAACTGAGTTTGCGATCTGATGTCAGATAAACATACAATGGTTTGTTTCATCACTATCTCTGTACTGGGCTTTGAATGAATTCTTGTCACGTCAATTTCTTTACCTGAATTATATATAATATTAATATACACAAGACCTGAAGTGTCTATTAGATAGTGTGTTATCTAATTTGCTCTATTTTTTTTGAAATAGATGCCTAAACTTTGGTGTTGCACTTTGTAAAATACCTATGAGGCACAAGCCTCCCCCTCTGCTCTGGATGTGTTTTGAGCACCAAAGACAAACTTTCCCCACCTCATCACTGAATTCACAAACTCCCTGGCCCAAATCTATTCAAATATCAGCTTGGTAAAGCACAGCCTGGTCAGTTTGGTATCCTTAGTGCCCCAGGCCAGGACTAAAATTCACAAGGATGTAGACAGATAGTTAATAACCAGATACCTACTTAATACCCATACTCCAACTCTTCTTTATTAAGGAATGTTAAGATCTATATGGTGAAGACCTGAACTATATGTAAAAAGAAATTGAAATTAATAGGGTGAGAGCGTTCATAGGGGGAAGGTTATTTCTAAGTGTGTGAATTTTTAAGCTGTCACTTATTTATATTTAAAGTCATACCATGCAAAACTTTTACCTATAACCAACCTATAGAACAAAACCTATAACCACTTTATTTTTTAAAAATCACATCCTTGACTTGTGCCAGCTGATTTTCTAATTTACTGGAATAAACACATTCAGAATTTTTTCATTTGTGTGTGTGTGTATGTATGTGTGTGTGTGCACACATGTGTTTGCACAAACACATGTGTCCATATCTATGATTGCATACCAAATACATGAGATTGCTCATAAACTACTAAGAAATAGTCAATATACAATCACAATACATGTACTTTTTTCAATGTAGACCGTAAGAAACACAGCTCCCAAATTTTAACAAAACAAGATCAGAAAAATATAGGAAAATCACTGCAGACATTGAAGTTAGAAAGAATATCAGAGGAATATGGTGATTGTCCTCAAATATCTGTGGTTCTGCCATGACAATGATGTAGGTTATTCTATATGTGTCTCACACCAACCATTAAAGAGATGATGGTCTTTAATCTGGGAAGCCACAATTTTAAATTATAGGGTCTCCAACAGGAAGACTCATCAAGGGAAAGCTGTACTGTCTGCAATCCATAGGAGCTGTCCCTAGGAAGATTCTGATATTGGTGGTCATTTCTTTCAGTTGAAAGCCATTGGTTACACCTACAAGTAATCAGGGTTAGTATGCATTCAAGAAAAAGGGAGAAGAAGAAAGGGCAATAGGTCTAAAAGTTAAAGACATATGATTATATTAACTGACTGTTCTTTTGAGTGCTTCTCTGGGATCTGTGCCTAATAAAGCATCAACATGTTTACATTGTAAGGAACACAATTGCCACACATGGCTACTACATCAGCAAGGAATGATGAAAATAGACTAGATTTTCCTGCATCTCAAAAGCAGCATTAGGTTTTAATAAGGAAGACTAGGATAACAGGTATTAAGTAGGTAAACTGTTTTTTGTTTTGGTTTGGTTTTTGTTTTTTCGAGACAGGGTTTCTCTGTATAGCCTTGGCTGTCCTGGAACTCACTCTGTAGACCAGGCTGGCCTCAAACTCAGAAATCCGCCTGCCTCCGCCTCCCAAGTGCTGGGATTACAGGCGTGCGCCACCACCGCCCAGCTGGTAAACTATTTATTAAGTATCTGTTTACATCCTTGTGAATTCTAGACCTGGGGCACTACTAAGTACCAAACTGACCAGGCTGTGCTTTAACAGAGCTGATATTTGGATAGATTTGGGCCAGCGAGTTTGTGAATCCAGTGATGAGGTAGGGGAGTTTGTCCTTGGTGCTCAAAAGGCATCCAGAGCAGAGTGTTCAGCAAACACTTTTATCATATGCAGATCTTGGCTTCTTTTGACTTCAGCTCTCTAAAGCATGAAACCTTTCTTATAGGAACTAGAGCAAAGGAAAGGTCAAACTCGATGGAAAAAAAAAAGAGGTGAATGTGGCTCTTTCTTCTTGACGAGATTTATGCAAAGAGCCATCCGAGGACTGAGGCCAGTTATTTGTAAATCATCTTATCTACCACAAGCTGAATTTATCCCAAGCCTAGTAACCTATAGCAGGGGGATGAGTCTACCCAAAGTCAGGGTAGGTCTGCAGGGTCAGGAAGGTCTGCAGTTCTGGGGACTCCCAGTTACTATGTTCATTTGACCTTCCTGTGAAAACTGAAATACTTCTCCGGGAACCCAGATACTCTTTCCCACATGAGGGAGGGCAGACAGGAGCTTCAGCAAGGTTCAAGTTTCTCTCATTGGACCTTTGCCATAGCCTAAGTTTTTACTTATCCCAACAGTGCCATCACCTTTCCATGACTGTCAGATCCTTGAGGACAGCCACTGGGTCATATTATCTTTGTGTCACTAGCCCCTATGTCACTAGCATAACACACAGCACAAAGACAGCTCTGAATGTCATGCTTCTCATTTAGTGGAATGAATGTCTATGGCCCGCCCACCTCCTTCCTTCTGATCCCTTCCCAGATCTCACAGGGTCACCAACAGGCAATGAGACAACAATGACAGAAGTCACTTCCTTTATTCCTTATGTCAGACATTACCCTGTGGTGTGCATTGTCCAAGATGTCAAAGCTGTTTTTACTAGTCATTATTTATTAAATAATATAAGGAAAACCTCAAAGTATTATCCAAATCATTTCATTAAAATAAAAGTTATAGTATTGAATTATTTGTGAGTATTTACCCATCCCTGGCAGTTTTTCATACTTACCACTTCTTTCAATTTTTGAGGTTATAATCACTTCATTTCTCTCTTCACTTTCCTCCCTCCAGACCCTCCCATATACCCCTTCTTGCTGTCCTCAACCATGACTAAACTAGCATAGTCCTTAACTACATTCTAAGTATTTGTCCTTATGCAAGCAGATAAGTACAGTCCTCACCCCTCCTGGAGGAAACTTCTCATTGCAACAGAGGGAGACTATACAGAAAACTACCCAAAAGGCAGTTGTGGAGCCAGGCTCAGTGGGCTGTATAAAACACATCCATACAGCAAGTTCAGGGAATATTCTGGCAGAGGCAGCAGAAAGATTGTAAGAGATGAAGGAATGGTGAGTTTGCTGTGCAATTGTGTCTCATAGGAATGAGTCCCAGAAACTATATCCAGGAAGTCTCACCAACATGACTTCCTGGAACTTCTGAATGGGTCACACCCATCAATTCAAAGTAGAGCCCTAATACTAAGAGAAAGGCTGCTCTCTCCTCTGTCTTCCCTGCTCTGTATCGGCCTGGCTCTGAGTCTTGGGATCCACATCAGCTTATCATTCCATGTACACTCTCAGTCCATTCCTTGGCTTGACACCCGAACAATAGCCTTTCTTGTGCATGCTCAGTGTGTGTGGTCTGAAAAGTGTTGTTCCCCTCTTTTACCTGAGTCCTGGTATTCAGTAAGCTCTGCCTCACTCTTAAGGGGAGAGCATTGTACAAAATGGGCTATTTTTTTCTTCCTGCAGCTTCAATTCTACCATGTAAAGACCACATTGCACATTAACTAAACCAGTTCATGTAAAAACTACTGAAAAACTAAAGCTTGTATCCAATGATGTTAGCCAAAAGGTCTTTAGAAAGTCTTGGAAAATGTTTATAAGAAACTATTCTGTGTTTAGTTCCGTGAAGTACTCTCCCATGCAGTTCCTTTTTCTACTGCCAATTAGAAACTAAGTCAATGAGAGCAAGGTTAAAGGCAAAATCACTGTGTTCTTTGGTGAAGCCTTCTTAGCCTAGTGGTTATTAGCCCATCCAGGAGGATGCACTCATGTTTCCGAGTGGTGAGCAATCAATGATTACAAAGCCTTCTTGCCTCTTCTATTTATGAAATATTAGTATTGCCCTTTTCTCCTACAAAGTACATAATGAGATCACTTAAGCTATCGGGGCCTGCTCACGCCATCTCAGACAGAAAGAAACTGCACAGTGGAATATGTATGTGTGTATGTATGTATGTATGTATGTATGTATGTATGTATGTATGTGTGTATGTATGTATCCTATTTACTCTGGATTTTTCTCTGTAACTTTGGCCAAAGAAATGACTTTGGCCTCTCACAGCCAAAATTTCCATCATGCCTTAAAGGTTTCTTTTATAGAGCTAAGATCAGACTCTATCATACTTTTCCTGTCCACATGTTCTGCCTCAATTTACCCATCTCCTGATCTCCACATCTGTCTTGACAGCAGGGCTGTAAATGACACAGAGTCAAGTAGCACCTGAGTCACCATCAGGTCTCTATGGTCTTACCTAATGTTTCCTCGAGTGTCTTTAGAACTCACTCTTCATTTTACCTCTCTGTGAACAAATGCTTGAGCAGTCATGTCAGCACTGCTCTTCCTTCTTCCACTTTAGATATGAGGATATTGAGTTCAAAAGAGTGAAATTATCTCCCTAAAACTCAGGGACTAATGAGAAGCTCCAATCCATGGTTTTCCATTTCCAATGCTTCCCACTGAAACTGATGGTCTATTAGGGACACTTTATCTGGGTTAACTAGACTAGTTTCAGAGGCAATAGTTATAAGTGACGAAGAAAATGATGAATAAAGCTGGTATTCCAAATAATGACAATGTCTTTGATATTAGTCTACAGAATCCAGAATGTAGGGTATGGTATTAAAAATACCACCTAAAATATCATCTAGCAATACAACTTTGAACATACCATTCATCTGCCCTTGGCTTCCTGTGCTGCAACAAATGTCTACCATGGGTGGGGGCAACCTAAGCAGTTAAAGTACTTGCAACACAGGCAAGAAAACCGGATAAATAATCCACACACATGTCATGTGATTGTGGTGCCTGCAAAGGCAGGGGATTCCCAGAGCAAGCTGGCTAGTGAGACTCTCAGTGAACTCTGGGTTGAGTGAGAGGATCTTGCCTCAAAAAAATATTAAATTTTCTTGACATCAATCTGGGGTCTTCACATTCACATGCATACATATCTCATACATACACACACCTACCTATGAAAAGAAGAAAAATTACAAACACTGTGAAATTGAGTTATAATTAACATGGATATAGTGTTTTGTATTTGTCTTGGGTTTCCTTGATTTCCCTAAATCAGATGATGGCAATTTTTATAGAAAATACAACATCTGAACATCTTTGACCTTGAGAGTCTAAGGATGTCATTCATGAGAAATGATTGAGCAAATACTAAGAGAAACTTACCATAGGGATTGTAATATTTAATTCTTCTGCTGGTTGAGCTGCAATAATAGGGTTATTTGCTTTGTAAGGCCGTGAGTTACTATAGTCACGGAATTTGTTTTAGAGAGATTGATATCCGTGATATTTAATTGACAGACAATTGATTCTTTTGAATATCTGATTAGTGACTGTGGCACTTGTCTGGATTTCTAAATGTGTGTTTGCTGTGATCAACAAGCCATTTTATGTCAACATTGCTCAACAATGATTGATCTGCCATTTACTCAGCCCAAATATCTATATTGGAAGAGTGGTTTTTACACAGTTTTATTTGTCTGTAGCTCCCCCAGGAAAGAGACAAGGACGCTTTGATGAACCCACTTCTTCTTGCTATAGCTTAGTCATTTCATGTATATCCAAATGAAGTTTAGATTCCTTTTGCCAATGTCTCTTTGAATAATGAGTAAGGAAGAATTTGAACCTAATAAACAACAATGACCAAAAGCTGAGTGATGAAATGATTCCATTAACAAAGAGAGATTGGAGAGGCATACAGTAGCAGACTACCTTGCTCAGTGATTGGCACAGAACTCTGAAACACAGAACAATGGTTTCCTCTGTTGATCATGTGAGTTGTAGATGAAAGAAACAGGATGGCTGTATCACCCCAAATACCAATAACAATATCAGCACACATGAGGCATGACCCACACCTTGGGGTGAGAAGATAACCACTAAACACCAAGCAACATGTTCTTTAGTTCCTCTCATACACAAAAGTACTGGTCATAAGGCTGCTTCTATTACCATGTGTCTAGAACATTCTTTACAAAAAATTATTTAGCTCTCATTTAGTGTTGTTGTGTCTTTCTGTGGTTCTGTACATAGAATTCTTTCCTTATTCAAAGCATTTCAGATAACAAGTTTCTATATTGCACAAAAGATCTGGCTAGTCATTAGGTGAAGGTCACTGTATTTAAAGTATCCTGAAAATAAAGACTCAGACAATGAAATATACTTTATCAGGCCTTTCTCATGTGCATGAGCATATTTCAAACTGCAGATCTATCCCAATATCAAAACAAAACAAAATAAATCACACACACACACACACACACACACACACACACACACACACACACACACACACTGATGGTGAAGTAATATATTCCCAATAAAATCAGAGGAAAATCCATAGAAAGAAATACTTACAGCCATAGAATAGTGTGAAAATATTGAGATTTACAATAGCAGCACATTACCTGGCAAAGTAAATCAAGTATTAAACTGATTAAAGTGACAGAGGTCCCCACTGCTCCCTTCCCTACCATCTGCCACTTCCAGCCATTGCCCCACGTAGGCATCACCAAGTTCCTACTTTGTGATATTTGAGAAGCATGTCTTTAGAAAATCCCTCCTAGGTATTTTCCCATTAAAGACTTCAGTGTTCTTAAACTAGAGGCAGGTAGAACACATTCACATTTGACACTCACTTCTCAATGCTGCTGTTGCTATTGGTTGGTAGGCTTCAAGATGGAAAACGGTTCTTTTCTGATTCTGAGTACCCATGCAACATGAGTTGCTTTCTGTTGCTACAATAACACACTATGACCAAAAGTTGCTTATAGAAACAAGAATATATTTTAATTTATGGTTCTAGAGGGAGGGTCTATGATAAAAAGGAAGGCAAGCCACAGGCACTGAAACAAGAAACTGAGAGATCTGATCTCCATCTACATACAGAAAGAGAGTGAACTGGAGGTTGGGTGAGGCTATAAATTCTTAGCACCTTCCCTGAGGGTTATACTGCATCCAGCAAGGCTCTATGACCTAAAAGTTCCATTACTCCCCAAACAGCCACTAACCATCATAGACCATGAAGAGAACTAAAGGCCACACAGATGAGAGTAGATAACAAAGAAATATGAGTCCTAGGAAATTGATTATGCCTTTAGGCCATTATACCAACAATATACTATGTCTGTTTTATTCTTGAGCACGTGTGTGTGTGTGTGTGTGTGTGTGTGTGTGTTTATGGTTTTGTATGTTTGTGTTTGAGACAAAGTTAAGACTGGCATTAGACTCATTATGTAGCCCAGGCTGCCCTGGAACTCATTCTACTCTGGCCTTAATCTTCTAAATCCTGGGCTTTCCAGTGGATACCACCACACTCAACTAGGAGTTTTGAACTGGTGCAAATTATACTCCTAATTTATTTAGTCCATTTTATTTTAATTCTTCATTACTAACATGTAAATATGATTTCTAATAAAGAATGACTGCAATGTAATCATGGTATATTCTCTGAATGATCCTCAACTAGACTAGTTTTCTATGCTATGCCTCTTTATCTGGTGTCTAAGAGATGTACAGCAGACAGTCATTTTCATGCCCTGGGTGTTTGGGACTTCTGTTTTCTTTCCACTGTGTATGTGAGATTTGGGAACCAGAAAGAACCAGATCAGATGTTGCTCCATCTGATGTATAATTTATATCACTAGAATAAATGCAAGGCAACAGTAGTGGCTGGAGACAGGTGGGACTATTTCCCAGGGGAAGAAACAAATGCCTTCCTATTTATAAATCTTTGAAAGCACACCAGGCTTTGTGAGATTAAAAACTCATCCCTGGAGGTACTCAGCAGAAGCCAGATGCTTCTGGCCAGGGATTTGGTGAAAGGAGGAACGTTTGAACAAAATAATATTTTTTAACATCCTCTACAATTTGAAGCTCATGATTCTGGGATTCTTCTAGAAGTTACAAATAATTGGTTAACTGTACCAAAATCAGACTGTAAAAGGAAGTCTAAGAAATATTTTATATTTCAGAGAGATGTTATACAGTATATCATGCTGTTTCCTCAAACTTGTCCTCCTAGGCCTGATTTTTTGGGGCCCAGTGTTCTCTGTTCTACTCCTGCAGTAGGCCAAGCCAGAAAGCTTAAAGAAGTGTCTCTGCCATATCTCTCTGTTTATCTCTATGGTTAGTCTTCCCCTGTCTAGCTTGATCTCTGCTCCTTCTGCTTTGTGCCTTTAAAAAAAAAAATCAGCAGCACCTATTTCTTCCCCTTTCCAGTTTCAATTTACCAGGGACAGCAGTGGATCTTTCCCTGTTGCAATATGTTAGGTGTTCAAGAAAATGCCATTAGTTTCTCATTGCTCTTTCCTGGGTTGCACATCTTACTGCTGGCGCTGTCTCCTTCAGAAGGTGCCATCCTGCATCATGCTCTCATTCCTCAACCCAGGGTTTCATTCAGAGCATCAGAAACACCCATGCCTTCTGCTCTTCTTCTGCCTGAGTCCTCAAAGAGAGCAATATCTCAGGGATGCCTTCTCTTATGTCACAACTTAATTGTACTTTGAACCTTTTCATTTTCGTAGAAACCCCTTCTTCCACATCCTTCTCCACTTTCTCTCTCTTCCTATTATTTTATTTCTTTTTCTTTTAACTAGTCCCCTTCCATTCTCCTCCCTGCTTCCTGCTGCTGTTACCAGGGTGTATATGCATGCACTCTGCTTCTATTTGCCCCTCCCCCTCCCCCTCCCCTCCTCCTTCTCCTCCTTCTCCTTCTTCCTTCTCTTCTTGCTCCCTTTAATCTTCTCATATAATTTTCTAGTCTCTCTTCTTCCTTTCCTTCCTCCCTCCCTCTGCCCTCCTCTCATTCTTTTTCCCTCTTTTCCTGCCTGTTATGTCTGACTTTGCAATCATATAGGAAGCACAATGAAGACAGTGTGCAGGTTTGTTTGTTTACTCACCAAAATATTACTAGTATTCCATGTTTGATAATTATTTAAGAATAAAGGAGTAGGAATGCCCAAAGCTATTGTTCAGTAGTGATTGTGAGTGTGTGGTGGTGGTGTGTGTGTCATGCTGTGTGTGTGCCTGTGTGTGTGACTGTTGGGGGGGTCCCATATGTGTCTCCAGCTGACCTTAAACTCAAATTGTTCTTCTGGGTATATAAGTATGGTCTACTACACTAAGCTGGCTAAAGAATTTCAATGTCTAGGAAACTAAACTTAGGTTCGATCAGAGTTCAAGTAATGTTTCTACCACACTTGTGGTGTTTCTCCCCTGTTCAAAGGAGAAGGCTAGCGAAGGCTAAAGTTTGCACTTTAAACAGTTTCAGAACCAAACTCAATAAGAATTGCACCAAAATAAGATGACCTAATGGGTCTGCCAAATTGTAACTCCAAGAACCCCACGCAAAATTCTTGTGCCAGGAAGATAACATTTCTTTTAATAGCTTGTGTCCTGTAACAGAACTTGTGGTTTCCAAGTCTTTAAATAGATGTTACCATTTAAGAGGTAAGCAAACATCTATTCTATTAAACATAATTACTATTGTCTTATTGCTTATGTCTGCTGCTGGCTGGCTCTCAGTAAGACTGACATAGCAAATAAAAGTGTATCATTTGTTGTCTTCATGAAGAAGAATTTGATGCTAACTGAATTAGGTATAGAAGACAGAAAATGAGTCCCTAATATTTCTGTAGTATCTGAGACAGAAGACATGTCAGTTTAGACTGAGATGCCTATAAAAGAATTCATTTTGGAAGAACCAGTAAAGATAATATTTAAAAACTACTGAAAGAAATGGCTAGTCATAAAGACCTCCATTACTAGAAAAAATAAAGACTTGTATTCATAACTTCACAACATTTTAATCTTCAGGAAATGGCTCTCCTACACTTCACCCTGAATAGAAGAGGATGGTCTGGTAAAATTAATGAGGACACATATTCTAGTATCAGCTTAGTATTCTGACACCAAAATTCATTGACTTATCAAGATATTTAGCTTCCATAAGCTTCAGTAAAATGGGAGAAATTATCATATGTATTTCATTTTTTAAAAATTGTGAGAATAAACAGAATTGATACAGAAAATTCCCCCAAACAGTTTTTAACCTAATGAATGCTACTTGACATTATGCAGCGTACAATGGAAGCTTGTTATGTATGGACTTTGACTCTATAATTTATTGACACTTCTCCAGTCCTAAGAACAATTCCCAGAGCACAGATGTTCAATGGATTTTTATTGAATGAGTAAATAGAACCACTAGGGAGGTTAGAATGACTAGCCACTGAAAGGTTGACATCAGACTCTGGGCAAAGTACTAACAGGTAAATGTATGTACTTGATAACTTTAAACTCATATGGCAACATCATGCAACTGAAAGCTGGAACAGTACACTGACACATCAATTTTCTAAGACCTTTCTTTTGGTACGTTTTACTAAAAGGTTTTTTTTTTTTAACTTCTTCTCTTTCTTTGCACGTTCTTTTTGACCTTTCAAAATATTAATAGCTAAATGAGACAGTGCTGGAATTACATTGAGTCACTATTTTGATTAAATATTGAAGTAGAACATGTATTTCAAAGCCCACTTCTCCCCCTAGAATCAACATTTACTCTGAATGACCCACTCACTTAGAGCACTCATATCTAAAAACCACATCTTTAGTATTTATAATACAATGTATTCCTTCACATACAAGATGGTATCATATACACATCATATACACATACACATAAACACACATACACATATAAATATGGAAAGTTATTAGCCTTAATATTATTCACCAAACAAGGAAACAATGTCCTAGAAAGGTGTGTGGTGTGTGTATGTGTGTGTGTGTGTGTGTGTGTGTGTGTGTGTGTGTGAGAGAGAGAGAGAGAGAGAGAGAGAGAGAGAGAGAGCTTGTATATGTGTGTGAGAGAGACAGACAGAGAGACAGAGAGTCTGAGAGACAGAAATATAGATAGAGGTCAAACTCTGGTGTCATTCCTTTGGTATTTTAGCACCTTTGTTGTTGAGACAGATCTCTCACTGGCCTGAAATTCATTCACCAAGTAGGCTAGACTAGCTAGCCAGAAAGCCCTAGGCATCTGTCTCTACCTCGCCAGCACCAGGATTAAGTCTTTCTACCACACCTGTCTTTCTAGATGTGAGATCTGTGGATCAAACTAGATTTTTCAACTTGTAAGACAAGCAATTTTCTAAATGAACTATCTCCCCAGTTTGCTGGAAGGTTTCTAGACTCTGAAACAGCTACAGGCTGATTCTACATTGTTTATCTCCCAGTAAGGGTTTTATCATTTTACACAGCAAACTTCATATTCACTATTTTAGTAGCTCTGAGGAACAAAGAATTGGCTATTGGGTTAAAATGAGAACACCATCAATGCACCAATGGCTGGCTCTCCAGGGCATGTGTATGACATGTGTGTGTGCTGCCCCTGAACATTCCAGCATATATGTGGGGTACTCACATCTCATTTTCCAGCTTTTCTTGTGCCAAGTCATAAAAGTCAATTATGAAAACATTTTCCCCTGTGCATAAAGTCAAAAGCCATGGCCTGGTGAGATGGCTCAACATGTAAGGGTACCTGCTACTTAGCCTGACAGTCTCAGTTTGATTCCTGGATCCATGGAGTGGAAGGAGAGTACTTCTACACCACATGAATGAATGAATGAATGAATGAATGAATGAATGAATGAATGTAACTTTTTAATGAAAAAGCCAAGGCATTTTTTCTGGAGAAAAGGGACTCATGGTAGGAGCCAAGAATCTCAGCTTGAATTTTTCTAGTCACCTGATTCAGACTCTTGCCTGCTCTGCCTTCAGAAGAGCTGATGTTCCAAGACGGATAAAATTCTTAAGGTCCTCCAAACATGTTTTAATCAAAGCAGTGATTTTGGTCCCAATATCCTGGATGGACCAGAAGGATCTGGTTTTTTGTCCAAAGAAGTTTCAGAAAGAGGTCTAAGGGAAGCCCTCCAGCCATTCTGTATTTTGACAGCTCTAGCACATGGACCAGTGGCTCTCTGAGACATGCTCCCTGAACGTAATGAAGTCAGGACCCTTCTTTGCTCTAATAGTACTATGGTTCTCTGTTTCATACTGACTGAAGCGAATGTTGCCAAAGCTGTCCATACAATCCTGTTTTCTTTTCTGTATAGCTCATCCTATTATCTTCATCCTTGCTCTGCTCCAGCCTTCTTTCCATGAAATCCTCAAACATACCAGTCTGCTCTTATACAGGCATAACTATTTCCTCTGTTCAAATCTCCTCCCTACAGAGGTCCATGCGATTCCCTTAGGATCTAGCTCGAGTCATCCACCCAGTGGGGACATCTACATTTAGATACTTAATTATGTTTGTGACCTCTCTCCTTATAAGTCCCTACCTAACCTCCTCTTACATTCCTCATTAACTTAGTTTGATATAAAAATGCTTATCTTCTACTCTTGCTGGAAACCAGAAATTATGGCCATATTTTATTGTGTCTATAGCAGGGCCTGACACATAGCAGGTGCATGGGAAAATACTTTTCTTCTTATTGAGGGATGAATAAAGAAATGCATTTCTGTGAATAGTTGTACTGACATTTTCTCTCGTTCTTAAATAGACACAACCTTCACAGTACATTATTTCCAGTACAGAGAAAGTTTAAATTTCTCTTTACTCTTTATTTTCTCTGTCCCCATAAAAAAAAAAGATGTTATCTTTTTCATTGACTAACATACCCTGGGAGCCTAGAGTTTTACAGACCCCGAGTTTAACAGAGTACCCTCTACGAATCAGTTTCTCAAGTTTGAAGATTTATATGATCGACCGTCCTGACCCTTGATCTGCAGTAACTGCCAACACCAGAGAGTGTATACCTAGGACTTTTCAGACACATATCTGTCACCTTTATACTGATGCCATGTTCTAATCTGTGTAGTACAGGCCATTGTCACAATAGCTAGAGTCCAGAAAAATTATGGCAAATAAACCCACGTTGAAAGATCAGAGAGAAAGAAATGAACATTTGCAGCAGCAGCTAGCATGTACTGAATGTTCATTATCTGTCAGGGTGCTAAGTAATTAACTCACTTTATCACAACAGTCTGTGAAGTAGAACCCAGCAGCATCACCGTTAACATGTGAGGAGCCTGAGGTTTAGAGACATTAAGTAGATTTAAGTCTTTCCCCACTAGAAAGATCCAGAGCTGAGATCTAAATCCCAGAAACAGCCCATTAGACTAGCCTGTGAAGGTAGCAGGCACAGTGGTGAGACTTTCCCAGATGTGACTTTGTTTCACCCTGTGGCAGCCCTGGAAAGTAGTCATTAATTACTCTGCTTCCTAAAGATAAGTAAAAATAAGCAGAGCTTTGTCAAATCCCAAAATTTAGATTCAAATATAAAATAAATATATTTATTTTAAATATTGTTAGCAGGATGGTGTTTGCTCTGAGTCACCACTGGCTGGAGACATTTTATGTTCCTAGTTTCCATTATATTTTTACTACTGAATGTGTCAGGAGGTACACAGCTCGGCGTTATAGGCCAAGTCACTTTGCACTTACTCATAAGCGCTGTGCACTTAAATTTTGGAAGAACATTTTATTTGATTGGAACATTGAATGAGTAAACTCAGAAAAGGCACGGATGTGCTAAAGCCTTGTTGACAGATTTGCTAACGTTTAGTTCCTGATGTAAATGGGATCCAGTGGCAGTCCTTAGCTAGAGCATCCTTCTAAAGCCCCTCTCCTTTCTATATTCATGAGAAGGAAGAACTGGGAAATGACTTGGTGCCGCTCACCCTGTAAAAGAAAACAGTTGAGAGATGTTTGTAAAGTTATTTCATGTGAAGTTAACTTGTTTATGAGCCAAGGCACTCAATATGGACCCAGGAAACTACTTTTGACCTCTGTTAGGCCAATACAACCTTCCTCCACAACAATAGTATGTTTCATTTGTAGACTAAAAGGAAAGATATTGGAGATGTCTACACAGAAGTCAAAACTTCCATGACTTTGGAAATGCTTTAATCTTAGGTACATACTAGACTTCATCTGTCCTAGACAAGAGATACATTTTAAAGAAGAAAACTCAGCCTGGTCTACAGAGTGAGTTCCAGGACAGGCAGGTCTACACAGAGAAACCCTGTCTCAAAAAACAAAAAACAAAAAACAAAAGAAGAAGAAGAAGAAGAAGAAGAAGAAGAAGAAGAAGAAGAAGAAGAAGAAGAAGAAGAAGAAGAAGAAGAAGAAGAAAAAGAGGAGGAGGAGGAGGAGGAGAAGGAGGAGGAGGAGGAGGAGGAGGAGGAGGAGGAGGAGGAGGAGGAGGAGGAGGAGGAGGAGGAGGAGGAGGAAAACAAAAGCCAACTTGAGCCTGGGATGGGAAAATCGGCATTAAAGGGTTTGTCTAATTGGGCATGAGGACCTCAATTTGGATCTCAGAACTTAAGTAAAAATGATAGATGTAGCAGTACAGCCATTTAATCCCAGTACTATAGATGCAGAGATAGGCAGGTATCTGGACATCACAGTCTAGCCAGGATAACCTAACTGATGAACTCCAGGCCAGTAAGAGGCACTGCCTCAAAAGTGGTGAACAGAATTTCTTGGTATGATATTCAAGGTTTTCCTCTGTTACATACATGCACACATGCGGGCACATACACACTCATGAACAATGCATTTTTACATACATACATTTTTTAGAGAAAAAAACAGTACTTGATAAGTTGCTGTTTTTAACTTAGTAATTAACGATGAATCAAATATTTCTTCAAAACCAATTACCCAATAACCATCACATTAAACCACACAGACTTCTTGTTAGCATCAAAAGCTCTCAGGAGTTGCTATCACCAACTCCATGACAGGGCCATCTGCTCCATGGGGAAGAGTGGGAGGCAAGGAAGAGGTAGTTATGTTTGTGAAAATTGTTGAGGGTGGTATCTTGGGAAACAGACATATCAGTAGGAAATTTCATTTTCTGTGGAACCCTGTTTATGATTTTACCATAGTCCTAAGGTTCACACCAAAATAATACATCTTTCTGAGGCACCGCTTCCTTTTCTCCTTCTCTTAGTTTTGTCCTTCCCTCTACCTGGAAAGATTGTTGTGTGGATATGTTCTCCTTCTCCCTCTATGTGTCTTAGCTAATTACTTCACCTACAAAGAGGTTTTTCCAAATACTTGTTCTAAATTGGCATGAGATATCTCACAGAGAAAGGATCTTAGCTATAAATAGAAGTGCCTCAATCCTATCTAGAAACCAATAAATACTTGTGAAATAAAGGGGAAAATGGATAAAACTAGCTATGAGACAATCATCACCATCACCATTATCATCATCATCTATAAAATAATCTAAATGAAAAAATTAAATCTGTTGATTATATCATTCACTTAACAAGTCCTGGAGAGTGACTAGAATAGAAAAGATAAGAAACTCACATATATCATACTAGGTTGGGTCTTCTAAAAACCAGACTCTGAAAGGAAATGTCACATGTTTGGAATTTGTTAGGGGTAAAGTTAGAATCACTATCTATGGGAGGGAAGAGAAAAAAGCAGAAAGAGATACATGGACATACCTGGTTTTAATACAACTTCAACAGAGACCTGGGTCCTGTAGGCAGTTTTAAGGCTGAGATAATCTTTTGGGGATATTCTGAATTGGAGTTATGAGCTTTTGTATGTCCAGGATTTTCAGTCTTGCACCATGACTTTGGATGATATCTTTTCTTTCGTCTTAGTTTCTTTCCTTCCTCCTCTTCTTCCTTCTTCTCTTCTTCTTCTTCTTCTTCCTCCTCCTCCTTTCTTAGTGGTCATCAAAAGAGCTCATGTTTTAGAACTGTCTGACAGAAATGATCCTGGGATCATGCTTCTGTCACTGCTGAAGGAAGACCTGTGTCTTATCGTAGGATTCATCACTTTGCCACCAGAATCCACTTCACATATATTCTGAGTTGCCCCTACCCTGTTCTTGGTAGGCTTCTCTTCTCTGGTAAAGTTTACAAGAGGAAGATAAACTGTATCAATTACACTCATTACTACACCTGCTTCAGGAGCCAGACAAGTCTTCCATTGCCTCTCTCCTCCACTCTTTGGCCCAACCACTTCTCCTACTGAGTGTGATGACTGTGGCACAACTTTCCTCTTGTACCTTTATCAGGATGTTCCTGCATCAGCATCTGGGCTGGAGTAAGTGATGAGGTAAAGAAAACCTGAAGCTCTGTGCTGTTCCTTCTCCTCTCTGCTGGGTTAAAGGTCACTTAGTCTGACTTAACAATACTAAAGTTGTCAATGGTATTTTCCCAGGCCAGTGTCCTCTATATATTTTTCCCAAACTACATCAAAACATCCCAGACCTATACCTCCACCTCATGTTTACGCTGATTACAATTAGTGTTAGACAAAGTACTCTCTGAGGAAGCTAAATCATAGTCCTAGCAATCTCCTGTATGTCAGGAACTATTACTGCAGCAAATACAGTACTCTTTTTTTCCAATGCCCTGCCCATGACCTGTTCAGAACACATCCCAAAGTGGAATAATACATACCAGTCTCAGTCTCATTGAGCCTTTTCCCCCCTCCTGCCCCATCCATAAAGCACTTTAGATACAACATCTGACAGGTCCTAGATTAAGAGGGAAGAGAATTGAATCAGTGCCCACTTTGGACTTCAGAACATATCCGATTTGCCTGACTACGAATATTTATAGACTTCATTTCCAAAGCAGGGTTGAAAGTGTCCTTGTGTCCACAAGACAAGGCTTCTCAGCGAAGGCAATGGATTATTTTCTGACAGCAGGAACACAGGGGTCACTCATTCATTGTGTTGATCCAACAAACATTCATATGCGCTGCCTATTGCTAAGTGCACTGCTAGGAGCTGTGAGCATCTGTCAAGGGTTAGAACTAGTAAAGGCACTAGTAAAGGTTATGGCTTCTTCTCTTTCTCACTTCACATTTTCTGTTAGTTACATGTGTCATAATAGTACTTGAAAATACCTGGTTTTTTGTTTATTTGTTTGTTTCTTTGTTTTGTTCCTTGAGTGAAACCTACTCTTCACTGAAAATCATTGCTTTACTGGGTGTGCTGGCTGGTTTTAGTCAACTTGAGACACAAACTAAAGTTATCTGAATAAAAGGAACTTTAATTTAGAAAATGTAGCCATAATATACGGCAATAAGGCATTTTCTTAATTCATTATTGATGGGGGAGGACCCAGGACATTGTGGATGATGTCATCCCTGGGCTGGTGGTCCTGGGTTCTATAAGCAGGCTGAGTAAGTCATGGAGAGCGTGCCAGTAAGCAGGACCCCTCCATGGCCTCTGCATCAGTTCCTGCTTCTAGGTTCCAGTCCTGTTTGAGTTCCTGTCCTAACTTCCTTCTATGCTGAACAGCAGCAATATTATGGAAGTGTAAACCAAACAAACCCTTTCTTCCCCAATTTGCTTTTTTGGTCATGGTGTTTTGTCGCAAGTGAAACTCTAACAAAGACAATGGTGGTTAAGAACAGAACTAAATCCAGTTTAAAGAAAATCTCTTAAATGCCCACAAAAAAAATCAGTAAATGGCTGTATACTGTTTCAACAAGTCCAACATGCTCGGATTTGCCCTCAGTAGGATTGAACTCCAAACAAAGCAGTTAGATTATGTTTATAGTCCATAATATGTAGGGAAAGATGCACCTTTAAACTGAGGAACACATTGAAACCAGGGAAGTGAGTCCACCTCTAGAGGCTACAGGGTGACATAGATTATTGGATCTTCATTTTCTCTCTGCATCCAAACTATTCAGACAGACAGCATTATTTAAGATGCTTCATCTATATAACTTTTATTTCTTTCTGCTTCTCAATCCCAAATTTGCCATACATACATACATACATACATACATACATACCTTTTTTTTTTTTTTTTGGTTTTTTCGAGACAGGGTTTCTCTGTATAGCCCTGGTTGTCCTGGAACTCACTCTGTAGACCAGGCTGGCCTCGAACTCAGAAATCCGCCTGCCTCTGCCTCCCAAGTGCTGGGATTAAAGGCGTGTGCCACCACCGCCCGGCCACAGACATACATACATACATACATACATACATACATACATACATACATGTGTGCATGAATACAGAATGATATGTTTGTGAAACCTAAAGAAACTTCTGAACAAGAAGATTGGATACAATCACATTGAATAGAAGGATTTTAGAGTCAGGTGTTCTCCCAGCTCCATTGTGAAATAATTCTGGGACCAATTAGGAGAATTCTTGATTTTTTTCTTACCATTTAAAACAACAAGGCCAGACACTGAGAGATTGATAAGTGTGTTTTAGAGTGGTTGATGGAGTCAGTACTCACTCAGCTGTCATATGGAAACCCAATCTCTCCAAACTTAATCTCTCTCTCCACAAATGCTGGTGTGGTATGCCTTGCCAAATGCCCTTGCTCTTCCTTCCTTTCTGAATCCCACTCCCTCACAACAGTGTGCCTCCATCTCTGCTTCCCTAACCCATACCCATCATTCCAGTTTGCACTTGAACCCATTACTAGTTAGTACTTTCAGAAGTGGGTTCTGAAATCTGAGTAAATGACACCCAAGCCTGGCACTGCCATCTCCGTAGAAAGGTTTCCTGAACAGGGGCTTTGTGAATTTTACCTTATTTCTCTTATCTACAAAATTAGGATTATCATGAAAAGATCATTTATGCTTAGGACCTTAAAGGAATTATCACTGTCAAAAGCATTCTGACTGAACAAGGTCTATGGTGGCTCTAATGACAGGCATAGCACTTGTTTCACTGGCTTCTGTGTGAATCAAATGAGGAGAGAGGGACACAGTGGTTGTGGCAGATGTTCAGCAGAGTTAAGTGTTTTCACATCAGGTATAGGCATCCTCCATACAGCTTTGCCCTAATTATCAACCTCCGTATGCTGAGGTTGTGTCCCATTGTCTGTCTTCCTCATCAGATTTGAGTTGCTTGAAGGGAGATAGAATATTCTCTCTCTGATGTTTGCGGCTAGGATGTAACTCAAAGCATAGCTTGAAAGTCACATTTACACAAAGGAAATAAGCCCATATGGCAAGATCAGAATTATGGAAATGGGGGCTGAGCTGGGAGATAGCACAGTTGTCAAGTGTTTGTGCAGCAAACACTGGGCTAGTCATGAATGCTGAGTAGGTGAAGAGATGCAGACCCTCATAGCTTGGTGGCCAGTCATCCTTGCTTAATTAGCTAACCCTGGGTGCCACTAAGAGACACCTCTCAAAATTAAAGGTGGATAGCTCTTGGAATTATCTGATATTAACCTCTGTTATGGGATATTAACCACACACATACACACACACACCTCACACACACAAACTATGCACATACAACACCATACACAGATCACATACAAATATACACTCATATAACTTACACACACACCACACCACACACATATACCACACACCAAACACATACACATACCTCCCATACATCACACAACACACATACACCACATAACATACACACCACACACACACATATATATAACACACACTCAAACATACCACATACCATATATACCATACACATATACATTCATACAGACACACTACACAGATACACCACACCACATACACAAACACACACCCCTCATACACATCACACACACCCCCTGCACACAGGCCACACACATCATATACATACCCCCCACATACCCTAACACACAAACACACACCACCACCACCACCACCACTACCACCACACACATGTATGCCACACACACAGCAAAAAGTGAATGCTGAAATGTTTAAAATAGAATGTCTATATTCTAGATACAAAGGAATTCTGAAAACAGCTATGTGCTGATCACTGATCTGGAGATAGATAATACACTGGGTGTTTATTATACACTGCCACCTGTTAACCTTGTGGAAAGGATTTCTTAGTTCCCAGTATAGGAGTCAAGTAAATCTCTGTTGGAGGAAGTGACTTGACTACATAATATATTTGATAATATTGCAGGCTTCCACCACAAAATGCCAGCAGCATACCCTCCCATCCCGGTTATGAGAAACAAGTCATCTCCAGATACTACCAGGGTTCCCAGGTAGGAAGATAGCCCCCTATTCTTTGGAACTATCACTTGTGAGTTTACTTGACAAAATCCATGTTTAAAGAGAGCTCTGATTTCCTCTCTGAGCCATTAATATCCTGAATAGCCACTCAGTAACATGTGTTTCTTCTTCGCTGATACAGCGTAATCAATCAACCCAATAAAGATATTTCTGCAAGCAGAGTGTCATGTTTTCTATTTGTACATTTGTTATTATGTTTCTGCTATTTCCTGGACATGGCTTCTCATTTTAGATTTAATCTCTTTTAGACAGTGTAAGTTTTTCTATTTTTGGTTTCATGCAATGAATCTCATATATTTATTCATTGTAAATAGGAGTCATGATTTGTTCTAAACTATCAGTATAGCAAGAAACCAAGATGCTATATTTGAGCAAAAGGCTCTTGGAATATCTGTCCTCTTGGCCTTGGCATAAGCCTTTCTGGGGACATGATTACATCTGGGAGTGATTTGTCCTGAAGTTTCACTATTTGACATCACAGTGATATAAGCAGGGCTTGTGAGAGACCTATTTATTGTTATTACTTGTTTTCCCTGAATTTGCTTCCTTATTTTCCAATACTGGCACCAATATTTAATGACACATAGAAATAATTTATCTATTACCAAGGGCTGTGGTGACATAAAAACATGACCTTCGCAGAGAGCTCCTGTTTCATAAGCAAATGGGGAAGCCTAAGGGCCATGTTTACAAAACTCTTTTGGGTAATGGGTCCTTCATTAATAAGGGAAGTTAGAGGGGAAACTCTTGGTTCATTCCAGAGTGAGTGAACCTAGGAAATCCTCACTGCCCAGCAACACAGTCTCTCAAAAAGACATCTGACTTTCCCTTAAGAAATGGCCTTCGTACAGTGACAGGCACACAGAGGTCACTTGTGCCTCTTCAGTGACTATTACACCAAATATCCCAGCTGCTCCTCCAGACAACTGTCAACACACATTTACTGACTGATGACTCTGTGTCAAGTACAGAGACCCAGCAATGGCAGATAGCAGTTACTACCATCAGAACCCACAGATGAGACCCCGTAACCAACAGGAGCCCTGAGGCAATGCACTAAGAGTATGTTCCAAAGTGGGATAGCACAGGAACTCGAACATTGTGGGAGGAGGTTCAAAGAGGCTTTTACTACATCTTGAGTCCTAGGGCTGTTATCACGTTGTCTCTATCTCTGTCTATGTCTCTCTCTCTCTCTCTCTCTCTCTCTCTCTCTCTCTCTCTCTCTCTCTCTGTGTGTGTGTGTGTGTGTGTGTCTATGTGTACATGCATGTGCATTTGATTAAAAATAGATAATTCATTTCATGGAAAAGGAACCAAATGTCCAAAGAATCTGGAGATGTTAGAGGGCTTGTAGAGTTGTGTATCATCCAGGGTTCCAACAGGAAACAGACATTCAAAGGAATATATGATGTGAGCTTAGGCAGACATTGAGATACGATTATAGGCACACTTGCCTTGATTAGCTACCCACACCTGAGCCATAAGGAAGCAGTTTCTGCTCTAAGAATTTGCAGAGGCAAGAGTGTGGGTGGTATTAGCAGATCTTGATGAGAACTACAGCACTTTAGAGGAACACAGTCATCACCCAAACTGTAGGATGAACGACTCTCTTCCCTTGCCTCCCCCTTCCTTCTCTTGCCCCATCTTCCCTTCATCCGTCCTTCTTCTCCAGATTTCTCTACCTCCCTCTTGGACTAGGCAGACTCAAATGGCAGTTGAGGCTGAAAATGTCTGACAGATGCTGCCCAGAGGAAACAGTTTGGGGAACATAGAATAGGATGCAGAAAGACAAATCCTAGGAGACATAAATAACCAGCAAACTGACACAGCTACCTTCAAGTTACCCCAAGTAACTAGAACCCAGGGCACACATGAAGGGGGGAGAAAAGAGTCAAAAGAGGGGCTAGTCTTTGTAAATAAAGTGGTTGATGAGTATCCAAATTTGGATCTTCTCTCAGCAACCATGTACAAAAGCCTAGCTTGATAGTGACCTGGCTGAGGAGCAAAGCCAGGGGCATACAGGGAGCTTACTCACCAGTCAATGAAATGGTGACCTCTAGGTACAGTGAGGAATATTGTATCAAAAAATAAAGTGGGGAGAAAGAGAGGAAGACACCTGGGCTGATCATTGGCCTTCAGATGCACAGGAAAGTTCACCCTTCTACTCACACAGTATTGGCTCACTTTGTGCGACAATGTGCCAAAAGCCAGAGTCATCAGAGAAAAAGGAACCTAAATTGAGAAAATACCTTCATGAGATTCAGCTGCAAGGCATTTTCTCAATTAGTTATCAATGGCAGAGGGCCCAGCCCATTGTGGGTAGTTCCATCCCTAGGCTGGTAGTCCTGGGTTTTATAAGAAAGCAGGTTTTGAGCAAGCCATATGAAGGAGGCCAGTAAGCAGCAACCTTGCGTGACTACTGCATCAGCCCCTGCCTCCAAGTTCTAGCCTCGCTCGTGTTTTTGTCCTGATTTCCTGTAGTGATGGACTATTGCTTTTTGGTCATGATGTTTTTGTTGCAGCAATAGAAACCCTAACACAAACACACACACACACACACAGAGAGAGAGAGAGAGAGAGAGAGAGAGAGAGAGAGAGAGAGAGAGAGAGAGAGAGAGAGAGAGACTGAGAGAACCAAGTACACTATGCTTCTTCCTAGTCTCCCCAGTGAGAACCTTGATGAAGAGGCAGCCTATGTAGGATATCACTCTTAGTGCCTGCTGTGTGGGATGTTGGCTATGCATCAAGCAAATGCTAAGCACTTTGCCTGTGAGCTCCTCATTTCATCTTTATAGCCTCTCATGAAGAATTAACACTTGCTGACTGCCAGGATCCAATTATCCCCAAACTAGAGTCATGTGCATTGTTTCATTTTATCCTCACAACAAAGCTAGGTCACAGGTTGGTTTTCCCTCTCCCTCTCCCTCTCCCTCTCCCTCTCCCTCTCCCTCTCCCTCTCCCTCTCCCTCTCCCTCTCCCTCTCCCTCTCCCTCTCTCTCTCCCTCTCCCTCTCCCTCTCCCTCTCCCTCTCTCCCTCTCCCTCTCTCCCTCTCCCTCTCTCCCTCTCTCTCAGAATTACCCCAGTTCATAGGAATACAACTTCCAGGAGGACAAAACCTTGTTCTGTATTTTCACATCAAGAAATAATGCCTTGCACATTGGTTATAGGCAATTACCCAGTGCTTAGATAAAAACTTAAATGACTATGATAATAAAGATCATGATTAGATTCTGACTCTCATCCTCTAAAATTCTAAGCTGTAGAAATACCCTGGCCTTAGGATGAATGTCAGCTGACATTCATCCTAAAGCCAGGTTCAGAACTAAATGTTTTAGTTAGAATAGATGACAGAGGAGCTGGTTAGTCAACAAAAGGATGGACTGGGTATTAGGACTATCCTGTACCTCACTGGTACAAATTGGCATAATTATGCTCTAATTGTATTTTGAGAGAAAAGTTTCATTTTAACAGGAAGGGTGATGTGTAGGAGGAGCTAAGGTAGGAGGAGTACTGAGAGGAAGAAAAGGAGTAAGAAGAGGAGAAGAAGAAGGAGAAGAGAAGCTAGGTGATGAAAGAGAGAAAGAGGGGGGAGACAGGGAGGCAGATATTCATGTATCTCCACCAGTCAAAGATAGTTGTTATATCTAGGTCGGTCAGTGGGTTACACCTCTGATTGAACAATTCCAAACTTATAAAGCCTATGATTAACATTTAAAAAAATGTATAAATGCAAAAAGGAAAAGGGGGCATGGGATAGGGGTTTCCTAAGGGGGGTGGGGGGGAATGGGGATAGGGGATGCCATCTGAAGTGTAAATAAAATATCTAATAAAAAATGCAAAAAAAAAAAAAAAAGAAAGAAAAAAGAAATACCCTGGCCAGTTGAGAATAAAAGAGCACAAAGAACTTACATCTTCCTTCTTCCCCACAGTTCCCATGAAAATCTGATTTTTGGCGAGAGTTATCTGTTTATTTTGTTTGTTTTTTTTAACTTATCTATCTATCTTTTTATTTATTTATCTATTTATTATTATAATTTTCATTCCTATCACAGCTCCCCTCCCTCTTCCAAGTCTCACCCTACCACCCATATTTTCCCATTGCCCCTCTCCCCCGCCCCCCTGCCTTATACTCAGAGAAAGAGACTTCCCTCCTCTGGGTACCCACCCACTGTGGTACCTCAAGTCACATTAAGGCAAAGGGCACCCTCTTCCACTGAGAACAGACAAGGCAACCCAGTTAGGGAAGGGGATTGGATGGCAGACAACAGAGTTAGAGACATCCCCCAGTCCAATTATTTGAGGACCTACATGAAGACCAAGCGGCACATCTGCTACAAATGTGTAAGGGGCCAAGGTCCAGCTCTTGCTCTTTGGTTGATGGTTCAGTCTCTGTGAATCCCATGGGCCTAGGTTAGTTGGCTCTATAGGTCTTCTTGTGGTATCCTTGACCCCTGTGGCTCCCTCAATCCTTCCCCTGCCACTTCCAGACTCTAAATTCCAAGACCCCCTAAATTCCACCTAATGTTTGGCTGTGGGTCTCAGCATCTGCCTCTATCCACTGCTGGATGAAACCTCTCAAATGACAGTTACGCTAGGCCCCTGTCTGCAATCATAGCAGAGTATCCTTAATAGTGTCATGGGTTGGCTCTCTCCTATCAGGTGGGCCTCAAGTTGGGCCAGTCATTGGTTGGCCATTCCCTCGATCTCTGATCCATCTTTATCCTTACACACCTTGTAAGCAGGACAAATTTTGAGTCAAAGGTTTTGTGGGTAGGTTTGTGTCTCCCTCCCTCCACTGGAAGTCCTGTCTGGTTACAGGAGCATCAACTTCAAGTTCCATATCCCCTGATGTTAGGAATCTCACCAACGGTCATATCCATGCTCTTCTAACATGCTCTCCCATTGTGGGTCTCCAGTTTGTCCCAGAGATGCCCCTCAACTTATTTTCCTTCCTTCTCCCAGCAGACTCACGCCTCCAATTCCCAGTTTCCCCATATCTGATCCCCACCTTTGTTCCCCTCTCTATTCCCTCTCCTATTAAGTTTTCTTTCTCCATCCAGTTCTGTTGTCTATTTTATTTCTTCTCTGTGAGATTCAAACATTCTCCATTGGGTCCTCTTTGGGACTGTGGATTACAGCATGGTTATCCTGAACTTTATGGCTAATGTCCACTTATAAGTGAGTGTATACCATTCATTCCTCGCTCAAGATGACATTTTCTTGTTCCACTTATTTGCTTGCAAATGTCATGATATCCTTGTCTATATAGCTGAGTAATATTCCACAGTGTAAATGTACCACATTTTCTTTATTCATTCTTCCATTAAGGAACATCTGGATTGTTTCCAGTTTCTGGCTATTACAAATAAAGCTGCCAAACATAGTTGAGCAAGTGTCCCTGTGGCATGGGGGAGCATCTTTTGGGTATTTGCTCAGGATCTTGAGGTAGAACTATTCCCAATTTTCTGAAAACCACCAAATTGATGTCCAAAGTGGCTGTATAAGTTGGCACTCCAACCAGCAATGGAGGGTTACCCTTGATAAACATCCTCACCAGCATTTGCTGTCACTTGAGTTTTTAATATTAGCCATTCTGATGGGTATAAAACAGAATCTCAGAGTTGTTTTGATATACATTTTCCTAATGATTAATGACTTTGAGCATTTCTTTAAGTGCTTCTTGGCCATTTGAGATACTTCTGTTGAGAATTATCTATCTATTCCTGTATCACATTTTTTGATTGGGTTATTTTTGGTGTCTAATTTCTTGAGTTATTTATATATTTTGTATATTAGTTCTCTATAGATATAGGGTTGGTGAAGTTCTTTTCCCAATCTGTAGGCTACCATCTTGTCCTATTGACAGTGTCCTTTGCCTTACAGAAGCTTTTCAGTTTCAAGAAGTCCCATTTATTAATTGTTGATCTTAGAGCTGTTTGTGTTTTATTCAGGAAGTTCTCTTCTGTAACAATGCATTCAAGGCTATTCCCCACTTTCTCTTCCATTCGATTTAGTGTATCTAGTATTCTGTTGAGGTCTCTTATCCACGTGGACTTCAGTTTTCTACAGAGTGACAAATATGGATCTATTTGCGTTCTTCTACAGGCAGACATCCAGTTAGACCAGAACCATTTGTTGAAGATGTTTTCTTTTTTTTTCATTGTATAATTTTGGCTTTCCTGTCAAAAATTAACTGTCCATAGGTGTGTGGGTTTACTTCTGGATCCTCTATTAGGTTACATTAATCAACCTGTCTGTTTATATGCCAATACCAACAAGTTCTTTTGTTACTATTGCTCTGTAATACAGCTTGAAATCAGGGATAGTGACCTCCAGAAGTTCTCTTATTATACAAGATTGTTTTTTTTTTACTATAGTGGGGTTTCTTTCCACATGAAGATGAAGTTCTTTCAAGATCTGTAAAGAATTCTGTTGGAATTTTGATGAGAATTGCATTGAATCTGTAGATTTGTTTTGGTATGAAGGCTGTTTTTACTATGTCAATCTTGTTATAAATATTCTGTTACCTCTGCCTGACCCATGAGCCACAAAAATGAATACACACACACACACACACACACACACACCTCTAGCTCTTCAGCAACAGGAACAGCCATAAAAGATCCAGGCCCACCTTCTTTCTCTGCTCTCCTTCCAGACTATCAGAGGTGCTAAGGATCTACAAAGATCTCAGCAATAAATCAGTCATTATTTATTTTAGGCTGTGCCAAATACATAGTTAATTCCCCCTTTCCCTGCTATTCCTCTTCTGCTTCTCTTCCCCACACCCACCCCACCTTTTCTCCTCCCTCCTCCTCAATTCTTTAAAAATATAAATGTTTGGTACTAGAAACCCCGGTGAATCCTGATGGACCCTGCTGTTACAGAGCTTACTGCTCAGTCCCATATGCTATGTCAATGCTGTTACCAAAACCACCACAGTGCGTTTCTTTAAATAAAAACAATTGTATTTTGAGAGAAAAGTTTTATTTTATCAGGAAGGGTGATATGTAGGAGGAGCTAAAGTGAGAGGGGTACGGAGAGGTAGAGAAGGATTAAGGAGAGGAGGAGAAGCTAGGTGATGAGAGAGAGAAAGAGAGGGGGGATATGGAGGCAGTTGTTCACGTGTCTTCACCAGTCAAAGATAGTTGATATATTAAGGCTGGGTATTAGGTTACACTTCTGATTGAGCATTACCAAACTTATAAAGCCTTTGATTAACGTTTTTAAAACGTGTAGAAAAGCAAAAAGAAAAAGGGGGCATGGGATAGGGGTTTTCTGGGCGGTGGGGGGGGGATGGGGAAAGGGGATGGCATCTGAAATGTAAATAAAATATCCAATAAAAAAATTTTGTTTTTTTTTAAGTTATTTCCATATCTTGACTATTTTGAATAACACTGAAATAAACATACAAGTACAGGGCTTCTTCATCATGCTGAGTTGCTAGTCCCTGCTGTATAAGCACTGTTGGGAATTTTTAATCTCCTGCTAGTTCTGCTCTTTGGAAGCAAAGTTCAGTGATACAGCAAGCATGGGTGATTTAATTATCCCAGTGTTACTTGCTAGGTCTTAGAACCTTGAGCAATTATTTAATTTTTATGAGTCCCTTTTTCTGGAACAAGAATTGTTCATTAAAATAGTATACCAACAATTTAAAGTGCAGTCTCTAGAACACAGAGATTTGTGGAGATAGTTTTCATAAAATGGCTTGTCAAAGATCAGCAGGGATCTCTGAGCGCTCAGCCTGGAGACACTCACAGAACTGGTGGCTGCTGCTATGTTCACCACTGAAAATCATGACACAGATACTTTTTTTAAAAAGCATATTAGTGGTTTTAACCACTTTCAAATTTTACTTTCAGATTTTACTATGACATTAGATATCTCATATATTAAAAATTATTAACCATATTTTCACCTATTTTTAAAGGTTTATTTATCCTCCTTGTTTCTTCTCTACCACTATCCTTATTGCTGTCAGTCTTTAACAATTTTATTTACTCTGAATATCTTAGTTTGTCAAAATTCTGTATTAAGGAAAATATAATATACCTACTATTTTAACCCCCCTGTGTATGTGTGTTTGTGTGTGTGTGTCTGTCTGTCTGTCTGATATTCTGATACCTTTGGAAAAAAATGACATCTTCCCGTTTGTCACCTCCCAGGATGTTATTTTTTGAACTCAGGTGGTTCCCATGATTGTTCATTATTTCTTGGTCCTCATCGTGGTAAATCAATGGAGTCCACCATGCTTCACCTTTTCTACTATTTTCTAAGATTTCTCACTTAAATTTGCTACTTTATTCTGACACCTTTCCAATTTCACCGTGTGCTATTTTTAATCCCTTATCTAAATCACTATGTACTACTTATAAAGTGCAGGCAGAAAGGCTGATCACATAGCTGATTGCTACAGAGAAAGCCTACAACTCTGGCATATGATGCTGACAGGTTCACTTGTCCTCCTTCTGGGCCCTGCAGACTTGTACAGATACCAGATACCCTTACATACTTACTCCCTCCTCCCTTTTTTCACTGGATCCTTGAAGCATTTAGTCTTGATCAGGACTGTTTCTCATGCTATAGCTCAACTGATTCCCTGGATTCCAAATGTGGCCATTCCACTTGCCTGGTCAGGCCCTTCAGTGGGTCACTAGTGTCATAAGAAACAAAGGAAACAATCATAATGACTAGTGATATATCACTGGAAAAGGACAATTTAAAATTTAAAAGAGATTCTACCTTTCTCCAATAAGAGAAGACAGGAGGTAACAAATATTGGTGCGGATGTTGAAAATGGAGACCCCCTTTACACACTGCTTATGGGAATGCAGATTAATGCAGCAACCAGGGAAAACACTTTGGAGGCTTCTCAACAAATAAATATGAACAGAACTAGCAGGAGATTGAAAATTCTCAATCGTGCTTACACAGCAGGGACGAGCAACTTAGCATGATGAAAAAGCCCTTCATCATGCATGTTTATTTCAGTAGTATACAAAATAGTCAAGATATGGGAACAACCTAAGAGTCCATTAATGTAACAATGGATACAGAAAATGTAAACTATTTGCACAATGTAATGAAAGGCTGAAGTCTTGTCATTTACAAGGACATGAAGGAACCAGGAGGAAAGAAAACTGCCAATAATATCACTCAGGTGAAAATTTGTAAAACTATTTCTCCAGTTCAGAGTAGAAGAGTAGTGTCATCAGAGGTTGGGAGCAAAGGAAAGAGATATATAAGGAGGAAATTGTTCAAAGGACGTGATATTAGAAAGGAGAGGTAGATTCTGGTGTTCAACTTGCCACGAAGGTAATCCTAGTTAATAATCATATATTGTATGATTAAAAATATGTAGAAGGGAGAATTTTAAATATTCTTACCACAAATGGATGATAAAAGTCAAGTCAAATTATATATGCTGATCACACTAATTTGCTAATTGTGCATTTTAAAGTTTCACATTGTACATCTAAGCATATATAATTATTCTGTAACAATAAAATATAAAATTATTTAGGGCCAGAAAAATGGCTCAAAGGGTGAAGGCTCTTGCTGTCAAGCATTAGAAGCTGAATTTGATCCCCAGAAACCACCTGGAAAAAGGAAAAAACTGGCTCCTGCAAGTTGTCTTCTGACCACAAAATCTCCATGGTATGAACTCAGTAACAATTGAACAACTGGGCATACTCACACAACAGGAGTCAAGATATATTAAACGGTTATGTTTCAAAGCTTTTTTTTTTTTTTTACTAATTGCTTTATTTCATTATTTGAATTTCATTCATAACAACATTCTGAAGAAAGTATTCTCATTATAGAGGCAAGAAAATGTGAAGGGCAGAAAAGTTAACTAAGTATGCCGAGTTCACATCACAAGTAAATAACTTTCTTGAGAATCCAAAGTCTTAAGCATGGAGCTAACAGATGAAGCTATAGCCACATGGTATACAAGTCCCCCTTATGGAGATTACCCTTAGCATGGTGGCCATGTAGTAATTGATAGAGTTGGGATTTAAGACCCACTCAGTCTAATTCCAGGGTTGACACTTTAGCCACCTCTCCACTCTTTTTCCTGAACAGTAAGTTCTAGGTATAAAGACTCCTCACAAAGTAATGTAAATACAAAGTATTTTAAAAATACTCAGTGTCAGAAATACTCTTACCCAGTGAACATACATATATAATGCATCATTTATCTAGTGATAAAATGGGAAAAAAATCATTGCATCATGGAAACAAAGGACTTCATATTTCATTTTATTGATTATATATTTATTCTTCTCTCATATAATACATCCTGACTGTAGTTTTCCATGTAATTTTCCCTACCTTCTTTCCTCCCAGTCCTACCATTCCCCCCCCCCAGATCCACTCCTCCTCTGTTTCCTCTCAGAGAGAGCATGCCTCCCAGACATAGCAACCAAATATGGTATAGCAAGTTACAATAAGAATAGGCGCATACCTTCATATAAAGGCTAGACCAAGCAACCTGGTAGTTCAACATAGGCATCTGTTATGTGACAAAATTTTTCCTGAGAAGATTCAGTGCACATGTCTATTCACTCCAGATAAGGAGCTCATGACAGACAAAAGTATGGGTACCACCAAAGTCCAACTTGAACCAATGAGTTTTCTCATGAGGGATTACTTACGGGAGCAGAAAAGAGTTTAAGAGATCTGTATTACTAAATTCCAACTTGGTGACATATCACAAAAGCCAGAAACCTGGAGCATACTACATACCCTGCAGGTAGCTCAAGAGACTAGAAAGTGTCCTTTCCAGGTGACTCACTTATCTAAACTTCTTTCAGTTACTTTGGCTGGTTTCTGCTTCTTCCAAGCATTTGCTCTGGTCTCAGAGTCTTCTTTATAGCTTGGCTTCCCTGAGAGAGACTCTCAGGAGTCTTTATTGTTCACTCTTGGGAGGGAGGGGCCTAGTGAATCTGACCAGTTTCAGGGACTTTCTGAAACTATTCTTGGCTATTTACCTTCTGGTTTAAGGATTTTCCCCTGCAGTATAAAATGTTTCAATCTCAAAGAAAACTTTTACACAACAATATGCGAATTTTATGGTTATATTGTATGGATACAAAGTGTCTCCTACTGGCCCATTTGTTGAGTGTTTAGTCTCCTGATAGAGCCTTTACCTGAGAGGCTATGGAAACTTTTGAAGGTGAAGTTTCCAGGAAGTCTGTCACTGGGGGAATGACTTTATAGGTTCTAACTGTTTCTCTGTCCCAACCAACTGCCTTGGTTCCTGTCTGCCATGAGGTGAGCAGTCTTCAACTTTACACATTCCAGCTCCACAATGTTCTGTTTCATCATAGATAAGAACCAATGGAGCCAAACTCTGAAACCGGGATCCCTAAGCAATCTGTCCTTAATTTAAGTCATTTCTGTAAGCTATTTGTTTACAACCAGGAAACTGACACACTGAGTTTCTGCTCTCTACTATGCATTTCTGCTTCTTAGAAGGAAATAGTCTCTCCTGTTACTCAAATGAGAATGTTGAGGCTCAAAGAGACAAAATGACTCACTTAAGTTTATGCAGATAGTACATAGTAAATCTTAAGGCTATAAACCCATATGTATATTCACAACACTCCAGCATCTGGCAGAGGCAAATCTTTTTTTTTTTTCCGAGACAGGGTTTCTCTGTATAGCATTGGCTGTCCTGGAACTCACTCTGTAGACCAGGCTGGCCTCGAACTCAGAAATCCGCCTGCCTCTGCCTCCCAAGTGCTGGGATTTGCATGCGCCACCACTGCCTGGCCAGAGGCAAATCTTTAAGTGAAAGCTATTTCACTTGCTTTGTCAGGACTCTTATGCCAATCCACCCTAATCCCCAGAGTCTGAACATCCCTGGGAGTATGACGACAGTCACAAGCACTGGATTTCCTGATTCATTCACCCCCATCCATACTTTATGTTCACCTTCTGTGGCACTGCCCTCTGTCTGATGTGTCTCTGGTAATGTTCCAACAAGTGTCTCCATGAGGACAGATGAGTCCATTAGCAGTGAGGCCTGTATGTGGGCATCTTCTTCTAGTGATGCTTGAAAAGTATATTGTGGCTTGCATAAAAAGCATAAGCCTGGAGCTGGAGACCCCAGGCAGTGAGCATGGATCCAAAACTTCCTGAGCTGTTTACCTATGTGTAAGTTGCTCTTGGAGCCTTGGTTTTACCATTAAATTATAGATATTACAACATTCCTGGGAATGCCTTTGTGGAGAGAAGAGACAAAAATGAACCTTCTGGCAGGCAAAGAGCTGAGGTCACCCTGAAATCCTACATGAATATCTGAAGTGGAACATAGCTAATTCTCAGACATACCCACAGACCTTTCCCCTGCATTTAATAGCCTGTTTCTAATTTCTTAGAGCCAGTTCTTGCTTCTGGAATGTGCAGCATGCACCTACCCTAAGGCTCTTTCCCTTTGTATAGACTCAAGAATTGAGCCATAGGGCTCATGTAATAACTCAGTTTGTAAAATGCTCATCTTTCAAACATGAGGACCTAAGTTTGACTTTTCCCCAGCACCTATATGTAGAAAAGCAAAAATAAAAATTCACCATAGTGGTACATACCTGTAATCCCAATATTAAAAGAGGCAAAATCAGGAAGATCCCAGAAACACAATGGCTATCCTCCTCAGTTTAGCCAACTTGGCAAGCTCCAGGCCAGCGAAAAAATAAGAAACCCTGTCAGAACAGGGTAGATATTATTTGCAGAGTAGCAACTACCAAGGTTGTCCTCTGACACACACACACACACACACACACACACACACACACACACACACACACACGTGGTACCAAGATCTTCCTCTCTGCTGGGCATGTCCCAGCACCACTGGTATACCAGCCCAGAGGAGGCAGGGAACAGAACAGGGAATCTACAACCTGTATTTCCCTTGGGACATCACACACCACTACATGCAAGACCAGAAGAGAAAATTGTCACTTAGATTCCTGACTGAAGTCCAGCTCCACTAAACTGCCTTCATGTCCTATAGCTTTCTTAGATCCCTTGGCTGTAAGGCTGTTTGACATTAGGTAAGCTACTTAGCATTCCTGAACTTTAAGTTCCATCCTATGCCAAATACAGTAATAACTGAGATGAAACATATATAAAAAACACTTAGCAAAATGTTCTCTATTTAACATGAAGTCAAGTATGTTATATTAGCTATAACTTGGTCTTCCATTTAAAGTCTTTGCAATATCCAAAATTTTAAAGAATATTTGTCCTAGTCATTCACTCATGTAGCCATTCATCAAATAGTAGCACACATGAAATATAGAGCAATTTATAGACATAATGTTGAGCATTTATCTACTGTGCAAGGCAATGCACATCATGTCTGTAAAAAGAAATCTAATGTGGCTGATACACATTAGCCAAGAAGGCAACAAAAATAAGTATATAATCACAACTGAGGATGAACACATAGGCTGTAAGAATCACAAATGTCAGTAGCTAGGGAATGCTTCTGGGAAAACTACGATAAAACTGAGAACAGGAGAGTAAGAGGAACCAGCCACACAAGAAAGCATCATGAGAAGCATCCAAGGCAGTGGGAATGATGTTCAAATATACCTACATTGAGAAAACCTAAGTGAGTATCAGACTCTGTGTAGATGCCAGGCAAGCACAGTGCTCCCCCCACCCCCACCCCCACCCCCCAGTAATCTCATTACTGAGAGCAGAGATGCTATCTGAGGCACAACTGGCTAGCCAGACTATCCATATCAGACAGCTCTGGCTTCAGGTGAAAGGCCCTGCCTTAAATTAGTAAGGTGGAAAGTGATCTAAGGAGATTCCTAATGTCAACTAGGGTCTCCCTGTGCATGTGAACACATGTGCATGCACACTCACACATAACCATGCAAACACACATGTGCAAACATGTATACACACATGCATGAAAAAGAAGAAAAATAACCATCAGGCTTGTAACTTGGTCTATACCTATTCTGGAACTGGTATCATTATAGGAGTATCTGTCTTGACTTACAGGTGTTCGCTGGTAGCACTGCGGCTCATCATTTTTTATTTTATGGGTGACTAGGAATGCAATCGATTTTATTTTGACATGGCATCCTTGCTAAACTCTTTTTCATTTAGGTATATGTGTACATGGTGAGTCATATTAATTGATTTAATAATGTTAAATTATCCACAAATTTTTAAGAGAAACTCAGTCTGGTCAAGATGAATTATCCTTTCTATACACTTATGGCTTCTGTTTGCTATTATTATGTTTAAGAATTCATTTTCTATGCTTATGAACAAAATTTACCAGTCAAAGCTAAGCTGGCTATGTTAGGTTCAGCATGTCAACATTATTCTAGACCAGGGTAGACACGGCGACATACATCTGCAATTTTAGCACACAGGAGGCTACGGCAGGAGAGTTGTAAGTTCGGGGCCAGATTTTTGCCCAAATAAGCTAGCCTCATAAACTGAGTTGGGGAGTGTTCTCTACTTTCTGTTCTCCTAAAGAGATAAAATATTTAGATTGTTTCACAATTCTTTTAGAATTATGTAATGAAGCCATCAAAGTTTGTTGCCTCCCTTGTAAAAAGATTTTTAATTGTGATTATACATATTTAATTTTTCCTCTTTTTCTGAGTCAACGTCAGAAATGTCTTAATTATATTTGAGATCTTACATTAAAATCCATAATTGGCATTATTTCTTAAATTCTTCAAAGCCTTACATTTTGTGAGTTTTATATGCCTTTCTTCTGGTTTTGTTTTGTTTGTACTTTTTCTCTTTAGTGGACTTGAAAAGAAGGATTTCTGTTTACTGTCCTTGACAGAAAAGAAACTATCAAGTGGTCAAGTGGTCCCCATTAATTTTACTTTTTATTTTATTACTGGTTCCTATTGTGTTGTTTTCATATATATATATATATATATATATCTATATATATACATACTTTGGATTTATTATGGAGTTTCTTTTGTTTTATTTGGTTTTATGATATTGATAATTTCTTATGTTTAGTGGCCAGCACATTTGTCTTCAACCATTCTTTTTTTAACTCCTAAGGTTTGCTCTGCAGTATTTCCACTGTCCTCTGGGCATTACTTACTATTACAAGATTATCGTGTATCCTTAGATCAATGGGTTTGGATTTTTTTAACTTCTAAGTACACTGTGTTTTATGATTGTTCTTTTGTTCATTGCTTTGGAACTTGATGATATTCATAGCTATGTCATTTACTTTTCTGTTGCTCTTATAAAACCCCATGATCAGGGCAGTTTATACAAGGAAGAGCTTGGTTGAGCTTGTGGTTCCAGATGGTTAGAGTTCATAATGGCAGAGACAGCATTACAGCAGGTGGAAGACATGGTGCCTGGAGCTGGATGCTGAGAGCTGAGGGATCACATCTTCAATCATAGGAAGCAGGAAGCAGATAGAGTGTCCTAACTTTGGCACAAGGCTTTTGAAACCTCAAAGTCAAGTCCTCTTGACATACTTCCTCCAGTGTATGGCGACACCTTCACAGCCTATCCAAACAGGGCTGCCAACTGGGGACAAAGGATTCAGATAACTGAGCTTATAACAGGACATTCTTATTCAAACCACCAAGTAATCTAATTTGTTTGATATTAGTTCTTTAAAATCTGCAGGCAAGCTTCTGGTCTTCTCATAAGATGTGTTTACATTTTTAAGTGGAAGAATTGTTGGATACCATACTCCATTTAGTGAGCATTAATTGAAAGATATGTTTAAATTATCTCCTGCTTTTTGGGTTTTTTTTTTTTTTTTGATACAGTAACTGCTGAAAATACATCCATAGAATACTGATCTATAAATAATTATACCAATTTTTATCATATTTTGCATTGCATATTTTGAGACTATAATATTAAATGTGTTAATAATATTTTCCCAATGTAGTCCTGACATTTCCCCATTTTATAATGACCTTATTCATCCCTAGTAATATGTCTTTTTTTAATCTAGTATTTATGTAACGCAACTAATTTTATTTTGTTTTGAATTTCAGAATTTTTATATAAGTATATTTTAGGAACATTTTGTCAATAACATAAAGATTATTTCTTCATATTTAATCTAGAAATAATTTTGGAACTGGGAAGTACACTTCCAATGTCTAACATCGAATGTCTAACCTTATGACTGTTTATAAAATTCTTTTTGGCTTTTGGCATTTGTTCTATGATGTATACAGGCACATCTTGTTCACATTTAGCCTGTGTGGACCTTAAGAGTTTCTTAAATCTGAAACTGCTTTCATAAAAATTGGTTAAAAACATTAGTTCTTTAGACAACTTATTCTGTCACATTCTCTTTTCCTTTCCCTATGACAATTTAAGTTAAAGATATAGCTAAGTATAGGTTAAGTTATGGTTTTCAATGTTGTTGCACACATTATTAAAGTCCTTAAACAGTGTTTTTCCTCGAAATAGGCTAATGATACTTAACTTGCCTATGTGCGCCTTAAGATTGTAGTACCAAGGTAGTCTTCATGAACCATGAAAGACCAGTCATGAGCCCATCCAATGCAGTCACACCAGGGTCTTTATTAGAGCTAGTCCAGGCTTACTTACCTCACCACGGCCCAGAAGGATGCTTCTGGTGGAGGAAAAGCCCTGAAAATTCATTGAGGCAAGAAAGCAGCAAGGGAGGGGTGAGTGTTTCTAGCCTGGCTAGCATCTCCTGGGGGGCTATTGTGGCCTTTAGCATAGTTGGCTGGAGCCAAATCTTAAACTTAACTTCTAATTTCTTCCTAATTGGTGGTTGGTAGGCAGGAAAGGGCTTGTAACCTGGAAGTGCAGATTCACTGGGGGAAATAACCTGGAGAATGGTGTTAGAAGTAAGTTTGTTGGGGAAGATTAACCTGGAAACATAGGTCTTGTTGAGGTTAGCCTAGGAACTGAAGCTAGGCTCTGGTTTTGTTGCAGGAATAATTTGGAAACTAATGCTAGGTACTGACCTTGAACACAAACTTAGTTAAGTCAGTTTCTCTAAGATGGAGTCTGAACCCAAAACTTGGTCTCTCAACATCATGAGTGAATGTTTTCATGTCAGAACTAGAGTTCCTATGCTCTGCTTTTTACAGAGCAGTAAAAAGCACTGCTATGAATTTTGACTTCTAATTCTGATGTCTGACTCAAATCAGAATGGGTGTCTCTATTGACTATCTTTCTCTGGAGGGCACACATTTCACTGCTTTTTTTTTTTTTCTGTGCTATAAAACTTTATATAACGTTGGGGAACTTGGGAATCCTGGGCAAGCTTTACATCATCAGAAACTGGTGGTTTTTATGTTGTTTCATTTTTGCCAATGTTTAATTTGAACAGAATCAAGTGAAAATCTTTGTCTCTTGGTCTGCAGTTCAAATCTCAGTTCAGACATTTAACGATCAATCCAATCACTTTTCATTTACCCTGTGCATGCTCTGTTCAGAATGGAGTTTATACAATAATTGTAGATAACTAGAAGGCAATTCAGTACTTAGGTTGTTTTGATTATATATATATATATATATATATATATATATATCCATCAGATGCATCAGATCCCATTATGGATGGTTGTGAGACACCATGTGGTTGCTGGAAATTGAACTCAGGACAGCTGGAAGAGCAGCTGCTGCTCTTAACCCTGAGTCATCTCTCCAGCCTGGCAATTCAGTACTTACTTAGCATACCCCAAGCCCCATGTTCATTTTTTACCCACACCCCAAGTTTTAGATTCCCAATACAGGTTCTCTATATTTAAGAATTTATTTATTTATTCTTTTTTATTTTGAGGCATAGTATCACACAGTAGCCCAGGCTAGCCTCACACTTGCAGCCATCCTTCTGCCTTAGCTTTATGAGTACTGGGATTGTAGACAGGAGCATCCTTCAAGGGATTCTTTCTTTATGTTAAGCATTATGGTATCATTTTTTTTTTTCTTGAGTTGGTGAACAGAAGGATGTGGGTAGGTAAGGTCAAGGGAGGTGTCTAACAGCCTCTTTATCTCAAGTTTCTAAGGAAGGTTCTGGCCTATACTTAAGTACAGAACAATGGTTTTTAATTGTGTGGAGTTGTCCAGAAAGGTTTGTTTCAAAAGTGACTTTGGATTCAAAATCAGAATGAAAGTAGTGTTCGACTAATGTAGCACAAGACAAGACATTTCGGTGACTGATAAAAACTTCCCTCTAAAATATTTACTTTCTCTCCAAGCAGCTGCGGTTTGACACATCTAACCAGGATATCTGGAATTGTCTCACAGGTCCTCGCCCAGGTGGTGCTATTCATGTGCATGAATACAGCAGGAATCTTCATCAGTTACCTTTCAGACCGTGCCCAGCGCCAGGCCTTCCTGGAGACCCGGAGGTGTGTGGAGGCCAGGCTCCGCCTGGAGACAGAAAACCAAAGACAGGTACCAAATGCAAGACTGTGTCTCTGACATGATGGTAGCTAGCCTTCTATCACGGGACCCTTTATTCCTTCTAAACACATCCTGCTCTGCAAGAGTGCTCTCCAAGTTTATGCGATGGGATCCCAGAATCTAAAGCACTCACATTAGGCTTAGAGTCAAACTACATTGTTCTTACTCTCCATATTGTTTCCTACAAGAAATAAATACACTTACTGAATTGTTGCGGGCGGTATTAGAAAAGGTGGTGCAGACCTGGCTAGTTCCCAGTCCCCACCATGTTCCCACTCTAAGTTCCCACACTTAGCGTGACACCAGCTAGCCAGAGGTGCCAGCCCAGGACCCGCGAGACGTTGGCGTGGCTGTTACTCCGCCAGTCAGCTCCGTGGAGTCCATGGCTCAAGGGCCAACTCTGCCACCCTCCATGCGGTAGATCTAAGAATTCCTAGTACCTGGTGGTAGAAATGAAACTCTTAATTTATTATCAAATACTCAATACACAAGATGCCCACAAAATTAGAGTTGTTATCCCAATTACCTAACCTTGATATTAGACTGCTAGAGACACACAGACATCATGGACATGTTCTCTCCTCTTTCCCCTTTTCTTTCTTCCTTCCTCCTTCCAACTCCTAGTTCCATCTACCTCTTCTCTATCCAATGACAGAGCTCTTGCCACACGGAACACCTCCCTGACACCTATACCTGACATCGCTGTTTGTGACCTAGGCAGTCATTCTTAAAAAATACCAGCGCTCTCATATTGGACTTCCTTCTTTAAAACTATAAATATTTTTTTTCACTACATAGAAATGTAAACTGTAAACTCATAGTAGACCCTGATCCTTATCAAATTGCTCAGACTTTACCCTGTTTTTAAAGCAAGGATACTTTAGTGTACCTGGAGCTAAACCCAGACTAAAGGATGAAGCAGACAAAGCAGTGTAGATGGAGTTAAGGGATTAGCGAAATTAATTTCTGTTTGAAATAAATGTGGAAATAATCTTGGACATACTGATTGGAAAGATTGTAGGGTGCTTAAAAATAGCTCGTAGCAAGTGGTCTGTTTCTCTAGAATGAAATGTGCATTCAGATGGTGAAGACGTGCTACTATTACAAATGTTCAGATGCAAAAACTCCATACATTCCATTGATTTTTAAAGCAATTGTTAAAGAAAATATTAAGACTGTTCTGAAAACCAGCTTTACAGTCAACATACAGACTCCTAAATTAGCATGTTTCTGGGAGTTGTGTGCATAGTAGATGCACTAGCTATGCCACAGTAGGCTCTTTAGTCTTACCATTATGTGTAAATATATTTTAATCCTTCACTAACAGATTAGGACCTTACACAGTAACTGTGAGAGGTATATACCTAAAAGGGAGGGGAAATAGAAGACAGCACTTTTTAAGGATTCATTTGGTGAAATCATGAGGCATGAGTATTGGAACTCAATGAACCTGGATGTGTGTAATAATGGATGTGGCAGACAAGTTGGGTCCAAATCTTCTGGGCCAAGACTCACAGCACAAAAGATACCACTGCACAGATCATGTAGATTCTGCATCAGCATTAGAGAACTCAGAAGGAGAAGCTTCTAAGTCAATGCCTAAAACAATTGTGGAACCTCCATAATAGCTGTATTATAGGTTCTCTGAATAACTCCAGGATCCTTTAGAGAAATTATTTCCCAAAAGGAAAGCATTTCATACAATAGAGACGAGATCTGCGGGGCTGTGTATTATGTTCCTGTGCAAAGTAGAGCCCTTGCCAGACTAGCACGTCACTCTTTCCATGGGACTTGGGCCAACTAAAAATACTCCACCATGTTAATAATTCATTCAGCTATTCCTGATGGTCTATCATAACAAGAGCTGTGTTGTGGGTGAGTCTCCCAGGATGCTATTTGCTATGTTTATGGAATTCCAGAGACAATGACAATTGTCTAGCTTCCTAGCTTAAGGTTTTATCTTTTCCTGCTCTTCAGTTCCAAATATCTTTTGACCATTGTATTCTAGCAATCTAGCTTGCTGCATGGTTTCTTCTACTGCCATCTTTAATCTTGATTATTTTCTGTCTGTGAGTGTGCGTGTGTGAGAGAGAGAATGTACATATGTATGTGTGTGAATGTATATGTATATGAATGTATATGTATGTTTGTGAACATATATGTTCATGTATGTGTGTGAATGCATTGTATGTGTGTAAATTCATGTATATGTATTATACATACATTTCTATATGTATATGTACATATGTGTGCATGTACATGTATGTGTGTGAATGCATATATATGTGTGTATATGAATGTATATTATGTGCGTGAATATATATGTACATGTGTGAATGTGAGTCTCTGTGTGTGTTTGTGTGTGTGTGTATTTGTGTAGATGCGTTTGTCTCTGTGTGCATGTGGAGGACAGGGGAGGAATGTCAGGTGTCCTATATTCCTGGCTAATTATTACTTTTGAAATAGAATATCTCTCTCTCCCTCTCTCTCTCTCTCTCTCTCTCTCTCTCTCTCTCTCTCTCTCTGAACCTGGGACTTCCATTTTTCTTGGCTACTCTGAAAACCATCCAACCCCAGAGTTACCTCTGTCTCTGATCCCTCAGAGTTGGTCTAGCTTGCTGTGTGAGTGTGCAGCAAAAACTCTATCAGCTGCTGAGCCATCTCTCCATACCATTGGTATAGATTTTTGCTTCACAGAAGGATTAAAAATATCTGTCAAGATGTTGATGCAAACTGTCCAGATACAATGAGTCCAAATGTCAGTAGACTTTGCACCACAGTCTATTGCTTCCTAGTGGAATGGCCTACACTTCTATGTTCTTGTCCATTCACTAGTCAGTATCTTTCTTTGTATGTGCATCACATTAGATAAAGTGTATATAAAAATACAAATTTATGGATCAGTATTGTCGGTTTCCTGGATGAAAGGCAAGAGAAACTATCACATACTAAAACATTCTTTCTTGTAAGAATTAAGCAAAAGATGCTGTAATCTTGTGTAGTTTGATTAATTTACTCTTAACTCATGGTGGCTGTGTGAGTTCCTTACTGTCTGCCCAAATGCTATGGAGTCTTGGATGAAATACACAAACACAGAGCCTTCTATTTTATTATGCCTTAAACTGTGCAATGGCTAGGTCACTCCCAAACATCCACATTACTAGATCGTCCCCTCCAATTCTCCTGAATTATAACTTAGTAAAATCTATATGCCATCTTTGCTATCCCAGACCCAAACATGGGGGCCCTTGGTCTTACGTGATTGCACATTCTGTTTTTGTACAGCTCTCAAGAACAGGTCTTATTCCTTTCCTGGCAATGGCGATTCTACCTCCTACTTCTTTGGTCCACATGAAGTGAATCCTAAAGTGCTGCCTCTGTCTCCCTGCTCAGCCATTGGCTGCATGAAACTATTTACCAATTAGAACCAGCTGTTGGCAGGAATCCTCAGCGTCTCATCTGCCAGATTCCCCATGCAATTTGGGAACCCATAATGCAAGCATTAAATGAAATTCACAACATTCTTATAGACCCATGTTCATAGATATGATCAGATATTCCTTGGATATTGCTCTCCCCTTTTCTAGTATCTAAGATAACTGACTCCGTATCATTCAGTGCTAAAACTTACTTCACACAAACATTTGGTCTCTGCTGCAGTTTTGCATTATTTTTTAGGAATAAGAGGCAAAGGAATCTAGCAGAAAATACACAGGTTTTTGAATGAGACTGTCCTGGCTTTGACATTTTTCCTTGGTTACTATTTTGGTGAGTTGAGTATAATCTGAGTCTTCTTTTCTCCATCCACAGCAAAGATATAATAATATCCTGCCTGAAAAGCCTCCCTAACAATTGGACATATTGTGTGCAATGCCTTTGCAAGTCAGTGAAGAGTTTCCATTAGTGTTATTTTGTATAATTATTTATGTGACTCAGCCAATTCAGCTCATTTCCAAGAGGACTCATTTGGGAAAACATTATGAATTGACCTGTCTCATTTGAAATAAGGTAGACTTATTTATCTAAAGGTTGGGCAAAATGGTGGCTCTCCTTAAATACATAGCAGCTAGATCTCATCACCATTACACTTCATCTGTATTTTTCAAAATATTATGTGTCACTGATAAATACATCTCCATTTACCTCTTAGAGCTAATTATAATACTTAATGGTTCATAATTCTCTATAGTGCAAAGGAGATACCAGAAGAACCTAAAAAACAGACACTAAATGCTATCTGAATAATCACTCCCAAAGGATCATAACAGCAGGGTTTTTTGCAAATAAAAGGCAAAGCTGAAGATGCCAGGTTGAACATACATGATCAACTTTTGTGGGATTTTTCAAGTATTGGCTTCATCTTATGGTAGGACACAACAGAAGTATCCAGATGACATTTTTGTTCAATCACAAGTCAACTCATTAGTTGTGGATTGGGCATAAGGGGGAAAGTTTAGTCGAACATTAAGAATATAATGGGGACCAGCCATCAGCCCCTAGACTTATAGATTATTGGACAAGGAAGGACACAGATAGCTTCAAATGTCCCTGTGGCAATATTGGTTGGGTCACAAATAAACTGCAAACATACAGAACCTCAAAGAAACACTGTCTGAACTCATCCACTGACCTGCGGATACAATTCACCAAAGTGAATTAATGACAAGTACCCCACCCTGGGTAAAACATGTAAGAATATCTTAAACAAGAACAAGGTTCATAGGTATAGCCTATAAATAGTCTCATGCTTCTTCATTCACCTTGTCACCTGTATAGACACTCATCTCTAGTGTAGACAGAGTCAAGTAAGACATAGTTTTCACTCCAGACAAGACTAGAGAATGAGTAGAATTTCAGTTATTTAAATTATTGATGATACTGTTAGATAATCTGTTGAATGTTTGGCACTAGATTTTTGTCTGATTCCCTCCAGGGAGTTGTGTGCTTCCTCAGTGGAATACTGTTGCTTTCCATTCAGTGAAAATGCAAGCCTGGAACAACAGCAATATCAATAGATATGCTCCTGTGGAAGGGGAAATTTCCGTGGGGTCCTCCTCCATATAGGTAAGAACTATAAGCAACTAATGACTGCTTGGAGAGGAAGAAGTATTATCTCCCAGGGATGAACCTCTTATTGGTTACTTAATACACAGTGGTCAGCCCTGAAAACATACATACAGAAATAACAACAACAAAAATAAAGCAGATTCAGAAGATTATATTTGTATATTTGTCCATACATACTATCTTAGTCAGGAATTTTATTACTATGGTGAAACACCAAAACCAAAAGCAAGTTGGGTGCCGGGGAAGGTTATTTGGCTTACACTGGTATTCCACTGAGGAAGCACATTGTAGCTCATCAATGAAGAAAGCCAGGACAGAAATCTGGAGGTAGGAGCTAATTCAGAGGCCATGCTTATTGACTTGCTCCCTATTGATCCTTCAACCTGATTTCTTATGGAACCCAGGACTATCAGCCCAAGGATAGCACTGCCTACACTGAGCTGGGCCCTCTATTATCAATCACAACTTAAGAAAGTACCTTTCAGTCTGATCTTATGGAGGCATTTTCACAAATGAAGTTCACTCCTTTGCAGTGACTCCAGCTTATGTTAAATTGACATAAAACTAACCTGTGTGTGTGTCTGTCTGTGTGTATGTGTCTGTGTCTGTGTGTGTGTGTGTGTGTGTGTGTGTGTGTGTGTGTGTGTGTGTGTCTGTCTGTCTGTCTGTATGTGTCTGTGTGTGTGTGTGTGTGTGTGTGTGTGTGTGTGTGTGTGTGTGTGTGTGTAACAATAAGTAATTAATTTGAGATTCAAAGTGAAAGGGCCTGGAGGGTTTAGAAACAGGGACAGGGTAGAGGAAGGAAAGATAAAGGAGAAAGTAATACAATTATATTTTGACAAAAATGTACTTAAAAAGAAAAAATAATATTAGAACATATGCTTATTTTCAAGGGCAGAAAACTTACATAAAGTATGGATGCCTTATATTCATTTGGTATGTATATAATAATGAAATTATACAGTATACAGAGGGAATAGTTCATATCTGAAACAAAGTAATTTCTGAAATGGCAACAAAAAAGAAAATTGCAATCCTTTGAGTGCTAACTATGAACCAGGCATTTATCAACATATTCTATACCTTTTGGGTTTGGTCCCATCTTTTCTTCCCAGGTTCTTTTTTACCCATTTCATTCTTATACTGTGCCAAAACTCCCACAAGCAAGTGAACTTGCCCTCCATCCTCAACCTTGTCTCTCTCCCTTGAGACAAGGTCTCAAGTACCCCAGTCAGGCCTTGAACTTCTGTGGTAGTGGTTTGTCCCCCATGTGCTTGAATGCTTGGCCCACAGGGAATGACACTATTAGGAAGTGTGGCCTTGTTGAAATAGGTGTAGCACTGTTGGAGGAAGTGTCACTCTGTGGGTGGACTTTGAGGTCTCCTAGTGCTCAGGCTCTTCCAAGTGTGGAAGATAACTTCCTTGGCTGCCTGAAGAAGACAATCTCCTCTAGGCTGCCTTCAGATCAAGATGTAGAATGCTGGGTTCCTCCAGCACCAAGTCTTACTGCACAATGCTATGCTTCCCAGTGACGATAATGGACTGAACCTCTGAAACTGCAAGCCAGTCCCAATTAAATGTTTGCCTTTATAAGTGTTGTTTTGGTCATGGTGTCTCCTCACAGCAGTAAAACCCAAACTAAGATAACTCTCTACATAGACAAAAATAATTAATGATCTTTCTATAACTACCTCCAAAATGTTTCAATTACAGACCTCCCAACACATCCAATTTACATGGTGTTGAGGATTGAACTCAAGGATTTCTATGTTCTAGACAAGCACTCTCCCAAATTAACTATATCTCCAGCAATGAGTTCTTTCAGTCTTCAAACTCACCCCCTTGCAATATATTTCTACTTTTCTGTATTGCAATCCTTGCCTCCATGGAATTTGTCCTTAGCTCCCAAGTAGGGCTATGAAACTTTTCTCATGCTCCCACTATGCTGTGAAAGTTAACTCTCTTACCAATTGTGTCATATTTCATAACATTAAGTCATTGTTCTAGTTACTTTTTCATTAATATGACTAATACCCTCACAACAGCAACTTAGAGATTATCTTAGTCACTGTTCTATTGCTATGAATACACATCATGACCATGGCAACTTTGATAAATGACAGCATTTAACTGGGGCTGGCTTACAGTTTCAGAGGTTTAGTCCATTATCATCATGACCAGAAGCATGGCAGCAAGCAGGCAGACATGGTGCTAGAGAGGTAGCTGAGAGTTCTACATCCAGATCAGCAGGCAGTAGGGAGAGACACTTGGCCTGATTTGAGTATTGGATACTTCAAAGCCCACCCCTAGTGACACACTTCCTTCAACACTTCTATACCCTACTCCAACCAGACTATATACTCTAATCATATCAAATAGTGCCACTCCCTAGGAGCCTATTGGGCACATTTTAATTCAAACCACCATAGAGAAGAAAAACTCTATTTTAGCTTGTAGTTCCAGAGGAACAAAATTCATTATGGCAGGGATACATGGTGGCAGAAGCAAGAAACTGGCTGATCACATTCCATCTGCACACAGAAAACACACAGAAATAGCAAACAGGAAGTAGGGCAAAGAAATAAGTTCTCATAGTCTCCACCTATTGTTATACTTACTCTAGCAAAGCTTCACCTCTTAAAGTACAGAAATCTTTTCAAATAAAACTACTTACCGGAACCAAATGTTTAAATGCACGAGGCTATGGGACATTTGTCATTCCTTGGTTGCAATGGATTGAATATGCTTGGCCTGTAGAGAGGGGTAGTGTTAGGAGGTGTGACCTTGTAAAAGGAAGTGTATCAATGTGGATACTTTAGAGGTCTCCTGCTATGCTCAGGCCCTACCCATTGTAGAAGAGATCTTCTTCCTAGCTGCATGAGGATGCCAGTCTTCTCGGTTGCTTCTGATCAAGATGTAGAACTCCTAGTTCCTTCTCCAACATTATGTCTGTCTGGACACTCCCATACTTCCTGACATAATGATAATGGACAGAACCTCTGAAACTGTAAGGCAGACCCAGTTAAATATTGTCCCTTGTAAAAGTTGCCTTGGTCATGGTGTCTCTTCACAGAGGTAAAACCCAAACTAAGACATCAGTCATCTATATTTCTCTAATTCCATAACCAAAAATTAGTGTAGAAGCAGCTTCTACATCTCACATCTCACTCATCTAACATTCTGTTTCCTAGCATTTTAGATTAGTACTTATTTAACTGAATAATATTGAACTTGAACTTTCACTCTCTTTTTGCACTTGTATGTGTATGGATTATAAAGAAAATCTATGTAAAACACAATGAGACTGTGTCCATCATAAATAACCCCCACTGAGGCCAGGTACACAGAATGTTCTTACCTAATCCCGGAAAATCTGGGACAGACTGAATGCATATCTTACACAGACCAGCTAGGGGAATTTTCCAACTGAAGCTACATCTTAGATCATCTCTCTCTGGGGAGTTAGATTCTAATTATTGTGGTTTTTGTAATCCCATTTCTCCTCCCAAATGATCCAAATGGCCCATATTTATTTTAAATATTAAAATGAATTAATTGTTTTCCTTTCAGCTTTGAGAATTGCATAAACCTCTTTATGGTAATTGTGGCATTTTGAGGTGTGTCAGAAGCTCTAGGGGCACTGGAATAAAGTTTTTGATGATACCATATGTCACATCAGCAGGAGATTATTTTTAAATGCAACAGATGTTTTTGCTATATTAAAGCAATTCTGTTTACTTTAAATGTCTTTGGTAGACAATAGTGGTATGAACTAAGGGATGGAAAAAGGTTTGAGTGACAACATTGGGTTTCCCACTGAGTTCTAAGTAGGTTAGTTTGATTCATGTTTTTGCCTCATAGCTTCTAGGCTATTTTTAAAGGTACAGATATGACTAAATAATAAGAAAGAATTAAGGCTGGGCAAAAAGTAGAAGAATCTCTGAACATTTATTTCTTCTCCAGGGAGATAGATCTAGCTACAGAATAAAATCTACTTGTTTTTTTTTTTTTTCTATTCTTCATTTCTTACATTCAAAGCCAACCCAAAAACACTCATTATGTTCAACCTCATCTTCTGTTAGTGTATCTCAAATTCTTCATTCTCATTTGTACAGGAACATTCACCATTTCCTACATCTCCTCCACCCTTACTGCACTTGCTCCTCTGTACTTTCCCCTTACATGGTATGACCTTCATTTCCCCCTTAGCCTCATGTGCTCTTGACTGCTTAGGTCAATTGTCATTCTTGCACAAAGATCTCCTCTGACCTCATATCTGTAACCTTCATCATTTTCTGATGGGCCTTAATCTTTTTCTACATTATTCTGTATCTCTCCTTATATTTTCTATGTGATGGATTCATTGAGATGGAACAGATATTTACTTTGTGTTCTCCACAGTAACTGTAGTATCAAAGGGGGAAAACACAAACCAAGAAAAACAAAAGAAGTGATAGACATATAGTAGCTTCTACTTATTGTTTGCAAATATTATTTTATCTATTAAGAGATGATTTAATAGATTTTTGAGATGCTTTCATGTTGTAGTTTAATTTCTCAGGATACTATCCTCCAAATCCAAGCCTATCCTTGACAATTAAGAATGTCTGCCTTATCTGGCATCACTGGGAGGGGAACCCCTGGTTTCTGTGGAGACTTTATGACCCAAGACAGGGGAACACTAGGGCTCTGAGGCAGGAGTGAGTGGGCAGGTGGGGGAGCACCCTCACAGAGGCAGGGAGAGTGAGGAGAGGGTAAGGGTCTTGTGGGGGGCAAACTGGGAAGGGGGATAACATTTGAAATGTAAATAAATACAATAACCAATAAAAAATTTAAACATGTAAACTCTTATTCTGTTAATGGCATCAGCATGCTGCTGCCTAGGCAGAAATGTTTTACAAGAGTCTCTAGAAACAACCTAGAAATATACCCATAATTACCCTACTCTAGCAACCATGCACTCTTCATAGTTGAAGTTTTTCATATTTTCATTTCCATTGTTTATATATTTTCATAGACCAAAGTAAAAGTTATTCCAATCACAATTTTTCCCCAATATGTTACATTCTGCAACTTCTCATGATGGTAGAAATAGTTTAAATCTGTGCTATCCAAAATCCATCAAGCACTGATGAGTATCAACAACATAGGACACTGAAGATAGATACACATAGAAAATAGATAGATAGATAGATAGATAGATAGATAGATAGATAGATAGATAGAATATAGACAGATAGATAGATGTGTGTGTGCATGTGTGTTGTTTTTAAAATTGTTTTATGTGTCATGGTGTGTGTGGGGGGAGGGTATGGTTCCTGTATGTGTGCACATGTCTGCATATGTATTCTGAGACACAAGGTCAAACTTGGGTGTCTTCCTTACCCACACTCTATCTTTATTATTTATTTATTTATTTATTTATTTACTTGCTTACTTACTTACTTATAGGGTCTCTCACTGATTTGGTGAGGCTGGAGTGGGGAGGACAAAGAACCTCAGAAATCTGCCTCATGGCAGATTTTATTTGGGTGCTGGTAATCCTAACTCAGTCCTCATGCTTCCAGGACAAGCACTTTACTGGCTGAACCATCTTTCTAGCCCCTACCAAATTTCCATTCCTCCTCTTATGTCCCCTTCAGAATATTCATAATATTGACTCATGTGTTATTACTATCCAGTTAGAGTAGTGTTTTATAAAACACATACTGTGGATCAAGCACTAAGTTAAATCTAAAAAAAAAATTTTTTAAAGGATGATGTTTCAAATATAGTTTTCAGTGTAAACTGGAGTCAGGTAAGGTTGGCACTTTCCAATGTAGTCTCAGTATTATATGTAGCATATCATACATCTCCACTCTTAAATGGCAAGCTTCTTGATCCATACAGAATTTTGTATGTTTCCTTCCTGTACTATCTACCACAGTATTATAGCATTTGAAAACTCTATTGGATAAGTAGAATAATGACCGAATTAAAGTGTATCACCACTAAAGCTCCTTCTTTAAATATGAGTAAATTAAAGGGATAAAGAATTAAAGGCTCAGATAAATAAAATCAAGAGCCAGAAAACCTAGGGAGCTCCCTTTCTCTCTGTACCTCCTTTTTCTTCCCTTCTCTCCAAATAATCGCCTCAGCTATTCATGTGCTGTTGTGGAAAAGGGTAGTTAGTGCTGTAAACTCTTGAACACTTCAATCTAGAGAAAAGTCTAAAATGAACACAGTGTTCGTCAGTCAATCTGAAAGTATTAGAACTGAAATATAATTTGCCAGACTCAGAATAAATAATTAGCACAAGACTTTCTCTAAAAGCACATCAAACACAGAATCAGCCAGTGAGAGACTTTCATGACTGTGGGGTGGAAAATCTCACAGATGACTGTTACATGACTGATACCGTCATCCATTAGAAGTTTCCCTCACTTCCTAAACGTCCATGCCCAGTTTTTATTTGGTCATAGGGGATCTGCTCTGAGGTCCCCATGCTTACACGGGAAGCACCTTACCCACTGAGCAAACTTGCCAAGCCCTCAAAACCTTTTAAATCACGTTGTGGGTATTTAGTCATCATTACATTAGAAATGACTCTCAGATAATCCCTTCCATTATCAAGGAGGATGTACAGAGATATCAGTAACATGATGACTGAAAACTGTAAGGAACTCTAAAAACGTCAGGGTTATTCCTGCCAAAGTACCACCAGTCACATGCTTAGCCACCCCTGTTTTAGAAAGCCTCCTCTACCACTGTCAGTTAGAAATTATTTCACATATCATGACACACAAAAGTTTTAGTTATTGTGGATCTTTAACATACTGTCAATGGCAGGGCACTGTGTTACTTTTCCTGGAGAAATAGGGGCAAACATCGATTCATCCTAAATAGACTATAAAAAGCAAACAAAAGAAATAATCCTTAGAAGTATAACTTGGAGTAATGAGTTTATTGGGGTTAAACACAGGGGCACTCATGCTCCAAAGGTAGGTGCATCACCTTGGTGTGGCTGATAATTCATGAAAGCTGTAACAGAGTTCCCTGCACAACCCAAAACCAGTATGCCGTCTGCTCCACTGGAGGGTGTTTGTTTGTTTGTTTGTCTGTCTGTTTGTTTTCTATTTTACAACCTTGGGTAAGCATCTTATGGATCTGGTAAGTTTTATAAGCATGAGTTTCTTGAAGCCTTGCAACTTTCATTGACTTTCTGAGTCTTAAAACTCTCCTTCTCCTCCAAGTGAGGATGATTCAATTTGGAAGAAATGGCTTCCCCACAGCAGGTTGGCACAATGATTTCTTCTAGCTGCTAGGAAAGTTTTGAGCTACGAGCAAAGTCTCAGAGTTAGTGGTCATTGAGTTCTTCTGCGTCTCAGCTGTCTTTGCTCTAGAGAACTGTTGTTACCCCACGTAGGGAGTCCTCTACCCCTTCTTCCACCTTTCCAATATTTCCACGTATGATTTGCATTTGGAGGGATGGCAAAGTAAGGAGTTGCTTTAAAAGAAAGCCAAACATGGATTTGAGTCTAGCATTAGCTCCTTATCCTTTAGGTGGCCCTCAGTTTAACATCTAAGTTTGAGAAGTTTCATCTATCAAAGATGAAACTCCATACATCTTGAGGTTATGGCCAGAAAATCAAGCTCTGTATAGAAAGTACCTAGTCCTTTGGCTGGCTTAGTGAGGTGTTAGTTAAGAATAATGATTGATTCTTGGACCATCTAGGTCACATCCTGAGTCTGACAACAGTACACACTCAGAGTCTAATAGTGAGGCTTTTCATGTTATTTGTGTTCCTATTCAGATTGCATCCTTAAGCAGCATTCGCTTTAAATACTTCTGATTCACAGAGAGGCCATCACCCTGTACTCATTTGCATACAATTAACATTTTCAGAGACATTCAAGAAAGAAGAAATCAATCACCATGACAGCTCTCCACACCTTTGATCCAGCCTCAAGATTTAGGGGAGCCAAATGGGAATATTTTATCTCATGAATCTAAGCTGACCTGGCACTTGATGTTAATATAGCCCACCTAGAAAATACTGAAGGGAATGTCTCTTGCCTTTATATAACTCTAGTCACATTTTTAAAATAGTAGTAGACTAAAGAATAAAATAAAATACATATATTTTAAATGACCCAGGCCTAATGTAGCTAAGCTAGCTGGATTTGAGTATAGGTCCATTGCCTGGATTTCTATACCCTTTAATTTATATAAGATACACACAGATCAGAATGGTCATCAAGAAGGGAAAACAATCTAAGAACACTTTCATAGTCATCTTGCCACAAAATCATGCTATGGTCTTGTTAATATTTTGTGAATATATTCCCCATGCCTCATTTGAAGGCAATGTCATCAGAATAACTTTTTGTTTCGTTTTTTTGTTTGTTGAATTCTCCACAAAGTATTACCCAGCTTTTTCTTAGAAACAAAGCTTGTGTGTGTGTTTTTTTGTCACACTCTGTTTTTGTTGGTTACAACACACTCAACTAAATCTAAGCATAGTGATAATGAATACAGCCAATATAATCAGTTTGAAAATAAAAAGTCCTGTTTTGTGGTAAAGAAAGGACTTGACTGATGGAGCAGATGTGAGAGGAAGACTGGAAAAGATGAGAAAATTCTGAGTGTTGAGCTAAAATCTTTCCTCAGGAGGGCAAGCCAGTGAGTTGGTGCAGTGGGTAGTTACTCTAACGCAATGTAATCTCATTTAATTCTGTGAATTACTTATCTAAACCCCCAAATTATGAGTTAATCTTTTTTAAGAAAGAAATTATTTTTGATTAGCAGTTGGAAGCTATGAAGTTAAGTCAGAGGCAAAGTGAGGACTCTTCTAGAAAAGAAAAGAAAAACTTGGCAGGAGGTAAAGTAATCATTTCATTTACTTGACAAACACGATTTCTTCTTCCTCAGAACTTGTGTTTCCTATGTTAGCAAAGGGCAGCTTCTCAAATTCTCTCTACCCTCATTTATGTTGAGCCATAATCTGAGCCACTGGTCTTCCTGCTTGTCCATCTTTCCTATTTCTCTCCACTTACTTAACTCTCATTTTCCCATGTCTCTTCAAGACCTCTGCCACAATCCCTTGACTCTCTGCCAAACTGAACCTTTTAAAATCAAAATCTGCCTAGCTCATACCTGTTTCTTGGATATTTGGTTAAAGTACTATCTGTTCCCAAATCTATGTTCACTGAAACTTCAGCAGATGATCTTATTGAAAGTCCACTCTTTTCAGATTTGCTCAAGTTTAAGTGAATTCATAATGTATCAGAATGGTCCCTCATATAACTGGTACATTCATTACAGGAAAAATAAATAGAGAAAAACCCAAAACCCAAGAAGCAAAAAGGGGACTTCAACAAGGAAAGGACCGTGTGGAGACAAAAGCTGTGGTTGGTGTAAAACACCCACAGGAACTCATGGCAACCAGAAGAAACAAGTGATGTCAGCCTGCTCCCAGGAACCCCTGCCCCATGGTAGGGTTTGAATTGGGTCTTTCTCCTTATCTTATGATGAAGTTTAATATATATCATAAGATACTAAGAAGTAGCACCAAGTATGGCTTTAAGATAAGATTAAAGCTTTCTGGGCATTAATAGATTAATCAATCATTTCATGCCATTTCTATAAAATTGATTAGCAAATTATCTCAACAGTTTCTCTGCTACAAAGCCACTTTGGCTAGCTCTCTTTACTGATCCCGTTTGGTTACCATAGGGTAATCTGTTTCCATTGGGACATGTGACTTTAGACCTTGGTGCTTAGTTTTGTAGCATATCATACATCTCCACTGGTCAGTGTCAAGATCCTGCTCTATGTATGTTTCCTGTCATAATATTTACTCCGGTATTTAAACATTTAGTAATTCTATTGAGGAGTAAAATACTGATTGAGTTAAGACTATTTCCAACAAAGGTTCTTCTCCAAATATGTTAATATCCTTGATAAGTATGGAAGATTCATTCCATTGTCCTTCCCTCTTTCACCAAATGAATGCTGGATTTTGGAGAAGCTTACATACCCATCAGAAGGAGTTCTTACAGGCCTGGATATTTCATCAGAACATCTTCCTTTTTCCTGTGGTCCAACAGACACTTCAGCTCTACAGAAGCCAACTTTGTTGCATGTTCATTGTTAAGATGCAAATACTTTGTCTTTATAATTCTTCATTCCCTAATACCTCAAAGTATTTAAATATCACATATATTATTTCACATCAATTTGTAATACTCAAAAGACACAATGCTGATTTTCCCTAACGTTATTAATATATTATTGTAATCATCATTGTCTATTAACCAACTAGACTGAAAGAAGGCAAAATAAAGCTGGTCCATTGAGTGCCCCCATGTAGAACACAATGCTTACAGCAAATTCATCTCTATACTGAATTCAAGAAGTAACAGTTGGTCAGATGCATGACTGAGTAGAAGATGATATTGTAAAATAAATTATAGAATGATAGGAAAGTATCAGGACAGCCTCAAATGATCCATTACATAAAAGAAAAAAACATTTTCTAAGTTCCAGTGTTTAAAGTTCACATGTGTATAAAGTCACTTGAGGTCACCAATCACTCTCTGTAAAGGACAATCACCTGACTTCTCTGTACCTAAATATCCATATCCAGAAAACAGTGACAATAAACACATGTATCTCACCAGTCCTAAAGATCTAATGAGATGATTTGACCACAGAACCTGACACTTGGTAAGTGTGCTATCAAGATCTGTCTTGGGAGTGCTGTGCTCAGTATTTCCACTGATCCTCTTAGTATTTTCTTGTTGTGTGCTTCAATTTATTTTGGTTTGGTTAGGATTTGGGTTTCTGAGGCAGAGTCTTACTTTATAATCTAAACTGACTTGGTTCTTTAATCCAGGCTGACTCTGAACTCATGATGACACTGTTACTTCATCTTTCTGAGTGTTGAAATTACAGAACTACCACACCCAGTTTGAGCATAATCTTTAAACAAGAAAACAAGTTCATCAGGATGTCAGACATTGAATTGACTTTGAGTAATAAAGAGATACAAATTGAGATATTTACCATGCAAAAGATGGAATAATCAAAGAAAATTAGATTATATCTTAGGCTGTTATAAATGTAACTTTTATTAACCAGATGTAATTGTTGTCTTGAATTATTGTTGTCTCCGAGGCTTACTGCTGAAGAAACTCATCCTTTCTAATTCTTTCTGAACTCTGGCTGGCTGGTTCATCTCAACTGTTCTGGCTCGAACTCCTCTCCAAGCTGACTGATTCAATCTGGCTTCTTTTGGCTTTTCACTGAATTGTTCTTCTTGGCCTCAAACTAAGTGTGCCAATTTGTTCTAATCTTCTGGATCCTTCTCATTCTCTGGCTCATTCTGTTTTCACCTGCAACCTATCTCTGTACAACTGTCAAAGTAAACTTTAACATCTATCTCTATCTATCTATCTATCTATCTATCTATCTATCTATCTATCTATCTCTGCTTTCTCTATCTGTTTTCATAAGAGTTGGGCACATCCTAGCTCTGACTCATTCTGTTAAATCTTTCTCTGAGTTGTCACTTTGTCTACCCTTCAATTAGATGTCACTTTCAAACATGCCTGCTTCCTTCTACAACCTAATCTTACCCTCATTGTTAGAGATTAAAGGTGTGTACTAAGGTAACATCTGTATTCCAGTTAGATCACATCAACCTAGAATGGTCTGTTGATGTGATTCCCTTCCAAAAGCATCCATGTTGCTGGATTAAAATTCCTCTACAGGCTGTTAAGGGTAACTCTTGCTTGTGGACAAAAATATAAAAGAAAAAAACTGGTGTTTATGGATACATGAGTACTGCAAGGAATATCTGGGTAAGCTTGACTGATAATGATAGTTTCATGGTTTTTATGTATATATTAGAAAGTGGTATTTTATAATTTTTTACTTCTGAGCATAAAATGGATTCAAGTTCATAGTTAGACACAAGAGATAAAAAGGTTATGATTCAGTTCATTAACCAACCAGTTGGTTTTCAGTTCCAGGTACCCTAAATTCCAACCCTTGAGAGGGAGAGGCAGATGGGTTTCTGTGAGTTTGAGATCACCCTGGTCTCCATAGCTAGCTCAGGACAGACAAGGTTATGTAAATAGATCCTGTCTCAAAGGATAGAAGTAAGATATGAAAGAGGGAGGGGAGTTACAGACACGGAGTTTACCATATGAGCACTTTCTCAGGACATTTTGTGAAGGAAAGCTGTAAAGAGCTTCAGCCCTGATTCTCTGATATTCTCCTTTGCTATACTGGCTTTGCCTGTTTTGCAGCAGTAAAGCAAATGTGCCATTTGGCAGCCTGAGTGACTAGACAGACTGGTGGTAAACAACTTGCTTCTCTGACCTTGTTTCTTCACCTGGGACAGGATTTTAGTAATTTCCACCTCACTGGATTGTGACAGCCATAAAAACCGACAATAATAGGAAGATAATTTTAAATGTAAATATAGTACAGATGTTATTTTAAAAACATTATTAATAACAAGTATTGTTATTTTGTGTTGTGTTTGAGAAGGTTATAAAATCTTCTAATGATGCAACTGAAAGGCTGAATATTTGAAACTTAACTATTCTTTCAACCTTCAAATTAGATAGGTACTCCAAATGCTACTAAAATATGATATTCTTGAATTAATGTGAACAGTTCAGTTCTGCATAAAATTATATTCTTTGCAACTTTAGTAAATGAGTATATGAGTTTTATATTAGTGAATATAATAAATACACTAGAATTATAAAATTGAATTGGGAATTAAGAACTTATTGTGTCAGAGATGGTTTTGAGAAAGCCTCCTAAATTTTGTACTACCAGACTATTCTAGTTAGGTAGCTATGGAAATGACTGCATATTATTATTTGAAATATTCAACAGTTTTTCACATCTTACTACACACAGCCATAGGTTTGGTGGTTTAAGCTAATGTATCTTTTAAAACTAACAATAACAAAATTCAGTTTGTCCTCACAGACATGAGCTCTCATGAAGGTCAGACTTGTGGGCCCTCACTAGAACACTCCCTCTGAGGCCCTAGAAAGACTGCTGGAAGTTAATAGCTACTGTTTTCAGTTTTCTTTCCTGCATCCTCTCCAACTTACTGAAGTCTCAGGAGGCGCCCTGGCTGAAATGGGTCACTGTTTCCATACAGTAGATGTCACCTTTCACAGCACACTTTCAGTACCAAAGCTATCACCTTGTAACTAGACAAGTCATTGTCTCTCTTAACAAACATACAAGTTGTAAAATGTTTGCATTCTGAATATCTCCTCTGATTTGGGGAGGGGAAGAAAAACAAAAGATATAGACATTGTTTTTATATAAGTACTTGTAGGTATCCAAAAATGTAAATGGCCTTTAATTATATTTAAGCAACAGTTAGTGGCTTTAAAAAAAAACTCAATCATTTCCCTAGCACCAATTATGGTGTGTACCTTTTAATTATTTCTTTTATTTTTGAAATTATAATATAATTACTTAATTTCCCTATACTCCCTTCAAAGTCTCCCACATACCATCCTACCCTGGTCTCTTTCAAATTCATGTCCTCTTTTTATTAATTGTTCTTACACACACACACACACACACATATATATATACAGAGAGAGAGAAATAAACAATAGATAAATGGATGATAGATGCAGATAGATGGATAATAGATGTAGATGGTAGATAGATAGATAGATAGATAGATAGATAGATAGATAGATAGATAGACAGACAAACAGATATTCCTAAATACCTGCTCAGTCTGCATAACATTACTTGTGAATATGTTCTCAGGGTGAGCTCTTCCCTAGGGAAGACTGTTTCTCTTGCTTTTAGCATTGGTTAGTTACCTGTATTAAGTTTTGTAAGACTGAGGCCTTGACACCTTTCCCCTATCCTCTTTGGCATGTTTATTATTGTTGTCCTTGTTCAGCTCATATTTAGGTAGTCAGGTTGATGAGATGTTATGAGTGTAGTGGCTTCTTGTAGATCCCAGTCCCAATGGATAGTTTCTACAAAACAGTCCTAAACTGAAGACTCAGGGACCACAGCAGAAGACAGGATAGAAAGACTGAAAGAGCAGGAGGATCAGAGTGTTTGCAGTGAGATTGTGTCTCCTAGTAAGGTAGTGTGTATTTTAAGGGTTTGTGATATATAAAGTATGTTTTCCATTATTGAGAGAAATATCCAATAGCTAATGTCAAGTTTGGTGGAGTTTGTGATTCTCATTCTTTCATGTAAGAATTTCACAGAAGAGTTTTATTTCAAGAGAATTTACACCATACATAAACAATTTAATCTGTAAATTGTCAGCAGAGTCCTACAGACCCAATTCTGATTCCCAGTGTTACACCCTAGAAGCTGTATAGATTTAAGTAAAGGAGTATAACATTATATGTCTCACCTTCCTTACTTGTTGAATTGGAATGCCCCAACACACAATACTGAGTCACTGTGAGACATGCTTGAAGTAAATGTTCATACTGGGACTGCCTGAAAGATTGCCATCACTAGATACCCCTTCCCTGATCCAAGGGATGTCCTGGTATCCCTCACAATTCCCAGGGTGGCAAGAACATTTCTGTGCTTCTTTGCTCAGAACCTGCATGCTGTTCAGAAATGGGGCTACCAGGAGCACCTGGCAGCACACTCTGAGCCTGGTGTGTATCAGACGTGATTGCTATTTATTGAGGGAAATTGAATTGCATAGTCAAATAGAGTCAAATATGCATGCTCTTTTGGTGTCTAATGGAATGGTGGAAATTTGTGTGTGTGACATTTGCAAATACATAATCAGAAGGACTCTCCAGGGCATGCATAATTTGTAAGGCTGTGGTGAATTTTTGAAAGGATTTTTGAGAGAACTGATGAAATTTTAAAAGGCCTTTCTTCTCCTCTCACCTCTGCCACCATTAAACAAGAAGACAGCACTGTTCTCATCCACTGGCCTTGGAGGTGCAAGAAACCTGTCTTCAGACATCAGTTGTCCTTTTTTTACACCTTGTGAACCAGTTTACTTGAATGACTGTTAAGGGCAGAGGTCAGCAAGCCACTTGTAACACAATTAGTTACAGGGCTGTTTCCTTGCACATCTACTTTAACAAATGTGGCCAGCAGCCACATAGGGGTACCCATAGAGCTTACCAATATATACTGTGTAGCTACTGACAAAAACCAGAAGTAATTGAAACACAGCCTTCATTTAACATCTTCCCAGTCTTTCAGGAGTATGTCTTATTGGCCAAAAACACAAACCACACCCAGAGCTGGGTAGATTATGAGACTAAGTTATGATCTTTTCTCTCAAGAGAGCAGCCCTTTTAGAATTGCTTGATATCTCTTGGGTAAATTTTTTCAGTTCTGAACAGGTATAGTCAGTCATCTATAAAACAAGACAGTAATACCTACTTGCTGCATGTATGTACACATAAAGTACCTCTCTCCATATAGATAGATACAAATGTAGGTATAGATATATTTATCATTATGTATATACATATATGTGAACATGTATATACTTGTCTATTAGTAGATTAATCTGTGTTATACTGGCTAAAGCAAGAATCATAACCAGGACACAAATACATGTTGCAAATATTTCTCAAGCAGAGTTGATACATAAATGTGTGCAAACAATCTACTCTATTGAGTTAAATTCTGTCGTCTGTAATTCCCTTCCACACACTATATAAGATATTGATTTCAAAACCTGCCTTGTCTCCCCACCACTTGAGAATCCCAGGAAGAGAGACAATATTTGTGCTGGCTTATTCACAAAGACAGAAATGAAATAAAATGCTCTAATATTAACCATTTTCTTGTTCACTTTTAATGCTTAAAATATGAAAGCAAAGAATTATGGAGAAGGAATGAAGAAGAAGCAATTAGCATTCACTGATCCCTGTCTGTGTCATGACTCAGGTTGTCCTCATTACACAGAACCCTCTATGGGAGGCTGGATATTATTCCCATTTTAGAGACAAAACTGTATATGCCATGCTGTTATAAAATCTATTGAAACCCATCTGTCTTAGTCCAGAGCGAAATTGATTTCTTCTCCTACATAGTATGAAGATCAGGCTCCCAAATAGATTGAGCCACATTCTTGTGGTTTCCTAAATGCCCACCAGAAAAAAAAAAAAAAAACATTTTTCATTTAAAATGAACAAAGTACTTTCACACTGACTAGGAAACAGGTCTAATAAATACAGATTGGCCCCTGAGAAAATATCACCAGCTCCACCAAAGATTAAATGTCATTTTTCAGGTTCATGAAGCTGTTTTACTCTACATTCTGTGGGACTTTTAAATGCTCTTAACTTTGCCTTATTTCTGATTTCATTAGTTATTAACTTGCGAGGTTTGTTTTTCCTGACAAGCCAAGTGAATCATAGTCTGTATTTGACCTGTGCCATCGTGCCTCTATGAGAATATATCTGCATACATGTTTTGTAACTTGATCTCAGCTCTGTTGATAACCAGAACACAAATGGATGGCAAAACACATGTGGTAAAAGATAACAAGAGACTGTGAACATATATACATATACACAGTCCATATATGCATGGACTTAAATCCAGTGAAGCTTCTGTAGTCCTGAAGCTTATTCTCTGAACACTTAAACAGGTTAATACACAAACTTATAGATCGCCCCATGCAGATTAGCTGTTCCTACGTTTGTCCACAGGGCTCTCAGGCAATGGTTGAGTACCACTTGAATCTAGCAAGGTTTACCAGTCTCTCCCTATAAGCTGGGTCTTCTCAACTAATATAAGTCTATTTCTCTTGCCTTTCCCAAACCCATTCACTACTCTTGTGCCCGAGCTTAATGCAGAGTAAATCATTCAGTTAGGAGCAGGAAAATCTATGTGCTGAGAGGATAGTGTTCAAAGAGATACAAGGAGAAGAGACCAGAGTGGGCAATTTTGTCTTGTTAACATGGGACTCACTGATTCAGCATGGAGCTGTTGACTTGGCTGTTGGATGTTTGAATTTAAATCCAAGAATAGAAATTAAAATAAAATACAGCCTCTGAAACAGATGGACTACACATGGCATTTACCTGGAAGCAATTACCCAGAAAGGTAGTACAGACAAATAAGGCAGAGTGGCATGACTTCTACACTAAACTCTGGTGTTTCCAAAATTTTAATAGGTGACAAGAAGAGAAAGAATAAGGGAATGTACTAAAACTGTCAATAACAATGATAATTAAAAACAAGCCACCTGATAATAACATGCTCAGGAGACCAGGGCACCCAAAGCACTGGTAGGAATGGAGTCATGGTGAGAAGTGGTGGGTGACTCTTGATGGCTCTGCTATTAAAAAGTTGAGGCTCATGAGGAGTGACCCATTTCTTCTTGGTGTGCAGTAACATACAGAGATGCATAAGAGACAATGGCACTCCCTCCAAGCTGGGAAAACATTATTGTGTTGTGCTAGAGATCCTGACACCCTGACAATATAAAGCATTACAGGTTTTATCTTTGTATCTCTTTGGGATGCACGTGGGGTATGTGGCTCCCTGTGCTGACCTCTCTTCTAATGGCATTAATGCCTTGTGGCAGCCATTTTGATCTCTGTGCCAACAAGATGGTGGTACAAGAAAGATGGACTGCAGTATGCATACAATGTAGCTATTTCCATCCCCAGTGCACAGCGCAGTGCCACCAACTCTTTCCTAATTGTACATTCCCTGAATAGCAGTCTAAAAGAAGGGGGCATCGGAGTTAGCCTTGGAAGGCTGTACGAATTTTGAAAGATTGAATGAAAAGAGTATGAGTCACCAAAAAGGAGACTGTTTCAAAATTTAGAGGTGTCATTTCATTGTCTCTGCTGTAGAAACCGTATAGTCATATTTAAGCAGCAAAACTCAAGAAAAGACATTCAGATCCAAAATTAAGAGGAAAAGCTGAGCCTCCTGGTACAGGCTTAAAATCTCAGCTACTTAGGAGATTACAGTGGAGGATCACAAACGTAAAGGCAGCCTGAGTCACAGAATGAGCTCAAGGCTACATTTCTGTTGGCTTTATGAATCTCTATAATATAACTTCCAGGGAGAGTGATCTCAACTTTATTATTTACTTTGAGTGGCCTTAAGCAAGTCTCTACACTTACCTAGGCCTTGGTTTTCTTATGTCTTCCTTGTTGGTAGAGGTAAAGGTGAAGCTAAGTGGTTGTTCATGGTACTTTGTCCCATGGTAACAAGTGTAAAAAAATATCAATATTTTTACTATAGTTTTCTAAAGATACTGACCATAGCAAGAAGTGACACTGGGGGACTCTAAAGCCATAAATACTGTGCATACAATATACAATTCATACTCGGGCTATCACTATGACACAGCACACAGTTGGGAAATTCTAATAAACTTAAAACAAGTTCTGTGCTTGATGATGGATGAGATACAGGGAGAAAGAAGCCTATTGGGTTTGAGTGTGGTAGAGAATTTCTTGTCCTAGCTAAAAGTAACTTCAGGGCCTAAGGTGCTAAGCAAACAATGACTACCAAAGCAACGTGATAGCAGCGGCTTCGGGGATCTGTTTCATGAATTCAGAGAATGAGATTCATGGACAATGAGGTGGTGGGGGGTGTTATTATTAAAAAAAAAAACAAAAAAAAAACCTTAAGTGCTAATGCTATTTCAAAAAAAAAAAAAAAAAAGGCAAGCAGAGCCCTCACTACACCCCACCAGAGGTATGGAGTCCTGATGGGTTGGTACTTAGGAAGACCAGTGAAGTATCTGATCACATGTAGCTTTTAAGCTGTGCTTTTTAAAGAGAAAAGAAAGGTAACAAGAAACCAGGGAATGGTCCAGTGCTTCTACACAGTTTTGACATCCTGGCCTCGATTCAGGACTTAACTTCAAATAGAACCAGAAGTGTTCTGACCCCCAGACAAGATAAATCTGTCTGATTCGGGAGGGAGGGGGGCATCCCTGCTCTAGGGACCTGACAATTTTTTCTCCTACACTCATCACTTTGAGCCAAGTATAGTTAATAGGAATGGTATTTATAGTAACAACAGTGGAAATGACAGTGACCATACTAGGTGTATTAGGGATCTTCGGAGACAAAGAAGATGAAGGTGTTTGTGTGTGTGTGTGTGTGTGTGTGTGTGTGTGTGTGTGTGTGTGCTTCAAAGATAATTATAAACCAAAATAACTTGGATAATTTGTCTAAGTGGTTAGCTTCCATGATTCTAGAGGTCAGCAAGCTGAAAGATTTTCAGAGTGCAGACTGAGGAAAGAGCCAAGGCTGCAGTTGGAGCTCTTTGTCCATCTGCTATGAATGAAAGCCCTTCTGTTGTTGAAATCAGCCTTTTGGTTCTATTCTGGCCTGTTTAGATGAGGGCCACACACATTTATAGAAAGATGCCTGCTTTACTTAGACACTATACATTTAAAAATTATACCTATCCAAAATCAGCTTCACAGAAATATCCTGACAAATATTTAACAGAACATCTGGGTACCAAACATATAAAACAGTCTATCACCCTGGATCTTAGTAGTGTGATGCCCAAGAATGCTTTCTAAGACTGAGCAAAATATCTTATCTGAAAAGACCTTCAAGGGATCGCTAAAAAGTCTTTGAAGTCTTCAATCCCTGAGAGGTTCTTAAAAGGAAGATTTTCCCAGAGGGGCTGTTCAGCAGAGTCTAATGCTTTGGGGGCTCAGTGACTATGCTCTTCCTTCCTAGCAGTGGCTAATTTCCCTTCAGGAGAGCACAACAGTTTGCGCAAGTGTCATAATGCCTTTGCTTTATTGTTTTACTCCTTCAAGAGGTTGCCTGCATTTTACTGCTAGAGGTGTACACTATTTGGCAGGTGCAGCTTAAGTAGTTTCTGTGGGTATCCTAAGCCTTCCATGATAGAGCAGGTGTCACGATCCTGCATACAAGAAGTGCTAATGCCAAGCAGGAAAGGAACAGAAAGAGAAGGGCTCTATACCGGTTCTTTACTGAGCAGTGCCCTGGGACATGAAGACGTTTCTTCCCTCCTCAAAACTGTCAATTTAGAGGCAAGATAAACAGGACATCATTCAGTCTTTCTTAGTTTACATTCACTACAGACAAGGAGTTTCTCCCTTATTTACCACACCTCGTACTGCCTACTTCCACTCCTCTGCTCCATTGACAGTATGCCTCCACTGGTCAAGATGTAACACAACAGTGACTCATTCATTCTGACGATTATCCCAGAAAGAAGCTACTGTTGGCCTTTACAGGAATATGTAATGATGCTATAAGGAGTATAGCTGAGTCGTTACTGAAGTACCCAGGCTCCTGTGTTCTATTAGAAAATATTAGACAGGGACACATGGTTAGAAATATGAGTACATAGTTTATGAAGCAAGGTAACACCCTCCTGAGATTGGGAGGGGGCTAGTGAGCTAAGAGAAAGGCCCAAAAACAGTTGGATGAAGAGACACAGGACCCTTTATAGGTCAGGTATGTAACATTCACCTCTCTTTTGTTTGTATAGCTTCGACTTCTCTTAAGCATTCTTGGTTATTACCAGATTTAGGTAAGGATGGGCTTCCAGCCTTTCCCTGCCTGATGACTTTCTTTGCTTTTCTTGGAGTAGTTTTCTCCCGTTTCTATTCTCCTGTCACAAGGAAACTTGAAGACAGCGGGGTACTTTGGCCAAGGTAACACAGTTAAGTTACAGACTCTGGGCTGAGATTTGTATAATGTAGTCTTGGTCTCACTGCAGGTGGTATCTCCAGTATCACAGCGGGCATCCAGTGATGGCTACACAACTGTTACAACAGGGGAGAGCTGCATCTGCAGGTTTCCAATTTGCTATATCTTGGAACTATTAGTGAAAGAGACCTGAAAAGCTCTTCACTCTGAAAAGATAAAAGGAAGAAAAATTCCTGAAAACTAATTTGAGTGCCCCGCACCAATAAGTTACACTGCCTGTACTGGATCATAGGACGTGGTGTAGTGTAGGTCTGTGCGTTGGCTGCTGAGATGAATGAAAACACACCTCAAAGCTGCTGGTGTTGAGTAACCACCTACAGTGTCGCAGGATCTATATGTACAGAGCTTTGTCCTTTAGGCTACACAAAAATTGTGGGAGGCTGAGATGATTGTTCTCATACTAGGCATGAAGACTCTAAGAAGTTGTGTCTACTACCAGTCTCAGAAAAACTGAAGATTCAGCTTGACTTTGCCTGACCCCCAAACTTTTCAGATTTGATGTCTAAATAGAATAGATATGCCTGAGGTCTTAGACCACTGTCAAAAAGGCAAGAGTGTTACATGGAGTTTTGGTCCCTTATCAAATCAGTCTGAGACAGACCTAGAAACTAAGCCAGCAGCAGGCTCTGCTACTATGCTCACAGCTAAGTTTTTTGTCCTGCATGTAAAATTGTAGAACCTTTTAGAACATAAAATTAAATGCCAGAGTCCAGGATTATTTTCTTTTACATTTTTTCTTTTCTCCTCCTCCTCCTCCTCCTCCTCCTCCTCCTCCTCCTCCTCCTCCTCCTCCTCCTCCTTCTTCTTCTTCTTCTTCTTCATTACTAAAAGAGCCACTGAAGGGTTCCCACTGGGCAGCACAATTGTCTCTCCACATAGCACATCTGCTCATTACCCTGTATTTCCAGGTTCTGTCTGTCCTCCAAATGCACAACAGCTTTAACACCAGTGTGTCACTGCAGCTCTAAAGTGATGCTTGTAATAAAGCATGAAGCAAATATTTAACCTGATGCTACAAAATGGTAGAGACTGGTTCTATCACAAATGCAGACCCTTAAAACACTACACAGGCTCTTTGAAATAGACGCTGTGCCCAGGTAGATCTCAGCAAGGATAAATCATTCAAATTCAAACTTTAGGTCCTGTAATAGGCTAGCTAGGCCCCTTCATGTGAACAATAACAATAACCTGCTTCACTCCCTCCCTTCAGAGCTTAGTACTTACTGATAGCCTTTGGGATATCTCCCATCCACAAGCAGGCATTCGTTTCCACTGTAATATGTATATAGCCCAAGTGACCTGCTTCTGCTTTTATTTTTCCAAGTATCATCTCTCTTTTCCTACTTAATATGTTTTAGTTACTATTTAATCAAACTTGGTAAGTGCACTAACAGATAAAACTGGTGGCTGGGTCAATGGAAAAAGCTCGGTGGTTTCCTGGTTGGCCTTGAGTTGCAGAAATAAACGATAGACATTTAGAGAGCTTCCTACCAGCTAGAGCCCATTTGTCCTGTAGTGATCTGCTTAGTTGCCACATGGGAGGAGCTAAAGATAATCGGGTAGTCAGACTAGATCACTGGCCAAATGGAGGTCAACTGGAAGAAGTCCTACCATACTGTGTGCCATGACAGTCAGTTCAGCTGTTAGAATAGGTTTCGAAGAAGCAGAAAGAGGAGAGTCTTCTGAGTACAGGAGGAATCTGGGAGTTTCATATGGGTAGTGGTCCTTCCGCAGAGGCATCCTGGATCAGACTTAAGATTTTAAACATGTTGTCTGGCAGCAGCCTGTTCTGCTTCTGGCAACCATATTGATATCCATGATCTTTGTTGCCACTGAGGACCATGTTGATGTCCACATCCTATGATGCAATAAGTTCTGACACCGGAAACCACATGGAAGTCAATGAGAGGTACTGCTATGGGCAAGAAAGCTTTTGTTTGGCTTGGTTTGGTTTGGTTTGGTTTTTGGCGGTGGTGGTTCTGTTGTTGGTGGTGGTGGTTTTGTTTGTTTGATTTTCTTTTTTCAGTAGTATAGATGACTGAAGACTCATAACAGAATAATAGACATTGAAGGCTTCTGTGACAACCTCTTACCCAGCACACACACACAGAGAGAGAGAGAGAGACAGAGAGAGAGAGAGAGAGAGAGAGAGAGACAGACAGACAGACAGAGAGAGAGACAGAGAGAGAGACAGACAGACAGACAGAGGGAGAGAAACAGTCTAGAGAAGAAACTATTAAAGAGAATTGTGATAGGGATGATGCTGGAGTTGGTGGCTTTGGGGGCGGGGCTTACTAAGTTTCTTTAAGAGGTTGGCCACTTGGAGTTTGGCCATGCTGCAGTGAGTATATGGGCGACACAATTGAACATGTTTTCTTTTTTGGAGGGGTAGCACAGGGTGAAAGGGTAGACCTGAGAGAAATGAGAAGGAAGTGTCATCAAGGTACACTAAATTTCCAAATAATTAATAAAAATATTGTGTTGGGGAAATATTTTCAAATAATCACATGATTCACCTGAGTATCTTCAAGGATTAAAACTTCAGACAAATTCTGAGCACATATTTGTTCTTGAGACTGAACATTCAGATCTCTGTAGACCTTCCTGGTTACCAAAACTCTGGCTTGTCTGTTTTACACAGAGGCCCAAGCCCCTCCACGCTCTCATATTGACCAATCTGATAGGGAAGCCAATAACTTCCCTTAGCATCTCCTGTGGTCCATTGATGTTCTTTTAGTTCTACATATGGATCTGTTTTACTTTCTGTTAATCTCCATGTCCAGGACTTGGCCACTGTCTTAGTTAGGGTTTTTTTTATTGATGTGAAGAGACACCAGGACCACAGTAACTCTTATAAAGGGAAACATTTAATTTGGGCTGGCTTACAGTTCAGAGGATTAGTCCATTATCATCATGGGGGGGTGTATGGTGGTATACACACAGATGTGGTACTGCACAGAAGCTGAGAGTTCTACATCGTAATCTATAGGCTAAAGGAAGAGACCCTGAGCCACTGCCCTGGCTTGAGCGTCTCAAACTTTAAGATTCCCCTCCCAAATGACACACTTCCTCCAACAAGGCCATCCTGTAATACCACTTCCTATAAGTCTGCCGGGGGGGGGGCATTTTCATTCAGACCACCACAGCCATCTACTTTCTGACTTTGTAAATAAGTGATTAAATGAGCAGATTTGTGATCTAAGTTTTAGCTAGTAAAAGAACATCTGCTTATATCTTTTCTGTACACTTCCCAAATGACCCTTTACTATTTTGGTTTGTTTGTTTGTTTGTTTGTTTTGTTTTGTTTTGTTTTGTTTTTGTTTAAGTATTATCTCTGTAGCCTTAACTAGCCTTGAACTCATTGATTTAGCTTCCCAAGTGCAAGCATTATAGCCATGAACCACCACGTCTAGATCCAAATCCATGACTTTGCATTGCCTGATTTAAAACCTTTGATCCTCAGTATCTTTGCCAATGAGATGAAACTAGCAGCTCTAATGGATGGGAAATTTCTATAGACAAAGGGCATTTTGCATGGTGTGTTTTCCACATTGCCTGAAAACCGAAGAACAAATTTCTCTTGGTGCCTGGATGTTGACTGTAGTTTATAATTCTTTGTCTGCGCTAGAGCTTAGAGGAGTCCCAGGGACAAGGAGTCTCTAGGGTTATGAGAGCCAGAGAGAGGTGAAGGCTTTCCAAAGCCACTTGGGCTCTCTTCAGCTGCATGTAAACTCAGAGGTGCTGCCTGTACCATGGTGCTGTCTTTCTCTTTTTCCTTTCATGCTATGAACACTTGCATGAAATAAAGATCTCCAATTCCTCACTGTTTCGCCTTTGACTTCTCCTCAGAGGCACTGTAGCAACTGATGGGCGTGAAACCATTTTTGGTGACACCAGTGGAGAAGGTTATGTGAAACTGAGCAGGGAATCCAGAAGGCAGCTGCTTCTTAGATTTTTTTTTTTTTACTCCAACCAGGGTTTCTTTTAATGCAAATGGAAAAACCCAGGGAGGAAAACAGATGCAGAATGTGAGCATAGACTCCATCCAGGACCACAGTCTGGCTCCAGGAAAGCTCCTTTTACTTAAAATCTCTAAAGCCAGAAAAGTATATATTGGGCCTCAGCAGGAGCTGAGAATTGTAATAAAGGGTAAACTCTCCTATTTTCTTTCAGTTTGTGTTTTCAGGGATCTGAATGATGTTTCCCAAGCAGTGAACAAATCCGAGGGAAACAAAAGTGCTGAAAATGGGCTTTTATACGCAGACTCCAGGCAAACTCCCATCGTCTTGCAGAAAATGCTTTACAGAGGGAAGACCTGGGAATGTTGCCAGTAGCACAAATGGCAAGAGCCTGGCAAGTCTGGGTGCTGAAGAATTTTCTATAAAGATGTTATATCCAAGATACCCTATGAAAGCACTGATGGCGTGATGTCAAGTGAGGATCCAATGAGCATTATAATGTAAAGGCTATTTAGCAAACATTTTGTGAATCATTCTACACCAAGGGTGCATTCAGGAGTCCCTTCCTCCTAGAATACTTACAAAGATACCATTTAGTAGTTTATTCAGAAACTATTTATTTACTTAGCACCTGCTACTTTCAAGCATTGAACACGTTGTTGAGGATCCCCAAGTGAACAACACAGACACTGTCACCATCTTCAAAGCATGTGGAGTTGTGGTAGCAAAACAGATAGCCTAGCACAGAGAATGATCATTGCAAAAGGGAGACGCAAGAGACAGATGTATCTATTAGGCAGGGCAAAGGTACCTAAATTCCCTGAAGTAAGCGGAATTAAATGACTTCCAAGAACTACCCTGAAGCACAGACAGGACTCTGGAGGCTAGCAGCCTTGCCATACTCAAGATTGTGATTAGGTGTCAGTGAGCTCGTGTAGTCCATAAAGCACTTCCCTTGAAAGCAGTGAGCTTGCTTAGTCCTTCTAGAAAGCAGGAAGCTCTGAGTTTGGATCTTCTGAATCAATCTAAAAAGCTAGGCACCGTGCCAAGTAGCTAAAACCCCAAGCATGGGTGTGTGGGAAATAAAGATGAGAAGATACACAGAAGCTTGTGCTCCAGATACATAGAACGATGTGAGGAAGTTCCAGACCAATGAGAGAAAGATAGAGCTATCTCACAGAGAAAGTAGAAGGTATCTGAAGACCAATACCTAAGTTATCCTTTAATCTCCACACAAGGACCATACAGACACACACCCATACACATATTTTCATCCAGACATATTTGAGCATGTGCACACACACATGCACGCACACACTCAAAAGAGCAAGGAAAAGACTGGTTATGGATTTTCTTAAGAAAGTGACAGGCTCTCATTGTGCTATTGGCCAGGAGTGAGAGAGAAGGAGAGGTGCAGAAGAAGGAACTAGAATCTGAAACAGGGGTCAGCACGCTTATATGGGCTCTGGAATAGTACAACAGTCAAATGGAATAATGGAGCCATCAAAGAAGCCTGTCAAATAAACATATAAAACTAAACAATGACCTTCCTCAGTTCCCACCCATTATTGTTGGGCCATCTTCCAACTCCAAGTGGACATCTCTTTTCTCCTGTTTGGTCCAACTCATGTATCTACGTTCAAACAATGTCTTCTTGCTGATGTGTCTGTCCTCTGACCCTGGCTCATTAACACCGAGTTTTTGTACAAAGTAACTTTTCTGCCCACCCCCATTCTGGTGAGCACCGGGGCTCCTTCTGGTGTGTCACACCTACCTGTGCATAAAAGGTCATGGAAACCCTCTCTCTCAGGACCGCATCAAACTAAACAAGCAGAAGAAAGGTCATGAAAAGATATTGATTTGTTTAACAATGGTGGTAAATAAGCCTAATTTTTATTGTTAATTCCATCCAACCAGAAAGCCTACTGCACAGGTTTACACGGCTGAGCTGCAGTCACTGTGGGAGATCATTAGTGACACCTGTCACTGACAAATGCTAGGATAGTAAGCCAGGCATCACAGCAGTCATTTTCAGCCCCAACTCTACTCAATGCCTTCTACCTCTGGGAAGCCTATTTGATTGGAGACATCCTTGACAAATCTAGAAATATAATGGTCTCTGGCTCCCTCTTGCCTCCTACTCACACAAGTCTCCCAGACAGCCTTTTCCGGTGCTCCTGTTTCTCCACCCTACTGCTGTAAAGCTTAGCCTAAACTACTCTCTTGTCTGGGTTGCTGCATTGATCATTTTGTGTCCTTCTTGCCTGCTTCCCTCCAGAATAACCATTCCATTGAACATACTGTTTTCCATTCTTAGATGAAATGATATAGAGATACAGAGAAGCCAACTCAAACCCTATCTCTGATCCTTAAACAAGACACTTCAACTGTTTCTTGTTACTCTGAGATTGCTCTCCAACCAGCCCTGGCTCTTCACCTCGCTTACTCGGCTTTATTGGGCTCTATCCATGGTACTTCTTTTGGCATCTCAAACATGCTGTCATCCTTTTCTCAATCAGCCCTTGCATGTGTTTTTATCTCCACTTAGGATGACATTTCATACCCATCAGCACACACAGGGACACATTTTCAGGCACATATCTTAATTTCAACTAATTAACCATTCATCTATGTTAATCACACTTTCATGCCTCATTATGGACTCTCCGAGTATCAAGTATATCTTTCTAATTGCACTAGTGATAGATGAACTTGTATAATTATTTCTGTGATCATTTCATTAATTTCTACTTCTCCCACCAGACTAAGTAAGATCATATTAGGTTCTCTCTTATGGCCCACTGAATTCTGATTAGCTATCCTAGTTTGGGGCATCAAAATTTATTTTAAAAAATTATGAGTTATAATTTTAACATCTACTTTATAATCTATTAGATTTTACAGAAAGACTAGGTGTTAATAAGGGAGAATGTATAAATTTGAGTTTATGTCATCTCACTTTGCCCTTAAGGAAGAAACTCATGAACATTTCTAAAGAAAATAGATCAATACTGTGATTGCTTAGTCAAAAGTAGGTAAGATCATGGCATCAATGAAATGTTCTATCGTTCTATTTGAATAGTATATTGTGGGAAAAAGCTGCAGTGGACTGGCGGTTGGATCATAGGGAAGTCCTCTATCGTCACAAGAAACATGAGGGCACAAGAAACATGAAAGCAGGCCACAATAGACACGAGGGAGTCCGTGGGTTTCCAAGAGTTTATTGTTCATGGCGAATGTAGATGGTGTGCACTCCCCAGTTAATCCAGGGGATAGCTGGCTTAAATAGGGGAAGGGGAAGAGGAGGGACTGGGAAAAGGAATAACTTAATTTAGCTATGCCCCCTGGTAACTCATGAATATGGAAATCTCTCAAGACTGAGGCCTGTAGTCACACCCTCTACCTATCCTACCTGTCTAGGTTAAATGGAGATTAGACATCGAGTCAGGACCCTGGGTTCTGGAGGCCTGCCATTGCCCCATTGGGGTCTCGGGTTCCAGGCCCGTGCCCACCCAAGAACCAAGATACCCTTCCATGGCCCAACAACTCCCCCTGTTTGTTTTGTTTTTTTAAAAAGGAGGGGGCATCTCTGTGTCATCTGTGGTTTACAAGGTGCAGGTTAATGGAGATGTAGACTATGTGTCAGGAGTCTGGCATCCAGGGGTGTGGTGAGATATGTGCCGTCCTTACACAGGCGATGGTCACCTGTTAGGTCTCCAGCTATCTCAAACACAGTGCTCGACTGGGGAGACCAAATCATCCCTTCACTGTCCTACAGGATATTAATACACATCGATTTGTTATGGTTTAGTTTAAATTTTAAGCATCATTAAATAGTAATGCTTTTCCAATAGTAAAGTAGTAAATACTCTCATTTCACAACTACCACTATATATAAAAGGGGGTCAGAAAGACAAAAGTCTATTAAAATTCTTCATTTAAAATACTATGTAATAGATAAGAACTGCATCCCTAATATGTATGAGGTACATTTCTAAGTATTGGAACTGTTATTGCTAAATAGAAGAAGCAAAATAAATACCAACATCAAACTCAATTCCAGTCAGCACAGACAGATATTTCCTTTTAAAGATAAATAACTGTAGCTGGGGAGCACCTCTGCCTCCTCACAGGACTAATGATTTGAAAGGAGGTATCTCAGAAACTGGGCTTTTGATATGTCAATTAATGGCTTCTGGGAGGAGTAATATTCTATGTGTAGGATAGCTCCATATAAGCTATTTGTAGACATGTATGTATTTTGGAATCTGACAAAAATAATAGGTTTCCATATGGCTTCCTCAAATGTCCTTAGAGCTCATTATCCCTCCCCTCTACCCTCTTGTGCCCACCTTCCCAGCTTATCTTCACATCCACACATTGTTCCTCTTTACACCTTTATGTCACATGTTTCTACTCTCATACCTCCCTTAAGATATTTTCTTTCCTTGGAGGAGAAAGGGAGAGGGCATGAGAAAAAGGTCTCAATGAGGGGAGGACTGGGAGGGAGCAGTACTTGCTTGTGTTGTAGATAGATAGATAGATAGATAGATAGATAGATAGATAGATAGATAGATAGATAGATAGTGTCTTAGTCAGGGTTTAACTGCTGTGAACAGACACCATGACCAAGAGAAACTCTTATAAGGACAACACTTTTGGACCTTGCAGGTTCTGAGGGTCAGTCCATTATCATCAATTCATGAGCATGGCAGCATCCAAGCAGGCATGGTGCAGGAGGGGCTGAGACTTCTACATCTTCATCTGAAGGCCCCTAGGAGAAAACTGGCTCCCATATGGTTAAAAAGAGGGTCTTCACAGTGACACACTCCAACTAGGCCACACTTACTCCAACAAGGCCTCCTAATAGTGCAATTTGCTAGCCCAAGCATATTCAAACCACCACAGATGGATAAAAGGTATTTCCTTCCCTCATTCCCCATGTCCCTTCTCTAATCTCCTGAGTTGTACAAGTGTTAGTTTGCTCCAAACTAACTATACAAACCTAAATATTCTAAGTTAAGATCCACATATGAGAGAAAGAGAAGGCACAGCCTGTGTCTCCCTGGCTCTAGATTATTTCACTGTATTTCTTTCTGTTCCATCCATTTACCTGCAGATTCCATGGTACCATTTGCCTTCACAGCTGAATAGAATTGGACTGTACATATGTACCACATTTTCATTATCTTTACATTCGTTGATGAACATCTGGGCTGTTTCCAGTTCCTCCTGGCTATTATAATTAAAGCTGCAGTGAATATGGGCAATATGTACCTCTGTAGTAAGATATAAATCCTATTGGATCTATATCTCCTGACACTGGTTGGCTAGGTCATAGAGGGGATTTGTGTATAGTTTTTGAGGAATTCCCAGACTCATTGCTATAGTGGTTGAATTCCCACCAGCAGTGGGTCTTCCCCTCCCCCACATCTTCCTACCATTTATCATCCTTTGTTTTCTTGACAGACATTCTTAAATATAAGTAAGTAAAATCGATACAAAATTAAGTACTAGTAAGTGCTAAGGGGAAAATGAAATAAATAAAGCAATGTAAAGAGTGGGGTGAGAAGTGGGTGTGCATCTCAGTATGGACCCATGGAAAGGCCTCCATGAGAAAAAGAACTTGAGGTAAAAATAAATCCAAAAAAAAAAAAAAAAAAATTGAGCCGTGCACATTATTTTTCATTTAGTCAATTAGTTAGAGTTGTTTAGGAGCTGAATCCATAAACACTTGAAGTGATTGTTTTCACTCTCTATGTGTCCATAAAGCACTGCTTCTGAATAAACAGATCTGTTCACACATTTCTGGCACTGTGTGGACCACCAAGGATGCTCCTATGGGATACTGTTGCTCCCTAAGGCTTTTCACTCATTGCATGCTATAATCCAATCCCAGAATTCAGACACACCCCACCCCCACCCCACATTAGTTTTCAGGAAGAGGACACCTCTTATCAACCCCCTGGATGCAGCTACAGCTTGGCTCCAGCAAAACAGGAAGAGGCTTCCAAGTCACCACTGGATCTGCTTCTAACAACCATCCCAAGACTTGAAAGTTGAATAAAAATCATAGCCTTCTGTCTGGTGAGATTCATGTCCCCTAGGCCATTAGAATATGTTTGATTTATTCCACTGTTTCATATTCAGATGCAAGTTTTGCGTGCCCATTCATCATGTGTGCACTTACTTACAGAAGTCTCTTTATGCATGGTCATTTCCTTGGATCTTCTGTACAAAAAAAAATTTCAAATGAGTCCAGTGTACTGAAAATCATATACACAAATTAGCACCTTGTGCTGTGTGATAAATGCTGTGAGAAGGAACAACACAGAAGGGCAATATTATGTCAGAGTGAATGCATAATCCCTTTCATAAAACAAATGAGATTTGTGTTAAAATATGTAGAAGAGCAGGACTCCACATTGTTAACCAGAATACACTCAGTCAGTGTTCTGTGACCTGCTCAATGTAGGGGACACAACACTGTTTCATGTTCTCATCTTTCAGGGTCTGACAATGTATGTAGCAGGTCAGGGGAAAAGACAGCAGGTCCATTCTATGTTTAAGTAGACTGTGTATTCCAATTACCAGAACAATTAAAATTTTTACTTGGAAGAACTAGGCTTTAAGAGAATATTTTTTCAGAAACTTATATCTCCGAGAAGGTGAAAGAAAGCTCTGGAAGAGTCTGAAAAGTCTAACAAACCAAATACTGCTGTCTTCATCATGTGACCATGGGAAGTTATTTTACCTCTCTTGTTTGTTAATCCACAATTAATGATTCCCTTCATACAGTGATGGTGAATTGTACTTGACATTATGTGGGAAGGTCCCCATTTACTCAGAGTTTAACCCACCATGGGTGCTCTTAGAACCATAAAAATGAGATGTGGTAAGGCTACTGCCCAAGTGTACCATTCAAGAACCCTCTCAATCTCTAGCTATAAAACCTCTGCCAAAGGATCCAGCCTATCTTCCTGCTTCTTCTATGCCTGGAATTATAATGGCACATAGGATGCTCTCAGTGGTTACTTGCTGAGTGGATAATTAAATTAATGCCATAATTAGTAAAAATATTTTAAAATATCACTCATTTTTAAGAAACCTTGCTTGAATATAACCCCTGTATTTCTTAGTGCAATGAGGCTTTTAATCCTGGGTCCTCATAGTGACACTTAGCCCCTATCAAAGGAATACCTAGCTGCTGCCCTAAGTAAGGGGATTTTCATCTGTGTGAGAATGATCTTCTGAATTTGTGTCCCTCACAAAAGTGCCTTGTGCACAAAGAGGCCAGGCCAGGCCAGGACAGTAGAGGTCCTGAACTAGAGGTATAGGTAGCTATGAGCCATCATGTTGGTGCTAGGATTCAAACCCCAGTCTTCTGAAAGAGCAACCAGGGCACTTAACTGCTGAACCATTTCTATACCCCTAAGAGTTAGTTTTAAAAGAGTCTTGTGGAGCCCAAGAGATGGCTCAGTAATTAAGAATAGTTGCTACTCTTGGAGAGGGCCTGGATTGGTTCCCAGGACCCACGTGGTGGTGGCCCACAACTGACTTGTAACTCTACTTTTAGGGAGATCCAATGTGCTCCTCTGGCCTCCGTGGGTACCAGACACACATGTGGGGGGTGTGTGTGTGTGTGTGTGTGTGTGTGTGTGTGTGTGTGTGTGTGTGTAAACATTCACACATAAAATTAAAGTAAGTTAGTAAGTTAATGTCTTTAAAGAGCCTTGTAGATGGGTGGGAGGGGGTTAGACCATATTTGTGTAGAAAGTAGAACTGGTAGAAAGCATATTATTTGGGGTCACATGATTTGTTTTGAGTACTCTGCTATAGACATCTTAGGCAATCTGTTTTCCAATGCCATCTTTTTGGTTTTTTCTACTAATGTCAATTATTATGAACTACATATAGTTTAAGGTGTCATCTAGAGACTACCAGTGCTTGATATAGAGTAGGCTAACATTATCTGACTAGCCTCAATATCCCAGACACTTTCAGAGCTTCAAACACTGTGCCTACCTGATGTTACCCTTAGAATCCAACTCAGTTGGTTTGTGAGGGACAAAACACATGGCTTTCATAAAGCTGCCAGCTACTCGGCCAGGTGGTCAGAGTACAAAATTCATGAAAGAGTCTTATGAACATGGACCTGGAATAGCCTCTTAAGAGTTCCTTGGAAGGACAAAGTACTCTTCCTCTTCTCAGATCTTGCAAACCAGGACTATTCTATGAACACAGCGGCATCACCTACCCATGCTCTGTGCCACTCTCCCCTCATGCAAGCCTTTCCTGTCACTTTAGCACTTAAGCTTCATCCCTAAGGCAACTACTAGTGAAAAGATAAGTCACAAGCACCCTTACAAATGGACCACAGGGCATTCATGTGCACACTCATGTATGTGTATGAACTGTGTGATTTATATCCATGACCCACTCTTTCCCAGGTTGTGTTAAGTGGGTAAATGTCTTTATAATCAAATGTCATCCACCATCCTGAGCACCAATCCTCCTTACAGCCATGATTAACACCTACTCCTATTCAGCATCAATTGTATGAACAAGGCCATAAGCACCTGAGAAGTTGATAAATAGCATTAGAGAACATGAAAAAGGCACGATGTAGGGGCATTTTCAAAAAAAAAAAAGTACACCTCTCAGAATCACCATGGGACAGCTTTCAAGAGAGAGAGAAGTGTCATTATGTAGCACTCTGTGGTCACTTCGTTAATAAAGCCCTTTTATGTGGGGCAGAGTTAATTAGAGTAGAGAGAAGGAAAGAGTGCTAGGTCTTTGCAAATTCCACTTCATTAATTAGCACAGCGACCCCACAAAATAGACGGTGATATTACCCCTGGACAAGTCAGGGATCTGAGGCACAGATCACATAGCTTGTGTAATGCTGCATCTCTACTTCTTGTTGAGAACATCATGCAATACCTCCTTAAGACTCGGAAGGCAAAGACGTCCTCCCATCCTGTAAGAATCCCAGCAGGGAGTAGAAGGATAAGAATTGCATCCTGGCTGTGCAGCTTATGCAATTAGTACATTTGATGAGTGCTTTGCGCAGCATTGCGTTTAGACTCTTGTAGTAAACGACAATACTTAAGAGTCATATAGCGGCACTAAAAATAGTGATTAGAATGTATCTGTCTCCGTCTGTGAATCAGAATCCAGACACTTGTCTGGATTTCACCACACACGGATGTTTGAGGATTTAGTTTTTGTTGCTATTTAGTTAAGAGGAGCTTTCTTTTCTCTATAACAGTAATCACTATTAGCGTGGACTTGTATGACATCAAATGCCAGGCCTCCATTTGCGAACTGCATGTATCTTCATTTCTCTTTTTGACAGAGTTGGTGCCTCTGTGGTAGCCTATACCGGATCCTCACAGTCCTGAGCCTGTCAACAGTTAATCACAGAGCTATTGGCTACTGGTAGATTCCAAAGAAGGAAAAGTCATGTTTTGTTTCATATGTACCCATGGCTGAGCCTGCTAGGTCTCAATGGATAGTTCCAAACCCACAGCCCTGGATAAACTTAGTGGGACTCAAACAGAACAAAACAAAAGGACGTATAGGGAAGAGTAGGAGGTGATAGGAAGGAAGGGAGGTCAAAGAAGAGTTGGGTGAGCATAACCAGAGCATTGTATAGATGTGTAAAATGGTCAAGGGATGCATTTAATGAATTGGTCCCTCATAAGTTACCAGGGAATTGCCCTGGTTTCATACCTGAAGCAGGTTCTTCCCATCAACCAGACTTGGAATCCACCCATCTCAGTGAGACTCTCTTTCCCTCTGCCAGTCCTGTGAATCTTTTTACCTAGAACAAGTTCCCACCACAAGCATTGTGGGAGCTTCCTCTACTGAACCCTCTGTCTCTTTCCTTAATTCCACAAACAGTTTATCACCCAAAAGGGGCAGAGAAGTATTTTAACTTGCAACTAGGTTTCTGTCACTGTTCCACTTAGTACCACTGAGTTCCTTCTAGTTATCATTAGAGTTAAATATAAGCATCTGGTGCTGTAAGATCAGTCTATGTGTCTTTTCTTGCTTGTTACAACCTCCTCTCTTTGTTTGCCACCTTTCACTCACACCCTCAATTAAATGGAAGAGCATGTGCATTGACTATTTATAATTTCTAGAAAGAATGGCTCATCACAAATACTAGGTCTCCCATCATTCCAAGGGAAAGTCATCCATTGCCCCTGATTTGAATCACATCATCAGCCATCTCATTCTTTGATGACCTTCTGCTCTTCCATGTGACTCTTCACATTTCGTCAATGTGTACCAGTGTCTCTGGGTGTGGGACATGTGGTATCTCTTAATTTGTTACTAGACTGTAAACATCACTTCAGTAGGTGCCACACCCATCAGTACTCAACAGACACTTGCATGGTCATGGAAGGATATGAAACTAGCAATTCTTCCAGCAATCTGAAAGGCTTTGGTCTTCTATACCTCTATTCCCAACCCATGTCAGTCTCACAGTTCAGCCTAACAAGCTGTCCTTCTTCCTTCTCCTAGGAGCGGCTTGTGCTGTCTGTACTCCCCAGGTTTGTCGTGCTGGAAATGATCAATGACATGACCAACGTGGAGGATGAGCACCTGCAGCATCAGTTCCACCGCATCTACATCCATCGCTATGAGAATGTCAGGTAAGGACCCTGACACCCTACCCTGGTCTCCAGAGGATCAGTAATGCATATGTGCCTATCTCTCTAGTCACTCTGCTTTGAGTGCCAGATGTGGTGTAGTCCTTTGTGTACCTGATTAATGAATTAAGGAGTGACAATTCATCAGAGACATTCACATTTCCAGTTTGAGCACAGAGAAGAATGCTGAAAATTTTTATTATTTTTGCTGATTGATTTATTTCAAGGATTCTTTAAAGTTAATTTGCTGTATTTTAAGTCCAAAAGCCTTTTAGGAGATGATAAAAAAAATTCATCCTGGAGGCATTAGTTATAATTACATAATCTCCTCCATACATCCCTCAGACAATGTGTGAGATCAACATAAAGAAAGATGCAGCTTCTTTTTCATTATAAACATATGTTTGTAAGCAACCATACACACATACATTCTTACATTCGACCCAGCTGTTTATCTGTTCACTCGTCCAAATACTCATCCATCTACCAGTCCACCTGTTCATCCACCTGTCTATATAGCCATCCATCCATCCATCAGTCCACCTGGCTGTTAGTACCCTTTTTGTGATCAGCATAATACTGTGTGGCAGATTCTGAAATCCATTGTAATGAAGACCTTAATTTAGTTCTTAATTTTGACTTTTCCTTGTATGCGGCCTTGAATAATTCATTTACTCCAATTTCAGTCTCTGTCTGTAAAACAGATGATTTAGCAGCTATCTTGCAGAGTTTTTCTGTAGATTACATGCGTGAAGATACATATACACAACATAGGTTTAAAAATCCACTTGAGTATCAGGTATATTGCAGATTGTTTCAGATTGCACTTCCTAGTTGCAAACAATCAGTCCTGGGTGAATCAAAAATACACTTAGAGGCTACACTGCAGCTCACAGACTAGCTGGGGAAGGGTAGAAAAGCAGACTTGGGGGATAGACTGGAATAAAGAAAGGTCACAAAGGCAGAAAATTAGCTCTAAATCATATGAATACACTTGTCCATGTAGGGGCCACTGCAATGGTCTCTGCTTAGACCACTTCTTCTGGGAAAAACCATAGTCCTGACACATAGAGTGCCACAATCCCTCAGCAGATGTGGGACTTTGCTGTCTCTGCTTCATCCATTTTCTGTTCCTCTGGCTTTTTTTTTTTTTTGCATCTTAAGTTAAGGCCAGAGGCAAATGTATACAATTGGCTAAGCCTAGTCATTTTCTAGAAAAGCCAGAAAAGCTAGCATCTGACATTTTCTGCTTGCATGATAGAATTGCATATCCCTCCTACCAAATCTCATAAGGCAAGATTTCCCAGCACTGGATACAAATCATTGTATTGATGAGCTCCCAAAATGAAACAGCCACACAGGCACACACACACACACACACACACACACACACACACACACACACACACACACACACACACATGCACACACATACACACACACTCACACACATAAACACACTCACACACACACTCACATACACATACACACACATATACACATACTCACATACACATATACACACACTCATACACATACACACACATACACACTCACACACTCACACACACTCACCCACACTCACACACACACTAAGTCCCTTTCTTCTCAGCTTTGGTGACAAGCAGTAGCACCGCCTAGGAGCATCCATGTGCACTATCTGCCTGCATTGAGGACACACATTTTGGTGCACTGCCCTGCAGAGAACACAATTCTGACAGGTCTTTAGCAGTGATAGAAGCCACCATGATTTAGATACTGGAGTTTGCCAAGCAGAAATTTGCAAAAGGTAACCCCAGTGAGAGGTACACCCACACAGAACTTTATCTCTCAAAAAAAAAAAAAAAGAGTCCATCAATACTGCTTCTAGATCACAGTATCTATTACCTAACACAGTGGGGAGGTTTATTACCCAGTGTGCAAAGGATTATAATTGATGGTGTATTTTTTGGAGATAAATCAGGATCAAGGAAGTAGAGGATGGGGTATGGTGTAGAGAAGCTTGTCTGGAACAGACGGTTCCTTTTGGCCCTACCTGAGACAGGAGTTAGCTGAATTTCAAAAGCAAAGACATGAAGTCTGGTCTGCTCTAGGTAAGGATGAACTTCAAGATGTACATATGATAACAAATTTCCCACTGTATTTCCCTGGTGGAAAAGTAGCTTGACAATCAAGGCAGGCCCAGACAGAGCAGAAATTAGATGAATATTAGAAAATAATAAGCAAATAAAAAAATGTTTTATGGATAAATGTGTATTATGGATCATATATATATACACATATATTTATATATTTGTATACACACACACACACACACACCCCCCTCACAGAGGTTGCTTTTCCCAAAGATCTGCTTGGCAAACTGTAGCATCCAAGTAAGTGTTGCTGCTATCGCTGCTAAAGGCCAGAGTGAGAGCTATGCTCTCTGCAGGACAGTGGACTGAAATGTGTGCCCTCAGCCCCGGACACAGAATGTTCACAAGTGTTGCTAGGAGTTAATATAAGTAATAAAATACATAACATATGAAAGGGCCTATCACTGTGAAGAAAAGGAGAAATGAAAAACTACCTTTAAAAAGAAAAAGGATACGCCTACACATGTAGGGCGTTCTACTCTGGCTCCCGAGTTCATCAAATGTTCTTGGCCTCCATTCTATGCTAATCATTTTTCGCTCCGCTCTGTGGTCCATGTGATCTCTACCCCGCCAGTTTATTATTAACAAATCTCATGGGGTCTCTTTTCCAGGAGTTCACACCACACTCAATGAGCATGTGGCCTTCCTGCTCTGTGTTCTCCGTGCTTCTAGGTAATAGAAGCAGTTTCTGAGAATTTTGTGAGCATCAATCATAGCCCCTAGGACTTGCTCCTCTCCAGGAGGCAGCAGTGAGGTACCTGAGCCAGGGGCCCCTGGTGCTGGGAGGATGAAGTTCACTGGTGGCAGAGGGGCCTCTCCCACCTGCCTGCTAGGAGGCCACCTGCCTGCTAGGAGGTGCTAAAATAAGACCAGAAAGAAGGAAAGCAGAGGAGGATTTTTCTTAGCCAGTGTCTGAGAACAAAGCCAGACCGGCTGCTCCACCCCCTCCCCAACCCCCAAAGCCATCCGCAGTGGCATTAGAAGCATTTTTGAAATTATTTCTAATCTTGTCACCCTCTTCATAGCAACCTGCCTTGTTTGTTCTCCCTTCCCTACTGTTGCTTTAATTTCAGTGTTTCTTTGATGACTGATGCCTAAAATTTATCCCCTGAACATTTCCAAGTTTCATTTTATGTTGTATGACTCTCGACTCCTACTGGTGGTAAAGGGCACAGTTATACCTATTGGGAGATTCTGAATTTATGTCCTGAGGGAAGAAACCTTTCGACCCTTGAGTCCAGCACCTGGATGAAACAGAATCACAAATGGCAGGCTGCTTCTGTCAATCATCAATCCCTTATTGCAGCCAGTGACTGAAGCAGGAGCCTCTACATCATCAGTGCCCATGATTATTCATCCAAGACCCTTGCTGGAGCAGATATGTGACTGTGGGTCCCCTAGAGATCTAAGGGTCTCCATTTACAGCAAAACACACCCTGAAAAAGGAGGACTTCATTTTGAGTAGTTGTGCTGATTTGGTTGAGAAAACATGTACTAAAGCCAACTATGTTCTTAGCAAGGAGAACCCAGACGTGACTTTTGTCTTGTTTCATAGCCCACTGAACCATGTGCCAGTGCGCTGTTGTTAAGTGTCATGGAGTGGGGGGAGCACAGAATTGGTAAGACACTGGAGATTGGTCTGATTGGAGATGGGTTACGTCAAATGGAGAGGACCCTATAAATGTTTGTTAATAGCACATGAGTAAGGTTATGAAGAGCATGTAGGATTTTAATAGAAAGGACCAGTCACTCCCAGGGAGAAGCACAAGACTGTGCAGAGCCATGAGGCATAAAACATTTCTGGACCTTTCGCAAAGGGTGAAACACTAGCAATAATCAAATCCGATGTCCTGTTTAGCACCCATCCTTGCATTCTGAAGTCCTGAAACAGCACGGCCAGATGAGTAGGACACTGACTTCTAATGATAGTACCAGCTCTGTTGCATGTCACCAGCCTGGAGACAGCAGTGCTGGTCCCACCAGATAGCAGGGCAGATTGACCAAGATGGTGGTCATGCAGTGCCTGGCTTATACAAAGCTTTGGAGGACTCTACCCATTCCTTGTTCAACGCTGTATGCATCGAGTAAGACTTCACATCACTGAAATCCTTACAAATAAGAGTGGTTTTAGCTAATTCTGCCAAGGTCCCTCAGTGTTGCTACCTTAGCTCATCATTCTGGGGTAAATGTAGTTTTAGCTGTCCAGCAGGAAGGGTAGAACACATCCGAGAGTGTTCAGGGAATGAAGAGGCTCTGTGTCCTTTTCCCACCTGGGCCTGTATTGTTCTGTGTTAGTGACATCCGTGTTATTGTGCTTTATGAAACACAGAGATAAATCACAAAGTATCATCGCAAATGGCTCTCCTACTAAAGACCTCTTGAAGGTGCTTTACCACACAGGATCAGGAGGTCACCAGTTCCAGCTGTCCTTTTATCCTTCCTGATTTCTAAGTTGACCCTTTTCATTAAACACTGAGGTGTTCCTTTTAACATCCATGGCAGAGAGCTACAGACATAGCTGATTTATTTGAACGGTGTTTTTATGTCTCCCAGAATGGAGGGAAATATTAATCCACCTTTCCCCATCTTCTCTTTCCCTGTTGTTTAGTATTCTTTTTGCAGATGTCAAAGGATTTACCAACCTCTCTACGACCTTGTCTGCTCAGGAGCTGGTCAGGATGCTGAACGAACTCTTTGCCAGATTTGACCGGCTGGCCCATGTGAGTTGCATTTAATTCCATTCTAGTCCTTGCAGAAGTGAGGGCCTGCATGTGGAATTAGGGAGGAAACGATTCAGCCTTCATTGCCAGCGCCATTACCATGCTGCATCCTGTCTCTGGGCATGGACCCCTGACCCTCTCACACTCTGGAGGCCAATATTGCTTATTTATCAGATTGATTTTTCCCATGAAAGACAGCTGGTGGAGTGATTACAAACCCGGTCTTTTCTGTCTGCTTTCCACTCTCCCTTCACCAGGCCAGGTGCCATCCAGCTGCAGGCTCAGAGCTAGTGGTATGCAGAGCTGGCTGCCTGCAGTTTCCTAGCCAGCACCAGCCATCTGCAGTGAATTAACCTGTTTGCAAGAACCAGTGATGCTCTGAGCAACCCCATCACTGTTTTGATTGACCTACCTTGAGAGCTGTATTTTAGCCAGTAAGACAATACCTTTATTCTCCAGCTCCCTTAATCACAGCTAGGTTAGAAAATAGAGGCAACAAGATGGGCATCTACTATCCAAACACAGACTGGTACTCCTAGATCTACACAAATGACAGAGGAATACATTGTAGCCCTGCATCAGAGCGGCTTAGAGTTCAAATAGGAGTAATTCAAGTCCCAGCTTTGTGAAGTATCCAGAGCACTACTGACTTCTTGAGCCATGGTGGGAATTGAATCACACTGTGTCAAATACAAATTCACTGGTAGCATTCCAGATTTAAGGCTGTCACATTCTAAGGGAGATCTTGTCTTGGCTGCATCTGAGCAGCCATTAAATACTGTCGTGCCCCCTACATGTCGGGAGCAGGAGAATGATGAATGCCTATCTCTTTTCTTAAAGATAAGTGTAGTTGGGAATACAAGGGTGATTAGTGAGGCTAATTCTCAGGGTAAAATAAACAAATGTGATTGATGCAATGCTGTGAGCAGTGAAACAAATGCCACAGCCGTAATGAAGTCCAAGCATAGTGTGCCATGGGAAAGATGGTAGATGTAAGAAGTGGGGATGTGGGGGCCTATAAGCCATTCTATAAAAGACAAAATGGCAAACAAAAAGCAGATAGGAGATACAAGGTACACTAGGGTGGGGTGGTAAGTTGCTATCAAAGAAGCCGTCACAGCAGGGTGCATAAGGGAGTGGCATGGTGCTTTGTATCTTGTTCATGGTGGTTGCAATGACTACACATGTTTGCCAAAAGGGAAAGTCTTGTACATGATTGAGAGGCCAAATAGCAAAGTGGAGAACTTGTGGTATGGGAAAGTACAAGGCAGGAGGTAAAAGTGGGAAGAGAGGAGCCTAAACTCTTAGTGGATGCTACTAGACAACTAATAGATAGGAAACTGAAATCTCCTCCTAGGAAGAGGGCTGAATTTACCTGGTTCCTGGCACTTAGGGGGAAATATACATATGCCATTTCCTTTTATCATTGAACCAGTGATGGCTGGTGTAAGTTACAAATTCTTATTCTCTTTTCTAATATGATTTGTAGTTTTTTTTTTTCCTCAAAGACAAGAAGAAAAGTAAAGATAGTCTCCAGTAAGAATGAAAAGATGGGATCAAAGTCATTTTCTTATCTCAGAGAAATCACCCCCATCTCCCCCCACCCCCAACACAGAGAGAGAGAGAGAGAGAGAGAGAGAGAGAGAGAGAGAGAGAGAGAGAGAGAACACAGAGTTGAACTTAATCTAACTTATTCAACCATTTATTATTTGCTATATCTGAGCACAATACAAACCTAGGGAGAGAACCAAGGCCTTCCCCCAGGAACCCCCATTCTGGCAAGGAGAAAAAAAGGTAAATCCATAATACTGCAGCAATGTGCTTCAGATAAACATGGGCATCACAGTAGGCAAAGGGAAGAAATAACAAGATTAGGAACGGCCTAGTGACCTAGCAGCATCCAGAGATGAGGGCTCCAGATTAGGCAAAGGCTTTTAGGATGAGACACACTGAAAAGGCAAGTGTGAAAGCAGCCTGCTTGCTTGGGAGGGTCTGAGAGGCATGAGGCTGCAGGAGCATCAAGGGTATGAGAGAGGCCAGTCACGAGTGAGCTTCAAGAATAAAGGAGGAACAGGGATTTGAGGTAAAGGTGCAGCATTCAAAGAAGTGTGAACTTGGTTTCATAGCCTTGGCTTCTCACCCTGGTGATTTTATATGTAGTGGAAGAGAGGAGGCAAAGAGGGGAAATACAGCTGGCCAGTTACCCAGGGTGTGGGAAGCCAGAGACTGCTATCTGAGACATGCATCGTCTGATTAAATGAGTTTTTAAAAAACTGGGGCTAGGACGATGGCTCAGCTGATAAAGTGCTGAGGCATAAGGACCTGAGTTTAGTCCCCAGCACTCACATTAAAAAGCTAGGAACAATAGTGTGCACTTACAATCCAAGCACTGAGGAAACAGGCAGGTAGCTCTTTGGAGCTTGCTGGCCAGCATCCCTTAATGAATTGTTGAGTTCAAGGCTCACTGAGAGACTCACTCTCTGTCTCTCTGTCTCTCTGTCTCTCTGTCTCTCTGTCTCTCTGTCTCTCTGTCTCTGTGTGTGTGTGTGTGTAGAGATATAGATGAGATAGAGATATAAATGAGAGAGAGAGAGAGAGAGAGAGAGAGAGAGAGAGAGAGAGAGATGAGAAAACTAAGGAAGGCATTAAAGCTTGACCTCTGGCCTCCACATGCGTGGACATACTCAAAAATCAACACACACACACACTCAGATGAGTATCATGGAGTGAACTTGGCAATTTTGGTAATAATATTAAACATTCATAAACCACTAGTGCTGAGTGCTTTTCCTGGTGGGAGAATTCTTTTTCCTCAGATTATATCATGGCGTTATCACCACTAACCTGCAAGGCAGACCTTGCGTTCCCACCTTATTCACAGAGTGACCAAGTGTCAAAAATATAAACTATCCAGAACTATTCACAGGTAAGGATTTATGACTCACACCCAGACCAGCTGGGGCTCCTTACTTCTAACCTCAAGCATAGTAGGGAAAAGAGGACAGGACTCTAACGTATCTCTGGTCATGCAGGATGCCTTTAAGCATGGTGGTATAGGTTTGGTTTGGATGCTCCTTGGTAGATCGTCTCTCTTGAGTCTCCATTTCCTATCAAAATCAAAATGGATAAATTAAATAATACATGTGGTGTCTCAGCTGAGGTTCATTAAACATATACACTAACATTCATGGTTCGTAACTTCCAGCCATTCGTGTTTCCCCTTCCAGCACCTCAGCCTCAAGGGCTGAAATACCTTCTTCGGAGAGTTCCACAAACTCCACCAGTGAAAATTATTCCACTTGCTTTGAAATGAGGGAACTTCCCATTGACTTTGTCCTCCATTTAGGCAAGTCTCTAGATCAGCTGAGCTGTTCTGGGGTCCGCTGTTATATAAAAGGGAATTGTGTCTTTTGGAGTCTGATAAGACTCTAGTTGCCTTTTGTTGATATTTTTTGAGGATTTAAATCACAGAAACATCAGAGAGAACCCATCATTCTTTCACTGCATTGATATTGAAATGAAAATATTCCATTCAAGTTGCCCATGAAATTCAGTTCCATTTAGTGTGCTTTCTACAGTGTCCATAGGGTTCAGGCTGCTCAGCTTAGAGTGCTTGGACCACTGACAAAACTTGGCAATTCTAGTGTCTGATCTTTTAAAACAACAAGCCCCTTACCTAGCTTTTCAACAGAAGACAAAATGAATATAAGTATGTACACACTACCCTGGAAAAGGGATGTTATAGTGTAATACCAATGATATCATTAAAAATCTTAAGGTATTTTTTTAAACTTCTGTCAAAGGGGGGGAGCAATATCAATTTTTAAACAATAAGAAACACAACACCATAGAGAGCTGATCAATTTCTAATGAGATGGCATCTCCATGAACTAACATAGGAGGATATTGTGCCACGACATTATATAGGGAAAAATCAAGCTTGATACCTCCAAATATAGTGTGATAAATTTATGGCTAAAGATCATGAAGGCCAGAGCATATAGGTACCTATGCACCTGCACTTTAAGGAGAGCTTGGCGAGGAGACTGAGCTCCCAAGGCACTGGATACCTGATGGAAAATGGGTGTCCAAGGACACTTTAGGCTTCAGTGTTTGTGGGAATATCACAGACCTGGAGTCAGTGAGTAGTACACCTGTAGTGCTGAAGACTGCATCGGTGACCTAGGGGCTTCTCTGTGTGTTTCATCCCGTGCCTTTGCTGTCTGTAAAGCAGAGGTGACACTTATTTGTGTGAGGCCCAAAGTGAAAGATAGGCAGCAGCAGGTTGGATCCAGAGAAGGCCACTCCTAAGCATCAGCTGTCATTGACACTGCTAAGGGGTGGTCACGTGTCCTCTGTTACACATTAAGGACAAGGTAGATTCTTTTGTCCTTGTCATATATAGAGAACTAAAATTTACTTATCAGTGTTTCCAGGATGTTATATGAAGCAATGAAGCTAGCAAACCCGGCAGTCATACAGGTTTAGACATGTATTATTCTCTCTCTCTCTCTCTCTCTCTCTCTCTCTCTCTCTCTCTCCTAACTATATATTTATATATTAGTATACATTTATTATTTAAATATATTAAATTAGAAGGCTAAAGTGATGTATCTCTTTCCTTATCTCCTGATTAAATTTATGTCCTATAAATTAACATGAAGAGAGGGAGACAGAGAGACAGAGACAGAGAGAGGGAGAGAAACAGAGAGACAGAGAGACAGAGATATACAGTGGAAATTTATTCTGTTGTAAATGATAGGGAAACATGACATTTGGAAGGAAAAGTGGATGGGACTGGAGATCATTATGTTAAACAAAACAAACCAGACTCATAAAACAAATACTGTGTCTTTTCTCTCAAGTACAAAGCCTAGACTTTCAAACAGAGAAATTTTAGCTCAAGGGCGTGAGAGGAGAAAAAGTGTGGTAACCAAGGTAAGAGCAGCATTGTGTGACTCTGTTATGCTGAATTCATTTAGGTATTTTCTTTAAGAGTAAATCTTTCTAGTTTTGAAGTCTTGAAAATCCTTGCTCTTTCAGAGGAATAGGGCTAGTAGAGCACCTCCTCCCCTCCTCCTCCTCCTCCCCCTCCTCCCCTCCTTCTCCTCCTCCTCCCCCTCCTCCCCCTCCTCCCCTTCTCCTCCTCCTCCCCCTCCTCCCCTCCTCCTCCCCCTCCTCCCCTCCTCCTCCCCCTCCTCCCCTCCTCCTCCCCCTCCTCCCCTCCTCCTCCTCCTCCTTCCCTCATCCTCCTCCTCCTCCCCCTCCTCCCCTCCTTCTCCTCCCCCTCCTCCTCCTCCCCCTCCTCCTCCTCCCCCTTTATCCCTCCTCTTCCTCTTCTTCCTCATTCCTCTGGCTTTCTGAGGTGTGGTCTAATTTGCCCTCATGCTATTCGAAAATTCAGTATGCAGTCAAAGCTGACCTTGAACTCCTGATTTTCCTTCCTCTACCTCTTGAGTGCTAGGATTACAGGTGTTGGACACCATACCTGCATGATAGCACTTCCATTGGTGTTTGAGGTGTTTGCTAAAGAATTTTTTTTTTTTTTTTTTAGTTCTTGAGTACATTTTTGAAAGTTTTGTTTCATGAAAAGGCCTCAAGCTAATAGAATTTTCATTATTGTTTTTTGGTAGTTATTGACAGATTTTTTTAAAAAAATAGTTCCTTAACAAATTTTGAGAAAGAAAGAAAGAAAGAAAGAAAGAAAGAAAGAAAGAAAGAAAGAAAGAAAGAAAGAAGTTGGTTTTTAATAATGGTCCTGTGGTCTCACAAGCCTAAACACTAACACTAGTGGGCAAGGTAATCTCTAGGTTCATTCTAAACTGTTGTACTCTAGAGATTCTAGGAGAAAATAAAAGACCCCAGTTTCCTCTTTCTGATCATACTTAATCAATAGTTCTCTTATAAAAAAAATAATAACTTAGTTGAACAGCCAATAGACAGAAACCCCAAGCTCCTAAAAGCATAGAAAAGTCGGGTATGCATAACACTGAAACCTATAGGATGTCTCTGTGCCCACTTGGGTGGTTGGGAAGGTTCTGAAAATCTGACCCAGTCAGAGAAGCATCAGAATCAAGTTCTGCCCGACTGTTTTTCAATGTGTATTCAATAGTTACCAAACTGCTTACATTAGGAAGTCTGCACAGTGCTTTTCATCTTGGTATTTTAAGGGTGTCTACTGAGCTTCCCGCTCAGTGAGACCATTTCTATTTACAACTCCTTTCTCTAGCCCTGAGACCATTTTTTTCCAAAGATAGCCCCCTACCAAGGAAATCATAGCTCTCTATGGCTCAGTCCTAGAAGGCCTGTCATTGGATACTCAGCTCAAACCATTCCTCTAAAGAAACCATGTCATGTAGTTACTCGTATTGTAACACAATACCAGAGGTGACTGATTAATTCATATGGGAAATACTTATTTTGCCTCAGTATCAAACAATGATTGTTTGGCCCTACTGCTTTGACCTGTGATGAGATCGCAAACCACTAACTTCATAGAGTCTCAGAGCAGAAAGATCACATGGTAAAATGGTCCCATATCAGCAGTACATCTACCCAGGGACTAGAAAATGATTGACTACATCTTTTGGGTGCCAGCTGTCAGACCCAGGACGGAGAAATGGGGCAGGGGGGAGAGAAGAGTGAAGATGAAGCCCATAGAGATTTCAGACCCCGGAGACCAGCATCAGGGTGTAGATCTAACTTTTGTTATTCAGTACAAAACTCATATACAATTTTGTAGCCAATAAGGTTTCAGTTACATAATCAAGGGCCAAAGGAGGCATTGCACTGGCTGACCTGATGAATCTAATTTGTTGACTCTGTAGGGAGGGGGAGTAGATTGCCCAGCAGGGATGTCCGTGAAGACAGAGGAAGCACATCACTCTGTGCTTGAGTCCTTTGTTCTGTCTCACCAGTTTGCTAGTAGCCCCTTTAGATCTCTGGGCTGTGTGTACAGCCCAATCAGGATTCCTCAAGCAGGCACAGGAGACCATGGCATCTGGCTCTGCATCCCGCTTCTTCCTCCACTAGGTTCACTCTCACATCCCCCACATATGCCATTCCTCTTCAAGTTCCCACCACCTCACAAAGCACCAAGCTTTTACGACCCAAGTAAATTTAAGAATTTACTACCCAGGGCTTTGCAGGACATTTCAGATCGAAACTACAGAAACTGTAAAAGCATGTTCTAAAGTTGGGGGTTTCTGACTTTGAGGCACAGAGCGCTTGACTCCATTTGCATCTTTTCTTATATTTTTGGTTGTGTGCCTAGCCTTTAGCCACTGACCCATCTCTACAGACCCATTTGCATCTTTTCTTGAGCAGTCTGATAATCTGGTCCTCCTGATGACATGGTCCTCTCCCTACCACTCTGTTCCTTTCAGGAACATCACTGTCTTCGAATTAAAATCCTGGGGGACTGCTATTACTGTGTGTCTGGACTGCCTGAGCCCCGCCAGGACCATGCTCATTGCTGTGTTGAAATGGGCCTCAGCATGATCAAAACTATCAGGTAAGTTGTAATTGTCTCCGTAGTACTTGAGGGCTCAGTGTGTGGGAGAAGATACACGGCCTCATTTATCTTTTGCTGAAAATTTTGGAATGTGGTTAATGTCTTGCATATCTGCTGATTCTCCCATACAAGCTGCTCTCCTTGTCTTATTATCACACTCCACTTTCTGTCAGGTGTACAGGAACTCTAAATCACAAATGAGAACATCACAGTGAGCAAACTCTCTCTTTGGAGAGCAGAGCAGGTAAGGTAGACACGGCACATGCAATTTCAGTGCAGTACCATAAGCTCTGTGAGTAAAAGACAGGATTTGGGGAGGTTAAGACCTGTTGATCTAATTGCTATCATGGAGAAGATGTCCAAGGTGAAGGTATCTAAGATGTCATTTGGAGTATCTTCTGCATAGACATCAGCAGGATGATGGAGGTAGAGTGTGGAGCTCTGAAAAGAAGATAGGCATGTGTACAAATCAAGATGAGCTACAATGGTCATCAATGGGTAAAAGCCAGAGCCCACAGGACCTTGATACAACTGTACCTTAATGTCAGCTAAGTATTGGCTTTTTGTGTGTGATGCAACTACTTTCAGCTTTTGTCAACACACTTCTCCAGTGTTCTAATCAAAAGAAGAAATATGAGGGTTGGAAGATTCTAGAGTTAAACTGTATGACCTTGGGACAAAAGCTCATCCCTGTCAAAATTCCCACTGAGATTCCACCATGGTTACGGAACCTGTAAATAGTACATTCTTGAACAATATTGGAAAGAGAGAGGTGGAAAAAGGTGTGTGTGTGTGTGTGTGTGTGTGTGTGTGTGTGTGTGTGCGTGTGTGTTTGAATGGAACTCAAATGTTACAGTAAATGTACAGCAGGCCCTAAAATACCATTGCACTTAGGAAGATAGGGTTTTCAAGGTGGAATTCGAGTAGTCCAAGCAAAGACAGTATAAAGAGAGAGTTTGTCAAAACCTAACTCCAAAGCTTAGTACTTCTTGCTGATATGTCCCACTTGGATCAACATAAGAGACTACATAGACAACTTTATTTCCTCAAAGGAAAGGAGTTAGAAATTCATATTCTCCCAAAATCTGGCATGAAATTTCCCTTTGAAATGAATATTTTATTTTAAAAACAAATGCTTTGATATGCTCCTGGTGACAAGGGCACTATTTCCAAGAATAAGTTAAATGACAAAGATGACCAGTCTTTGTGCTGTTTGTGGGCTGCAGGCCTTTCTGCTGAACTGTGCACACAAAGGAATAGGATTTTTACCTGATGGAATATATCTTCCACTAAAGAGCAACAGGAGCCAACCACACCAGGTGCAGGAACACAAGGACATGGACAATCAGGAGAGATGCAGAAGTCTCGGGTCTGGATGACTTTAGACCAAATTATGGTATTCCTACCTTTTCTGGGCAATGTTATATTTTCACTCTTTCATTTAAAAAGGAAGGGGTTTGAGGACCAGGAGTAAAAATGTCCAAGTACTTATCACTCCTTGATGCCATATCCAATATCATTCCATTATCTGGCCATACTCTCTAGCCCTGCAGGAGTAGTTCACTGCCCTAGCTCCTAGGCTGGCCAGCTCAGTGGTAGAAATAGATCTATAAATTCTGTAGAAGACTTCTGTATACATCTGGGACTCCATGAAAGGTACCATATTGATATGCCAGTGAGTAGAAAAGAAACTAGAAATTAGAATTTATCTAAGTCTCTTCAGTATCTTTCCATCAGAACAGACCACGTGTCCATCATAGTAGAAACTTACCTTCAGTGAGGGTCATGCCATTTATTACACAGTAAGAAAATTGTTTGAAGGTCTGGGAGACGGCTCAGTGGTTATGAGTGCAAACTATTCTTGTTGAGGACCCAAGTTCAGTTCTCATAGCACTCATAGTGGACTGCTCACAATTGCCTGTAGTTCCAGCTCCAGAGGATCTAACAAACTTTTCTGCCCTTTACAGATATTTGTATGTATGTGCACAACATGTCCCCCCAGCACATACAACTATAGACACACACAGGCACATGCAAACACACACATGAACACAGACATACATACACACATAGACATAGACACATGGACATACACACATATACACATAACTAAAAATAAAGCCTTTGTTCAAATAATAAAATTATACAATTGCCACTTGCTTTTAGTCCCATCTGACTTTCTCCCCCAGTCTTTGAATATCAAGTAAAAATTTTAACAGTTCACATCATGATCAATCTTTTTAATTTTTTAACGTTCCTATAATCTTAAGAAGAGGTATCAAGGGGTCATGAGGTAAAATAGAAGCAGATAATGTTTGCTGTGATTTTCATGACAGAAACTGGAGTCTTCACAGGCAGAGAGACTGCCAATGCCAACGCCATTGTTCTCCATCTACTGTAGCGTAAAAGTTCCCTCCATTAAAGAATGGACAGATGAGCTATAGGCTCAAACCTAAAGTTTCCTTTAGGTCAGACTTTGGTGAATTAACTGTTCATTTGGACACTTGAGGCTCTTGGCATTTAAACGAGGATCAATTCTGATGTTTTAATGGGTCTTAAGAAGCAATGAGACAGATACCCAGGAAACCAGAGATCTCCACAATTAAGCAGATATGTGGTGCTTATCCTGTCAGCAAACCAGTAATTCTGTAAGCAAATGTTTATTAAGCTTTTCCATGAGTGAGACTTCTGCAAAACCCTGGAAACCCAGTTGTGAATGCATTTTCTCTAAGCCTTCACTCAGCATGACCACTTGGGTTTATTCATAAAGCAAAGAAGCCAGAGAAGATATCCCTAAAGTCTCTATCAGTACTGGAAGTCTATGACTTATACCTACACAAACCTTACACTCAAATAATAAAACATACGGCCAACATTCCATAAGAACTTCTATTTTGATCTTAAGCTGAAGACATGCTGTAGAGACAGCATCATAGAGAAATGGAGCATGCTCAGTTCACTCTCATGTCTCTTTCTGCAGAGAACCTTCTCCCTGGCCCTTTTAATGGCCAGTTTAAGGCCTTTGTGGAGCTTTGGATTTGGACAATGTGAAGTGAAACTTAGATAAGTTGAAATGATTCGAGGGCATTCTCTTCTGTTCCTTTATTAAGAACCACTTTTACTTCCTTAGGATAAGACACACTGGTTGCATATTTTTTTTTAACTACATGACTCAGAGCCTATTAATACCGAAAGAACTCCTTGATTATAATGTAGGAGACTTGAGGTCCAGCATTAATTCTTCAGTTAACAAGAAATCATGGCATGAAGGAATGAACAGAAGCACTGGATTTAGGCAAGCTGTGGTTGTAATTGATGCAGGCTTCTAGAATCCCCACTCCTTCTGCCAAGTATTTTCATTCTGGGAGATGGATGCTGAAAATACTCACACTTCTGTATGTGTAAAAGAGAAACCAAGTTACGAGCTTTATCAAGATGTGATTACTGTTTAACAACTTATCACTTGCACATGATGCATTTGTTTTATTGTACCTCAAAGTACTTATTCCAACAGTAAGATTATGTGTGTGTATCTGTGTGTTCCAATTGGAAAATGTATGTGTGTACATATATTTGTATGTATATGAACTCCACATAAATGTGATTGATGCACACACACACACACACACACACACACACACACACACAAATTGACCATTGAGCCATAAAAAAGAATAAACTTCTGTTATTTTTAACAACATAAATAAGTTTGGAAGACATTATATTCTGTGAAATAAGTCAAGGATCAAAGACAAATGTTCTAGGGTGTCATAAATGTGACATCAGAGAAAGCTGATCTCCCAGAAGCAGGGATGAGAACAGCAGTTGGAAAGTTATAGTTCAAGGGTAGAATTTTTCAGTTTTAAGAATAACCCCTAAGAGACCTTGCACACCAATGTGACTGCAGACAATTATATATAGTATCTTGAAAAATGCTTATAAATCGAAACCTACATAAGGTAAAACATGCCAATTAGCTAGTTTTTACCATTCTATGATATATACATAATTTAAAGCAATCTTGTTGTACAGTAAGTACATACAATTGTGTCTGTTAATGCAAACAAGAAATAAGATATAATAAAACTGATTTTAAACATTCACAGGCAAGGGCCAAGAAAATCAAAGTAATTGAGGGAGAAATAGCTAAATATCTCAGTGGCTAGAGGTGCTACCTTGCAAGCCTGGTGGTCTGAATTCAATTCCTGTAACTCACGTAAAGATGCATGAGAGATACAACTTCATAAAGCTATAGTCTGACCTCCACAGAAGTGCTATGGCACTAATTTGCTTATACTCAAACACATCTTACACACACACACACACACACACACACACACACAACAACAATAATAAAATATTCAGAGCCAGAGAGCTTCATGGTTCTAGTTCCCCTAACTCTTTGCTGGTTACCAATCACTGAACATAGAACTGTGGTTTTGTACCCTTGATCTAAACCACATTGGTATTCATTTGCTCCATCTACCCAAGCTAAGGTAGCAAAGGCTGCCACCCTATGACTAAAGGTGTCTCCAGAAGGTGGTGAAAACCATGTAACATCTGGCTAGAAGCACCTGCTTGAGTTCTAGGCATTCCCTGACGACATCACTGATGCAGGATTGTTCAGGGAAATATCATTCAGAAACAATGCTTTGCCTGGAACATTCTCCCATAGATGGCTTTCCCAATTTGGTGCATATATCACCACATTAATTCAACTTGACCCTGACCAAGCAGTGCATGGCCCATTATGTCCCTAAACCCACAGTTTAAAAATTAATAAATCCTGCATTTTTATTGGCAGGTAATATTCAGGTTTTTTATTTACATATGTATTCAAAATCTGTTACTATAAAGTTCTTCTGATAAAAAAAGAAACAGGAAAACAATTTCATCTGCTTTCACAGAGGTAGCTACATAGCAGGCCTTTTAACAAACAAACAAAAAAATCAAACTCTTTTTCCTTAGTGACAGAGGCATGGAGAATAAGCCCTCATAGCAATCAAGAATGATAAAAGGATTTGCGGGGTCCCTATCACCCACCCTTGGATTCCTCAGTCCTTCCCACAGCTCTTCCAAAAGACTTCCCAAGCCACATCTCATGTTTGGCTATGGGTCTCCGCATCTGTTTCATTCATCTGCTGGATGGAGCTAGTTACTCTCATCAAGCATAACAGAGTAGCATTAAGAGTGTCAGGAATAGGTTCTTGCCCATAGGTTGGATCATTTGAGCCAGTCAATGGTTGGTCATTCCCTCGGTCTCTTCTCCATCTTTGACCCTGTACTTCTTGCAGGCAGAACAAATTTGGAGTTGGTAGTTTTGTGGAAGGGTTGGTTTCCTTATCCCTCCACTGAAAGTTTTTCCTGGCTATAGGAGGTGACCACATCAGGCTCCATATTTCCCCCCCCGCCCCGCACCCCCCCCACCCCGCACCCCCCCCCCCCCCGCTAGGAGTCTCAGCTAGAGTTAACCTCATAGACTAACTGGCGTTTGCCCAATCCCAGGTCTTTGGCACAAGAAGATCAACAGAGTCAACTAATTCGAACCATTATGGGCTCCTAGAGACTAAACCACCAGCCATAGAGTTGGGTGTGTAAATATCCCACACCTATGTACCAGATGTGCAATTTGGTCTTCATGAGGCTCCCCAAACAACTGGAGGAGGGGATTACCTGACTCTGTTGCCTGCCTATGGATTCTATTCTGTAGCCACCAGCAGCTACTACGGGAACCAGGTTCACCTGAGAGGAAGGCTGGGAATGAAAGGGAATGGAGGGCTAGAGAAATGTGGGGCTAAGACAACATATTCTGATCAAGGCCCGAAGTTTAATATTTTGCTTTCACATATAAAGGGAGAGCCCCACGCCCAGAGTCTCTTCTCAGTTCAGGCAAGCTCAGCAGGTGGTCCATTCTTCTTAGCTCCTGTAGTAGACTGCAGGGTGCCAAGGCCAGCAATGCAATACCTTCTCCTAGGTCCTACTGTTGTTTGGTCTATTGTGGTAAATGGCTCACAGGCCTGCTCAGGCCTGGGGGAAGGGCACAGTTCCCCCCTTAATTTTTTAAGATGGCAGTACCAATATCTGGATGATGCACAATATTTCATCCCGTCTAGGATCTAGAGTGGCCAAGCAACTGTTCCTGGCTTAGGTTGGCATTTATATTACTCCTATATTACCCATCATTGAGGAAAACATACATAGCATATTGATATATGCCTCTGTCTTAGGTTTATAGGAGCTTAAAACCCTCTTACGCATCATTAACTAACCAGCCATCATCGGCACACGCTTTAGACCCAGACCACATTCAGACCAAAGGACCTGTGGGCATGCACTAGATGCAATTCTTCACAGTGATTTGTATCTGTCATGATGAATAGCTGAGCTTGCTGAGAGCAATCCTGTGTGAGGGCAATCAATCTGCTTAAAATACAAGGTTCAAAGGTTTAAAGCAACATGATTATCCAAGCAATGTAGAAAATAAGGTTGAGAGCAGAAATGTTCCAGTATCTAATCCAACTGCTAATCCAACTGCAGGGATCAGACACAAGTATGGCCACCAGGTATATAGTGGGTGGCTTTAAGTAATGATTAAAAAAAAAAAAAAAAAAACTCCATTAAGAGTGGAGATTATATGCCAAATTAAGTCAGCTGGTTGATAAAGATTTTGAGCCATCTTTATCATTAGAATCATAATTATTAGACTCAAGATCTGTGTCCACTTGACGAACCAGTCTTTCAGGCAGCCATCAGGCTCCATTTTCTTTTTCTGAAAAAATGTAGACTGACACATGACCCCAAATTAAAACAGGATCAGGACCACACCAAGTATTAGTTAAGGGGTCTCTCCACAAGATCCTGGCAAGTGAGCTGGAAGTAACTGGATGCCAGTGGCGATCCACTGCAGACTGACCTTTAGCATCAGTTTGCAGAAAATTTAAAACAAGACAAAAGCAAGATGTGCTTTTGGTGACCTCAGGGGGTATAATTCCCCCTTTCTAGTTTAAAAAAAAAAAAAAGCCAATTTTTAAGAGTTTTTTTGTACAACCAGGGAAGAAGCACCATTAGCTGTTTGTTCCATACTCAGAGAGTTATGAAGATCTTAATTTAAAGTTTCATAATCTCTCTTTTACAGTTTTGTGTCCTTGAGGATAATAAGGAGATATCAGTAATATGAAATTGTCAACAAAACATCTCAAATGTTTGACTGTAGTCAAATAACTGTAATAGCCAGTTCCATTATCTATCTTAATCTGATATGGAACACCAAGCACAGGAAAATAATATAGGCAATAACTAATTATATTTTTAGTTGCTTCTCTTGTTAAAGTAGTTGCAACTAGAAAACCTAAAAGGTGTCAAGTCACATGTACACGTTTTAATTTTTTAAAATAAAAAATGAGTAACATCTATTTGCCAAAATTGATTACATATATGTCCTCAAGGTTTAACACCATTATGAAAAAATTGAAGATACTGAGAACAAGTTTTTGTAATTTAACTTGCACAATTTTGAGAAATGTCAAATTGTTGTCTTAAGCTATTACTCTTTTGATGCTGTAAAGAATAAGACTGTATGGCCAATTATTTTTGAAAGGCCTATAATCTTTCTGGTATGTAGTATCTGCTCTGGAATTGTCCTGTAGTTCAGACAATCGAATGAGCCTTTAAATGTCTTATAAAGTTAAGAAACAGTACATGTTTCTTAAATTATGCTTTATTTTTATAAATAAGTATAAAATTTGAGAATTAGCAATATCTAAAAAAGAAACAATTTTAAGCAATTATAAATCATGAGCCATATACTGGCTATGAGTATATAAATTGAAAGCTTGATTTTTCAGCATTTCAAACAGCGGCTATAACACATAATTTAATTATTTGTGTTGAAGCAGGGGAAACTCAAGAAAATAAATACATGATATAATTACATATACTGTCTTCTCAATAGATGAGGCATCTGTAAATATAGTAAATATAGCAAACATCTTTTCTATGGGCTGCATGCATAGTAAATTTTAGGACATATAAAGGCATGCATAGAGAAAAACTGTAACAACCTGTCTTTTGGATAATGATCATCAAATTTGCTTTAAAAGTTTGTCATGTAATAGGCCAAATGGTTAAATAGGTTAAATTGGTTTCACTAACCAATTTAATTGCTATTTGGAATAAGAAATAAACCTTTTATCCAAAATGTTTTTAGGATTCTATCCTATAAACTTGTATTAACACAATAATTTTTTTATAATAGGATGTTTAAACTTTACTTGTAGATGAAGAAAGATAAATCTACCTTAATGGTTTCTTTTGTCAAAGGGCTGCCGTGAGCACGTGCGTAGTAATAACACAAACAGCCAACAATTTTTTATAGTCTATATAATTTATCTGTTGATAACTAACAGCTTACTCTACTTTCAGATAAAGGCCAAACTGAAGGCAACCTTGTCCTCTAACTATTGTTACATACATTAGAGGAACCAAAAGCATCTCATTTTTAACAACTTTGGAAGGAAGCAGCCGCAAAGGAACCAAACAAATTGATCATTTTTTTTTTTGTTAGCACGTACAGTTATATCATCATGGAGGGAAGTAGGCATAATTTTAATCATTATAACTCTTGGCCCACAGACTGTTGTAAATGTCTTTGGGTCTTAGAATTACCCCTCCTCCCCAGCAAGAAACATCTTTCTAGGAGCTGGTCTTGAAGACCCAGGACAAAAAGAACCTAAGCTTCTGCTGAGCTCAGTCTGCAATGTCTTAATTCAAATGTAAATGTTCTTAATCTCACCTGTTTTCTGAGGCCTGACTAGGCCTGTACTGTGCTGCAAGGTTTTTTATTTTTATTTTTTATTTTTTCTAACTTTAACCCTATGTGCTGTATCTTTTTTTTTTTTTTTTTTTTTATAAACATGGGCAAATCAAAAAATCTCAAACTCTCGATTAAACTGCCAACTGTAACCAATGGAATATTGGCAGTTTAACTATATTTTTAAGCTTCTTTTGCAACATTAGAGTATAACCATAATTTTGAGAAACAAAACCAATTTTTAAGCAATCCCTTTTTCTCTAAAATCAACACCAAGTAATTACCTTTATGTTACAAGGTTTTGCTGTCAATTCTTATATATGAATATGAAGACCCCCATACTCGGGAGACCCTTCCTCAAGTCTCAGGAAATCACAACCACCCAAAGATCACAAGAAACCATACCTGGATGCAATCAGCAGAGGTTTTATTAGGGAAGAAACCTGGCAGCCAGGGGTCTCTCCACGCACTCGTGCAGGAGTGGGGTTCGACCCCAACATCCAGTCTGTGGAGGGTTTTAAAGGGAAAAAACCACAAACCTGGGGAGTGGGGAGGGGGTGAGGGGTTGTCAAGGATACACAACATAAGAATAGTGAAACATTCCAGAGAAACTCACCCTGAATGGTTAGTGTCATGTGGAAATCACCCTGCATTCTTCTCAAAAATGTGATTTTTATCATGTCATTGTGACCTATCCTGCCATTACCAACTATTTCAGATTAACTATCTTCCGGCTATAGCCCCACCTAGGTGGCAGCATCTTTATCTGTAGTCAGGAATGTGTCTTCCTGCCTTGGGCCTCTCCCACCCATAGGTGGGCCTATTGTTTGAGGCTTGATTCAGGGAATAATATCCTCCCATCCGGAATGTGCTCCAGGGAAGTAAAGGCCTAAAATCTTATTTTCAGTTCCTCGTTCTGGAATCTGCACTTTTCTGCCCAGATCTAAGGGCAAAGAATCTACACATATTTCATAAAATGGCCTTTATAATTTTTCACTCTACATATACATGATAGTGTAGCATTTAATATCTCACTAAAGAGGCATTGTTTTTAAATCTTATCTTTATACATCTGATCTCTGAATGACTCCAACCCTGAGTTATCAATCTTACGTCAACTTTTTGTTACCAAGGTTGTAAATTTTTTAATCATATCCAATAACTTATAGGCCTTTTAATCATACCCAATAACTTATAGGTCTATAACCAAGATATTTAGAACATATTTATACTTTAAAACCAATTAGAAACAAAATTGAAGTGACAACACATCTTATATATTTAAACCAAACAAAATTTCTTGCTTTCTCTAGCTGTAATTTTAAGATAAAGGCACCTTGTCACAGAGATTTTCCTATGACAAACAACTCTTAGCTTCCTTATAGCATCTAAAAACCTGCTGGTCCCTTTAAAAGCAGCTTATACCAACAATCAACTGTTAGGCTTTTCCAGCTCAGCTTGACTCTTAGCTACAGGTGTTAAGAAAACTTATCAGCCGCTGCTCTGCATATTAAGACTGCCTTTGAAACCAAGTTACACTAGACTAAGGGTTGGATATAGCAATTTTAACGATCTTTTGAACATCAAACATAGAACACCAATCATTCAGACAACGAAACAAAAAACACACACGTGGACACATGTGGACATTGGCATGCCAAGGACAAACAATAAACAATGAAGGCAGAATTATGGATATTACTCAGTGCTCTGCCCTTTTTAGTTTTCAAATTCTTTTAAACCCTGCTCCTCTCGCCTGAGGCAGCTCTTGGGCTGCGGGCAAATGCCGAATATTCTCCTATCCCAAATCACTGTCATCTCCTAGATGAGCTTGCATCTGGTCAATGGTCACTCAATCTAGACCCGTATCCCACTGAAACACACTTCCTGCAAAAACAGCCATAACTTAACTAGCATCAGTGCTGTTCGTTGTTCACCAAGTGCTCTGGATACTCTGCTTTTTCTTTCATTTTCCGTGGAGCTCCACCAAGACAGTGTTCCTCAGCTGGTCTTCCATTCTCAGGTTCCATGGGTAGGTGCCATTCTGTAGCCACCAGCGGCTACGGGAACTGGGTTCACCTGAGACGAAGGCTGGGAATGAAAGGGAATGGAGGGCGAGAGAAATGTGGGGCCAAGACAACGTATTCTGATCAAGGCCCGAAGTTTAATATTTTGCTTTCACATATAAAGGGGGAGCCCCACCCCCCAGAGTCTCTTCTCAGTTCAGCCCAGGGGCTGAGCAAGGAGCTGAGCAAGGAGATAGTAGCTAGAAGGTGTCAAGGCAAGCTCAGCAGGCGGTCCATTCTTCTTAGCTCCTGTAGTAGACTGCAGGGCTCCAAGGCCAGCAACGCAATACCTTCTCCTAGGTCCTACTGTTGTTTGGTCTATTGTGGTAAATGGCTAGCAGGCCTGCTCAGGCCTGGGGGAAGGGCACACTATTCCCTTAACTGGGCTGACTTATCTGGCCTCAATGGGAGAGGATGTATCTACTTCTATAGTAACTTGAGTTCCATGGGAACTTCTCAGAGTTGAAAGGGAGGTGGACGGGGCTGTATGGGGGGAATAAGGAGCTGTGTCAGGATGTAAAGTGAATAAATAAGTAAATTAATGGAAATGGAATGGTAAAAGTTGTAGGTATGTATGTGTATGCACATGTATGTCCATGTCTGTGTATACATATATAGAGACATATGCACATATGTGATATGTCTACATGTGAAGCTGTATGTGTATATTTGTGCAGTTTGATTGTGTGTGTGTGTGTGTGTGTGTGTGTGTGTGTGTGTATTGTACCAAGCAATGAAGAGACAATATGAAGACAATATGACAATTGAAGACAATATGAAGTCCCAGGCACTGTGGGAAAATAACAGAGCCCAAAACAGATATCAAAAGATCACTGTGGATAGGAATATCTTTCTCTGCAGTTGACTCTGGCTGAAGGAAACAGTTTAGAGATACTTTTCTACCAATTTAGGAGAAAAAAAACAAGGCATAAGGAAATTGTTTTAAAATAAATAGGAAAGAGTGTTAAGACTGGAAGTTGGTACCTTAGGTGTCAACTCAGGCACAGTACTTAAATATCTACATGATATTATATTTATGTTTTCATTGTCATTATTCTGAGAATTTTGGTCAGCATTCCACTGCATTAGAGATGCATTTGTTACTTGATGTGATTGTGGTGACACGTTCCTTGAACTAGACGTGATTTAGAAGGCACATGCTGTATGAAGTGGATAGCTCTGTGTTGGCAACAGCAGACCCCATCTTTTCCCATCCCTGCCTCTTACTAAAAGTGTGGCCATGGACAGATGATTTAACTAAGAGCCCCATGTCCTGTCAAAATAGAGATCACTGGATTTCAACTGGAGTGTTCCTTTAAAAACCAACTTTACCCAACTAGGTAAATAGGTAACATGCATGCTGTCATAACAGAAATAGGCTTACCATTTGATCTATTTTAAATCATATATGTGGGTGTTATACACCTTTGAATACAGGTATACAGGACATCTACAAGAGATAGTCTGGTGCCCCGCAGCTGGAGTTACAAGCAATCATAACATGGTTGCTTGGAACTGAATTTGACTCGTCTATAAGAACAGTACATGCTCTTGACTGCTGATCCATATATCCAGTATCATAGAAATACTTCTAATAGACTCTCACAGGTGGGCATGTGTTCCAGTACTATAAAACTTACTTCTACACACTATCAGAATCTATTTGTTTATCATGCCTTCTATCCAGTGCTTTTAAAATAATCATAGTTACTTGAGTTTACTGGTCACTTGGGAAGCGCTGAAGAAAAGGTTTTGTGTCTATAAATTCATTATTTTCTCATTTAAAAAAACTATAGGAGTTAAGTGTGATTGGCAGGCAAACTGCCGAAGCATTCTGTATGGCTACAATACACACTGGACAGAGTAGTCTGAGCAATTGTCGGAATCAGTGTCATCCACAGATGGCTAGTTCTGCTGAATGGCCTCATGCCCACTAATGGGAGCCCTGAAAATAAGCTCCACTTGCCAGTGAGGAAAATAATACACAGAGAATGGCTAAAAGTCACATGACAAGTCAGTGGCAGCACGGTGCTACTAATATGGAACCACTCATAGCCATAACCAATGTGTTCTGTGCCTCTCAGCCCTACATGTATTCAGTTGATCCTGATACATATAATCTGCCATAAATACTTAAAATACCAACGAATAGCTTAGGAGATCTCATATCTATTCCTAGGAAGAAAGAAAAAAGGAACACCAGAACTAATGTTAACAGAAAAACCCAATAAATGTCCAAGAATATCATGAGAATAAGCCCTAATCAAAATAACGCCATAGCAAACATTTTAGAAACAAGCTGTGAGGTAGTTAATTAGCGGCCAGGGGCAGAATATAACTTTATTTATAATGAAGCACTCAGTAGCATCTCATTCACGTCTTTTCATAAAAGTAAATTAATTAAAATGGGCTTCAATAATAGTTCCTATTACATAGATTGAAACGTGGTCCCAGGTGGCTCTTTCTCACATACCCTGTGTCTATTCTAGGGATCCTTATTAGCTGAGGAAATGCCAAAGTTGACACTGGACTCCTCTCACTGCATTACTTTTATTAACGTTCTATAAAGGGTGTCCTTGATGAATCCTAATGAAATTTGCAGAGCAGAGTCTGTTCAGTGCAATTGCTAAAAAGCCCCAGAAGTGACTCTAGAATGCCAAGTAGGAATAGCCTTTTTCCAGCAGTTTTTTAGAGCAAAGGTCCTAAGCCTTGTGGTAGAGTTACTTTGCCAAGCAATATGGCAGGACAAAGACTGTAAAGTAGGATCATGTTTCTTGTCGCTTAAGCAAGAGTTCCAAAGCCTGCCTCTCTACACCCTTTCCTTTTTCTTTCTGCTTCTCCTTTCTTTCTCCTCTTTCTGCTCCCACATCTTCTCTCTTCTCTGAAGTGCTTTCTGTTCTCTACATCACTGTTTCTCTGTCCCTCTGTGTCTCCCCCCCTTCTCTTTCTTTCTCTCTCTCTCTCTCTCTCTCTCTCTCTCTCTCTCTCTCTCTCTCTCACACACACACACACACACACACACGCCACTTTTTTTTCTGTGTGTACCTCTCTCTCCATCCTTCTAAAGTCCCTTCCTCATCCTCCTCAAAAACATCACTAAATATAACTACATAGTTGCTTTTCTCATTGTTTTGGTGAAATGCCTGACAGAATGCTGCTGAAGGGAAGAAAGGTAAATCTGCAGTACATCCCGCCTAGAAAAGCCTGGTGCTAGGGCATGGGCTGCTTACTCTATCTAGGCAAAACTGGAAGCAGAGAGAGATGAATTCTAGTACTTACCTAGCTTTTTTCTTGTTATTCAGCTTGGGGTCCCAGCACATGTAATGATGCTGTCCACATGCAGGATATATTCCCTCACTGAAAATGCCCCAAGAGTGAGTTTCACTAAGGCCCTGGGAGAGAGATTACTTAATTTAATCAAATTAATGATTGACATTATCCATCTAAACAGCAATCATAAACCTGCACTCCTCTTACATGCAGTCATTTGAATGCTGTTCAGCACTGTCTAGTGCTTGTCGTCAGGAATGCTATTGTAGAGGGACTGTTCGCCTGCAGGCCTTGCAGAGTATATCCGCCACACCTTACTGCAGTTACCAGAGACGCTATATGAGAAACTCTTTTCCCCAGTTTCCAAGTGGAACTGGAGCTCTGATAGACTAAAAACAAGTATGTTACCCCCAGAAAAATGACATACAGCTTGACAGCGGCAGAAGCAAGGACACGAGCACAAAGGCAGGAATGTTACTTCCGTTATTCCTGGAGAATACAGAAATGGGAACCCACTAGACATCATAGATTACATTAGCGGTGAATGGCACAGTAGAGTTCTGTGACTCTGCAGAAGTACACATGGAATAACAGACAGGAATACATCTAGGGCAAATCGTTTCTCTTTTACAGAGACGGTAGCTCTCTGAACCAACGGAAGCAAACAGAACACAGGGCTGCAAGCAGACAGGGCCTATAATGCCCGTTCCAAGCTTCAAGTAGATTGCAGTGATCACAGCTTACCACACAGGGGTGAATTATGGGTCTGTACCTCTCACATGGGCATGGGTCCTGTTGGGCTGAGCTGTGGATCCTGTGTGTCTGACACGCCAGGTGGCTGGAATCGTTGCTCTGGGGAGTAGAAGCATGGGAATTTGACTAAGTTCACTCCATGCGGTGCTAGGCAGATGCTGGGCTATGAGAAGCCGTGGGGCTCTGCCTGGGCGTGGAGAGGTCTCAGCTAGCTGGCTTGAGTTGACAGGCATCCGTAGCAGTAATGTAGAGAAGTCCTCCAGGTTGGAGATTAGGCAGCTCAGTAGTTGAACCCCCTCCACAGTTCTCCAGGCGGCCCCAAAGACAAGAGGAAGCCCATGGTTTTAAAAGTTTTATTGTCATGGTGGAAAGTAGATGTAGCTGTACCCCATGTCCTCCATGACTGAAAGGCACTGATCAATGGAGGTCTTCGGCCTCATGTCAGGAGCCTGGAGTCTGGGAGCGTGGCGAAATGTATGCCATCCCTTGAGGGATACCTGTTGGGTCTCCAGCCATCGCTAGCCAGTGCTCCACCAGAAACCATGCTATCCTTTCACAGTCCCACAATTAATGACTGACCCACCAAGTCCTGACAGTTATATAATGTTAAGTTGGGCCAGCTCCCACCCATTTACAGAAACAAGTCCTTAAACTTGCAGAAATGTTATGTCTAGTTGACATCAAGTTGGAAACTTCAAATCAGACATAAAAAGAACGTTTACACCTCAGTAATTGGAAAACTTTATAATTCATAGTCTGTTGCCCAGAGTTGATTGTGAGACATTTTTCAGCATGACACTGACTCTAACATGATGATTTTATCTTTCATTATTACCTGATATATCTTAGATAGTATAACTCTACAAAACATTCTAGGTTTACTTATAAGAAACCGTGTTCCCAACTCAGAAAGTTTTAGAGCTATAAGTGGAGACATTGGGACACTAAACTGTCCTATATGTCCAATATGGCCCACACACGTATGGTGAATGGCTCCTACTATGGTAATTACAGGGACTAGAGACATTTTGAAAATGGAAGAATATTACTATTAGGAGGCATAAGGAAAGAAATAATATTGCCTATCAGTACTATGTCCTCTCACAAATCGCCTTTTCTCACAGCTTTGAGGTAGTGCTATTTCTTGATAGAAATTAAGTATCCAGAATATCCTATTTTCTTGAGATATCTTAACAAGGGAACACTAACTTGGGTTTGCAACCCCTCCTCCTCTGACTAAGCCTCTCACAGTGCTCCTAAGATAAGAAAGAGCTACACATCTTCAAGAACAGGGAGAGAAATGAATGGATTATCGCGCTCACTTTGTCCTCCCTCAACCATCTGGTTCCAAAGAGGAGTTCAATTTGAGACCTTCCCCATTGCTTCTCCTAACCCAGGAAGAGATAAAGGAAGTAACACAGAGATGAAGTGTGCAGTCTACATTCAGCTTATAAAGCAGTATCATGAGTGTGTGAACCCCATCACTCATGAGACCTGCAGGACCTTGAATGAGCCTTCCCTCCTTTCAGCTTTGGCTTCCTTAGCTGTAAAAGGAATGCACCATCCAAAAGCAAGCCCCATGACTACACACAATGTCTTGATTTTTTTTTTTTTTTTTTGGTTATAACCAGGGGCTGCAGATAGCTTTGACACTTGAAAGAATAATGGATGATCTCCATGTTTAGTACAGGAATTGCTATAAGGATAAAATGAATAATAATAGGTATATCTAATTCTGCCAGAGCCTCTATTTTCTCATTGGTAAAATAGAAATTTATAACACAAGCATCAACTTTTCTGCATCGCTGTGGTTGTTAAGTGAAATCCTAATTGAGACCCAAATTGCAAAACGTATGCTAAGATAAGGTAGAGTGGCTTCTAAGCCTTTTAAGAGACAGAAAATGCCCATTTTATAAGGCATGCTGACATCCAATAGAGACCAAACAATGCTTCAAGGTTGAAGGCAGTGTCCAGCTGGCTCCATGACTGCCATGATGAAAGCCTTCATGCCTCACTGGGACTCCTGAAGCACCTCAGCAAACTCAGCAGCTCTGTCTAAAGTCATCTTTCATAAACCCCATTGAATCTGGGAGTTTGTCAGTAGAAGATGCATTGTCTATGATATTAGACTGGGCTAGCTCAGAATCTAGCAGTTTGGATACTTTTTTTCATGCTTGAAAAGAAACCATGCAAAGCAGAAGAAATGGAATTCTCTAACCAGACTTGCATACATGGCCTGAAGTTTAACCTTGCACAATATACTTCTTATGACTCGTTTTCATCATTTGGACAGTGCTGGTGATAGCATAAGGTCAGTGTCAAGATTCCACAACGCCCTCAGCAAATGTAGTTCACCTCCATAATGAGCTCCCTTCCATTTCTTCCTCTCCCCTGGAGAATTAATGGCACTGTTTCTCCCAGGTTCCTGAAGAGTAGTCAGAGCTACACGTCTTACCTTGAGGTAAAATGTGTAGCTCTGTCCAGTTGACCATTTACCTAGATTACTTGAAGCTCTTCTCATGTAAGTAGAGAGAAATAGACATCACTTCAGCAAGAAGGAGTAACTAGAGTCATCAGTTCATAACTTGGTATTGATCTGATGATAAATATGTAATTAAAAGCTATTACCATTTAGAGAAATTAGTAATCGCTAATATTGAGTGTTCAGCATGAACTTGGCTCAGCATTTGCTTATGTGATCTTTACAGCCCTGCAGAGGCCTCATCCTCCTTTTCATTACATCTGTGAAAACAAATTCAGAGATTAGTGGCACTGTCCTGAGACCTATAGCTACTAAGTGGAAGCTCCTGACTTCAGCGTCAGTGCACATTCTGTGCCTCTCTCTCAGCAGGACTAAGCAAGCACATGTGCTGATGTAAGTTCAATGTCTATCCCAAACCCAAGGAGCTGATGTCCTTCACCTTATAGAAGCAAAGGATGCTTTCTCCAAGTCAGTCCCCTCCTGTAAACCACTCGTTCAACAGTAGAGAGAGTGTGGTTTACAAATCAATGACCACCACATCATTCTTGTCATGCCACCAGCAGCTTTTATAGATTGAGTAATCTCTTTTCTAAACAGAGTCATTTGAAGTGCTTAAATTACAGATAATTCTAATTACAGATAAATTCTAAGATAAATTCTATTTTTTCCATAAAACTGTACTATTTTCTCTTCTATCACAAGAAATGCCCTTAGAAATCCACTTATTGATTGTTGAGTTATTTGTCCACAGACCTGTCAAACAATAATAATAGCTATTATTATTTAGAGGGTTTTATTTAAAATAAGTATTAAATGGAAGCCTACCATGAGTCAGTCTGTTGTGCTCTATCATAAGGGAGCAGGTTTGGAGGCCAATGCCCTCTCCCAACCAGAGAGGCCTAGGACATCTCAGCAGTTTTTCTGGACTCTTAGAGTCCTCTGGGGACAGCCACAGAGTTGTGAAGCAAGAAGTTCAGTGAGCTTTGTTTTTAACACAATACGTACTTTGGAGTGAAGTGACTTATATACTAAGTGCTGTACTAAGAAAACATGAAAAGCTCCTGCCTTCAGGAACCTCACGTTGATGGAGAAGAGAGAGGATATGGCGTGTTGATGATATAAGAGATTTGTAATCATTGTCTTTCGTTATGGCTGACTGAATACAGAACAACTCATCTGGGGCTCCTCAGTGGAAGAGCTAAGCAAGCGCTGACCATAACTTCCTTGTGAACTCTGACAAGGTGCACAGACCTCCTAAGAGCTGGTCTTGAAACACTGTATTGGTGGTTACTTGTAAAGAGGATCTGTGCTGTGCATTATTCATTACTTTTACATAGTTTTATTCTTAGCTTTTACTTAAATCAAATCCCAAACATAACAAAATAGAGGCAATGAGCTGAGGAAATTTTAAGTGTCCTTACGACTTTCATCTTGTAGAAGAAAATGAAAAATGTCTCTTTCATTAAGACACTCCAGTGCCTTCCTGCATAGTGTTAATTACCTAATGATATTAGCACAGCGTGCTGTCTAATACTCCCTCAGATTCATTAGCAAATCACTTTAACATCTGTCATCCCCTTTGAGGCTCACAGCAACACAGGCATGCCTCATTTTACAATCACTGAACCTCTAGGTCAGCCTAAGCTATCTGCCCAGGGGGCCACACCACTGTACTTTCTTATACAGAGTCTCTGGGGTACCAGTTTAGTGCTGGAATTCTGCTTGTTGACTCTGTGGCTACAGGAAAACCCAGTTACTTTCCTAAATGCTGGGCCTTCATTTGCAATCAGAAACCAAGTATTCCAGACATACATTATCTCTCTCATTCTCTCTCTCTCTCTCTCTCTCTCTCTCTCTCTCTCTCTCTCTCTCTCCCTCACTCCCTCTCCCACTTAATTATTAAAATTATGTTATTACTCAAATCTTGGAGTTTCAAATAAAAGAAGTAAAAGGCAATCAAATAAGTTCCCAAGGGAATGCAGCCAGTGATCAGCAGAGTAAGACACAAACTCAATAAACTGGTGTTGAAGTATGAGATACTAACCCTTAAGCCATAGTGACAATCATGTAATGAGAAAAATGTAAGTTCAGACAGATGGTTTTATCAATTGGGATAATGTAATTTGTGTTGAAATAATTGTAATATAAAGTACATTGGTTAAATGGTCATGTGATGTTTACACTTGTTGAGATCTTACTCCAAGTAAAAGAGGCGGGACCTGCTGTCTCAGACTTAATCATGTGTATCACAAATGTCTTGGCATCCCTTTTCCAGGAGCAGGCTGGGTTTCTGACCCTGTAGTAAGGCAGAAGGAAAACAACCGACAGCTGAGGATATGCAAAAAACATTGCAACCTTAAAAATAGGAATGCCTAAAGGGTATATCTGCTGTGGGAACAAGATGAGGCAAGCTCAGATGGGGAGAGAATTCTCTGCATTTCTCAGAAATCCTCAGTTGGGAACTTTACTTTGACTCTTTCAACAGGGATTTCTGAGTCATCTTTGCTAGATGTTATAAGAACCTAATTTGATGATATTTTGCTACCTATCTCCGGTTCATTTTTTTTTTTTTTTTTATTAGAAAGCCTTACCTGAAGGGAACTCTCTCTGCTCTGCCCAGCACTCTCAGCTGGAATCTCCATATTACTATCTTAAAGGGATTTCTCCGGGTGTTGTGATCACCCAAAATCATAATATTATCTAACTGCTAATTGCTGTTTTTTTCTTTTTCTTGTGTTTGCTACATGCTTAATAAACACACCCTTTCAAAGCCTAAGTATGGCTATGGTAGATCTTTCTCCAGACAGAACAATGACATGTCTCTGAACAGCTCTGTGATTTGAATAGCTGATTTTTTCACTCACATTTCATATCTGTTATGGGATGGGAAAAAAATGGAAAGAAACCAATCATTGTCCTGATCCAAGGATCATAGATAAGAAGCTCTATTTCACTACAGACATCCTGTCCGGGTCCCTGCTTCTTATTTTCTTATTAACCCTGTTATTTTCCTGAGCCTTGGGTATAGGAGTTGTGTTGTAGATTTGTGCATTTAAATGAAAAATGACAATACATGCTTGCTGAAAGAGAGAAAAGTGGCCTCACCACAGACAAGTCCCTCTGATAGGCTAGCCATTTTCACAAACACAACTCTAAACACATATGAGCAACACTGAATGAATAATACTTGAAATATGTTTATAATTCAAAACATTTTGTTCTCCCAGTTTTGAGTGAGAGCAATGAATTTGAATATAATTTTTAAGTTATTATACAGATATCCCTCAGGCTAGAATAGGGCTGCATCTCAAGGAGCCCAGAAAATATAATAAGTTGAGAATGTTTTCAAACACCTCATCTGCCAGACACCATAGTTATGCAAGAGTTTTCCACTGTTGCGGAGTAACTGGTTGTTATTGGGATCACATGGTTATGTGGGAGCTGCTTCTTGCTGCCTGTGCCCAGTGTTGAAGGAACTGCTGTACACATCCCTGACCCAGAATTTAAAATTGGAATCCAGAATTCAAAGTGTGGTTTCTAATGAATAATGAACAAAAAGAAATGTGTATTGTCATAAAGTCAAGAAAACTGTTAAGACAAGCCATTGTCATTTGGACCCCATGTATTATGTAACACTGTGAGCCCAGAGTCAGGTCCCAAGCTTAATTATTTTATACCAGGATTTCAAGGTCATTGGAAATAGATCTGAATCTTAAAGAGGTAGACAGATCTCATAAGACCTATGTCCTTGGCTGTCACGGCATGCATATACATATACATATATAATCAGTTATAATAGAGTGCTGGGTAAGTCTGCCAGGTAAGTTTTCTTCTTCCTTGACATCCATCAGTTATCCTTACACTGTCCTTAAAAGAAAACATATTTTTCTGTCTTTAGTAAATGGACTCATACTCCATAGACAAAGCTCTTTATTTTAAACATTGCTTTAAGATTCACAGACATTTAGTGCAACAATTTTGTTAAATTATATAGCTTGTGTTTGACAAGATTCCTTTAAATAAATATTTTCCAAACTTCCACTTTTAAATGTTCACCTCAGAGTAATGTATTCATGTCTAAAAATTAGTTTCTCTCCCTCTCTCTCTTTCTCTCTTTCCCTCTCTCTCCTCTCTGTCTCTGTCTGTCTGTCTGTCTGTCTGTCTGTCTCTCTCTCTCTCTCTCTCTCTCTCTCTCTCTCTCTCTGTGTGTGTGTGTGTATGTCTGTGTGTGCGTGTGTAACCACACAGCTTTAGTTTGAAGTGGCAAATTCGCAAATTAAAATGATCTTTCTCAAATATTTCTGAGAGGGAATATTATTAATGACAGCATGTTATAGAAAAATCAGTAAGTTTAGAGCTTTTTTTTAGGTCTTTTTTACCAATGAAAAAGGAGAAAACTTCACATTAGTTTGACAATTCTAAGTATCTTTGGAAAAAACCAACCATTATATTTTTGTATCAATGAAAAGATTCCAAGTTATATACTTTTGAAATATTGTATTCTATCATTTGAAATTCTACAGGAATATCTTTTAATCATAAACTAGAATTGCCCAAGATGCTTTTAAAATAAAGGAGGGATGAACACACTTATACCTGGAGAAATTCCTACCCTGGCAGCATCATTCTCTTTGCTCAAGCTGCTTCTTCAATGTCCATGATACATAACTCAATATGGACAATCTGAGTAAAGAATCTTAGTAAGTCCTTCCAAGGTTAGGACCAAGATTAAGGGCACTGAAGTCTGTTCAAGGTTAATACCTAAATGCATTATATGGGGACCCAGTATTTTTCCTGACTTCCTATAAATGAACTAGTTAGGCCCTGGGTTGTAAGCAGTATATTTCAGAAGCTGTTACTTTAAGGAGTAAGAGGTAAGGAAAAGGTTTCAATCAGGAAATGATTGAGTGATGAGACTATGTTTTTATTTGGAAGAAATCTCTGGAAGCCATTTCCAATAGCAGAAACAGGCATCCCAGACTACACACAAGGCTTGATTGAACAAAAGTTATAACAGAAGTCTAACTATATGAGAAGAAAAGTATAAAGCTTTGGGTTGGGAATAAAGCGTGCACTGATGTATGGTGTTAACAAACTACCACAAGTTTATTCATAGTTGGGTACAACCACTGCTGGTATCATTTCATGAGACAATGGCTACAAAATAAGTTTGAGAGAAGGTTAGTAAGAGCATCGAAAAGTATTGTTCAAATCTAAAGATTTTTCAGACAAGAACAGAATCCTTCCAGGTATTAGGGAACTAAGAAAGTTTCTTGGAATAACCATTTGAATAAGAGAGAAACCAGTGGAGTGGACAGCTCTAGTTCTTCCACGTCAGCCCAGTGATGGTCATCTTGGCTTAATTAGTTTGTCTCTCTGTTCACCTGTCAACAGGTTTGTGAGATCCAGAACGAAGCATGATGTTGACATGCGAATTGGAATCCATTCAGGCTCTGTGCTATGTGGTGTGTTGGGCCTGAGGAAGTGGCAGTTTGATGTCTGGTCTTGGGATGTGGACATAGCAAACAAACTTGAATCAGGAGGAATCCCTGGGTAAGCAAAGAGAAGCTCTTTCTCACCTAACTCTTTCATTGTCTGACTTTGTGATACCAGGTTTTCTGTGCACAGAGGTCAAGGACAGACTCCCTGGAAGCAATTGTCCAGGCTGAGGTAAGATGGTAAGGCATCATGCAGCAATGGCTAAGAAGTCTAAGGAAATACCCCAGAGATGACAGAAACAATAAAGCAACAAAGCTGATGAGGAGTTTATGTCTCTCTCCTGCTAAGCATCAGTTCTTTGACTTGGCTACATACTAGAATCACAGCATTATAAAATATGCATGACCAGATCTCATGTTGGCTCATTAAAAGTGAAATCTGTCTGGAATCAATTTTAAGTTTTTAAATCAATCCTAATGGGCAGCTGTAGGAAAAAAAAAAAAAACAAAAAAACAAAAAAACAGCTGAGGAACCGCAGGGTTCCTCAGGCCATACTATGTGTAGTTGGCTGGGAAGCTCTGGGTTCCTCCAGCTGGAAGTTAGGCGGGGCTGCTCACTAACTAAAGGCCTCTCCATGGTTCCTCACATCGCAGCCCCGATGCACAAGGAAGTCCTTGGGTTTCCAAAACCGGTTTATTGGCATGACGAATGGTGGATGGATCTGGATGCACACCCCCCAAAACCCAGGGCAGACCTGAGTTAAATAGGGAGGGGAAAAGGGAGGGACTGGGGAGGAATGCTTAACCAACTCCACCCTCTGGCCTTCAGGTATCTCATTAGTATGTAAATCTCTCTAAGGGCCTGGGGCCTGTTCATCACACCCTCTACCTGTGTATGTGACTGAAGGGCACAGGTTGAATGGAGATTAGACCTCGTGACAGGAGCCTGGGTTCTGGGGGCATGGCCAAACCCACAACCCAAGAACGAGGATACCCTTCCATGGCCCAACAGGCAGCTAAGGTTAAATCCTATTGGCCACCAATATGTACATGACTGTGGGCTCTGTTCCAAAAATTCAGTACTTTCTTTGAGAACTCATCTGCATTCCATCTCTAGTTGGCAGGACTGGTTAGTACTGAACTCCAGGATATGGTGGTCCACTGGAAAGCAGTACTAAAATAGCACACTGACCTCTGATTTTCACCCTCAGAATTGCCAAATCTGTGTGTCTGGAGTGAGACCTAAAGAGTACGCCCCTCTAATGAGTGTCTAGGTAACAGTGATACAGCTACTCTTGGTACTATAAAGAGGACTGTTCTTGAGCTTTTATCCAGTGGGGCAACACATATAAAATCCTTCCTCTTCCATGCTCAGGAGCCACTAGTTATGGCTGTGGCTGTAGTAGTTTAGTCACAAATCTTAAAGAGATCCTGAAAGAAAAGGTCCTGTCTCCACCTAACACTGCTACCATGATAGGGCAGTGTATATTTGCTGTCCCTGAGCAAGCCTTGCTATCTGAAGTAGGAGAAAAAAATGAAAAAGATAGCCATATGGAGGCAGGATGAAAGAAGAAAGGGGGAGAGAAGAGATGGAGGAAGAGAGTGAGACAAGAAGAGAGAAGAAAGAAATACTTGTTACTCAGGGCTGTGGGAGACTCCAATCATATGAATAAATTCATGGAGACAAACAAACCTTTGGCTGCATAGATAGTATTTAGGTAAAGTAAATACTACAAGATTGTTAGATTTACTATCATGATTACCATGATCACATCATAAGAAAATGTCAGGCTTACCTGACACGCAACACAAGAATATTCTCTGAGCACAGATTCAAGTCCTTAGAGAAAAGCAAAATCACTAGACCATCATCTTTGAAAAGTGTCTCACTTCAAAGCTCAGGGAAACCAAAAAGACTTTCAAAAGGAAACATGGGATCCTTCTTTCCTATCAAAAGTATCCTACTGTATACTGATCAGAACTTTGATAGAAGATTTGGTATTAAATAAAGGTAAAGACCCCCTTCTCTGACTTAACATAGGCAAGTATCAGTACCTCTGAACACAATGTAGCACCCAGATGAAATGCCAAGCGAAGCTGGCATTAATTATTGTTATTTTCAAAAGGAAACCAGCCATGAGACTTTACAAAATCCTCCTAGGAAGCTCATTTTGCTTAGGAGAAAAGGCTGTGTCTTCAAGCATCTAAATCTTAGCTTGATCTTAGAAGGGAGCTCAGAGGTCCTGCTTTGCTGGAGATGGGTTTCTGTGCATTCGGGTTAGATATTACGGAAACATTTCAGATTTATTTAGCAGGTGTCTCAAGAGAAACCAAGCTGCTTTCGCACATTTGCTTGGTTGTCTTGTACTCGAAATCAACATGTTTGAAAGATGTGGAGAATGTGCCCTCAGTGGGCAGAAAGGCATCATCTGTAGTTTTGTTTGTTTCTGTGATGAACTATTCTCCCCAGAAAGCAGGAATTTGGCGGAATGGGTTAAATGGTTAGAAGGGGCAGCAGAGGTTGTACTGAAAGTACAATGCACTCTTACTTAAGAACCCTGAAACTCAAAAATGAAAGAACTCTTCATTGTTTACTTGAATATATTGCTTTTGGAATCACAAAACCCAAGTAGAGAATTATGTGTCCACTTCATCCATTCCCTCAGAGGAGCACAGAGTTGGCTTAGAGAACTTTTAACCTAACTCTTGAAGTTGGACACGTTTAGCAAGCATGCAATCATGTGCTGAGTTGAGAGAAAACGATGATTGTTTGAATAGCTGAACACAGCATGGGGGCCCAGAATGAAGGCGTGTCTGACAATGGGCTTTGAGTTAGTGACAGAGCCCTTATTCAGAAGGCAGACTGTCCCCTGTGAGCCTGACTTAAGCAGGCATGAAATACACCACCGTGAGATCACCGTGGCATTTTAAAGAATACTTCAAGCAATTTGAATTATGTATTGTTGTTGCTGTATAGTGTTTTGGGTAGTGTCTTGACTGCTTTACACTAACCAACTCTTGTATATTCACAATGAGAGTATGAGGTGGGTCTCTTACCTTTGCCATGTTGGTGGGTGACAAATAGATTCAGAAAGGCTAAGTAATCTCACCCAAAATCCTATAACTAGAAAACGGCAGTTAGAGTTGAAAGCCAACAATCCAGCAACAAAATCCATTTTCAGAATTTGGCTGTTCTTCACAGACCAAAGCTCTTCACAGTAAGTGCTTGGCTTAGTTAGACAGTTATGAGAAGAGAAAATATCTTCTTTCCAGATAAGAAATTACAGAATGAGGTTTCCACAGAGAGAGCTTGATCCTAATCAAGTCACATATTATTTCATTTGAAAAAAAAAAGAAATAAGAAACTTGGACTGTGAGCTACCTGTGTGAGTTAGTCTATAGAGTGCATAACCCATATTGCTCTCTGCTTCCTTCAGTACATATTAGAGGGAGAATCATATCTTCCAATAATTTTCTAAAAACGATGCCCCATGTATCTCTGGAGACTTACAAAACCAAGCCTTGTTCATCAGATGATTGTGAACAAGTAGGAGAAACAAGAGAAAGGTATACAGAACATAAAATGATAGGGCAAGCTCTGAGAGAGGAAGAGAGCCACACTTTAAGATAATTTAGCTATTCTTGGGATTTGGGAACACCTACACCATTTGTTTTTCCAGTATATCCAACACCATTAAAAGAAATCACTGGTTCATAGAGAGGTTTGACGTCAGCAGAAAAAGCCAAAAGTGGCTCATCACCATGGTCATCATCAGGGTTGTCTGTGTGAGGCTACAGTACCCTTGGATGAAGGACTTCTAGTTTCTTTTCATTTTTGTTGTTCTTTTGACTTCTGAGGAGAATAAATTTATCCTCCAGAATGTGTTGTAGCAGTATTCTATGCACAGCCATAACTATGAAGAATCATAACGACCCCTTCTTTCTATCCACAGGAGAATTCACATTTCCAAAGCCACACTGGATTGCCTCAATGGTGACTATAATGTGGAAGAGGGCCATGGTAAAGAGAGGAATGAATTCTTGAGGAAGCATAATATAGAGACCTATTTGATTAAGCAGCCTGAGGAGAGTTTACTCTCCTTGCCTGAAGACATAGTTAAGGAGTCGGTGAGCTGCTCAGACAGGAGAAACAGTGGGGCAACATTCACAGAAGGATCCTGGAGCCCAGAACTGCCTTTCGACAACATTGTGGGCAAACAGAATGTAAGTCCTCTCTTCCTTCCTCCAATCAGCGACAAATGCATGTCTTGAGTGCATCTTCAACCAATAGCCTCAGAGGAAACCGATTCATCTTTAACCTTTTCCCCACTAAGCACTATAATTGAAAATGATCAAATTTCCTCAGGACAGAATTAACCTATGTGTGTAATTTCAGCAAAGGCCAGAAATACCAAGTTTCTGACACACTTTTTACTTTTTTGATGCTAAAAATAAATGCCCTGTGAAGCAGAATTGTAACTATCCAAAAATAAATAAATTGATTTATTTCTCATATAGGAAAAGTTAAATCCAGAGTCATTAACAATGGTCAGGTATATAAAAATGACCCCTTTAGCCTATAGTCCCGAGTTTTCCTGTGATACTCAAAATCAGGAAGGCCACTTCAGTGGGGGGGGAAAAAGCAGCACTGAGTGGTGTTGGCAGTGGGGATGGGGTGTCTCTAGAATAGCATGCAGTTTCAAACCCACCCATGTGATTCAGTTTTCCATGGCATGGTTTTACTTCTTATATAAAGGAAATGGCTACCAAACCAGCATACAAGGAACAAGTCACTAATAATCAAAATTGCTTTTTAAAATTATTTATTCAGATAGCACTATAATATTAATCTCAGTGAGATACCCTGGCTCTCAGAGGCAATGCAGAGGCAAAGTGTAACAAGGTCTAAACAGAGCAAGTCCAGCCAGTCCTGAGCTCCCACCCAGGGCTTCAGCAAAGCATCTGTACTCAGGAGTAGTCTCCCTTTATCCATCTAGACAGAGCACAAGCAGTTAACATTCTGTTAGATGGTCTAACTCTACCACAGTTTTTAAAAGAAACAAGTGGAAAAACCCTATGTCCAGCATTTAGGTTTCAGACATGTTCCAGAGCAAAACAGAAGTTGAGAGTACTGTGGAACCCACAGACCAAACTAACAGTATTTGGGTTTTTACCAAGATATTGAAGAGTGTTGTTGTTGTTGTTGTTGTTGTTGTTGTTGTTGTTGTTGTTGTTGTTGCTGTTGCCCTGTTTTGTTTTGAGACAGATTTTCACTGAGTAGCTTTGGCTGACCTGGAACTTTCTGTATAGACCAGACTGACCTAAACCTCACAGAGACCATCCTTTTTCTACCTCTTGAGTGCTGGCATTGAAGTGATGCAGCACCATGTCCCATGGTGATTTAGTTATTTTTATACCTATAGACCTGATTGTTTCTCATCAGGTCATGGATGGGAGACATCTCTCAGTTGAAAGCCACTTAAAATGGAACAGGTTAAATGTTGAAGGTCAGTAGTCTTCTTTCTGCATTTGAAGATAGATGGAGCACTCTGAGGCCAGGTTAACTTCAATTCCCTCCCAGTTCTGTGGGAAGGAGGATGAGACAATGCATGTGTCAGATGCTACCAAGAAAAACTGCAGACTGAACCAACCCAGCATGCCTGCAAATGTATACCCTTAGGCTTTTACTACTCTCTTGTGAGTATTTACACATAAAATAGTATTATGCCTATGTAGGTCATCAAAAATTCCAATGCCTATTTTCTACCCTTAATTGGCACACATATTACAATCTTCTATAAATAAAGAGATAGTATATGTACTTTTTGGAGTACATGCATGGTCAACTGAAAGGGTCCCTTCTGTTTCCTCTGCCTATTACTAGCTGGAACTCAGATGTTGGTTTTTATAGAGGACACATCTGCATGCTAACCTTGACATGCCTCAGTAATTTCATGTCAAATCTCTTTTCTAGTCGTTTTGCTTTTATCTTTCCTTTTGGAAAACTACATCCAAACTGGTTGTGGGTAATTGGAATAATTCTGTATTGTTCTCATCTCAGTTGTACCTGTCCTTGCTGCTAATAACTGAGGACCAACAAGGGAGAAATAGAGATAGATGCATAACTTCATTTCATGGTTGATTGATCTGGTAAAATTTTTATGAGAAATTGAAACACATTTTTTGCTAATTTTTTTTTTTTTTTTTTTTTTTGGTTTTTCGAGACAGGGTTTCTCTGTGTAGCTCTGGCTGTCCTGGAACTCACTCTGTAGACCAGGCTGGCCTCGAACTCAGAAATCCGCCTGCCTCTGCCTCCCAAGTGCTGGGATTAAAGGCGTGCACCACCACCGCCCGGCATTTTGCTAATTTCTTAAAGATGTTTGCTGATGAGATCAAGTGGTTACTAGATAAGATGTCAAAACAGTCCATATATTTGTATTGTATATTTTACACAATGGCTGAGTTTTGAGGAAATGTAGCTTAGTTGTTCCATCTTTTAAATGAATAATTTCAATTTATGTGTATGTCTTCATACTAAAGAGCCAGGAAATATGTGCTGATCTCTGGGAATAAACATGTGTTACTAATAACATTTTGGAAATGATTGAGCCGATTAAAGTGATCACAACCATTCAGAGTTTATGCTTATGCTTAACTCTAGAAATCAGTGAGCCATAAGCTCAATTCAGAAATTTAATGTGTCCCTGGAAGAGATCAAGACTGGTCTGGCTGAGTGTATATTATGCCAAAATACCCAATCAATTGCACAGAAGCCCAGACAATCTAATGTTTGTATAATATAGATAAATCATACTTACGCTTTGTTGGGATGGTTTTCCAGCCAAATTGGCCAGATGTTTTGACTTCTACTGATTTACAGTGTGTGCTTAGGAATAGTTTTAATGACATTATATAGCTGTGTCATATTCTGTGTTGTGGATACAGCAGATGTTCACATAGTTAAATCTGCACATATCCACTCAATAAGAATCATTTGAGAATCTATTGTAATGCCAACTACAGAAAGAAAAAGAGGAAGAAAGAAAAAAAATATGTATATTTTCCCCCGAGGTAAATCAGCCAGTATTTTGTATGTTTCAAAAAGCTAGAAATTACATCTGTTTTTCTTCCCATTATTTGGTCCAAATTAAGATAATGTCTAATGAATCATATGACATGATTAATTTGTTCAGTGGATAAATACAGTGGTAACCATAGGTAGTATAGGAAGCAAAGCTGCAGAATTAAGAGCAAAGCTTGAGGAATACTATGCAGAAGGCAAACAATGAGAACTTCTTTAAGGAGGCAGCTAAAACCCAAAGCAATTAGGAGCCATCCAGAGGACATAATGTCATGGAAACCAAGAAAGTTCAGCAGTTTTAAAGTGAGGAACCATCAACAATCACATAGAAATTCAAAACTGCCCATTGGAACTAGACTGAAGAACATCCCTGGCAAGATACAGAGTTGGTGACATGGTGAAGTCATAAGCCTGATGGACATAGTTGTTTAGCGAGGAGTTGAGGCTTCTCAGAACTCCAATTCTAGTTCTCCCCCACCCCCTTATTATTTTAGCCATCTACCATTGTCTTACAGGAACAAGTGAATCTCTAAAAGTGATCCCTGACTCTCCGGTGAGTTTCCCAGTCCCTGTGTGCATCATTTTGATGTCGGGCATCTTTTCTGTTCTTATATGTCCATCCACATGGGTTAAAATTGATGACTTGAGCCTGGCTGGGTGCTGACACACAGGTTGTTCTTGAGCATACCAAAGACCAGTGCTCTGCAATCCTGAATCTAGGCATATGCAAGTGTTATGCCTAGGGTCCTGATGTCTAAGCTTCCTGGACCTTGGCTCAGTCACTACTAGATCCTCCCATATCCTGGGTTTCTAAGTGTTGGAAATTTAAAAAAAGACAACAGAACTGCCAGAATTTAAGATTACAAATGTAGAAGTTGGTGGACCAAATGGACATTCTGAGTATTTGTTAGAAATGACACACATTTGAAGGCAAGTTTATGGGAATCTCAGAAGAAAACAAGCAAACACAAAACAAAACAAAGCTGATCATAAAACAATGGTTTGGTTTTATATTAAATATTGTATTTTGCTCTTCTGGTTCAGTGTCTAAAGTTTGTGACTAGGTTTGCGCTTCTGTGATCACCAAGAAATAACAAGTCAATAATCTAGATATAGGTAATCTAGTGGTGAAAACACAGTCTTTGCCCTGGTCTTCCATTAACTTGAATTCCAGGAAAGTTGAGGATGCAGAGATGGACCAAAACTTATGAGCAGTGTTAGAGAAGTGAGAATATGTGACTAGGGAATAAACATAATCTCTTCAGGAAGGAGTTTCAAAAACACCTTCCTGAAGATTTCATCCAAATGCTAAAAGGACCCTTAACACAAATTGCCAGAATAAGTGTATTTTGCAGAAGAAACAGCACAAGATTTCTGAGGAAAGAAACACTGTAGTATGTGACAGCAAGCCTTCTAGGCTACAGCATAGCAGGCTGAGGAGAAAAAGACTCTGGGAGCAAACAGATTAGATGGAAGCTTAGTTTCTCAGGCTTCTGCAGTCTGTATTTTATTCACAGGGGAGTGAGATGAAGGTTTAAGTGGGGCAGTAGTGTTTTCTGACTTAGACTTTAAGAGACTGCTTGGACTGACTCCTGGGTAATGGATCGTAGAGGTTGAAGTGAACTTACCAAAAAAAAAAATTTACACACACACACATATATATGTGTGTATATGTGTATATACATACATATATGTATATAATATATATGTGTATATACATACATATATGTATATATACATATGTGTGTATATACACACACATATATATGTATATATATACATATGTGTGTATATATATACACACACATATATACATATATATATATTAAAACTCAGGATTTGTAAGAAGATGCAAGGGTGAAGCTTTTACATTATTGATAAATTTTTGTGAAGAATATTAATAATTTTAATTGGATATTTGAGGCAAGTAAAATGCCAAGAAACATGGAGTTATGGTTTTAGAAGCAAGGCCTTTCTTTGGAGTCTGGAATCTGTCTCCCTTAATGGTCACCTTCATCCCACACATCACTTTTACATTCAGGATGGCCCAAGATTCCATATATTAGTTTTACTACTCCTCAAGGCCTTTTAAAAGACTTACTTAAAATTATTCTTTTTTTAAAAAAAAATGGTATTTCCAAATGTATACATTAGTCACTTCTACCCAAGAGATTTACATTGTTATCTTGAAGTTAATGTATATTTGTGGTGACTTTCAGTATAAATGGGCTTTTTATAATCCATACAGCAGACAGAAAGAGAATGGAGTCACTGTGTAGAGTACAGGTAAAGAGCCACAAGTCACTAGCACTCTGCCCATTCTTTCCAGTGAACTTGCAATCACTACCTTGACTTAAATATAAGAAAAGTATTTATGGGTCTGAGACCCTAATTAACTCTCTGAAGGATATGTACCAAAAAACAGAGCTGGAATTAGAACCAAACTAGGTCTAACAGCTGTAAAACTATGCATTTTCCATCAGACCACAGTACCTCCTCCTTAGTGTCCTAAGCTTATTCAGAATTTCTACTGTCTACTGTGTTTCCTCAAGTTAGTCAGTACTAGATGTCTGTGCATATGTGTGTATGTGTATAGGTTAGTGCGTCTGTGTGTCTGTGTCTATCTATTCTGATACACATGGGTCTCTGGCTTTCACAGGCTATTTAAAATATCCTTCAATAGCTCAAGGAATTGACCACACATAAACTTTCTACCTTACCCATGTAGCCAGCTGATCATCACTTGAATATTTATCTAGTGACAAAATATGCAAGAAACCATTCAATTTAGTTCAATTTGGACTGGAAGATATTGAGGCCAGAAGCATATGAAATACTGAGAGAGGTGCTGGCTGGGCTGGTGCGGATGAAACAAGAACACCCCACAGGTGCTGTGACTTCTGCAGGCCTTCATTGTTCTGGTAGCCAGTTCTCCACATCGTTTAGAAGAAAAGGAAGAATTATCATCTAATTGCTGTCCTGATTAAAATACTGCTGTAGGTCTGTTTTGATTACCCAGATCCTCATAGTAAACTAAAGGCAATGACTTTTGTGTTCTTCATATAAATTTTTGCAGGTTCCAAAGTGTGGAGAGAGAGAGAGAGAGAGAGAGAGAGAGAGAGAGAGAGAGAGAGAGAGAACTTAGAAGCAGAATGAAAAGATCGCCCTATGAAAAGATAGCCCTGATCTCCCAACTTAGTAAGTTACTAAGACATTTCAGGTAGCCACACTACCCATTTACAGCTCAGTGTACTTGTGTACAGTGACAGAATTAAAAAGGCGAAGCCTACAGTTTCTCTCAGCTCTTACCACCATGGACACATGCTGGGGCCTGCGCTGTTTTGAATGAGTTATGGCTACTTCAGAATACTCCCTTCCAAATCCAAGGAATACATGACTTATTAGCTCATAATCACCACAGGATAAAATAAGTACTGTGTTTAAACTGCAATCCTAAAACAACAAAAGCATTTGAAGTAAAATCTTTCATAACCAGAGAATGAAACATCATTCTTGTAGCATTCTGTATAACTAAATTTTGATTCCATGGAGATAAATAATAAAGGAGGGGAAATGGATCTGAGGAACCTGGGAACACTTTTCCAAGAAAGTGATGTTTAAGCTGAGAGCTACAGGAAGAGGTAAGCTAGGGGGTGAGGGAGAAAGCATGATGGCAAGGAAGGAAAAAGCAGCTCCACTCTCTTAGCCTGGCTTTCCACTGCCCCAAACCAAAGCATGAAATTCTCTTTTCCTACACATTAATTAACCTTAAAGTGCTTCCACTGAAAACACCCAAAATGTTAGACACTGGTGGTATTGAAAGATATGGTTTCTCAGGCTCTGCTGTTTCTATTCATCTTCCATCTCATTATGCAGAAAATTAGAAGCAAATTTTTCTCCATGGGTAATTTGTTTTTAATGATGTTACTATTAGATTGGGTTTTGGTGTTCTCTGGATGAGATATCTACTGGGTTGATGCTGAGAATATAGAAGGCTTTGAGAAATTTCCTGGAGTTATTCTATAATCTTTCAGTAACACAGCTTTTCCTGATGTTAGAACCCCAGATTCCCTTGAGCTTGACTCTGAAGACAGCTGCCGAGTTCAACTAAAGAGTCATTAGAGGATCTGGTTTTTCACTCTGTTCAGAAAGGCGAGCTGATTTGAAGCCTTTCATTGAGTACTTAGTCAATTAAACAGACAATTGGATCCATTAACTTTGACTAATTACCCTTTCCTTCCCTTCCCTGAAGCTCTTGGGTAGATGTAAGTGGAAGAGATACAGTTAGATATATTGATGTTGCATCTGCAGAATTACATTAGACCTTTGTTTAAGTTGGCAAATGGGCACCATACAGCCTGTGGTTACTTTACAGACAATACTGAAGGGAACTTTTTGAGAAGGAAATCACATAGACTCTTCTATCACCATAGATTGATTTAGTATTTGCAAGTCACAAACTGTGGTCTGACCAACAGAAATCAAGTGGTCACAGGTGGAGTTTGTTTGTTTGCTTGTTGTTTGTTTTGGTGTTTGTTGTACAATAGTGGTGATGGAGACTAGAGTCTGCAACATGTCAGGCAAAAACTCAACAACTGAGTTATATATCATCAGCTTCTACTTCTTTTATTAATTTTAAGACAGGGTCACCCTAAGTTGATCCAGTTGCCCTTAAATCCACTCTGAGGCCAAATTTGCCTTGAAGTTCCAATCTTCTTGCTTCAGTCGCTAAGAAGATGAGTTTGCAGGCCTGTACCTCCAGGCCTGGACTGAGTGCAATACGTTAAACATATGGAAATAGATCTGAAGAACCACAACCAATACCTTAATTTTTCTTGAACTGAGTTTTCTAATTTGAAGAGGAAAAGTGAAATTTATTTTATATTGATCCCAGCACCTACTTTTTCAATGCCTAGGGTAATTATGTCCTTGGTTAAAAAAAAAAAAAAAAATTATTGAGCCATACCCAACTATTCCCAAACTTAGGTCACAAGGGACAACTTCCATTATTTTGGCACAATGAAATTTATATTTATGAAGGTCTTTTTCTTTCTTAAATAAATTGCACTGGTTGTTAACAACCTTTTCTCCAGTTCTTCATTGATGTATCCCAATTGCTATTTCTTACCGGTATCACTGCTCTGCAACATTCAAAAAGTCTCATTGCCCTTGGGTAATTTCAGCCAAGCAAAGGTACTGGGTATTTTTTGTTGGCATCCATGTTAAAATTTCTTCATTAAGTCATATCCAATTGTTTCCAAAAGTAGGTCACATGGTAGCTATTCATATATATGATTATTTCTAATTGACTTGGCATCAACACAAAACTTCAGTGGCTTATCTCGAGAAAGTACTTAGCTTTTTGAACGTCCTCTCCCCATTTCTCAAGACTCCCCACTCTCCTCCCTTGAATTCCAGGTGGTGAAGTGTTAGATTCAACACCGTCTCTTTACTCTGTGATTGTGATATCACTTTAAATATCTTAAAAGATTCTTTAGATTCTAAAGTTCAGTAAAGTTTCGCATATCTTGTGTGTGGTAGCTTCCAAACAGGAGTCAGTACAGTGCCTATAAGATCACTCTTTAAGAGATCACCTCATGAACACTAAGGATAGTAACCCAGATAACCTGGACTGATCAGACAATTCTGATTCAAAGTGTGCCCCAAGAAATCTACAGTGGGGGGAAAAGACACACAGCCAAAGTCCCAAACACTTTCACCCTAGGAGATGGTTTCTTCTTGTCTCCATTTTGCTGGGTTTCAAACTCTGTAACTCCAGCTCCAGGGGATCAAGCCTGCATGAGGACCCCCATACTCTATATCCTCTCTCTCTCTCTCTCTCTCTCTCTCTCTCTCTCTCTCTCTCTCTCTCTCTCTCTCACTTTCTTTCTCCCTCTCTCCCTCCCTCCCTCCCTCCCTCCCTTACCCTCCTTCCATCTGTCTCTCTGTCTGTCTGTGTGTCTGTCTGTCTGTGTGTCTGTCTCTTTCTCTTTCTATCTATCTCTCACATACATACACACATATAAATAAAGATAAAGAATAAAAGCATAGATAACTATGCTTGATTAGTATATTATGTAATTGTATCTGAACACATCATTTCAACATCAATAATGGATCATTTATCAGTAACTCAAAAGGTAGTTCTATCCTTAAAGGGGATTAAAGTTAAGATAATCTTTAAACTTCCCCCAAATTTCTATTAAAAAACACATACATGTAATTACATGTACACACAGGCACATCAACAGAAACAGTATTTTCTCATAGCATTGACATTTCTGAGAAATAGTACCTTCTATTTTATGCAGGGGGCTGAGTCCAGGCTGTGAACTCAAAATCATTTTGTCCATGAGATACTGGTGACCTCTCTGCCACGTAGCCTAGCATTTTGGCTCAGTGATTTAAGCGCTGGGGTTACTTATGTTCACACCTTCCTGTGTCCCTAAAACCAAGCCATTATGTGTCAATTTCGCTGTCTCCCACTTACAAGTGTCTCAGAGGTCCCTTCCCCTCCCTAGGTCTTACCCTTTATTGCATTTATTCTGCCCTAACCTGACAAAACTTCAGGATTGGGGTTTGCATCTCTTGAGTGTATTACCATGGACACTGTTTTAAGGCTGACATTTCCACTGACAATGTACTTCCCATTAGGTGCCTTCAAATTTGCCATGTGCAAACAGATGTCTCTCATTGTTTCCAGCAACCAGCAGAAAATTCACAGGTGCCTTGTTTCATTAAACATGGCCCAGGCTGTAAAGACTAAAGCACCATGTTTCCCCATCTGAGTGACACAGTCCTGAATCTAAACAAGCTTCCCAGACAGGAGAGTGTCAGTGCAAGAAAACATTTGTCCATAATTGTGATTACTGGATAATTGGACCAGGAATTGGGGACTACGTCCCAGATGCAAGAGGTTTCCTCTTTTAGGTTCACAGCATTCTGTTCTGAGACTTCTATCAAGTCATCTGGAATTGTGGCCATACCCAAAGACTCAGCCTCACCTGACTACCTGTGCACATCCTATCCTGGGGGGGTGGGGGGTGGGGGAAGGCCAGTATCTCTGTTTCCAAAGCTGTGATCCAGTAGTCTGAGCCTAACAGCAAGGCGGGGGCACTGAGCACCAGATGGAGCAACAAAGAAAGAGAGGGACTCTCTGTTTAAATACTCCTGGGGTTAAGTCTCCAAATGCAAAAACTGTTTTAATAATGGCACCTGCTCACACACACAAAAGGCCAAGGGTGAAGTCAGAAGACTCAAATTAGTACTAAATTAGTAAATGTCTCCTGCACAATCAGCCAGTACAGAGTGCCTTGCTGCTTGTGTGTTATTTCTTCATCTCGGAGAGCTTGAAATTGCAGGGCATAAGGTACAAAAGCCAATCAAAGGTTTTCACAGACCTTTTGGTTGTTATCTCATTTACCATGCAGACAATATTTAAAAACTCTGAGTCTTCTCCTGGGGTGGGATTTGTCAGTGACCCCTATTGACTGGGCCCTGAACTGACATTATTTGCACATGTCTGGACTTTGGAAAACAAGGCACAAATGATACTGGGATCCTCTGATAGGCTTCATAGAAATTTCTAGACTGCTAATTAAGAAAATAGAGGGGACATTTTGACCCTTGTTATTCCATTTCCTGGAGTACAAGCTATAAGACTGTTATAAATTACTTCAAAGCTCTTCTGAGGGCAGACACTGGAGACCTCCTCCCACAGCAAGACCTCATTAGATACCCCTTTAGTTTTATGTGGAGAGAAGCTTTATTACCATAAGCAATATAAAAAAGTAAACTAGATCTTACCTGAAAGTGCATAAAACAGATTGTTTGAATGTAATACTTCATTTTCTCTTCACAAAAACATGAAAAGTTGTACCATTGCCTATTGAACCTTGCTTGTAGGGACTGGTCCAAATTACTATAAATTTTGTTACTGTAAGAGGGAAGAAATGCTACATTTAGGTTTTGAAGACTTTATGTGGGTATTTTCTGAAATGTCACCCAACTGATGTTTATCTAAAGGCCACTTTGTGCCTTCTGGAAGAAAACGAAATTTCAACTCATATTCAAGGAAATCTGTGCTTCTTATCTCTAGATTTGGGGGAAACATAATTCTGTCTTTTCCAAACATGACAACAGTCTCCATCAGCTCTCAAGTCTGGAGCATTGTAGCTGTCCTAAGAAAGAGCTTTCTTAAATTTTGGTTGTGAACCTAGCCTTTAACAGATGAGCCATCTCTCCAGCCCAAGAAAGAGCTTTCCTTAAAAAGAAAAAAGAAGATAATTATTGTTAAGATGGCAAATATGTAAATTAGCATGATTCACTCACTCTACCATATGTATATAATGCCACTGTGGTACCCTATGATACATTTATATGTGATTATAACATCAAAAAATAAATAAACTTTTGTAAAGGAAAAGCCTCCTCTTAGGAAGCTTGAATTTGTATTTTAACCAACAGTTTGGATATAATTGCATTACTGTATGTAAATGGGGCATTCCCATTCAGTCCAAGTATTATGTCCTTTAAGACCAAGGATGCTACATTAGAATTTGAAAGGTGATATCTTTACCATAGTCTAAGCCCTGTGGGCAGCAGGCAAGTTGAGTAACAGATGCTCAAGGCCAGGGCACAAGCTGTCCCAGAGGTGATGGGAGGGTGGTCCAAAAGTCAGTGAAAGGATCCTTTAATCCTCCTACTTCTTAGTGAAGACTCAAGTTTGAAAATGGAAATAAGCCATCTTTGAGAAATGACTGGCCTGCTCAGTGTAAACGGGAAATCCTAGGCTTGCTAAACCTGTCATCCTCTGCAAATCCTTCTAAAGCAGCAGTGAGCAGTCCCTAAGTCACAGCTTCTTGTAGCTGGATACCAAAGCTACCACAGCTAGTCTTTTCAGGAAAAGAAAAGTCTAGAAAAGAAAAGTTCCAGAAAAGACTCAACGCTATCAGCTTCTGACATCAGGTCTCTGATGTTCTAGAGTAGGACTGGAAGGTATAGTGGGGAAAGCGCTCTCTGTATTCCCCAGTGCAAAGGAACCCTCATACTGAGATGTACCATGAGAATACCATTAAGGGCTTTTCTTCATAGCTGTAATGTCACTTTTGGGGGTTGTTTCTTTTATTTCATGATGATCTGGTAATCAAAAACTAGAAATAAAGGTCATAAAATATTGTTTTCTTTACCCAGACCTGGAATAGAGGATCTTTTAAAATATAGAGATTGGAGGGGAGAATGGACAGGACATTTGATAAGACCAGTAACACTCTTCTGGATATAATCTTCACGTAGACAACCTGTCAACCATACAATCAGTTGTTCAGAAATTATGTGTTTATTTAAAAAAAGAGCAAACACATCAGGTGATGGAAACATCGTCATAGATGAGGCACTGTGTCTGATTTCAAGGAATAAGCACATACATGTTCAAGAAATTAATTAAACTGCTAAGAACAATATAGCCATAACATAGGCTTCTCAGAGGAGACCATGTCTAATTTCATTTTGAAAAAAAAAAAAAAAGACAGACATGTGCCCAGGAGCTGTGTGCTCTGATGCATGAGACAAAATGGACTGAGAAACTGCTGAAGAGATCAGGTTTTATCAGGTGTCCAAACTCCAGTACAGGTCATAACCCATTAGGATGGCGTCTGAGCTCCATTGAAGAGTTTCCATATGACGTGTGAACAGAATAGAAAACCTCATATGTGAAAACCAGAGTACCCAGGGAGCTCCTGGGGAAATAAAATCAAATGGTGGCCATTCTCCTGAAGAAGGTTATTCAACATTCTGGAAGGTGTCATGTGGATGAAGACAAATAGGTCTTATTCAGAAACTGGTCCTGTCAAGTAGAAGAAGAGAATAAAAGCAAGTAAGAAACTCTAACCACTGTTTCCAAATTAGCATCTCATGAAACACATAGAAAAAATATTCAACAAGAAGAAATTTGGGGTCAAATTTTTTGGACAGTGCAGAGGTGTAAAAGTCTTGTGTCTGCAGAGCTCATCTGTGACTTTATCTCGGTCGGATATTGTGAGATCTCAGTAAGTGGATATAAGAATGTGTATGTTCAGCGAGCATGTGCTGTGCAACTATAAAATGTGAGGTACTGTCACAGGTAACTATCAGAAAAAAAAAATACCAAATCTCCCGTCTCAAGTGCAGCTAGGCAAAGAGGCAACATGAAGCAAATATTAAATACACACTTCCCGCCTGACTGGTCCACAGAACTTCAGCATCACACAGAACCCTGTCATGTTTGTACTTCTTGAAACACATTGGGAAGGACTGAGCGGGAAGGATTCCGTTTGTCATGAGACTGTGTAAGCTGATGGGCGGTATCTGCAGCCGTGCTGTGAAGGGAGAGTGTGCGTACCTTTGCTCCCTTCGCTCTGGGTCTCGTCTCCTTTATGTTTCCACCAATTCCTCTCTTCCCTATCAGCCTCCGTCCCGGATTTATAACTTTTGCTTTTGTTGTGTGACCTATTTAGTTTAACCTGTGTTATTTGTGTGACTGTAGGATTGGAACTGCACACTGGACTCTGTTGGGGCCACCAGTGGGTAGTCGAGGCCGTTGACTCCTCCTCTCCTGCATCAGTACAAAGAGTTCAGCGGAGGGGAGCGGGGACCTAAGGGGACCTTCTTCAGTCTACAGCTGGTTGTTCATGCACCCTGTAGAGTAGTATCAAACAATGCTATGGCCATCCAGGAAGTGACAGGGCCTGGAGAGAATCAGAGCTAAAGTAGGTCCAAAGGAAAAGAATATAATCTCACACACACACACAAAAGTTCATGGCATAAACCAAATAATGACCTTCCCACACCAACTCAAATACAGCTAACAAAGGGCTCCCCAGACTCTGTGATGCTAACTTCCACAACTCACACATTCTCAAGGTAGGCCCTGTCTTCAAAATCGTGGCTGTGGAATGTCTGTTATTCACATCTGGACTTTGGTATGTCTTAAGAACTGTGGGGAAGAGAGTGATTTCAGAGACGCCTGAAGAGAGTATGGATCTCAAAAAGGATAATTCCAGGAATGACAGCATCTGTTGTGCAATGAAAGTCTGACCTAAGAGCTCAACCCAAGCAATAACTGTTCTACTGCTGCTCTGACCTCACTGATATCTAAATCACCAGATAAGGTGAACAGCATCATTTATTTATAGCATCATCTATTTATAGCAGCACAATGATATCTGATTAGCCTGAAATATATTACTACTTTTCCTGAGTTCCCAAATGTCTAGAAACACCAGCTAAAAAATAAGAATACAGAGTATCACTGAATGTTAAATAACATATCACATCTATATTAAAAGTGTACTTGAGTGCATGTGCATCTCATAATCAGATGTGCTGTTAACATTTCCTCCACTTGTGTTTCTTATTCTGTATTCACAATTTGGAGGTCAATTTAAAACTGGAATCATTTGGAAACTTCAGCTCTGTTTTGACCTCATCTCAATCTAGTTCTTACAGCTAGGTGACTTATTAAAAAAAAAAAAAGAAAAAAAGAAAGAAAAATGTTGTGCTATTAAAAATAGCTCATTCTGGTGTGAACGAATGACTCATGTCACATATTCCTAGTTACTCCTTACTCACGGATCAATATAAAGACATAAGTGTCTAGACGACTGGTATTGGCAGCATCAGCCCACTAAGAAGATAGGAGAAAATTCCAGTCTTCTCTGGTATAGAGTATCAAAGATCATCCCAAACTGTAGTCACCCCAAAAGTCATATACCCTGTGCATAGGAGTTCCACAAAGGTAGTATAATTGGCTTGTCTGTTCATTATTTCACTTTGCTTGACCTCTTGAGATGATTTTGTTCCTCCCTGGATTATATGTAGCCTAAATAGAATTGTAGATCTCCACCACAACACTGTGACAGGAGATAGAACTGTCTCCTTCCCAGCTAGTACCTACATCTCCATAGTATTAATAAATGAAAAGGGGGGGGGGGGGTGAGAACAATTTTACTCTCATTGGAAACAAGCACATTGATATCCAGAACCACGTACGGGGCTCTGAGCAGGCAGGACTTCATTGGTCTCTGCCTTGTAAAAGTGGTCAATGACTTAGAATCCTCTGACCAGCAACGAACAAAATTCACCCCAAGTTTCCAAGGCCTTTTATAGGTTAGCATCAGTTCCTGATGACATTGTTCATCGGCTCTTAGAAGCTTGAGAAGAAATAAAGGCAAAATAGAAAACTTACCTAATCACTTGTGTTCATCTGGGACATAGCTCAATAACAGAGTGTTTACCCGATGTGTGCAGGGTGCTGTTTGATCCTCAGCTTCACCAGAAAGCAGTTAACAGTTAATTAATTAATTCAATGTGATCTAAGGCTTATCTCTGATTCCAAGACTGTCGTCTTGTTGGGAAAAGAATTTCGAGCCCTTCTTTTTATGAAATAATGGTGCTTGTCTTTTTGAGTTGATTTAATGTTAATCTTCCATCGTGTACATGTGCCCTAAAGCTGCACTTGTGAGCAACACTGCTACTGTAACAAATCCGTCCTCCAAAACATGTTTTGAACCTTGCGTGCCCTGTGAATCCTGGAGTGTTCAGACATGATGGGTTAGTAGAGTGGATATGCTTGATTTAATCAATTCTGAGGAGCATCCTGGTATCTTTCAGCCATAATGAACGTCCAGAAAGGGACAACCTGAGTATCCCTCTCATTTCCTCTCCAAGGCAGAAAAATAAGTTATGTCCAAACTACATAGGAAGAATTGCTGCCTATGAAACCAAATGGGAGATTCCCCTGAGAGAAAACCATTTCTGCTTCTTTGGCTGCATAACCACATTGCTTCTTGGGAAATCAAGCCCTCTGGACCCTGTTGTCCAATTTTCTGCAACATTGGTCTCTGCTCCCTTCAAAGGACTATATGACTTCAAAGAGGCCAGCCCATGACTCCAGTTCAGACCCTAAAGTCAGTGGGTTCATCTCAGATTTGAGAAAGTTATAGCTCTTTTGAGAAAGTCAAGTCTCTCTGAGGTGATTGATGCGTGAAAGATGGGGGCCAGAGGATCGTAAAGTTCTCCATCACCCTTCATGTGCTTTCCTGAGATGACCTATAATCTGATGTCAGTCTAGCCTGTGTTCCAAGCATAGCTAAATTAAGAGGCTGGCTGAGCTAAACAGAGGTTGTGGGTTTGAACTTCCTCCTAGATGTACCACAGCCTCTTTCTCCACTCAGGGAAATCCTTGATGGTGGATGGGACTCCTCTGCTCCTCTATCCCTTTAGGCCAACTTATACTTTGATTTAATTTTAAGTTTCCTTTAATAAGCCATCTTAAGTTGGAGCTGTGAGTATTGCATTTGGCTACAGTCAGCCAGTTGATGTTTATCAGCGGTGGTTGAGTCACCAGGAGACGAGATCTCTGACATATCCCCATGAGCCAATGCAATCTCTGCATCCACATCCCCGTGTCCAATTACCAGCCATGGCGGTACGTCTTCCTGCACCTCATGCTGCGTAATCCTGGGAAACAGTGAGATGCTGGAATTGCTCGCATTTTTTTTTTTTTTTTTTTTGCCTAAAGAATATTATACATATATCTATATAGAAATATAGATATATAATGGTTTGTGTTGGAAGAAAACATTCTATGTGTAAAAAAAAAAGATTGTATTAATATTTGTCAAGTTTGAGAAGCAGAGCCTGGCACATATGACTGTCTGTGTCTGAGGGGTGCTTAAAAGGAAAATGCCGATCAGGAAGCATACTGGGTCTGCTCATCACCATTAGGTGAATGACCTCATCAAAATGTGGAATCTGCTCAGTGGGAAGAGATCGTTTTACTGGGCTTTTTGGATACACAGACTTTCTGTTATTTCTTTGGTCCTCTTTCTCTCATACCTGGGATGTGCCTGGTTAGAGAAACTGTGGTGTCTCACATTTCTCAGGCCACAGCTCCCTAAATGCCTCAACCAAAGGAATTCAGCCACACAGAGGGAAGAGATTCCTCCTCTCTGTGTGACATTTTGCCAGGTTGTGTTTCTCAGAAGCAAATGCTAACTGATCACGTATGGTAGGTTCCACTGAATACAGGTGCATGGGATGCTGTGACTGTATGCAATGCAACATTATCTAAAAACAACATTGCATTTCTTTTGGATCCTAAGGGGACTAGCAGGTTTATTGTATTTGCATGTGCTTTCCCTCTAGACTCTGGCTGCCCTAACAAGAAATTCAATAAATCTGCTTCCAAACCATCTCGCACAAGCTTTGCATGTCCAGTCTGGGCCTGAGGAAATTAACAAGAGAATAGAGCATACCATCGACTTGCGGAGTGGCGATAAGTTGAGAAGAGAGCATATCAAGCCATTCTCACTGATGTTTAAAGACTCCAGCCTGGAGCACAAGGTAGAACTGAGTCTCCACGGTGGCTTTTTTTTTTTTCCTTCCTGAAGTAAATAATTGTCAATGTTTGTGGGATTAGAGAGTGCAAGGGCTTGCTTTCTCTGTTCTTCGTTTGGTTTGGTTTGATTGGTTTTTCTCTTGTTATCTTTGAAATAATGAGTGAACTGAAGTCCATGAAGGAAGATGCTCATTAGATAAAGAAAGTCTCTGCATTTGAAGGAAAAGATGCCTAAAGGAACAAAGAGGCCTTGCCTCAGTAAGCATCAAAAGGGTTTCTTCCACTTTGAGACCATAAAGCCAGGCAGTGTTGCTAAGACTTTACGTTCACTTCCACTGTAACCCTGATAGTTGAATATACATGGATTCTTAAAACCGGACGTAAATGTAAGCAGTGAGCCCTGTATCACTCAGATTTTTAAACACCGTCCGATTTTTCAGCTGTCTGCTGGATCAGACTCTATCCTCTATCTGAATCTGATAGTAAACCATAGATTCTGAGTCAAGCTTAACTCCTCCCTTGCTCCTTCCTTTCTGTGTGACCTCTGACAAGAAAAATGACTTCTCTGAGTCTGTATTCCCTTCTGTAAAAGGGGGTCGCTCTACATGTCTCAATCTCAAGTTGTCTAGCTACTTTTTGTTATTGGTATTTTTTTTTTAAGAAAAAAAAACTGTCATGCACTGAAGGAAGAGAGGATTTCTCTTGATTTACTGTTCAGTCTATTGTGGTAAAAAAAAAAAAAAAATCAGGGTGCTTGAAGGAGCTGTTCACATTACCTTCAGGAAGAAAGCAGCAATAAATGCTGGGACCAGCTCCTTGTCACCTTTGTATGTGGTTCAGGAAGCCAGTCCCTGGGGTGGTGCCACCTACAGTTAGGGTGACTATTCCTACTCAAGTAAGTTAATCAATAAAACCCCATGTACATCCACCCAAAGGATAACATTTATAGATAGTCCCTCACAACTTAATCAATAAAGCCCCATGTATGTCTAAAGGATAACATTTGTAGATAGTCCCTCACAGACATGCTCAGAAGCTCCTTTACTAGAAGATTCTGCATCCTGTCAATTTGAAAATCATAAACTATCACACAAGTTATTATGAGAGTCTCCAAGACGATGCCTTGCGTAGGTAAATCATTCAAATATGACAGGCCATCACTGTGCTGGTGACATTCTCTATTTCCTTCTTCTATCCCAGCTTTGTACTGGGGAGAAGCAAAGATAGGTGGAGTTCATTGCTTAAGGGAACCGCCCCCTTTCCCTGCTAAGAGCAGACAGTTCTTCTTTAGCTAAGCACAGGATGTGCTTCACATCTGCAGGAGCCTCCAGCAAGAACAGCAGGGCATTGGCGAGCAAATTTCAGGAGTGTGATACACTACTTCATGAAGCTCCAGTTAACGATTCATTTGAGTTTACTCAGCTGCCTGGGAGATTGTGCTTTCCCCAGTTAGGAGAATTCACAACTGTGTGCGCATGCCCTGTTATAACTGGTACACCTGCCCCGTTCCCAGTGAGTTTCTCTGATCACTACCTCCAACAGCAAACTCTCACATAAATACCTTCAATTCCCAATTCAGATTCCATTGTGTCTATGCACTAAACAAACAGAAAAGAAACATTTTCCTCGCTCAACGTCCCCCCAATATAGCAGGTGTAATTTTCTTATTCATAATATAATTAAGGGCTTACAGGCCTAAATTAAAATCATTTTTGTCTCGTGGATACTCTGCAAGAAGAACTATGACAATGAGCAAAGGGGCTTTTCAGAGAATCTTCCCAATTAGCCTGCATAGACATTATAGTTCAGTCCAGAGGTGAACAAAATCCTTCTTAGCTCATTCTTTTCTAAAAGTGTACTTGCTTCGCTATTGTCCTAACTCCTGCAGACTGCATCATCTAGTATGTTTTAGCTAGCAGTGTCTGCATCTTACTTGCAGCTCCCTGATACTAGAATGAAACTGGATCTATGTCAGGCCAAGCATGTTTGAGTTGCCAGAACAGTTAGAGGGTGGTATTCTGGTACACGTGAGGATTTGCCCATGGATGATCCAGCCATGTGTCTTCTAGCATGTGCTCTGTGGTTCTCAGTGTTGAGGGCAGTATAACATGCTTCTGGAGACATTTAGTGCCCTCTTTTAGGTTCCAGAAACATTCCTCAGTGAGAGCACTCTCAGAACCTCTTTGGAGAGTAAGTTACCGCTGAACAGAGAATATATAATAAGTGGCTTCAGTCACATATCTACAGCAGAAAGTATGAAATGACTAAAACAACAGAATAAAGCAGATGCTATCATGAGATTCAGCATGTGCTTGATCAACAGGGACAGAGAGAAACATTTAAGAAGCCTAGGGGGCTGAGGTTGAGAGTCACTAAGATACAAAGGCCAGTGTTCTTGTTCATATCTCAGTCTCTGTTCAAATTCCTGGGGCTTGCTCCAACCGGTGCTTTTATGTCCACCCTCATCCTTTGTAAACTTTGGATGGAAGAGGCAAAAAACACAAGGGTTTAGGTAGGAAAATGTTCTAAAGCCTTAGCAAAATAAAAGCAGGATTCTGAAAGCATGGTATGCTAAAATCCAAGAATAGCATTGGTATGATATGTAGGCTTATTGCATCCTTAGAGAAAACTTTACTCTCACACTTACAAAGGGAACATTGACCCTTCAAGAGGTTAAGCATTGGTCATAGAATTCCAAAGGCAAGAGCTGTATTTTATTGATTCTAGGGAATCAACCATCGATTCAGTGATACTGTTTTCTATGTATCATTCAGATATAAAAAAGCTACATGATACTAGGAATTTATAAGAATCATGCACAACACACACATGCACATGTACACATACACACACACACACACACACACACAGAGAGAGAGAGAGAGAGAGAGAGAGAGAGAGAGAGAGAGAGAGAGAGAGAGAGAGCGAGCGCTGGGCTAGCACAGTCAGAGTAATGATGACCAGGAAATAAAATCCACCCAATACATAGAGCAATGAGGAACCCACATACCTAATCCTCACAGTGAGAAAAAAAATGGAAAAATGCCTCAAGAGCTAAATTTCAAATAAATCTATAGAGGTTCACCCCCAAATTCAGTCTGGATAAAAAGACCTCAAGCAGAATTTAAAGCAGCCGTGGTTGATACTGCCACCTGGTGGCTTGAATTAACAATCACATGCCTCCCTGGACCTAGAAAAAATGTCCAGCTTTCAAAATTCCCAAGAGAGCAAAAGGCACCCTGATTTCAGAGGTGTCTAAGAGCTCATGCTACCTAACATTTACATTTTAAGTAAAAATGTGCATATTTTAGCATTTATAAATATCTAGAGTATTTATAATTGCAAAACCTCTTTTGATCATAAAAGCATGCTCTCTGAAAGGAAAATAGAAATGAGAACATTGATTGTACCCTTGCAATTTTGTACGGAAGGAAAGGTTCCACTCTGCTTAGGCAACAGAAATAAGCAGGAATGAGAATTAGCTTCCTGCCTTTATGAGTTACCCACAGAGCACAAAGCTCCATTGGAATGTATAGACATGCCGTTCAGACATTGCTTGGTCATAACTTAGAAGAACTGATATGTCTATCAACATATCATGTGCAACCAGTATCATGTGATCAACAGTATCATGTGCAACCAGGGTTTTATATACTTTGTAGTGTTACATAAGTACTCGTTGAATGAATAAGAAAAATGTACAAACAGCTAGAAAAATGGCTCAGTGGGCAAAGCACTTGTCACACAAGTGGGGGGACTTGAAGTGAAATCCCCAGAATCTACAGAAAGCCAAACATGATAACAGGCATCTCTAATTCCAATGCTTGTGGGCAAGACGGGAGCTGTAGACAAGAGCATCCGCAGAAACTTTAAAGCCAACAGCCTGGTTATGGAGTGGCAAACAGAATAGACACTTAAACAAGAGAAAAGTGAAGACCTACACCCAATATTGCCCTTTAATTTGCACACAGACATACAAGCACACATAACATAGAAACACATAGACACACACAAAACAAGAAAATGAAAAAGGACCTCGGGTACAATGATGGAGGAAGATGGCCGCACTTCCCACCATTTGTCTCAGGATGTATTTTACAAATGATAAACTAGAAAACATGAGTGGGCTTTGATCTTACCTTGTTTGGTAGATTTTTTTCAGGAGGAGAAACTAAATTCTCCTTGACCCCCCACTTGGGAATTCATTGTGGAGAACTTCTCTTCTGCTGCAACCTCCAGGAATGCTTTAGACTAGGCTCCAGAACACTGTGCTACACTTACCTTCTCTGTTTCTTGGCTTCCTCATCTGTGGAATCAGTAGCCTGGACAGGTCTTCACCTTCTCTAGCAACTTCACCAACTACAATGTGTTCTGAAGGCGTTGGTTTTCCAAGCACAATCCATGTGCGCCCCCTCCGAAGCCACTGTTTTCATTCTCGTAAATGACCCATAATGCATTTCCTGTGACAAGCCATGGCACACAAGACCTGTTCTTGGCCAGGTTACAACCCGTGCTTCTCAATGTTTTCACTTGCCAGCAAATTCATGAGGACTCTCTGGGGAGAGCCCTGGGTGGGGGAAGAGGGCTCAATTATCAAAGGTCCAATATTTCATAGGGAAATTGAACTATTTTTTTAGTAAGGCTAAGTATTTTCCAGTGGGGCTTAGAGATCCTGTGGACCAGAAAAAGTTAGAAACGCAGAAAAAAAGATGTAGAAATGAAACAGGATTGTTAAGTGCTACTGGTGAGATTAGGTTTTTCTCACACAAAATAATCCATTTGTCCTGGAAAACGGGCTCAGTAAATACGGCACTTGCTTACATGGGTTAAGATCTGAGTTCTGATTCACGGAACTTGTGCAGAGCACAGCACGTGGCTCAGTGCTACAGTGAAGTGAAAGGCAGAGGCAGAAGGGTGTCCAGCATTTTGTGGCCCTCCAAGTGTGGTATACAGCATGAGATCCTGTTTAAAATAAGGCAGAGGATGAGGACTGACACCAAACGTTGTGCTCATGCTCAGATTTCCACGCGTGTCATAGCACATGCATGTCCACACTCATGCACTTACATACATCACACACAAAAATAATAATACTGACGTGTTTTCAGTAACAAAGTTTCATACTAAATATGTGAGGAAATAAAGAAAATGAAATCTTTCTTGGTCTTTCAACATATTAACATTTTAGCATCTAGCCACCATGGCCCTTAAGGAATATTTGCCTACGTGTTTATTTGTGAGATTTTGTAAAGCATAATAGGTAGAAGCAGTTCTAATCATTCTGTGCTTGAGTCATTTTTCACGTTGCTGTTTAGTTAAGACAATAATGTTAATAGCTGCATGGTGTCCCATTGTATGTTTAAACTATTTTTTTTTTATTTTCAGTTTTTCACTACTGTAAGTTTCCAACTGTCTCCATAGCTATCCTCATAATTAAACATATTCATGCTTAGTCTTTGCTTAGGGTGAGATCCTTAATGATATCAAAAGATGTACATCTAAAGTATTGTATATATAGTCGGAAATTTCTCTGAAAATTGATAACTATACTTCCTTAAAATCATCAATTTTTTAGAAAGAAAACATCTCCTTATTGCTTATTTTAAATATTAGTTGTGACTAGGGTTGGAGGTCTTTCTGTACTCCTCTGGTCTTCAGCTTTTGCCTTTGGGCGATGCCCTTTGTTTTAACTCCCTTTTATTAAGGCACTCACATTTGCTTTGGAAGTTGTGAGGCTTCATTATCCAATGGGGAACTTACCCTTTTGGGGGTCACCCATCTTGCTCCTTTCTGTTTCTAGAGTTCTTTCAGGACAGTAGTGTGTCTCAACTTCTACTCCTCATTCACCACTGGGACAAGACTCGCTCTGAGTGAAGTTTAGGAAGGAGATGGCAGGTGATTCTGATTACAGGCAAATGTCTCCAGTCATAGAAACTGAAACAAGACCTTTAAAACCTTGGGAGAGTTGACTAGCATGGGCACTTACTTGGAAGAACTGAATGTAGTGTTCCTGAAGCCATGGCACTGCCTTAGGATGGGGCAAGTTCTTCATGTTGAGTAAAAATAAGACTGTTACTATACATCCTGTAATAGGTTGGACATTTTGACCTCTGGCATTGGCCTTTTAGTGGGTGAGGCATTAAAATAAAATCATCTCAATGAAAATCAGATTTTCTTTCTTCTTCCAATTCTGATGTCATCTGTGTGATTCTGAAACTGTCGTTAAGAAAGCCTCTTTCTCAGCCGGGCGGTGGTGGCGCATGCCTTTAACCCCAGCACTTGGGAGGCAGAGACAGGCATATTTCTGAGTTCAAGGCCAGCCTGGTCTACAGAGTGAGTTCCAGGACAGCCAGGGCTACACAGAGAAACCCTGTCTCGAAAAACAAAAACAAAACAAAACAAAAAAGCCTCTTTCAATCTCTCTTTTCAGTCTGTAGACTGCAGAGTTGCAGAGTTGCCTTGTGACCCTGTATAAAATGCAAGTGCCTGCTGGTCAACTGCCCTTAAGATGCTGATTTTGCAAGGGAATGTGTATTTTAAAACACATTCTTGGAGAATTTTGTTGTTTTTTTTTTAATTTTTAGCCATATTTCTTTGTCATTTGGCTGAGTGGACACAACTGAGACCAGCTCATATCAAAAGGTCCCTAGGTCAACTTGAGCCAATATGGATTCTGACAGCTTCTGTAAGGCTTACAGTGGTATCATGAGAAAAAAAAAAAAAAAAAAAGACCTGAATCAAATTCCACTTTGGAAATAAAATCAGGCAACACGAGTTACATGTTATTCTACAATAGCAGAGACAGACAGACAGGTTAAGAGTCTCTAGTCAGTCCAATGGACTTTTCTGGACTCATGCAAAACTCCTTATTTTGTTCAAAAATATTCAATCTTCATTTTTAAAAAGAAAAATAAGAAAAATCATAGAGCTGATCACATAGTAAATATAATTTGGGCCCAGTTTTTGTCAGTAGGACTTATAAAACAAGACAAAGAATTTGATCTCACTGACATGATCAACTGCCCATAGGGGTTAGTGTGAAAATTAAGGGCTGGCAAGATGACTCATAGGTAAAGACACTAGCTGTGCAAGGATGAGAGCCTGAGTTTGGGACCCTGGAATCTACATAAAATCTGGACACTCATTGAAGCATCTGTCATTCCACCACACTTCTTCAGGGAGATGAGAACAGAGAAAGGATAATACTTAGAGCTTCTTGGCCAACTATTGGACCAGGTAGACTGGCATATCGAGCTGGGTAGGGGGCAGGTAACTGACATCACACACTATATATTTGGATAAACGAAATATTTTTCTTATGCCAATCTAAAACTGGATGATAAACCTTAACAATAAACTTTGCAATTCTAGAACTTTGTAAAGAAACTTTTTAACAAAAACAAACAAACAAACAGTGGGATGTCTTAATATGTCCTGTATCCTAAAGTACCACAATTCCAACCTCTATTCGTTTAATCTGGCACAGACTTATCACTCATTAAGTGAAGTACTCCCATGATGCCTCTGGCTCATTGGAGCAGACACATTGGCTGCCTTGGCACCTAGGATATTGTCTCAAGAAGAAGAAAGACAGGCTCCTTATTCAAGGGCATCCTTTGTTTGAATAGGTACCAATGTTGTGTCTTTTCCTATGAGATCAAGCCATTCACGGGTTTTGATCTTTTTCACACAAGGGTTTCTTCATGTTCCCACAAAAATTGTCTTTCTAGCCTCCCTTCTTATAGCAAGTCCATCTGCCATGACTCAGAGCACTTAATCTGTTGAGTCCATGCTGTTTGTCTGTGTTCCACTAGCCATCCTGTTCTTAGCACTGGAGAAAGACGGAAAACCACAGCTTCTGTTCTCATGGAATTTGCACTCGCCCTTGTGATCTTGGTGCAGTCACTGACCTTCCCATCCTAAAAAATGGTATCAGTGCCCATGTGCTGTGAGGCTGTTGTGCAGAGGAAATCCACTAAATGTTTATGTGCCTCAGAGGCTGCAGTAAACTTCTACTAGGGTAGCAGTCTTAAAGGAGACATACTCACCTATCACCTTCATGTCAGGCTCTATCTTAAGCATTTTATACTTGTCACCTCATGTATTGTTGCAGCTTCCTTTGTGTAGGTGCTAGTTTCACTACTTGACAGGTGTGAGGCTCAGAAAATATGAGTACCTTTTCCAAGGCAGCATAGATGGGATTCAAATCTCTCTCCGTATGTCTCCTAATCCCAGACTACCATTAATACAGCAGCAAAATCCTACAGTTTCATTGTGCCTGCTTTCCATGCCATTAGAATATTTCTGTGATGTTGGTGGTTAAGGATATGATACAGGGAAGTGATTATTTAGCAATTCATGTGGCAAAGACCTTGAAGGGAGGAAAAGAGTAAAAAGTATTTAAAGGAAGGGAAAGAGTACAATGTAAACTCATAATCATTTATTTGAGCCTTTACCCACCCACTACACAGATGCATGTGCACACCCATATACAAATAATCCATCACATGGTTTTGCCACCACAGGAAAACACTGAGAAAGACTGACTCACAGTAGGGCAGCTGTATCACCCTAGGTCTGTAGGTACGTGTGTCCATCAAATAAGTGAATAAATAAATACATGGAATACATTTCCTCTCACAACAGTGGGGATAGAAGCAATCCTGAGCTCGATACTCGGAAGGTGGGGGAAAAAGGTTACCGATCAAGAATTTCTTACATAATTGAATGGCTTGAAAAAGCACAAAAAAAGGAAAAGGTAGCTCTTAAAAATACTCAAGGCACGTGAAGTTACGTTGGGGGAAAATTCACATTTTATACATGAATCAGCTATGAGATCTTGCTCGTTTCTATTTAATAAAGACTATTGTAGTTTTCATGACATGAAACAAGGTCTAAGCTGAATGCTTTCAAAAAATTATATAATGTTACTATTTCCTGCTACATAATAGTTACTATTTACCATCCAAGGACCTCTTTAGATAATGCTTTGTCTGAGTAAAATTGATATTTTACATGTGTTCAGAATTTCTCTCAAGTGTCTGTGCTCTTCAAAAGTTATGTGGAGGGTTAACAGGTTTTACTAAAATTGTCCCAGACACTTCAAAATGTTTCCTCCGACTATAGCCTCTCAAGTTACCATGACTGAAATAGGGAGGAATTTGACCAAGAGGGCTTGAAAAATGAATAACTCACTGGTGGGTTCTGATGTTGGCTTCTAAAACAAGTCATAAGCAGCGTGCACATCTTTCTTAGAGATGATCAGAATTTTTTGCATCGTTCCATTCCTTATTCACAGGTTGAAACTTGGAGCTTGAGTCAAATGGTCTCAGATGTTGTTTTTACATTTTTCTAAATCAGACACATCCTCATCATCCTCATAATCTCATTTTGAACGTTATTTTGAAGGAATCGTTCTCTTGTAACATCTGGTTTCTCTTAGGGATTTTTTCTTTTTCCTGTCCTAGTAAGTCTTAAAACAGTAGGAGTATTTAGGTCTCCTTCTTCATGTATGAATGACAAGTTTCAAAGAGGCTCAGAGAAGAAACCCAGCCCTTATTCAGATGCAGTTTTATAGGATTCCCCATACTCTTCATGCCTTACAAAACATTGCAATTTGTACCAGCCTCTAGGCGATCAAATAATTTCAAGGGCCATTTCACTTGTGTGTTTTTATTAGGCCAATTAGCCATTTCTACTCCTACAAAATTAGTGCTTTCAGAGTGATAAATACCAATTCTGCCTACAATAATATGACACAGAATGATAGAATTGAGAAGCTTTCATCCCAAAGGTCATTAACCCACCCCTTCATAATGAAGCATCATTGTCTGCAACCAGGGCCTTCCAATCAAAGGACATAAAAGAGATACCATTCTCTTGGTTTTACAATGGCTTGTGCAGTGGTCAGTCCAATTCCCTACCAAGGATGCTACCACTTACAGTTTATAGATGGAAAGTAGTGTGGCTTATACATCTGTCTTATACATCTGACACAGTTTATCTCAGATACATGTTACCACGTTTCTTTGTGAGTCATCAAAACATAAAAATTCACACCTTCACTCTCTAACATCAAGTTGCTTGAAAGAAGTGAGGAGGTACAAGATTCTGCAATAGTCACTTGTAAAATTGTTCTATTAGATGAGAAAAAAAGAGAAAAAAGAGAAATATATTTTAAAGCCTAAATTTTATGTTACATTAGATTCCTGTTTTGTTTTGTTGTGGTTATTCCATTTGTACAAATAATGGAATGTAGGCATATTCTAGGCCAATACCATAAAATATGATACACGAGCTTAACAGTAGTAGAGGTGAAATTATTTAATTCTTATATACAGAATTCATAGATTGTCCTGACTGACAATCTCCTTAAATTTAACAAGGTGTTCATTTAGACTAATTAAATATGTGTGAAAAAATCCTCTTTTTGTCACACTAGTTTTATCCAAAAAATGAAATTTAAAAACAAACAAACAAAAAAAACCACAGAAGTTCATTTATCCTATAACTAGGAGAGTCTAGGACTGGGACAATGCTTATTTCTGGGCAACATTACTGAGAAATGTTAACAGTAAAACAAAGGCAATAAACATAACCACCTCATTTATGAGATTATCATATTCCTCATAACTAGTCACAAAGTGCATAGTTCAACTTTGAAGAGTTAGTTTCCCCATTACTTTTATTGGACGTACCCTCCACGCCATGTAGAGATGTAAAAGTGTAGCCAGCTCTCTTGTTTCTGTATTGGAGATGAAGAGTCCTGATGAGTAGAATACTTTCCTTCCTCCTCACTAAACAATTATTTTCAAGACCATCTCAAGGACAGAGACAGAGAAGGAAAGAGGCACTACCCATGATACCTGCAGCTAGCTTCACTGACCATCCCTCTATGGATGAAGAATCTGGAATGGGCTTTTCTTCCACATGATCATGTAACCACGCTTGGATTTCTCACGTTTTTGTTATGAATCTAGAACCCATTGACCCTCATGACTGACTAATTCTAGGGATACCACCTCATTAGACTTTGGGGCCAACAACTACAGACATAAACAAAATGCAACACATCTTCCTTAAGCATTGCCTGCGGAAGATACTACTTTGAATGCTTGCTACATATGAACTCACTTTTTTTTCCATAAAACCTCGTGTGTGGCTCCTATGCCCCTCATTTTTTATGTAACAGGAGTGAAATATATAAAGCCTAGTAGATATGCCCCGAATTCCGTAGCCAGAAGGTATAGAAGCTGAGATTCAAAGGCAGTAGTTGTGTTCTAGATCACTCCATGCTCACAGTGAAATACAGAAATATTAGGGTGGTCAAATGAGGACAGAACAAAGGTGAAACAAAGAATGTCTAATTCTGGAAAACAGAAGCATATAACAAACCTGACACAGCCGTACACCCAAGTAGTCAAACCCTCACAAGTCAAAATGAAGTTTGGTGAATCAGTGCTCAGCCTAGATAATGTAACATCCTGACACAATTAGGAATTTTCTTTTCATAAGCCTTCTTTCCTTGTATTTCAAAGTCACAATGCATTCTGAAACCCAGCATTCCATGTTTGATTGACATCAAAAGCACAGATTTTTCTTTTTGTGGCTGTGCAAGGGACTGAAACTCAAACATGAAAATAATAGGATGGTTTAGCATTGCAAACCTTACATGTCCCATTTGTAAGAAAAGATAAGTGAAGTTCAAAGAAATTGGTTTTATTCATAGAGAAATCCTCACAGACCTGGAGAGAACGTAAGCCTCCCTATGTGATTCTACCAGGTTGCTATTTGAAGAAAATGACAAGCACAAAACTTTTAGCAACTGTAGTTGGGACCAATGATGGAGGTGCAATTGTTCAAATGTCATCAGCAAGAAATGTTCAGGAGAGGAGTCACTAGGACTGTTTGGTATCTATAGGGAGAACTACTCTCCCAGTAAGACAAGGCCAGTAAAAGGGAAAGAAACCTTACATAAGAGGAAAAGCTTAAATTTAGGCACTAGAGCATTTAAGCAGAGTGTTTGTGATGTGGGATGCCCTGCACAGGCTTAAAGACAGAAAACGTGCTTCCCTGACACAACAGAGGTGGCCACCCAATGGCAATCAGCAGACATTTGAGTATATGTGAGGGATGCTACAGAAAGGATCCTAGAATTAGGAAGATGATAGTCTAATCATAAGTTCAAGAGGCTGGCTGCTGCTGCTGCTGCTGCTGCTGCTGCTGCTGCTGCTGCTGCTGCTGCTGCTGCTGGTGGTGGTGGTGGTGGTGGTGGTAATGGCGAAAACGAAGGATTAAATGCACTGAGGATTGTGAATGGTGTTTGTAAAAGCTCAGTATTGAGTCTAGATAATCAAACTGGTATCAGTGAACCAATTAAAAATTAAGTTGTGTGTAAGCCGCTATCATAAGGAACTCAGTCAGTTATCTTCCTTTGCATTATGTTTTGTGGCTAATCCATTTTGACCTGTGTGGGTCATTCAGATTGTCCCTGGTCCTAGGTAGCACTATTGGTATTTACTAATAACATGGATTTTCTAAAGTTTTTTTTTTTTTAGGAGAGGGGGGTGGCTTATGGTGATTCTTCAGATCCCCTCCAGATGCCAAGCAGATTGTCAGAAGCTGAATACAAGCCTTGGTGCTTGGGAATGAAAAAGTCATTGCTCTGCAACAGCAATGGGTGTGGTCTCTGTGTAACACCGCACATCCCGCAGGTTGCTCGCCAGCTACTGGTCTTTCCCAAAACCTTAGCCATGACTCAGAGCAATAAATTCCAATATACAATCTAAGCCACACCCAGCAGTCAACATCGGTTTCAAAATCCCATAACTGTTACTTCAAACTACTAGTCCAATAAAATGGGCTGATCTTGTTATCTCATGGATCTGACTTAAATCTTATTGTTTATTGTGAACGGAGAGCCTAGAGGTTGCGAGAGAAACACTGATCAGCTAACTAGGTGAAGTGACTCTGAAATTGAAACCAAAGATTACAAATTTGTAATGCCAGGCTTAGCTTTGTGCCTCCCTCCCTCATTCCAAAATAAGACAATCTGCATTCTATGTGGTCCACAGCAATTCACTAGATTTCTATGTCAGTAAGGCAAAATGAGAGAGCTGGATAAACCTTATTCTAATGTCTCCCACCATTTTAATCCCTCTGTGCCTCCTTCTAAAATATTATTACATGGCTTAGTGACTCTACAGGGGTTCGGGAGATGAGGCAGCAGTGAGGCAAGCACAAATCTATGAACTCTGAGGAGCTTTTAGGTCAACTATGAAACTAATGAGCACTCTGAATAATCAAATAAAGTTACCAGCATTCCCCATGGCTGCCTAGAATGGTCCAACATAATTGTCTATCTGCCTTGATTTATCTTCAGTGCGACAAGATGCAACAACACTGGCGATCTTGTGGGCTTCTTTAAGATTCTGTGAAGTTATTCTTCATGGTTCTTATTTAGAAGAAAGTGGATTCACTGGTAAAACATTTGCCCATGTCCCCACACCTAACAAGAAATAGAGCACTGTCCTTATATAACTTCAGTTTGCTAATGAAGGAAGTCCACATGAGCTTGATCTGCACCATTCATGATGAGGGCTCTTCTGCTCTGTTAAGTGATAGAATCTCATGGGGCAGGAGCTGGATAAGCTCATGAACCCTTGCAGGTCTCTTACTAGGGAAAAGATGTATTAATTCCTGGCATTTCAGAGGAAAATTGATGGGAATGACAAATAGCCTGCCCTGTGAAGATTTTAGATTAAACAGCTGGTATCCTGGCAATTTTTTTCAAAAAGATATTGCATTGTTGCTTCTTGCTGTTTTTTTTTTCCTTACCTCAATCTGATGAAATGTATCTCCTCCAAAACTTCAATTATGCTACAAAGTAATTGATTCTACTTTTTTAAAATTACAGTATTCTCAAATGAGGGATGAAGTATTCAAGTCAAACTTGGTCTGTGCGTTTATCGTTCTTCTGTTTATCACTGCGATTCAAAGTTTGCTTCCTTCTTCGAGGTAAGTACAAAAGGACTAAGATAGCAGCCGAAAACACCTCTGTGAGGTGATGAGTCTTTGCCTGGAGTCATTCATCTCACCTGTTCAAAAGTTGAGAGTTTAATATGACTGGTTCCATGACCTAGACCTGGGCACTTTGACAATTCTGAGTCTACTTGGACTGCCTTACCATGCATAATATTCTTATCACTCTGCCTAAACTAAAATTTTTCCCAATATTAGTAAAATAATAGCCAAACTGGAATAGTCTGCATTCCCATTGACACGTCACCCAGGAATTCAGGAAGCAATGAACTATAAGAGTGTCAATCACTTGTTAGTTTATCCACATGCGCCCTTCATACTTGTAGTATCACTTCTAGGTCAGCAAAGTCAACATTACAAACACATGTTGGCCAGTCACTTACAAATGCTTTAAATACTCGATGTGATAATAAATGTTTAAAAACTCGATGTGATGAGCTCTCCGGTAGCTACTATCAATGTTATCTTTATAAAGAGGGGAGACTCAAGGCTCAAAGTGCTGAAATGGGTTTCCCATTTAAAATATCATAGCCTTAGTTCAAACACAGAATGTCTAGTTCCACAGCAAGTGTTCCTAACAAAGGTTAGGGTAGGAATGGTACAAGATAAGCCTTGTGACCGTGATATTGTTTATCTATTTGATTTGTTTTAAAGACATCTGGAAAATTGGAAAAGCATATTTCTAGGTGTATCTGTGAGAGTGTTTCCTGAGATAACTGACATGTGGGTTGGTGGACTGAATAGAGAAGACCCACTCTAAATATAAGCAGCACCATCTAATAGACAAGACTGAGACCTTCATCAAATAAAAAGCAGAAAGAGCCAGCTCATATTACCATACATTTAATTAATGTAAAGTTGTGTTTATTCCTGTTGCTATGGATCTCAAGCCTCAGATTCTCAAGTCTTTGAACATGAACTTGAACTTTTTAGGGTATCCCAGGCTAACCCCTGTCCAGGGCTGCACCATTGATACCTATTATTCTGAACAGTTCATTGGCTAAATAGATAATGGTTTCTCTGGTTTTCCAATCCACAGACAGCCACTGTGGAAAAATCCACCCTCTCTTATTGTCTTAGTTATGGTTTCTATTGCTGTGAATTGACACCATGGCCAAGGCAACTCTTATAAAAGAAAACATTTAATTGGGAGTGACTTACCATTTCAGAGGTTCAGTCCATTATCATCATGGCAGGAAGCATGGCAGCATTCAAACAGACATGATGCAGGAGGAGCCAAGAGTTCTACATCTTGATTAGAAGGCAGCCAGCAGGAGACTATCTTCCGCAGGCATCCAGGAGGAGGATCTTCTTCAGCATTGGGTGGAGCCTAAGCATGGGAGGAGACCTTCAAAGTCCACATCCACAGTGACACACTTCCTCCAACAAGGCCTCCAATACAACTTCCTCCAATAAGGCCACACCTCCTAATAATGTCACTTCCCATGGGCCAAGCTTATTCAAACCACCACACCTACTATAAGATAATCTAATACAACTCCTATTACAATCACACATTTTTTTCTCTTCTTCTGGAGACACCTGACTGATAAATAAGACTGGAATATTTTGCTCTGAATAAAAAAAAAACTTCAAACATTGCTAGAGTCATGTTAGAAGGCATCAAAGGTCACTTAAAAGGCTACCAATGTCATAAGATGGGGGAGTTCTAGCATTAGGATGAATAACTACTAAGACATTCAATAAAAGCCTAGATATTCTGTTGATTGATTCTCATAAGTTCACAATGTATTTTAAAAGCATAAGCAGATGAAAAAATGAGAAATATTTTCCATATCCTCTATATAAACTGTACCACAAGATAAGCCAGTTAATCAAAGAGAAAAAACCATCATATAAAGTATTCTGAATTTTAAAACATTAAGGAAATGATATAACAAAGATATCACCATCGTCCAATCCCTAGTGAGTTAATTAATGGATAAGGAACTATATGTACCTCAAAGAATGGGATCAGACCAAACGGGAGATACAACCACATCATCTGATGGAAAGACCTGAGAAGGAGCAGAAAAGGGAAGTCAGACTTGATATCCCGACTCCTTAGATTGGAGAAAACACCCGGAACTTTCTCAGCAGCTGAATAAAAGAAGCCCCTGATCTTGGCTTCCCAGTGCGTCTTACAGCTGCAATACAGCCACCATTCCCACCTTAATATTTTTGTGACCGGGAGTACATAACCATGGAACAAACTGCCAAACTGACCTCTGACCAGGAAGCCTTCACATTGTGGAAACTGAATGGCTCATTCACCTTCAAGACAGCAGAGCCTTCTTTATGCTTGCTGGTTTCCTTCCAACAGATTTTGCTACTGATTGATGCTTTGCAATGACACATAGTGGGCGACACTCCTTTATACTTATGTAATGATTATTTTAAGAGATGAAGTAATCTTTGCTCATATGGCTACAGCTAATTCCTTGTCCTTAAAGAAAAAAATTAATAGACTCTGGCGAAGGCAGACTATGCTAGCCCAGTTCTTTGCTTTAGTGTTTACATGTTCACAGATATTTCTTTTCCAGAAAGGTAAACTAAAAAAAAAAGACTAGAAAATATTTTAAATACCTTTTAAGAATATAGAAACTATGTGCTTTATTTTAATGAAAGAAAGAGAGAGAGGGGGAGGGATGAAAAGACAAGGGGAGGAAAGTGAGAAGGAGGGAAAGAGAACACTCAGAGAGGGAGAGTAGGAATATTAGAAATTACTGATTTGACCATTTTCAGTGCAACATACAAAATGTTTTCTACTGTGTATTTAACTTCTTTGACACTTAAATTTCCTCATCTACATAATGGAAATTATAAGGGGTAGAAAGTATGCTTAGTGGGTAGGAGCATGTACTGCTTATGCATAAGACTCAAGGTTGGCCCCCAGCACCTATGTCAAACAACTCACAATTACCTGTGACTCCAGCACTGAGGGATCTAAAACTCTCTTCTGGAGTCATACCTGCATGTGTACACACACACACACACACTTAAAAACAAAATAAGTATTTTCAAGATATTTTCAAGAATGAGAATAAAAGTATCCTCTTCTTGGGACTGCCATATGTAAATAAATCAATCATGTCCATTTGGAGGCAATTCACGTTCCTTTCTACTTCCCAAATCACACAATACACATTTGTTGAAAGAGCTAAGAATGCTGACCTCTCAGATTTGCTTCAGTATCGAGTGTGCAGTTGCGTTCACCAGCTCTTTGCAGGTTCTGAAGTGTCATGCCAATGTCCTCTTTGGGTGTGATCTGAGGTTCTAAATCCTACTGAACCGCAAGCTGCTGTGGGCCGTTCACTCCTCTGCACTGATCTTGCCTCTCCAGCAAATGTCACACTGTACTACCAACCCAACCTGTATTTTAAATGCAGACTCCAGAGAATAATTAGGCCTTAATTCTAGAGAGGACTCGGATAAAGCTGTTTACAAATCCCTTGCCATTCTTTTTGAGATTCGATTTCAGAAATGAAAGGTTTCCTTGCCTCTCATAACCAGCAACAATGCACAAGCAAATTCAGAACCCCTGGATGCCTGAATGGCTCTATAATTAGATGGAATTTTCAGTCTGATGCTATAATGTTTATGTATGCCGAAAACAAGTGAGCACTGGGGGACTGCAGTAAAGACTCTAGGAGGAATTCTATGTGTAGCACCAGCCCCAGCTAAGAAAGCCTATCCTATAGTGAATACTCTTCATACATACCCTTAAATACCTTTAATAACCTAAACTTTGCCATGAAGAGAAATAGAATGTGTCTGTTGCCTGCTTTTATTACTCTATTCAACCTTAGAGACTTCTTTAAAATATAAGGCTAAATTTCCATTTTTGTAGGTTTTTTTTAAATGATGCTCAGAATAGTTACTTAACTCCTTGGAGGCTAAGAGGTACAGGGTCCATTTTGAAACTAGTTCAAACATAGGAGCTTTTTGTCTTACGCCTGAATTGCTCTGCCCATCTTTCAAGTCATTTCCCCTTTCTTAGAAAATTCATAAAAACATTACTTAGGACTTTTGCTTGCACATTTTGGTAGTTTTCTGTGAAAACCCTTACCTATGATCTTCAGTGTGCCCTCCTGACTGCCTGCTCTCTTAATGAAAAACACAATAGTGAAATATATCACAGAGCATTGCTTTTATAGATTTCCAAACAAAAGACCATGCAAATCTGTGCTGACAGCTGGGAAAGACCAAGACAAGAAACCATGTGGTCTTCATACTTGCTCTCTTGAATCTTCACTTGCCCTGAAGACTGTCCTCAAATTCCAGTGTGAGACCTCTGTTCTGATACAGGGAAACACAAGTGTACAGCATGAGCACAAGTATGAAAGGAGACGGCATGCCCCTTCTCTGGAGAGAAAACAGAAACATGCCATGCTTGGAGCCATGAGTGAAAAGTCCCTTTTCTAATATGCTGTTGAAGATAGCAAGGTCATTCACTCTCTACATAGAAAGCCCAAGTCAATAACTGTTCACTAAATACCTGCACATTCATACATATTTCTTGAATCATGGAAGAACCTGAGAGTGAAGCTGAATCCTACAGGATGAACAGGCATGCCCCATTATAGTCCCCACAGAAGCAGTACTAATATAGTCAGGCATGATTATATAGCCCAGGCTACAAAGCCAAGAGCCATTCTTCTGGTCCCTGAATAGACCCTGCAGTGGTTGCCACTTAAGACTTTGATCTCCTGGGTATCTGTAAAACTTGCTCCTCCCAGTTTACATTTGTGTCACCCCTGGACACAGATCTTTCTTAATCTCAGCAGTTGCTTTGTATCATTGAGACAAGCTAGCTCAGCAGTTGGCTTTTCTTGAGGAGCTGCCTGACAGAGTGACCCACCCACCAGCATTCTTCATATGCATTTGCTGAGTGAGAGTGGGTACCATAGCCTTCTCAGGGAGTGTCTCTTCAGCCCATTGGTGGGACGAGCCTCTATCTCACAAGGAACTCACTACTCTGCAAGCCTCCTGTACCTATCTAGAATTTCCATGGACATTCCTTGTGAAGGTGATCCATAAACTCAAAAGAATAGTTTTTAAAATTCTAATAAAAGCCAAGGCTATAGGATTATCATTTCCTAGCCTTCCTCTTACTTAACCATGTAAAAGTGAAAGCAGTCCAGCAAGCACAAAAAATATTGTACAGAGACTTTTGTACCCCCTCTTTGGAGATGAGGATATTGGAATACTGGACCCCAAAAGAGATTAATTCCTCCAGTAACCTAATGTTGGAAGAGAGACAACATAAAGTCTGGGCCATAGAGAGCATCTCCCAGACAAAGACAATGATGGCCAGCTTACATATAATAACTCTGACCCTCACTTAAACTTCAGCCTTACTTTCAAATTTGGTAGACAGACTTAGGCAAGGGGTGGGGGTCAATAGGTCTCTTCCCAGTGTGGCCACATTGAATAACCCTTTATTTTTTGCCTTTCATTGAAAATGTAGTTGTTTTGATTGGCTTATGGAGAAATGGTCGCTTTTGAACATAGACTATAACCCCATGTCCAGTAACAAAGGGGAGCTGACATTTCTGGTTACTACCTCTCTGTAAATTTCCTGCCCCCCCCCATCTCCCACCAGATACCATGGTGAGTGTAGCTGACCACATTCCTTCCAGTCCTTTTGAGTCCTTCTTTCTTTGTTCAAGCCCACTAGCTTTATTACAGATTGATCTTCAACCTTGCTACTCTCTGCTGTTCACATTCTCCTTAGACAATTCTCTCAACGACAAATCTTTAACCATCTCCTGTTCACTTCAGGCACAGATGTCCACAACTATCCCCATTACTGTCACTACAGTACCTAACTGTCCACAACATATTTGCAAACAAATACCAAATATTCAACTTTCCTCAAATCATTGCACTTGCTATATTTACCCAGTTACAATGGTAAAATCAGTGTCATCCCGTGTTTTCATGTATGCACACCCACATAGTACTAACTAAATTGTCCTCACAGCTTTCCCTGAACCTTACTTCTCTGTATTCTTCCATTGCTGAGTCCTATCTCCACTGTCCAAATCTTCTTCTAAACAATTCTTCAGTTGTCTTTCAAATATGCATGTTTCCTACAAGCTTCCTACAAGCTTTCCTACAAGCTTCATAACATACAGCAACTTCTGTCCAGCTTCACAGCCTTACAACTTTAGTTGTATGCTGGCTTGTTTTATATCAACTTGACACAGGCTAGATTCATTTGAGAGATAGGAACCACATTTGAGAAAATGCCTCCAAAAGATCTGACTGTAGGCAATCGTAATTTTCTTAATTAGTGATTGATGGGGAAGGGCCCATCCCATTGTGGGTGGTGCCATTCCCTAGGCTGTTCCTGGATTCTATTCAACTGATCAAGCTATAATGAGCAAGGCAGTAAGCAGCATCCCTCCATGGCCTCTGCATAAGCTCCTGCCTCAAGGTTACTGCCTTGTATGAGTTACTGCCTTGACTTCCTCCAATGATGAACTGTGATGTGAAAGTATAAAACAAATAAACCCTTCCCCAGCTTGCTTTCAGTCATAGTATTTTATTATAGCAATAGTGAGCCAAACTAAGATAGGTCATTAGCAAACTCCAAACACACTGGCAGCTCTTGTTCTTCTGCTACCTTGATGATATTCTTCCTTGTAGCTACACTACAAGAAAAAATTTCATTATCCTACATGGACAAAATCAAGTATTAACTACTTCTTGAAGCCTCCCTGGGTTACCTTTCTTACTTTCCAAATGATAGCTGTTTATGACTTGTTATGGATCACAGCATATCATGCTATTTTGTCCTTTTTATATCCATATTCTCTAGGTTACAATCCTCTAGAAAGTATAGAAGATATGTTTCTTTTCATCCTGGTATCTTGATGCTTACTTTATGCATGAGAAGAAAGCTTACTAAAAAATATGTGTCATTATAAACCTCAGAAGCAAAAAGAATACTGGAAACATGAGCATATCACGGTCCAAAGTGATTATAATGGGAGTGGAGTAATATAACAGTAAGGACTTTAAGTTCTAGCTTCAAAACTCATCAACTGAATTACCCATGAAAACTACCTTCCTGTGAGCTTTAAATACTTGTCTGAAAGGGGAAATGACCTCTTGATTTCTTTTGAGGGATGAAAATGAGATATCATTAGAAAGGGGGCCCCATAGTGCTAGCACATAAAGATCAATCATTATCCAGGCAGAAGGAGGTTAAGAGATAGTGTCAGTAAACACAGTTGTTCAAAGCACTAACGTCTGGAAGATCTTAAAGCAGATGATTTTAGTAGAAGACAGAAACTCTCTAGCCTCTTCTATAAAAGCACCCTTTAATAACTTGCAACAATTTGCTGGCTGGGGCATAAGAAAACAAGAGATGCAAGTGTAGATCACAAACAGACATAAAACAGAGGACAAGGAATCCAGCCCCCAGGACAGTGTACATTCTTGGTAATGAATTGGTTGATAAGGAGAGAAAGTAATCAAAGACATTTCCAAAGACAGAAAATTACCAGCAGATTCCTATGATGATGGCAACATCGGGACACCCTGTGGAGTTTGCAAAAGACACAGGCTTCCATTGGAAAAGGTCTCATGAGATCTGAAGTCTATTGTATAAATGTAGACGGATTGAGATTGTTGGCAACTTAAGAGTGAATACTTACTCATTCCCTAAACTACACCTCCTACCTATAGATCAAATAACATATAATATATTCCATGCAAACTATAGTAATCATTAACCCAACTGAATATTGATTTATGAGTAGGAGAATAGAATGAGAAAGAATCATAAAACCCACCATGAAAGGGAAAAGAATGTGGTAGGCATCTCCCACAGCTAGAGTAATGACTGATCAAACTCTATGGTGTCGTATCTTAGCAGCAGATGGCCTATAAAAAGGGCTGCAGTTCAGTAAGTAAAGTAGTTACCATACAAGTATGAGTGAGGATTTGAGTTCAGTTCCCCAACAATGGCAAATGCCATCCGGGAATGGCAAGACACCATAATTCTAGCACTCAGGGACAGAAGCAGAGGCAGGGCATTCCAAGAGCAACCTGGCTACTTGGGATAAGTGAACAGGTAAGACATGGGTTCAAGTGAGAGACATTGCAATATATAGGAAGAAAGTGGGTCAAGGAAGACATCTGATGTCAGCCTCTGCCCTCCACACACATATGTAGATATCTACAACCACATACCACACATTTGTACATACAAGCATGCAAATGAACATAAAAACTTCATGCATACCACACATACATATTCATGCCAGAAATATAGACAGATAAATGGATGCATAGATAGATAGATAGATAGATAGATAGATAGATAGATAGATAGATAGATGATAGATAAAGATAGATAGATAAAGAAAGATAGATGAAGGAAAGAAAATGGAAGGAAGGAAGGAAGGAAGGAAGGAAGGAAGGAAGGAAGGAAGGAAGGAAGGAAGAAAAATATGGGGAGAAAGAGAAAGAAAAATGGATGTTTCTTACATAGGGTGAAGAAAGAACATGAGCAAGGTTTCCAGGACCATTGGGAGGGGATGGAATGGCCTGTGCCAATATGACTCACATTCTGTGTTTTCTGCAGGCTGATGCCTATGACGATCCAGTTCTCCATCCTGATCATGCTGCACTCTGCCCTGGTCCTCATCACTACAGCAGAAGACTATAAGTGTCTGCCCCTCATCCTCCGCAAAACCTGCTGTTGGATTAACGAGACCTATCTGGCCCGCAACGTCATCATCTTTGCTTCCATCTTGATTAACTTCCTGGGAGCCGTCCTAAATATTGTAAGCATCCACCAAACCCCTCAGTCTTGTGGTATCTACTATAGAGTCCAGAATCAAGAACTTTATGGAACCAGCAACTTCTTGTGTTGCCCTGCCTTGGTACCTTATCTTTATGTGCCAGTCAGCCCCAAGCTCAGGGACGGACAATAATGACCCCTGTCAGAACTCTGTGTTTTTCTGTGGGGAAGCTATCTTTAACCCACCAGGGGAGGTGAGTTGTTCTAAAGGACCTTCATAGGCCTTCAGTTTCTATACTGTCAGTGGCCAATAATTTATAATGGTAAATAAAAATCATCATTTATTTATTAAGTACCAGAATCTACCTGCTATGTGCCATGCACTGAAGGAGCCCTATCACGCCTTTTTCATACTTAATAACCCACATAAACTCTATGAGGTAAGTCTCATTTATCCCCACTTTACGGCTGATGCAACTGAGGCTCAGAGATATGAAATAACTTACTAATAAGGTCTGTCTGACTCCATGACCCATGCTCATCTAATATGCTAAAATACATCTCTGGGTGGAGGGCACAATGGGGAAATGAAAATGATATAGCTGTCACTTATTGAGTACCTACTATGTGCAACAGGTGGGTATTATTCTCCGTATTTGATGGATGAGGAAACTGCATTTCAGAAGGGTTGAATGTTTTGTCTATGACTTTCTAAAGGTTCATATGTGTTAGGGCACATAGAACTCAGATGAAACTCCAGCTGCCGTAATATTCATGGTTGTTTTTAACTTGATTATCTACATTTCAATGGCTTCATTTCCTCTGTATAGTCAGACCATGAGAGTAACATGTATATGTACAGTTCGTGTTGTCTATGGTCCAGGCAGCTAGGTTTAAAGATGCTTGATCTAACCCTAGTCATAACCTTGGCATGTAGAAACAGTCTGTTTGAAGTATCATCTTATGGATAAAAGTATCATCATGCCTTTTGGGTCCCTGAGCATTCAGTGACCAAAGCTGTAGATTTTTCCAGTTGTTGTCATCTGACTTGGAGGCTCAGACTGCCTCTAGCTCATTGTTTAAGCTCTATAGTTGACCTTGTTACAAAAGAGTCAAGGGACAGATAAAGGGAAAACCATCATCCCATGATGTGGTTATCTGACAAACGTTGTATAGTGTGAGTCAATTGAAACTGATGCATGTGAAGTTGCTGGTCTGCATGAAGTGAGGTGGTAGCTAGGATTTGAACTCTTAATAAGGTAGATTTGCTGGGGGACAGCATTTGGAAAAGACTCGGATGGCTCTAGGTTGAGATTATTGCATTATTGCTGTGGGAGGAAGCTAGGAGGCTTTGGAGTCAGATAGACCTGTGTTCAATTCTCAGCTCTACCCATCACCAGTGTGGTGGCCCTGGTCAAGTTACTTTACTTCTCAGAGTTTCATATTTCTCGGTTGTAAACTGGGGATAACAACAGCAGGTACCTCACAAGATGATTGCGGGGTTTTTTGAATAAAGTGTTTGGCACAGAGAAGGTTTTCACCCAGTAGCTGTGACACTGGAATGCCTTCAGCAGAAACATCTACCCTGGGAGATGTCCGGCACTCCAACCTTAAGAGCCTTTCTAGAAAACATGCCCCTTTAAGTCCCTTAAACTTTCCCAACTTCAGATCTGGAGACAGGCAGTGTATTCACCCAGGCCTTTTTCCCCAGTATCCAGCTCTCTTCTGTGCCCCACAAACACACTCCAGTGTCCCAAAGCGACAGGCAAACAGCCATCTTAACCCAGTTTTGTGACTAGCTTGCAAAAGCTTTTTCTGAGCCAGTGCTTAGGAGTGAAAGAAGCTGGTGCCTCCTCCTGGCAGGCAAGGCCCCCAATCCTTCCTATCCTTGGCTTTTGGCTGGAGGCCAGCAGCAGCTAGCACACTGCTCCACTCCCAACACTCACACTGACTGTTGTTCCTGTGTCTTTTTGGTTTTTGTTGTTCTTCTTCTTCTTCTTTTTTTTAATTCGCAGCTGTGGTGTGATTTTGACAAGTCGATACCCTTGAAGAACCTGACTTTCAATTCCTCAGCTGTGTTTACAGATATCTGCTCCTACCCAGAGGTATTTATTTGCAAGCTCCCAGTGGTGAGAGGTGAACATCTCCACCAGCTCAGGGGCACAGAGTGGCCAAAAGGTCTTAGAGACAACTCCAGAATCCTTTTTCCTTCTGTCTCTTCTTCCTTTCTTTCTTCTCCCCTTTCCATCTTCTCCTTCCCCCATGCCTTCTGCTTCTCTGTCCTCTTTCTTGCTCTGTCTTCTGCATCTTTCCCTTAACTACCCTTCCCTACTTTCCTCTCCATTCTTCTTCTTACCTTCCTTTCCCACCTTTCCCACTATCCATTGATCTATTTCTTTTATCTCTTTCTCTCCTGATAATTTCATCCAAAGTCACCTATAAAATCCTGTAGAAAAACATTCAAGGGTCTCTGTGATTAAATAAATTTGCTGCTCCAGCAATGTTAAAGGGGAGGGAGGGAAGAAAGAAGGGGAGAAAGAAAGGAAGGAAGGAAGAAAGAAAGAAAGAAAGAAAGAAAGAAAGAAAGAAAGAAAAAGGAAGAAGTAAGGAGAATTGAAAATACATAAAGAAGGATAAAGAAAATAGAAAAAGAAAACAAATACAAAAAACTGCAGCTAAATTTAAGTCAAAATAATAGGGAGAGTTTCCAGAGAACCCCTGAGTCTGAAGACATCTCATTTAGGTTGCCTGTCGTCACCATGCATGTTTAGCTCTCCTTTGGCCACAGAGCCACTTACTAATCCATGGGCTTCCAGGTCAGTCTATAAGATCTGTTAGTCTAGACCTCTAATATTAGCATAGAGATTCTATGTCAGAAAAGACAACATCTGGTAGCTCTGGGAGACTCTAATTAATCTCATATTAAGAGGACCACAGGTAGGCTAGTTCTCTAAAAAGTGTCATACTCAGAGAGTTCTTCAATGTATAAGATGACAAAAGGCTCTAGGTGATCTCCCTGGGCCTAAGAATTGGACTGAGAATCATTGAATCTTCCATGTAGCCCTATGAAAGAGAGGCTATTAATGCTACCATGTTATAATGATAAAGCTAATATTCAGAGAGTAGCCTGCTCGATTGTGATCTTACCTTCTGCCTTGCTTGCTTCCTCACTCCTTCCTGTCCTTTCTTTTTCTTTGAACTCAATTATAATGGCTTGGTGCTGGCACTTGTACTATATAGCTTCCTTAGTCTTTATTCTAGTCAGAGGAGGAGAAAACAGACTCTTCCTGGGGATGTGCAAGGATAGATGAGGAAAACCACACAACCTGGTTTCTCCTCAATACATGAGGCTCAATGTGATATGATTCCAGCTTCCTGTTTTAAAACTTCTTGTTTTAAAGAGTATATAGGGTTCCCCAAAACTGGGGGGAAAGGAAAGCTAAGATATGGATAGTCAGAGCTGGTCTAAGCTGGATTTCACTTCCAATCAAGTCAATCATTACTTCCTCTTGTCTGTTTCCTCATCTGTGAAATGGGAAAATGAATACCTTGCTGTCAATTTAATTGGCAAGTGCTAGTTTCTGGCATGTATCTAGCATGAAGCCAGTTTACATGGTATGCTAATCTGTGTCTCCCATCACTCTAAGTCAATTTTCTATACTTGGACATACATCTGAGCTTCAAATCTCAGGACCATAGCATTCATTAACTTTTTTTAAGCTCTAAGAAATGGGTTGTCATGCTTTATGGTGGCAAAGTTTTGTCTCTATATCTCAGATTCCACAAATATAAAATAAGGATAAAATTAATTCTCACTAGAAAGTTATAAAAATTAAGTAAAAAACATCCATATAAAGTTACCATTCTATTATAATACATATATGAATGAATGATTTGGAAGGTTAAATATAATGTTTATTTTACATGCTGAATAATACATGTTACTTCAATTTTTAAAAGTTAAATACTTAAGGAACTCCTGGAACAAAACAGGATTTACATATTAAATGTCTTACACTACATGATTATTACCTGTTTAAAGGTCTTGTGTGCACTATCAATATACATTATAAATAAGCATACTCAAATGTGGAAATGTGTTCATACATATACTTTAAAATAGAAATCATGTGAAAAGATCAAATGAAGCTAAAGTGGAGACATAGAACCATTCCCTATAACTGATCTTACTCAGTAGTCCATAAACTACAGTCAAAGAACGAATTCTTCAGTGTGACTACCACTTGGCTTGACCTACAGTTTGCCACTTCAATCTGTATATCTAGCTCCCTTTCTCTAAGCTCTGTCATCCAAACTAAAAGAATTTAGACATTTGGAAAGTCTGAAAGCCTAATCTAACTCCAGGAATACACAAGGGTCTGTCCTCAAGCAAAACATGCCATTTCTCTGAGCCTTGGTTTCCTCTGATATGGATATAATGCTTACATATCACCCTGTGAGAAACCATGCCTAGCTTAAAGCATGCTACTAAATTTGGATGATCTGTTCTAAACACACAGCTGCTACATAATGCAAAGGGTAATAATAATAATAGTTTAGCTCCATATTGGAAGCCTGTCACATACTGAAAAAGAGTGAAAATAAAGAAAATTGGGGAAAAGATGTTACAACTGAGGAAGGAAAACATGTCAGTCTATGAGATGAATGTAGATCACATATGTACAACCAGAAGGTTGTCATTTTTAATACCTTATTGTGCCTCTCAGAAGGCTCAGTGGGAAAGCCTTCTTTCAGAATCAAACCTGTATAATTTGGTTTTTTTCTACCCCCAAAAATCACTGTTTGTAAGAGGGAGTGTCTGGGGCTTGTTATGGTATGAAGGGTCCAAGAGAGCAGGTTCTCCAGCTGAGGTTTGGCTCTCTGTGTCCTGCCTCTGGGAGTCACTTTCTTTAGTTGACTCATTCTTCAAGCCTCTCCATCCTGCCTCATCACACACACTGGGGGCGTCATCTGAGTACCCACACACCACTCTTTGTACCTTGATTTATTCAGTTAGGACATGTTTCAGACACCTTCATATTTATACAGTTTTTAAGGGTAGAAGACAAATATTGTAATGTTACTATTAAATTACCTAGACACCACCCTCAGAATAGAACCTACTGTTTATTTAACGATGTTTTAAGGAAAGGAAGGCACCTTCTGATGAATCACAGGGCAAGATCTCCATTTCCCCTTGGGACACATAGAAACAAGTAAACACAACACATGAAACAGTAGCTTTCAAGATACTGACTACAAAGCAATGAAGAAAGTAAGTCCCAAGAGGTAGGAAGCAAATGGAGTGAACCCTGGCATTGTGTGAGCTTTGTTCAGACCAACCAGGATGAAACACAATGATTTCTTGCCTTTCCAATAGACAGATAAGAGTCAGGAGAGAGCAAGATGGCCTAGAGGTTGTAGAAAATACCATCATAGAGTAAAGGACTGATTGCACAGAGAGACTCAGAGAGCTTCAGAGTATCCAATCAGCACAGGCAGAGGAGAAACTAGTGAAACAGAATAACCATCAGAATTAATCAGTACCTGCAACTCACATGGGCTGAAAATAGTGTGTGTCACCTCACAGGCTAAAACACATCACAGTCTACTAGACACTTGACAGTGCAGGGGCTACAGCTGTGGTTGCTTTAAATGTCTATTCCTAGATTGTATTCTGCTCTAATTCTTTCTTTAAGAAGTTGTGAACGTAAATTCCAAAAATGAAACTATGTGATTTCCTGTGATTCCATTATATTCCAAAATGAATCTTGAGAGCACGCATAGCAATTTAAAAACACATCTAGGATTTGAGAAAATAAAGCCACTGAGACTAGACTCCAGTCAATGGTAACTAGACATTAGAAGGAAGGAACTGTGTTTGATAATGGAGAGAGGAATCAATGATGGGAAATCAAGACAGAACTGGCTGTGTATGTAAAATTATCAAACAGACGATAAAATAATTATAATTTTATTGCATATGTTTTAAAACCTGAAAGATATATGTTGAGTCAAAGCCGAATGTTTAGAGGTAAATGCTAGGAAATGTGAGATAAAAACCTTACAGAAGGAAATTAGTAAGATTAGACATTGGAGACAAAAACAAAATTGGTGACAAAGAGCAAAATTGGTGAAATAACAATAGGAGTATAGAAAATAAATTACTAAATAAAACAGGCCTTAAGACAACACTTAAAAAAAAAACATTTTAAACAATGTAACACCTGCATAATTTGAGTCCTCCCTCATGAAAAGAAACAAACTAAAGAACTAACCAGCACCTTTTTTTCCAAGTTTGATGAAAACTATAAATCTAAAGTGCCCTAAACAAATACCAGACACAAGAAATATTAAATACACATACAAACACACACACATGTGCACAGGCACACACATGCACACACACACACACACACACACACACACACACACACACACACACACACTACTTCTTTCTTAAGATAACTTGGCCCAGAAACAAGCTTAGATATGAGACAGGAATGCCACATGCACCTGTGGTGACCCCTAAATTATGCCATCTACATTGCTTGAACATTCATGGAACCCAGGCTGAGGTTCAGCGGGAGCAACTCCATGCTTTTTCCTGCACCTTAGACCATGCTGGCTGTGTGATCGGGAGTTGCTAAAGATCAGACTGTGGATATGAGTCAGTCCGTATTTGGACTATTCCCTTGAACTATGGTGACCTTTGAAAACTGCCTTCTTAATTTCTTTCCTTCCTAAAGTGTGAGTTGAGAATGACATAGGTTTGGGCAGAACCCAAACAGAGAGTTCAATCTTCTGAGTTGTGTGTGTAAATACTCAATTTCTCCTCCAGTTGTGATGGTGTAGTTATTCTTGCTCCTCTTATAAAAGGAAAAATATTGTGTGTTGCCAAGGTAATTTATGGTACACTATGATAGTGTCATCACATGCATACTGTGCCATCCAAGCTGAAGCATAGCTGGACCTTAATTAATAAGTCGTGATTAACGAATGCATGCTTTGGTGTGATGAAGTTTGTTTCATGCTGACAAAGTCCTTTATGATTTGTCAAGTCCTGTGAGTCCAAGATTTTCAGACTTGCAGGAGTTTGCTTTGTTCAGGATTTCCCAGGCCAGTGTGTTATCTGAGAGATGAGATCTTTGAGTATCCAGAAATAGATAACGTCTCCATGGACTATTCCTTAGAACTGATGAAAGATCGTGTCTAAACTTGAGTCGTGTTAACTGTTGAATAACATGGGGTATAATAGGCTATTTTTGGAGTGCTTTACATAAAATGTGCACCCAACAAGTGTAGGATTCTACTCATGGAGTCTGTGCTTCAGCAGCTCACCCCTGAGACAATATACATCCCACCTCTGTTAAACGTGTCCTATTTTATGTTGAGTTCATTTAACATTGGGGCCTCCCACTGCCAACTTTTGTGATTGTACATCTAGTCACTTCTCATTCTTCATTCTGAATTACCTTCCTGTTCCTCAGTGTGAGATACACTGCAACATCCAAAAACGGTAAAGGTCAAAGTATCTTATTATCATGCATAGATATGTCTCATTCCTTGTTCCTAAGACAATCATGGATTTTTCCCAGGACAAATATTTTGTAGCATGTATAATTATACAATTTATATATTAACAAATGCTGTAATAGAATGATTTGATACAGTTTCCGACAGATTTTAAACCACCATTTTCCAAGAAGTCCAATTCTACAAATGTATAATTATATATGATTTATAGTTTAAATCAACAGGCATAATCCTGTGCTGTGCTGAAGGCAACCATGAAGATCCTTTGGATCTATTTTCTTCCCCATATCCTGTGTTAGAATGGAGCATCCTGGAAGTTTCTCTGGATAGAGAAAAATGTGCAGAATGAACTCTTCTGCTTCTTGTCTCTCTACACATGGCTTCTTGCACAAAGGCTTCAGAGTGACCTATATAGAGATCTCGCCCCCTAAAAGACCTTAGTGGGCAGCTGAAGATAGCTTATTCTCCCATTAGTACAGGGATTGGTACTTGGGTTTATTAGAAAAAACAGACAAGGCAAGAGAAGCATCAAGCAAAGGCCTTAAGACAGAGGCAGTGTTTGACTCTCTTCTTAGCCTGCCCCATGTACCAACATAGAGGGGGTTGTCCTCAGTGAGAAATCATCTGAGACACTAAAGGTTACATAAGTGAGTTAGGGTCACTTAAGAAATTCATACAACTCTCAGCTCTCTCCCCACCCATATAAAAGCTGCTTTTGTATGTAATAGAAGAGAGATGAAAATTTGCACAGGAAAGCTATAGTATTATCAAATCCCACATTCCCACCGGAATCACACTCATGCAAACTGGTCATATCTAGATGACAGAGACACCTCTTTCTAGCTTCAAGATCATGAGCAGTTTATTTGGCGCTATGGCCGTTGGTTTCTTAACCTATACAATAAGAGCTGTGAGTCCCATCCTGAACACTTTCGCTGAATACTTCAAGAAAAAAAAAACATGTACAGATTTTGAAATTGAAATGGGACTTTGACAGTATGAATTTTACTGCTCACAGTCTAAACCCAACACCCTGAATATGCCAGGGTAGTTCCGTAAAGAAAGTAAGTGAGGTGTTTTCTACAGAATGTTGAACGCTGACTGTGTAGACACGGGGAGACTGACGCCCTATTCAAGTTCATAGGCGATTCCAAACTTGCAATTTGAGAGGCAATGTTCAGCACAGACTGGGAGATGTCTCTGCAGGGTACAATGAAGGTTGGGGTGCTTCTCAGAGGCCACCTGATGTGTGAGGAGGTACAAAGCTTGCTCACCCAAATGAGATTTGAACATCAGGCCCCTGAGGTGTGAGAGATGGGTCTAGAGAGTGAAAGGAAAAGCCTGTGAGCTCTGCTGGGTGCAAGACAGAAGAATTTGAAGGCTTGGAGAGTAAAGAAGGAATTTTCGGTGAAGAATAACATGGTCACATGGGTGTTCCAGAAATTCTGAGTAGAGAAAGAAGGCAAGTGTGTGATTAGAGATGCTGAAGCCCAGAAGCAGGTTTAGATGGAACAAATGGAGGGTAGGGGACAAGACTGTTCAGTAAATAGAGGCACTTGCAGCCAAACCTAATGGTCTGGGTTCAAATCCCATAATCCACCTGGTGGAAGGAGAGCCCCAACTCCCACAAGTGATCCTCTAACTTCCATGTGTACGTTGTAGCATTCATTCATGTACACATAAATAAATAATAAATAAATGTTTGGGGGGGACGTATAAAAAACTGTTCCCAAGCTGCTTCTGAGAATGAAAACAAGAGAGATGGTAGAGAAAGCTGGGGGGTGGGGGGGCATGATTGGTTTAAGGTGTAAAGCAGAGCCTAAAATCTAAAGATGTCTGACTGTGGGACATGGGAAAGAAGAAGGCATCAAAGACAAGACTGGGAAGCTGGAGAGGTGGCTCAGTGGTTAAGAGCCCCGGCTGCTCATTCAGAGGACTGGGGTTCTAATCCCAGCACCCACGTGCAGCTCACAGCTATCTGTAAATCCAATACTACAGAATCTGACACCGTGTTCAGGCTTCCGTTGGTATGCATGTAGCCTGTATGTGTGCAGACAGAACACATGAAATACTAAAATGATACGAAAGTATTTTTACAAAGATGAGGCTGAATGTGAAGCTGGTGCCATTCAGAGTGACAAGGAGAAGAGACTCTGGGCAGGAGGAGGGAGGGTTCAGTTTGAATTCCTGAAGCTGAGTGGGCAGCAGAGCTAGGAGAGAGACCTTAGAGGTTCCTGTGAGCCTGAGCACCCTGACCACCTGTGTTCTCTGTTTGCAGTACTTTGTCTTCACTGGGGTGTTGGCCATGGTGACCTGTGCGGTATTTCTCCGGCTTAACTCCGTCCTGAAGCTGGCTGTGCTGCTCATTATGATCGCCATCTACGCCCTGCTGACAGAGACCATCTATGCAGGGCTCTTTCTGAGTTACGACAACCTGAACCACAGTGGAGAGTAAGTGCCCACCACAGCGCTTCTGAGCCCAGCTGTCACGGAAATGAAAACACTGGGAAAGTGACAGTCATGACCAAAACTGAGGAATCGGCTTGTCATGAACACATTCCAGCTTAAACACCCGTCCAGCTTACAAACCTAAGGGACAATCTCTAATTTTCAACATATGAGCTATAGACTAATTATAATAATTATTTAAAACTCGGACTATGTTGGATGTGGTAGCTCAGGTTTCCTCCATGCCTAATAATTAAGTTCCTCAACATTAGCCATTCTAAAGCCTGTGGGATCTAGTTTTAATCTAACTATAGCAATATTGGTTAAAAAGCAGCCGCTGTGGATGGAGCCATTTTGGACCTTCGTTGTCATCTCCGAAATTTAGAATAATGGAAGAAGTAATGTGTAAGTCAAGATTCCTTAGAGCACAGAGCCTGAGAGCCAGCTTAAATGCTGATACAGTTCCAGGACAATGAGAATGAGCAGGGAGGCAATGGCAGAGAAGAGGGTGAGAGTTAATAACTCAGGCAGTATAAGTTGTCAAGAGATTCAGCCCATGCCTTGGAAGGTCCACTCAGTCAGCTATCAGAAGTGTCAGCAGGGATGGAGAAATGTGCCTCAGAGTGGAGCAAGGCAGAAGAGTATGTCTTCTGGCTCCTTCGCCCCCCTTTCCCCTTTCGACCACAACACTTCAATCTCTGGATACATTTCTAAGGACATCGCTTGATCTACGCAATAGCCAGTGAATCAAACCAGACTTTGTCTGGGAAATAGTAGTAAGAACCGGACATCAAATACCAGGCTTCGTGGGATCAAGGGTAGAAAGCATATGTGTCTAGCTAGAATAAATGTCTAATATTCTGAGAGGGTAAAGGGCAAGAAAATCCAATAAATCTCCCAAAGTGTCTAGTCTGCATGTCCATGAGTCAGCCCTGAGCAAGAGCCATCAACCATGTTTATTTCAGTACCAAAGAACAAAGACTATCAAACATTTTTCAGATTCCTTACCTAGAGCTAATCTCATCTTTCTCCCAAGAACAAACAACTGTTTTGCTGAATGAAGAGATTTTTGTTGTTATTTTTTTCCATTTTTATGCATGTGTGCTGCATGTGTGTTCACATGTGTATGAGTGCACATGTGTATCACATATATAGGTGAAGGCCTGAAGTCGGTGTCAGGATTAGTCTTCAATAGTTCTTTTACCTTATTCACTGAAGCAGGGTCCCTCAATAAAATCCACTGGCATGGCTGGTTTTACTATCCAGCTTACTTATGGGAACCCCATTCTCTATGATCTGAGGCTGGAATTACAACCAGGCTGTTGTGCAGCCCAGTAATTATATGAGGTTTGAGGCACTGAACTCCAGTTATTGTGTGTGTGTGTGTGTGTGTGTGTGTGTGTGTGTGTGTGTGTGTGTGTGTGTGTGTGTGTGTTAAATGTTTTAAACACTGAGCAATATCCTCAGTCCACAACACTGAATGTATCCATTCCAGTTGTTTATCATCTGCATCTATGAAATCCGATGCTGTTTTTATACATGTGTTGGCGTTGTCATAGAGCATTGTCTTTTTAAGATCCACATCAGTTGATATCTATAGATTTAGCCCATTTTGCCTGAAATCTCTACATACTCTATAATGTCAATATATCAAAATATAATTTAATCTTTTTCCCTATTCATAGAAAGTCAGGCTCTTCCTAATTTTGTTTGTATGTGTTTCTTAGAGCTTTATAGGAAAACACACTTATTGGGTTGTAGGTTAATAGGATTCACTACTTGAAAACAATATCACATTGCCAAATTGCTCTCCAACATGATTCTAACAAGTTTCCTCTTACCAGTAATTGCCCTGTTGCTCTCCCCTGCCTTTGCTGCTCTTAGACCTTTGAAATCTCGCTGGATTTGTGGATGTTCTCTTTTGGTATGTGTATGGCATGCATGCATGTGTTTAAGTGTGTGTGTGTGTGTGTGTGTGTGTGTGTGTGTGTGTGTGTGTGTCTGTGTCTGTATGTGTGTCTGTGTAGTTCAGGTACATACATACACATTCACACACTGAAGTTCAAGTTGGCATCAGATATTATCCTCAGTCTCAGTCTTCTATTGAACCCAATCTGGTTAGACAGTTTGACCCTGGGAATGCCTGTCTCTGATTCCACTGTCTCTTACTCTCTGGTGCTGAGACTACAGCTAGCCACTCCTGTACAGCATTTTATAAACCTCAATCTGCCTATTGGTAAAGGACAATATAAAACCTCTGTCTGCATTGATCAGCAGGGAACTGTCATCACAACATGTCACGGACAGGACTGAGTGGCTTCTTGGTCAGGATTTCTTTTCTCACTTGCACCTGGCCAGCTTCTTGCTAAACTCTCCAATAAATACAATGAGAAGAAGGCTGGGACCTCTTCCTTTTATTATAAGCACATAGGTCCTATTGGTTCAAAGACTTCATCTGTCCTTAGCAATCTCCTTTTAGATCCTATCTCCACATACAGTTATACTGAAGGTTGTGGCTTGAACCAATGAAGGGGAGACACAGTTTGTTCCATAGCGTTGCCCCAGGGCTACTGTGACTTTCAAGCGTGCTTATCACATAGAATGGTCATTCTTAGTCTCACCTCCTTCTGAGGAGAGATGTTTATGGTTTTATCATTGTTATTATTGAAAGCACTCTGAGGAAAAGTTAGTAACTTCTAAGTAAGAATTGTAAAAGCAAATATAATCCCAAACTCAGGTCAAATCCTGCTCTCAACTACATCCTCTCTAAAGGTCAGCATTAATTGATCTTGTGTTTCCTCATTCTCTGCTACTAATAGAATTAAGTTAGAAAGAAATGAAAAGCACAGTTGGCCTCAGTCTGAGCTGAAGTATAAGTCAGTGATATTGCATCCCACTGGCCATCAAAGGCCAATACGGCTTACCTAGTGCTTTAGCCAGAACATGCTTAGTTCATGCTCATTCAGGACATTTCTTCAGCTTGCTCCTCATCTCTCCTGAGAATGGCAGAGGGATTATAAAATGTGGAAATCACAAAGAACAGTGGGTGGGGCATCCTGGCCACTTTGAAATTGGGGTGGTCCTTGTACCTGAGACTATTTTTCTCTCATCTGCTCATGACAACCTTCTGTCTCAGTAGATAATGCCGAACCCAAAATAGTGGTGGTTTCCTCTTTGTTGTCGTATCAGTCACTAGACACTAACCTTCCCCAGCATTCTTTCCCAGGAAGTGCTACAGTGAATTGCTTAAGAATATCAGTTTCTGAGTTAAACTGCCTGAATTCTCATCTAAGCTTTTCACCCACCACGTGTGTGAACTTGACTGAATTAATCTAAAATGATTCCAACTTCTTCAACCCTTGCTGTCCTTACCAGAGAAGTGAGAATAACACCAGTTCCTTTTCTACAGAAAAATTTTTTAAAGGATCAAACCTGGAAAGCATTGGCTTATTGTTAACACTTGTTATTAAACTTGACCTCTCCCTTCCACAAACGTGAGGATTCTAAGAAGTTCTTCATTTTCAATTCAGGACTTTGTTCCCTAGCTGGTCTCCCAGCCTCTATTCACAATGAACCCATTCGAAGCCCATCTTGTCAACACCCATGCTTTCTTCAAATACTTCAATGACTCCCTGTTGCCTTTGAGAAACTTAAAGTTCATTCATTTACTGGGGATAGCTGAACTCTCCTTCCTCAGACCTGTACTAGACTCTTCAGTTTTACCTCCTGAAACTCTACAAGTTATATCATAGGATAGACTTAGGCAGTGGGAATTCATATATTCTTCCCCAAATGACCTTCCACATATACCTCTTCCTGTGTTGATGTGTCTACTTTTGGAAGTGCAACCCACAGTTCTTAAGACGTAACTCAAGGATTATCTCCTTGGTGACAGCCTTAGTTGTTAGTCTTCACTTTCTACCCCAACACCACATTAACTTCTTCATGTGGCAGTCATTAATTTCCATGTCTTCCTCTTCCATTACAACAGGTGTTGTAGAGGACAAGGAGCTTCACCAGGGTTCACATTCTCGTTATTTAATAGTAGCTGGCAATAGGCTTTCAATTAAGTATTTGCAGAATGAAATATGCAATGGAAATGAAGGAGTACTTAAAAGAAGCATTAGCTCACTTGGAATCACATAGCTATATTGATTCACGCTAGGTCTACACTCACCTACAATGCCTGCAATTTTGTGTCACTGTTGTCCTTAAACTATGTGTTCTTCACCCTGTAAGCTCAGCTTTGTACTTATTTGCAGTGTTTCACAGATAATGCCACTCCACTTGGCCACACCGTAGACCTTGTTTTGGATCGTTTACTATCCTTTTCTTTTTATAGTTTGTATTTATATATACATTACAACTGCTAACCAAAAAGTCTACTTATGTATCACTTACGAAGTTTTGTTGGCATCTTGAAATAGAGGCAAAATACTTGAATCTGCCTAGGCATTATAATAGAGATCAGAATGTATAGAATTAAGTCTGTCTCTTGCTTCTACTCAACAGCAACCAAATTTATAATTCAGAAAAGCAGTACTCTCCACTCAACTTTTCCAATTCTAGCAATAATTATCCACTCCACTTAATAATGATGATCCCGGAAAAGAGTCGCCCTCCGATGTCCATTTTGAGTCCTAGAAATAACAATGATGGTGTCTGTCCTATCCTCTCCTTCCAGAAGTACGTTAAAGGCATTTATTTTACTCCTTGTAATATGGACAAATCCAAATAAAGGCATTTAGGAGATTTACAATCTCCTAAAATTTACCACCTATTGTTGCAAACTAGGTGCTTACAAACAGAGCAAGTTTTATCTCTCTCTGCCTTTCATTTCTACATTCATCTGTCCCATGTACACATGAACACGTGCTGTGTTTCCTAACTGCCAATTTTCAATTTTGGCATTTAGAGGCTAACTATGAGTAAGGAGTATCTTGAAGCTTTCCAGGCTGCAAAGAAGTTATAGCTAACAAAATCATCATTGCAAGATTGATGATAATCACTGAAGACATTTCAGACACAAAATTTATAGTGCCCACAACTGAAAATAAATTGGAATAGATGAAATCAAGAAAAACGACACATGAAAAAGTATTTGGAAAGAACAAGGGGAAGTTGGAGTTAGCAAAACCTAGGTGCTGTGGGTCTCTGGAGCAGATCCACTCTGATCTAAATTGTGATCTATTTGATGTCTGTTTGCAGTGAGAATTCCCAGTGCTTTCATGCTCTGCTGTTGCCATCTTTAAAATCTTAGGAAGTTTTGTAAAGAGCTCCCTTTACTTTTGTTAGTTTTACATACAGACTAACAACAGCAGAAAGAAAGAAAGAAAGAAAGAAAGAAAGAAAGAAAGAAAGAAAGAAAGAAAGAAAGAAAGAAAGAAAGGGTTAAGATTGGCAGGCAGCTAGTTACCATGTTCATTTAGCAAGACAACAATCAAAGATTCCCCCTAAGATTTTCCAGCCTTTGACTATCAATCAGATTTACAGTACCAGGCATGAATTCTTCTTTTGGAACAGACTTAAAATCTAATAAGAAATGTTTAGTTGCCCCCATAACAATAATGACACTATTACACCCACTGGGCACATCTTGTCTTTCAGTTGGTACTATAGTTCATGTGACTCACAGCTCTGTAAAGAGTTGATGTCTTTTCTCCCCCAGCTGTCTGCATAAAAACTTCTGACACTGTGAAAGCTACCTGACATTAGGGAAGCTTTCAGCTCAGTTTCAGCTAAATGACTCTATATCCTGCAACCAAAATCTTCATCAATAGAGTCTTGTCATCTGGTTAGAAACTAAGAAATAGCAACAGCCTATAATTGCTTTGGGGGACCCCATGACCAACAATTCTTATATAGAGGTATCCCACATCTGAGACTACAACTTTTGTTTAGTAACCTTTTATGGGTAAAAGCCACATTATCTACTCATATAGAGTATACCCCTTCAAATTGTTTTTTAATAATATATTTTAATTAGCTTACACAATAGTGGGAATCAATTTGGCTTTTTAAAGACATTCTTATTTTTATTGAACCTACTGAAACCCCTCATCTCTGTCACTTATCTACCCATATCCTCTTTTAAATCTTTCTACCACCCATATACTAGCCCAGGAGTGCTACTATTCTCCTCCAGGAATGTCCTTCAACAACACAGGTCCTTGCTAGCTTCCTGGCCTCAACAAGCACTCCAAATTAAACACAGAAATCTAAAACTTCAAAGCTAAGGTTCTCATATGAGCACTAACATGAAGTGTTTGTCTTTCTGACTCTGGGTTACATCCCTAAGAATATTTTCCAGTTCCATCCATTTTAATGCAAGTTTCATTTTTATTTAGTGCTGAACAAAATTTCATTATACGTATGTACCACATTTTTATTATCCACTTATCAGCTGATGGACATCTAGGTTGATTCCACTTTCTAGCCATTGTGAGTAGGGCATCTATGAGAATGGATGTGCAGGTATCTCTGTGGTCAGTTAACATCATCTGAATTGACATGAGACAGCAGGGTATATACGTAAAGTGTCTGCTTCAGATATAATACAAGCTTTCACCAGAAAAGCCTCATTATACCAATGAGTCAGCACCAGAATAAAAGTAAATTTAAATGGGATGGTTTATTAATAGTTTTGTGGAGGAAAACAGAAACTAATAAATACAAATTTGGAGAGGAAGAGTCATTTGAAAACTCAGAGCTTTGCACCTAAAATCTGGGTTCTGATAGTGACAATGACACAAGTGAATATGACCCATTGACCTCTTTCATCTGGGCTTTAGTCTCGTATAAAATAAAAGCCTTGCAAAGGGTATTATATTACACATGATCTGCATAATACAGAATAAAATGGATTTGTAAAATTAATTGCAATACATCTAATTATATAAACCTATTATTATGATTCTCTATGTTAAGGGAAAAAGTATCTTATAAAACAATATAAACATTATAGCCTTAAATTTTTAGATAGATTTTTACAAAATGTATAAATAACATTTAAAATGGATTCCAAAACAATCTTAGTTTTCTCTGAATGGTTAGCTGTCTTCTTTAGTTTTCAGATTTACTACAGCTAGCATAAATGCTCCATTAGTGAGTCATACTCACATTAAATATTAATTTTTATAATGCATCAAATGAAATTATCCCTAAAGATTATGGTGGTCCTGTGGATTTCATTACTCTACATGCGTTTTCAATTAACAATGTCACTTTCTCATAGGGATGTTAGAACTACCTCAGCTATTTTATTAATGCAAATCAATATCTCAAATTTTCCTTGGTATTAAGTCTGTGAAACTCAGTATTAGGCAAAACTCAATAATATGAAATACATTTCAGCCATTTTACTCTTAGTATGTTTTTCAAAAAATCATGGGAAGTACAAGCTCTGAATTCAAGATAAGTTCTTTTGAGCTTTTTCTCTACACGATTGGGTTTCTATTCATATACTTTGGTCTCTACACAAGTTTTTTTTTTTTTTTTTCATGTGACGTACAGCTAAACACTCAAAAATTGTTCATAATTTTCTTTCATTTTTTTCTCCTGAGTCTAGTCTAGCTGTGTCTCTATTTTTAGTTCATTGCTGTTTTCAAAATGATTCAAGAAGTCTCCATGTTGTCTCTTGAAAATGTGTTTCAAATGATAAATTTCTTGGCTGAAAATAAGTTCTGTGCATCACAAAGAAGAGGATATCTGAAGCACCAGGCAGTGCAAGAGTCGGAAACAGATTGACAGAATCCAGGGGAGGTTCTAAACATAGGACATCTCTTATGCAAATGAACTAATGTGAGCAAATGATTCTTTAAAGCAACACATCCATAAACAAGATTTGTGTCAGAGGCTTCACAGAGTAGTGAGAGGAAGGTATGGATGAGGAAGCATGCCAAACACCTCACCACTTCTGTTCATTTCATCATCATGGTTAAGGAGATAAAACACTGTAGAGTCATTCTTCACATCTGAATGAACTGAGGCTCAGAGATATCAAGTGGCTTTTTTGAGGTCAGAAACAGAGCTGAGCCAGGAATCTGGATCACCATAAAAGTTCATTTCTTTAATATTTTTCTCAGCAGCCCATAAACATCAAAGACCAGAAAAGCATGTGACAGTAAAGAAAGAAAATTACAAAAATATGCTTATCTCCTCAAAATAAGCACAATAGTATAGAATTTGTGGTTGGAAGAAAGGGAGGGAGGGAGGATGGATAGATGGATGGATGGATGGATGGATGGATGGATGGATGGATCTCTTCAATACATGGATTATAGCCCAACCGTCTTCACCTTAGCACTCTTGTTGGATACTTCTGATAAATTCAAGCAGTCTCCCTTACTATGTCTTCATATGTCCTCAAACATGACATTTTATATTTGCTTATTAACCTGAGGCTAGAGATATGTAAATGCCACACTAAGTCATATATTCTTAAATCTACAGCCTGGCTTTCTTAACTATTTCCTGAACACCCTGACTCTGTTAGTTACTCTCTCTTTTCAAACAATGTCAGAACAATAAGAATATATCTACCTTAATTACAAAATTGTCTATATATTTGATTTTTGCACTAGTGAATAGTTTCGAGATCAAGGAAAATGTGTCTTCTCCATTTCTGTATCTCAGCAGATGTTGGGATATAGTAGATGCTCAGTCATTATGTGCTTCTTTGGGATTATAGCTGAAAAACAACAATAAAATCTGCCATTATCGAGGGGGTTCCATGGTGTAATGGTTAGCACTCTGGACTCTGAATCCAGTGATCTGAGTTCAAATCTCGGTGGAACCTTAACGTTTTGATATTCAGTACATCAGGATTATAATAAAAAAATAAAAAATAAATCTGCCATTAGCATCTTGGCATTAAAATGACCAGAGTCTCCATTAAAGGATATTTTAAAAATGGGGGCCAAGAGACACCACTCATAAAACTACCGTAAGGATTAAAATCATTAATAAAGTACTTAAAAGTATCAAACTCGTAGACTTAAATATAATAATCTGAGCATGAAGGCACTTAGGATAAAACCATCACATGGCAAGGATTGAACACTGGCTTCTTAAGTAGGTCAATAACTTTTAAAAAATGAATGAAGGAATACTCACCTCCACAGGATATTCTGATGAGAAGATATCCAAATTCTTTGAAATGTAGAAAAATCATTATGCAAGTAGAGACCTTATTGTTAATATTGATGTAATCATATTGTCTAGATACTAAACCCTAGATTCTCTTTTACCAGCTATGCCCTAGCCTCATAGGTTCATTGGTAACTTGCTTTATGAATGAGATAATATAAAAACTCTTATGGCAGTCTATATTACTGTCAGGTCTTTGGAAAACAGTCATTTCTTTACATCATACTCCATTGTGAACCTGTTCTCCACACTTATCCTTGAAATCCCTCCATGGTTGTTGGTCACCATGCCTTTCTTCTGTTGCTTTTCCCACAGAGATTTCCTGGGGACCAAGGAGGCATCACTGCTACTGATGGCCATGTTCCTTCTCGCTGTGTTCTACCATGGACAGCAGGTAATGCCAAGTTTTTTCTCGAGCTATCCTTAGTTATCTGGCACTTCCTCTTGCCATAAAAGTGCCCTGCCAGGCTTCACTGTTCCTTGAAGCAAATGAACCTTATGATTACTAGTAAACTGATTTCTAATTTAAAAAAAAAAAAAAAGCCACGCTGGAGAGGATGACATGAGACACAGTATGTTTCCAATGGCCCCTGAGTCCCTCTATTTCAAAAACATCATTATCTTAATAGAAAATTGTTTAATCTCTGGCTGAGACAGACTGGTGTCTTTTCCAATCCCATGGCCTAGATGTGAATTTTACTACAGAAGGTCTGTGTTGCTGTAGGAAAGCATTGGGGTTTGAGAATCAGCTGTCAGAGTTCTAGCTCAGTTCTACTCGGGCTTATCGCCTTATGGCCTGAGGTCCAGTCTTCTCAACTCTAGAACAAAACGCTGCTGTATAAATCAATTGTTTGGAGGGAACCGTTGATGTTATTTTCTGCAGCTTTTTATTCTGTCTTCTTGTGAACAAGCAAATACCTATTAGTCACTTTTTATCAAGGTTATAACCAGGTAGCTAACAAGAAGCAAAATCAGAAAGGAAAGATTCATCTTGACTCACAGTTTAAGCACAAGAAAGATGTGACAACTGGTCATGTTGCACCAATCTGGAAGCAGATAGTGAACAAGAAGTGGTATCAGGATACCAAAATTCAAGATCTGCCCCTGTTGGTCTATTTCATCCAGCAAGACTCCATCAACCTCCCAGGCACCATCACCGGTCGGGATGCAGTGTTCAAATACATGAACCCGTGATGCACAATTTACATCCAAACCACAACAGCACAGGAAGAACTACATTACTGATTTGTTCTGAATAAACAGCCTGCCTGCCACGTTGGTTCTGCTCATTGTGAGCCCCCTTTGTTTATGAGGATCTGGAATATAAAACTCCATTCCTGCATGTCTTAGAAGAGGGTAGACCACAAACCATGCAAAAGTGGTATATGTAGAAGATGCTTACCCAGGGTTGTGAATCAGGCAAAGGTGTTACATGTACAGTACACTTACCCTGAGTCCTCATGAGAGGAGATTGGTCTTTTTAGGAGCACTGTGGTAGGCTTCATGCAACAGACCATGGCTAGTGTGCTCTTCCCAGGAAAGGCTATTTCTCAGGCTTCCAGCATTTTTTAAGCTGTCTGTAGTTTTAAGGTTGAGGCCTCATGGACTTCCCTGTCCTTTTTAACAGCTCTACTATGAGGAAGGAAAGAAAGAAAAGGAAATGACATATTATGATCTCAAAAATAAAAGACATAATAAAAAATAAGAAGGCATATAGGACTTCTCTAGGCACACTGCAACCCATGACCATAATTGCCTGGAGAGATTTTCATGCCCCTATAGAAACCCAGTGCTGCCAGCCTTGCTGCTATGATCTGAATCCTGGGGCATCTTTCTTTTGTCCACGTTCACGTCAAACAAGTAAGAATAAAAAGAAAGCAAATCAAGAAGTGTCAGTCAGAGCAGAAATAGAGACATGGCTCTGGAAATCATCATGGAAACAGGGGGTCAAAACCTTAGGAAATCAGAGGTAAAGCAATTAAAAGTCCCAAGAATGCAGAGATACATGCAGGAAGTTATGCATAACAAGTTGGGGGTGGGGCAGGATGTTAACTTCGGAAAGGAATGAGTAGTGTAAACTCTTGGTAGGCAAAGGAAATGGGGAGTTAACTGCTCAGCTCCCCCTGGATATTTCACTCTCCTTACTTAATCCTAGTCAACAACCTGGACTGGGAGTTTTGTCCCTCCTATTTTACAGCCAAGCATCAAAGCTGAGCAGTAGAACTAGAATTCAAATCCAGCCTCTCACCAAAGCTCATCTTCCTCCTTCACCAGCCTGAAGGACAAAGGCTTTTTTGCCATACTTATTGTGACCATGGGTAATCAAACCCCCCCCACACAGTGTGGTTTTGATGAGTTTTGTTTTATGTCTCAGCTGAACATATGACAACGGAATAAGGTAAATATTAAAGTCCAGCCATTTCCAGAATTCCTGTGCTTAGGTCCCTCTGGCTGTCTCTGAGCACAGGTGTCCTGACCTCTAGGTTTACATGGTTTCCACTAATAGAGAAGAATTTCTTAGTCTGGAACACAAATTAGAACAAATCATTACCTGTTCCCTCTTGAGGACTGCAGAGACAGAACAACAGAGTCCATCCTACAGGAAGTCTGTATGTGCACTCTGTCTTGAGGTCTTACACTGAGTTGTAAGAAATTCCTCCCACATAGATGAGAGAAAACACTCAGAGTGAGAGTCCCCATGAATTATCACATTTTTTGTCTGGGCCTCCTCACTCAATAGAAGCCTTCTAACATACTGAGTCAATACACCCTATTCTGCTTTTGTTCTGGGAGAGCAGAAAGCCTAATGGTGATGGCAGGTAAGGCAAGAGTATGAAAGCATTTCCTGTTGACCTGATAGTCTGTGACATTTGATACGTTTTCTTCTTATTTCTAATTTTTAATCATCTTTAAAACCACATAACTGCCCCCATAATTATAGGTACTGTATAAGTACAGGTACAGGTGCAGGTGCAGGTGCAGGTACAGGTATAGGTATTCAAATCTTGACTCCACCAGTAAAGATATATGACCTTCACTAATCTACTTTAAAAATCGATATGGCAATAACAGGTTCTGTTTCATAGAGCTGTTAGAACTTTATTTGGGGTGTAAGCTCAATATGTTTATCCAGTGGTTTACACATATATGCTTAATTTTATTAGCTGTTTGAAAATAAACCCTTAGCACAGACAGAGAAGCCTTTGCTGTCCATCTGGCTCCAAGACAGGACCAGAGTCACAAGTCCTCTGAAATCACAAAGTGAAGAAAGAAAGGCAGAATGAAATGGGAACACAAATGTTCCATAGTTTCTGGTTCCAGTCTGTTTCTGCAGCATGCCCTGCCTCCCATGATAGAGACAGCTTTCTGCAGGATTGCATCATTTGGTGTCTATCTATAGTATCCAGTGGGGTCCTGTTCATTCTGGTTACAGCCTGCCCACTCCTGGGCTTACTCCCTACTTCCCTTTGTGACTCAGAGGCCCTCTACTTTTAATAAAGACTGAAAAATACTCATTGATGCTTAGTGCACACGAGTGCCCTGGGGGTTGGGAGGTTGAACATGTAATTATACATCTCCAGAATAGCAGAGGCAGTTATGCAACTGAATAATTGGGAAATTTCATTTTGCACAAAGGTGGAAATGATATGCCAAACACTTCCTCCTCCTCTGACTGAGGCAGGTAATACATCCTATCTTATGCCTGACTCACTGGTAGCCCTGGGAGTTTGAGGAGCTTGGCTGGGGCATCTCCTTTTATAGCCGCTACAATTGTGCATAGAGACAGAGATTAATGAGGTAATGTTTCTACTAACCTACTTCTGGGTCTGGTTCCAGAGACTATATGGAACCGAATGTTCTTGCATGAGTCTCAGCAATGTCACTCGGACAGTAAGTGGTCTTGATACATTCAGCTTCCCAGAGCTTTCACTTTTTTAAATCTGTAAGAAGAAATTTATGGTAGAGAAAAGCTGGATAAACCTCCTTTCTGCCCCGCCCCCTGCCACACACACACCATATGTGAGCTAGGTGCCACAGATTAGAATTATGTGCTGGCTTCAAAGCTGGCTTCTGTTTTTGAGACCTTCACAGACTGTCTTCACTTCATACCTACCTCCTCATTTGTTAAATTGTTGCATTATTGAATGAGGTTGAATGTACATGATGTTCTTAGAACAAACAGCACCATCAATATTAGCTGTCATGTGATCAGCCTGGCACAAAGACAAGGACTTTGTGTACTGCCAGATCTGAGGAAAATCAAGGGCACACAATCTACTTCAATTGACTCTTTGGAGGAAATGCTAAAGAATCCTCACCTTTAATATACTATGCCGATGCCTTACGTACACTCTGCTTCCCATCCATGTCTCTATTAACCAATGATCATGAGCTGAGGTCTTCCCTTTTGGTACCTCCAGCAACCAAACAGTTATCAGTAAATAAAAGAGGAGGCTGTGTTCCACCCATGTCTGAAATCAAGCATGTACTAGAAGCAATAGGTCTTCTGTAAGCCAAGGGAGATTATTAACCTATGAAGATTATTATGTATACCACCTGCTTTCATGATACCTGCTTTGCTGGAAGTATGGGCTGTACTAGACCAGCAAGTTTCTGTATGGGTCTGCCTGAGACACAGCTACCTACTACCATCAGGCTGGAAACTAAGCTGGTCTGGTCTAATGACTGGAAAATCTTGGCTTAGGTCCAGCCTTCTAGATTTCATGTTCCTGATTCAAATCCAGATATGTCTGTAAATATCTTAAAACAGGGAGCTTCTAACTTAATCACAAAGCCATTAACATACTTTTAAAAAGAAAACAGAAGTTGATTAATTCTGTCCAACTACTAGGTCCTGTTTCCGTTTATTACCTGATAGTTAGTTTTTGAAGTTTGGTTATTTGAATTGAGGTCCAAAGTCTGTGTTTTGCCATTTCATGATGTATCTCTGAAGACATTTTTAAATCTTTGTGATCTCCCCCCATCTGCTTTTTTCCTTAAAGTGTTTTGTGAGAGCCATCAGACTTTTGTAATGTTTCTCTATCTGGTTTGTTTACTCATCCTCTAAGGGATGATGCCTCAGCTCTTTGGATTTTTTTTTTTAATTGATTGTTCTGCCTAGAAGCTTTGCAGATCCAGTTTCAAAGTTTTGTGAAATATTTAATTGGTTTCTTTAGAAATTACATTTAAGAGGTGCAGCATGTCTTTTCCTCTCTGTTTGATGATGTTAGCAGCTGATCATAACAGCCTACATTCATTTATTTTATAGTGTGATATGCTGACTTTATCAGCAGCCCATAATTTATCAGCTGGAATACACTATAAAAGAGAACTGTATTCCCATCAATTATATGTCGCATACAAGTGTAGCTCATAAAGCAAAATTAGTGTGAAACCTCTTCCCTTAAAATCTGCTCCCTGTGGTTTGCCAGTGGGTTTTGTTCCACAGCATCATTCCAAGGTGATGGGTGAGTCTGGTTCCTTAACTCACTATGATGTTATGCAGTTTTTACTTGTTTCCTGTGTTTCCATCCATCACATTTTTTAGTTTTACAGAAGCTCAATTTGTCACGTCTCTGACCACTACAATCCTATTTAAGCTGGTTTTTAAGTCCTGCTGACTTAGCACACTAGTCTCTGATAGACTTGTTTATGGTGTGAAAATATGTTTTAAGGTTATGAGTGTTCTGTCCTAAAATTCACCCATTTCTGGCAAGTGCAGGGATTATGCTGACGGGAACTAGTATTTTGAGTAGCTTATAGGAACTCTAACCTACAAGTTAGAAGCACATATTTGCAGTATGTTTTCATTCTTTCTAAGCCTTAAGAGTAGGGATGTAAAATTAATTAACTAATTAATTAATTAAAAAGTAGGGCGCTAGAAACATATAACCTGATTTTATAGTGATACTTTTTTATTGAAAAACATAAAATTTGCTTTGCTTTGCTTTGCTTTGCTTTGCTTTGCTTTGCTTTGCTTTGCTTTGCTTTGCTTTGCTTTGCTTTGCTTTGCTTTGCTTTGCTTTGCTTTGCTTTGCTTTGCTTTGCTTGGACAGCCTCTCATGTAGCCCAAGGTGACCTCCCACTCACTGTATAGCAGATGGATTTGAACTCTTGATCCTCCTGGCCTTGTCTGTCTAGTGCTGGGGTTACAGGTACATGCCACGAAGTCTGGAATGACCATAAACCTTTATACCCTCACCACTCATGGGGCTGTTGATGCCTTCTGTCTCCTCCCCAAATTCTATTTTCAGTGGTAAAACACAATTGCCCATTTGCTTCATCTTGCAATTCATATGTAATAGTCTAGATAATCGTGCAAATATTACCACCTAAAAGATGTTTATCATAAGCAGGTTGTGAGTGTGGGGGTGGAGGTGTGTATAATATTTTTCTTAATAACTAGCCTTATGTCCTCAGGTAATTGACATATGATATGACAGCATATATTTTTCCCCTTAGAAACCAAGCCACCAGAGAATAAAGAAACATTCTTCATTTCTTTCTACAGCTGCACTATGTCCCACTGTGTGTATTGCTATAGTTTGGTCAGCCACCTGAATGGACACTTGGATCATTTCCAGCTTTTACTATTACAAATGTAACTGAATGGATGACCTTGTGCCTCCACTAAGACTTGAAAATAAAACACAAAAAGTAGCTGAACATTTTAAGTCTTTGAATTTGGAGCATCCAATCATGTCTCTAACAGTGCAGTGTGTTGTTCGTGCTCATCCTTAAAGTCTTTGAAATAACAGTACCCCCAAAGCTAAGTTAAAGATGCCTTGTGAGCTGCCCATGGAGAGAAGCTGCCCATCTCCAGTAAGAAGGAAAGTCAGGAAGAGAGGAAACTAATGTGTAAACTCAGGCCTCCCAAGTAATTTTTCCATCACTCTCTTGTGGTCATTGCTATTATTCACTTTATTTGGAAATAAGGAACCTGAGATTGAGTCACTGTTAGCCCATGTGACAGTATGTGATTATAACCATGACTCCAAGCTTTGGCCATCTAACATGAAGCCAAAGATCTATCCAGTATTCCACTACCCATTTATCCCTTATTACCTTAGTCAGGGAGAGAGCACAGACACCTTAGTGGACTTTGAGAGTTAAGGTCAGGGCTGGAGAGATGGCTCAGCCGTTAAAGGCTAGGCTCACAACCAAAAATATAAGAGAGTTAAGGTCAAATCCTGGCTTTACCCCTAAGTTGGGTGTAACCATCATGATCAAGTGGCTTAAAAATGTTTGTTTGATTTCCTCATCTGTGATATAATGACTGAATGCATAGTCTGATTAGATCTACTCTCTGGATTAAAGGACTTATTATTTGTATATTGCATAAAATAAGGCAGGAACACAATGACTGTCGCCTGAGTGACATGCATTTTTAACACACTCATGTGTCGTGGAAACAAATGCACTGAAAAGCTTCTGCCCTGTGATAGATATATCCCCTCGTGGCATCACAAAGTTCAAGCTCTTTCACAATATCCCTTAAACTTGGTGGCTTACACACAGAAGTTTCCTATTGAGATCTGAAAGTGTCTGGTTGCTGATAAGGGTATCATGCTAGCCTGCAGAGAACCATCCTGCCATCCTCCACACGGCCTTTAATCAATGTGTTCACCTAAGAATAGGAAAGCAAAACTGCTCCTATCTCCTCTAGTAAGGTCAGGAATCTCATAGCAAGTATTCCACCTTCAAGGTCTCGTTGAACCTTAACTTCCTTCCAAAGATCCACTTGCCAAAGACTTGTCATTAAGAATTATGGTTTCAAGATATGAATGTCTGGGAGCAGGGTAGACATTAAGTTCGGGACAGAAAGAATGTAATATCAGGCAAATGAAAACTTCCTGGACTCATGATATATATAGTCTATAGAGGACGTGGGTACTGTCAGATGATCCCTCACAAGAGAAGGTGATCTATGTGCAGATAGCACCTGGGAGAACAGGTGCACATCCCTGCAAGCTCTTAATATTCCCAGATAGCTTAGCTTCAGGCAATGTATCTTCAGATGAGAAAAATCTAGCTTTATTTTACCTGTAAAGACTCCTAGGGAAACCTCTCAGACAGGCATATCTGAACGTGCTGCTTCTTTTGGGCTCCTGTCAATTACAGCTGGAGTACACAGCCCGCCTGGATTTCCTGTGGCGAGTACAGGCCAAAGAGGAGATCAATGAGATGAAGGAACTGAGGGAACACAACGAGAACATGCTACGCAATATCTTACCCAGCCACGTGGCCCGCCACTTCCTGGAGAAAGACAGAGACAATGAGGTGAGGCCAGGTCAGACTACTCGGTGGGGAATGGGATGCTGTACAGCCGATCACACTGATCCTCAGCCCTGGGAAAACTCTGTTACACTCATAGGAGGTGCAAGAAAAAAAAAACATGCCTACTACATGGTGCCAACATATCTGATGCTATAAAATTTACACACTGTTTCCCCTGGCATCCAGTTTTTCATCTCTTAGATGGATATAAGATTCCTATTAAAGACTGGTTTTGAATTTTAAAGTTGTATGTGTGTGTGTGTGTGTGTGTGTGTGTGTGTGTGTGCGCACACGCACACGCGCGCGCATGTGCGCACGTGCACATTTTAAATATATACAAATATATGTTATAACATATGATATATTGTGAATATCATTGGAGAAATAGAAAGAGCTTCAACAATTCTAAGTATGTCCTCAAAATAATTGAAAAGGGATCTCAAATGATGAAATGTTTATGCCTTATAGTAGACAAAAGGTGAAAACAACCCAGGTATTCATTGATAGATGATGCATGGATTAAGAAGATGTCATACATACACACACATGCATACATATACAGTCATATAATATTATTCATCTATAAGAAAAGATGTCCTGGAATACAATACAGTATAGCCTTAGGCTAAGTGAAATATGCCAATCACCAGAAGTATTAATATTGTGTATGATTCCACTTACATAAGTTACATGTAGATGTCAATACATAGGCAAAGGGCAGAAATATGGCTGACAGGAATTGGAGGAGAGTGGAATGGAGAGTTAACTGTTGCTCAGGTTTGCAAGCTGAGGAATATTCTGTGGTCATAATGATACACTACAGAGTGAATGTACTTAATAACACTGAGTTAATAAATACAGAGTGGAGATGGTAAGTTATGTGTGTGATAAATGTTTCATTCACCACTATTTAAATTAATAGTTTATATATGTATATGATATATATGCATATGCATGTATATGAATAGATATTCACACACACACACACACACACACACACATATATATATATATATGACATACATATATGTGTGTATGGGAGTAGGTGTGTAAATGTGTACATGTTTATGTGGAGAGATGTGAAAATTTTGGTTTTTTGAAAAGCACAGAGTTATATTTTCATTTTAATCCCAGGTGTGAATTATGGGGCTGCTTCAGCTGGTCCACAGCAGCTGACTATGATTTGCCTCGTGCTCTAGCAGGAGCATGATTTTGCCAGCAGCAGAGAGTTTCTGACTTTTTGTGACATTTGGAATTCTGGGGACTTTGGAGAGGTTATATAAATGCTAGGCCTCAGAGAGGCAGGGTTGTTAGTGGTGGGTTGTTGGTTGGTTGCTGTTGGCTGTCGTTTATTAGGTAGTTGCATGCAAAGAAGGAACAACAAGAAAAAAAATTATATATCCTAACAGCAAAGATCGAACTTACCCCAAGGAACTCGATGTCCCTAATTAGCAGGAAGCAGTCTAACAATAGCGTTGACCCCTTTCCCCTCTATCCTTTTTTCTCTCCTATTTAGTGTTAGGTGGGTGAGAGGGAAGGAAGAGGGTGGAGAACAGTGGAAGCAAGAAGAACCCACAAAGTAGCCAAAGTCCAGCTACAGGGGGCATGTATATTCTTGGCACAATGCCTCACATGTAATGTGTTAACCCAACTGTTCTTTTATATTTAACATGCTGAAGGTCCACTTAGGGAAATTCAAACACAATTGTCAAATCCAGGTGCTAGGAGACTCATGCCCTTCCCACAGTTTTTCTAGATTCTGATGGCCCCCAAACCTTCCTTTGACTGTGGCAACACCATGCTAGTCTGTGCCTGCAGCTTCCATAGCCCCTTTTGTAATGACACTAGCCTCTTTCCTCTAAGGACACCAGCCAGCAGATCTAGGATTTGATAATGCAGAATGATTTCATCTTTAGTTAGTTACATATACAAAAAAAAATATCAATTCCACATAAGATCTGATGTTCCAAATGGACACAAATTTGGTGAGAACACTCACTGCAAAGATCGAAGTATATTATTAAATAATCTGGTCAGAAACCTGTCCAAGGCCTGTCAGTCAGGACTCTGGGGCAATGGAAAGGCTTTGAAACACTTTTCAGTGAAACGGGAGCTTGGGAACGTTCCACACATAACATAATCAACACGCTGCCTAGATTAGAACAGAGATGTACAAATGATAAGGTCAAAGCCAGTCAGATCCTGAAACAGCTCAGGTAAGACCCTAGCGGGAGGCCGAAGAGATGATGGAGACAGAGAGAAGTTGAGTTCCATCTATGGGAGGGAGAAATAAAGCAATGGTGCTGATGTGAGAAATGAGAAATGAAACCACTGAAACTCTTGAGCACACTCTCTAGCCTCCAAGGGAAAGTTACTCAAGAGCAAACTCAACACTGTTTCAAATGCCAGAGGCTTGGTGTGTGAGAGTGCTTGGCCTTGCCCTGTGAGACTTTCAGGCAGACCTAACGCCATGGACAGACTTCCCCCAGGGATCACCCTTAGACTCTGCCTCAGGAAGAAGCCTCATGAAAATGAAATAACTAGGCTGCTTCATTTTCACAAAGAACACAAATCACACCAACCTTGGTCGCCACTGATCCTTATACCTGATCCTTGATCCCTTGAAGAAGGGAATCCCACTGAAGCAAGACCTTCTGGCCCTTGTAAAAGTGGAACAAAGTCAACATACCCTGTCTTAGAGGTTGGACTGAGAGTGCCATTTCTTTAGAAGGTTTGTAATCAGCTTGACAGAGGCTAACAAGCCTTTGAATAAAGTTATAGCAGGCTAGCTCTTAGAAAAGCCTGAAACAATTGGTTGAGATGAAGATCACTGATTATTGATTTGATGACTTGCTTTTACTTGTAGGTATGATGCCTTTAAGAACATAATGGGGTCTCCAATTAGCTCAACCATGCCCTATCATTCATATTTCCTCTAAGCCCCCCAAAGATGTTAAATTTGTGACCAATGCCTTGGGACCTTAGAGAACAGAACTGAGGTAGTCCCATCAAGCCACTGAAAGTGGGGGAAAAGCAAAAGATAAGGCATGATTTGAATATCAAACAGCAGAAGCACTGGTCTGGCTGGGGACAGGGTGCTCTCCAGTACAGATCAAAGCCACCCATACCCACACTTCCCAAAGGATGGATTTTTATGGAGTTCTGTTTGGGGCCTGTTTTTCTTGAAACTTTGCTGCAAGAGTTTATTGACATCTGCTAGAGCAGAGAGAATGGGGCTGGGTGTCAATCATGACCACCAAATGGAGAGGCAGAAGCTCAGGAATGTCAGAGGGCAACCCAAAACTGCTTTTCAGTCATACCATCAAACAGTAAGGTGCCTGGGGAAGAGCCAAGAGAGACTGATTTCTTCTTGAAATGAAAGAAAACAAGAGATGTGCAGAACTCTAGGTACTCAGGTGGGGAGGGGGGGGTGGACCAAACCCACCTAACAGGATTGGAGAAAGGAAGAGAATGTTTGAGCAGATATTTGAATGACAGAGAAGGCCAGTGAGCACCTACATTCTGTCTTCCCCTGGTTTCACTTGGTATAAGAAGCACAGGACTTAGTTCCCAGCAGCCTGGGCACAGAGGGATCCCTACAACATGGTTCCCTGAGAAGAGAGGAGAGCAGCTTCTCAGCATCAGCATGTGGAGTGGAGGAGGGGTGAGCGTGACCGTTCACAAACCCCCTAGGTGCGCCCTCCAAACCTGCACTTCCAACCCACAGAGAAAGATGACAATAAAATGATTATAGCTTTTCTATATCCATCTATCCTTTGACAGTTTACAACACGTTTTTAGCTTCCTTCATCCCAGAATAGTGAGAAACAGATGGAGCCCTGAAAGCAGTTAATTGGAGTGAGTTAAATAAAGTGGCCCGTTCTGAAGGTGGTGGGGTAGGTTACATGAATCTCTTTCGTATGACTCTCCAAGCTCCTTCATCCTCTTTTCTAATTAGCCCAGGGTAGGGTCTGGGATAAACTGAGTGCATAGCATCAATAACCTCTCCATGGGCTCTGACACCCAGATGATGACTGTCAATGGGGGCGGGGAGGAGGTGTCAGGAGATCTCAGCGAGGAGAAGTAGAGAGGCCAGGGTATATATTGTGTAAGTCTGGCTGTGTACCTCCACAGAGCTCCTCAATGTGACTGGTATACTGTTCCTGTGTAAAATCTCTTTGAGGTGTTCTCATTTCTCCTAATCTAAAGGGGTGACAGCTCTGCTGCTCTGTCCCCATGGGGGATTACTAGGGTCTCCTATTTCTCCTTTTATCTTTTTAGTTAAGTCCATTGGACATAAACTTGAATCGTCTTACTTTGAATGTGTCACCTGAAGTTATCTGTGCCCCTAACTGACGAAATGGGAATGAGAAAAGAGACAGCAAGGCCCCTTGAGTTAGGGCATTGGATTTTGTTTTTGGTTTGGGTGTTGTTGTTGTTGTTGTTGTTGTTGTTGTTGTTTTATTTTGTTTTTTACTACTGTAGTGGACTGCCTTAGCAAGCAAGCATCTTAAGGGGGGACAGGCTCATTTTTGCCTATGGGTTCAAGGTTTTCAGTCCATGCTGGTTGCCACCATGATCTCCAGGCCTGTGGTGACACAGAGGATCATGGGAAAGGCACATGGTAGAGCAGAGCTGTTTACTTCACTGCACTGCCGCTAGGAAAAAGCAAGATAAAGGTAGCAGAAGATAAGGTGTGTGTCTAGACACAGGCCTCAGTGACCCACTTCTCATTTTCTGCAATACAAATACATCAAAGTATCAATCCATCAATGAGGCCAGGGTCCTCAGCATCTACAATCTTCCCTAAATCCCTGTGGCTGACAGCCAAGTCCCCAGTACACGAGCCTATTATGGACAGTTCACATTCAAAGCACATTAGGCAGCAATTTGTGCAGAGCTGTTTTCACTGAATCCTCAAAGTGCAAGGATGGAGGTAGTTCACTTTGTCACTGAGGTCAGTTTCAAGGCCACAGCTGGCTGCAAGGCAGGGGAACAACTCGACAACCAACTGGGGTAGGGCATTTCAGTGGATCCAGGTGCAAAGAGGAGGAAGAACCAGCACCCCTTGCAGAGCTGAAGGGTTGGAAGTCAGAAACTCTACCTTGCTGCCTAAAGACGTGTGACCACATCTGCAAGGGTCACCATATCTCTCTTTCCACATTCATTGCCCTCATCTCCTACAGGGAGAAACTCACCATAAAATCTTCCACCTCATCTAATTGTGAAGGATATAGTGAGAAGAACACACAAGTGGGACATGAGTCACTGGTAGTTATCATCTCAAGGACTTGTTTGTGTCCAAGATGAAGAAGATTTCTCCAATGTGGCCAGTTCAATAGTATGGGTTCCTCTTTCGGCTCCTTATGACGATGGAGACGCACCATTCTTCTTGTTCTGCATCAGTCAGTAAGTGAGTCAATAGAGTCATTCTGGTTCCAGCTCCTGAAGAGAAACAACAGATCCCATTTTGATCTCCTATGTGCCGAACCTGTCATCACCTGAGAGGCTGGGCTTGTGCATTTGTCTTCATGGGTACGAGTGTCTCATGGACACTCTCTCCACCAGTTAGCATCTGGCCAAGAGGAGAAATGGTTCCCAGCCACCTTTTCACGTTTCTTTCCTTTCCAGTAGATCCAACAGTCAAGAGCTGAACTGAGTCCAAGTTTGGTTGTCTAGCATAGATTTCCTCTAAAGTTAAATCAACTTTCCATTCAAATGTCGAGCCAAGGAAGTTTCTAGTTGCAATATCCATTCCTGTTTATCATGACTGGTATTGTCATCATTCCTAAATAAACATAGCATTGTGATTTCCACCATTAGGGGTAGCTTGGGCTCAGGAGTCAGACTATCCAGTCAGAGCAAAGTACTTAACTACAACCTCTCTCATCCTCCCTTAGCTAAAATAAAGGCCTTAATTATATCCACCTCAAGTAGTTATTGTGAGCATTAAATAAAATGATGCATGCAGTATTCTGTGATGTGCCTGCCATATAATTGCTCAATAAAAATAGCTGGTGCTATCATTATTTTACATTTTAAGAAATCAGAGAAGTGACTAGGGAGAGGTAAAAATACCTGCATTGTAAGAGTGAGGACCAGGACTTAGACACCTAGCACCCATATATGTACCAAAGAAGAGTGACGGTAACTCCTGCACTTGGAAGGCTTAGGGAGAGGGGTCCCTGGAGGAACCTGACTAGTTAGACTAGACACAGAGTTGATCTCACAGTTTAATTGAGAGGACCAGTCTCAGTGAAAAATATAGAAATTCCAAATATCAGCCTCATACCTGTACACACATATGCACATCTATGGGTCCACAGCATACAAATATGTGTACACGTGTACAGATACACATACAGGCAAACATTGATGCATGCTGCATATTCACAAACACATGCAAAATAAAATAAGAAATCTAAGCATTCTGAATGCTGGCAAGACTTCAAAACGAAAAGGAGAAGGGTAGAGGAGGGCCTAGGAGTCATTAGAACTCCAATGGACAAATACAGTTTAAAAACCCTGGGGGAGCCATTTCACACAGCGGGGGCATTTATAATGTAAGGGATGAAAATGAAGTTGGGTGTGTAATTATGGAGTCGATTTCAGAGAGTAAGATTTTTCTCTTGTCTATTTTACTTGTAAATAGAACAAAAAAAAATGCCTGGGATGAATTGTGCTTCCTCAAAACTCATGTGTGACATTCTAAGCCCAGTGACATCAGACTGTAGCTGTCATAGGAGAGGTAGAAATGTTAAAATGAGGTCATTAAGGTGGTCCTGGTACAGTCCCACTGGCATCCTTGTAAAAAGAATAAGGACTAGAACTCAGAGTGAAGAACACAGTAAGATGAACAGGAGATGGGCATGTACTGTCTGAGCAGAAGACCCTATGAAGTGCCTTGGTCTCGGATTTCCAGCCCCCAGAATTATGAAAAATATATTCATGTTGTTTAAGTCACTCTGTGATAGAAGCCTTCACGAAGTAATAATATAGGCAATCGTGTAATAGAGACATTTACCCAAAAACCACAGCCATGGGAAGGATTGACTCTGTGAGCTTACTTACACACATTCTCTAATTTATGAAGCAGAAATAGCTCTTCCCATGCATGCCTACCAAGACTAACGTGAGTAGGATCTGTATTAGGAATCCATTTTCTATTGTGCTTCTCCACTCTACAACTCTGACCAGCCAGTTGTCCCCTGTCTCTGTCCCTTTGGATGAAACCAAATTGACTCACACTTCAAATTCAAGATTGATCATGAATCAGGGACAGCATCTCTCTCAAACTTAGGGCATGATAGTAGATGTACATGCACATAAGTGGAATAAAGAAGCCATGGAACCTCCCATCCCTAACTCTTGCACTGTTGGCTGTGTGATCCAAGGCAATAACATAATTCCTCTGTCTCGTTTCATTTATCTGTGAAGTGAAGATAGAAAACGTCACTGGATTGTTACAACTCACAGGCTCATGTGAAAGTACGCTGTAGATTTTGATGTTTCCTAAAAAGACTAAGAACTCATTAACTGACGTAACTATTTGTGGGTGTTTGCTTATAACAGATCCTAGTGTAAAAGACGCCATATTGCAGGACTGCACTAAACACACCAAGAAGAATGGCATGTATCTACCATCACGACATTCGTGTTTGAAGAAAGAATTGGATGTTAGGGCAATGATGCTGGAGCAAGGAATGTGTTACAAAACTGCTTGTGGCACCTGAGAGAGCATTGCGATCAGCCTCATGCCCCCATTCAGGAGCCTAGAAAGTTTATGCAAAACTCCTCTCCACGTGGTTAGTGAAGAGAGGAAACAAGAATTAGCCTAGTTAAGGAGCTAACCTCAAGGTTGGAAGGACATTTCCCAACAAGGGACAAGTAGTAGAAATAAATGTATTTATGTGGTAACATAGAGACTTTCAGCTTCCTCCAGAAGCAAACCTTGAAAGCTAGAAGTTCAGAGGCAGCAACTTCCCTGAAGGAGATTCTAGAAAGTACAGAATGGAAGAGAAACAAGACGCTGATGTTTGATGCATTGTTGGGTAGATCAGCTACCTAAATGAGCAATGGGAGCCTGATCTAACCATTCAAAGTTACTCGGCTCTGGGAGTGAAGGAGGAGAATACAAAACGTCACTTCCCATCAGTGGTTTGCAGAGATCTGTGATCTGGGGGACCTTAATCCATGCCTCTTCAAAGCTGCTGGTCACATTGGCAGAGTGCCCTCTTGTGGCCAAAGGAAAAACTCACAAGAACTGTAATTGTTGACGGTTGTGTAGAATGAGAAAGAAAATTGCAGGGACAGCACCTGTAACAGCAGCTACAACAGGACACAGAAGCAGAAAAACAGACTGGCGGTACAGCTCGGCGGAAGAGCACAAACCTTCAAGGTTCTGAGTTCAACAGCAATACAAAAACAAAACGTAGAAATGCTTGAGTGTTTTAGGAGCCCAAAGAATCGAGGACTTGTAGGCACTTAGGTTCAAGGGACAGGTGGTAGTAAGACCATAAATATGTACCATGATGTAGTGTTAGAATTTTATCTTGAGGGCAACTGTGGGCCATACAGGGCTTTAAGATTGGAGGCGTGTATGATATCCAATATTGTATATATCCCTTTAAAAAGATCACTGTAGCCAGGCGGTGGTGGCACACGCCTTTAATCCGTGCACTTGGGAGGAAGAGGCAGGTGGATTTCTGAGTTCGAGGCCAGCCTGGTCTACACAGTGAGTTCCAGGACAGCCAGGGTTACACAGAGAAACCCTGTCTCCAAAAAAAAAAAAAAAAAAAAAAAAAAAAAAAAAAAAAAAAAAAAAAAAAAAAAAATAAAACAGAAAAAAAAAGATCACTGTAGCACATAGAAAACACCTTTGAATAGAACAAGGCTGGAGGCCTCTGAATAGAAAGATATTTTATTAGTGGTCAAGCAAGATACTGGAAAGAGCACTGCTTTTAAAAATAGCAGCAACACTAAAATAGGGTCAACATTACAGGACCAAGAAAGTGTCAATGATAACTGACACTCCCTTTGTAGATCCTGTAACTCCAGTGTTCCTAACAGTTTAGAGAATGAAGAAGGAAAAGATGAGTGTTTCCTGATAAAGAGAAAGCACGCCAGGCCTGTAGCATCATAGTTTGAAGAGTGTCAGAACAATCCAGAGTGAGCTAAGTCCCAGAACTAATCTGGAAATACAGATTTGGAAACTGCTATGTATGGGTGATGGAGGGGCTGAGCATGAACAAGATCTGTCCGGCAATGGGAAGCATTCTCTGAGTCACAGATGAAATGCTGAAAATAGGCAGGTGTTTCGAAAGCAAATCCTTAAAGAGTGCAAGAATGAGGAAACAAGATATTTCACAGAAAGTCAAAAGACTCAAGGTCCTGAGTGGCCAGCGTGTTGAACTATGCAGATGCTGAGTGAGATGAGGACTGTCATGTGTACATCAATTTTCCCAATTTAAAGGACTTTCTCTCCATTTGTTTCATTCCAGCTTGAGACGTTAATAGAAACAGACAGATGAGAAATATAGCATAAGAAGGATGGAAGTCAAAATGAAGAGGGACTGGTTGATAGCACATTAGCCTGCTAAATCAGGGTATCCTGTTCTTTCTTAGAAAAGACAAAGAGCAGGAAGCAGCATGGAGGGGAAGTGAGTAAGATGTAAGAAAGGAGAGCGTTGGCAGGGAAGGGAGTTATACTGGCTGGTTCTGTGTGTCAACTTGACACAGGCTATAGTCATCAGAGAGGAAGGAGCCTGGGTTGAGAAAATAACCTCCACAAGATCCAGCTGTAAGGCATTTTCTCAGTCAGTGATCAGTCGGGGGGAGCCAGGCCATGGTAGGTATTGCTGGTGGTCCTGGGTTCTATAGGAAAGCAGTCTGAGTCAGCCAGGGGAAACAAGCCAGTAAGCAGCACTACTCCGTAGATTTCTCTTCATCTGCCTCCAGAATCCTATCCTGTTGGGTTCCTGTCCTTACTTTTTTGGTGATGAACAGCAATGTGGAAGAATAAGCTGAATAAACCCTTTCCTCCCCAACTTGTTTTTGTTGTTGTTGTTGTTGTTGTTTGTTTTTTGGTTTTGGTTTTTTTTTTTTTTTTTTTGGTCATGGTGGTTCTGTCACAGCAATAGAAACCTTAACTAAGATGAGAGTAATGTTGCTGGAATTATATGGGCCAACACCTTACTTTCTAGTAAGTTGAGGTTTCTGGAGTTGAAGATGATTACACATGAAGATGTATGCACATAAGGCCTAAAATCATGGAGAGTTACCTACCACCTGAAGCATATTTGGTAAAACAGGAGAAAGATCTTCTATGCGCAAGGGCAATGTGATGGGTTACGTAAAGGAGAGTGGTGAAACCCTGGACCAGTCATTGAGAACAAACTCAATGGCCAAGGACAAAGGCACACCATTCAGAAGCGCTGGCTTAGTTAAGGTTAAAGATCTCATACTTCTTATTATTCTAAACCACCTCATGATTCTGTGTTCATGGTACAAGGTACAGACCATCTGTGTCCCTCCAAATTTCTAAGGTGTATTTTTCTGGACCTGCCCCAGAAACTTAATTACTCCAACTGGTTTCCACCTCCTATTCTCTACCATCTCCAAATAACACCACCTTATAGATCCGTCAAGAGTTAACTCATGAGCCCCCCATGATCCAGGTTACCTCACAATGACTAGATCAAGCAGCCAAGGACCAAGTCTTTAACAGTGAAGCTGTTGGGAGATTCTCTATGTTCAATCCATAACAATTGGATTAGTATTCTTATTAAAGAGTACTGAGAGAGCTGCTTTGCTCCTTCTGGCATGTGTGCACACAGCTAAAAAGTGCCCCCTTGGAACCAGAAAGTGGTTCCTCACTGCACACTAAGTCTGTTGGATACTTCCAAGCATCCAAAACATGAGAGATACACTTGTGGTTTTAATCAACCCAGCCTGATGTCTTTGGTTATAGCAGCCTGGGGGTACTGAGACATACTGTGTTGACAGATCATACTTGACCTCTCATTTTTTGTCGTGCCACTGGATTCCTATGCATGTCTTCCAGCTCCTTATGCACAGGTGGTATCATGCAAAACTTAAACTCTGATACTATCTCTGCCTCCTCTCTGCCCCAGGAGCTGTATTCTCAATCCTATGATGCCGTTGGGGTGATGTTTGCCTCCATCCCTGGATTTGCCGACTTCTACTCTCAGACAGAAATGAACAACCAGGGAGTGGAATGTCTGCGCTTGCTGAATGAAATTATCGCTGACTTTGATGAGGTAAATCTAAGCATCAGAACTCTGGGGTGTTTTTCTCACGGTTTTTATCTGAATAAATTGATGCCTTGTTAAGTATATAAAATATATACTAGCTAAGTCAATCAAAAAAATTCATCACCGAATATTGTGGAAAAAATACTTAAAGTGTAGCCTCTTGTGGATGTTCAGATATACAATACATCATTACTTAGTTTAGTCACCACAGTGTGCAATGGTGCCCAGAACTTTCTTCTGTCTACCTGTAACATTCTACCCACGTTAAGGATGCTCAACCACTTGATTTAGATCTTTCTCCATAGTGCATGGGGGGAGAACACACTTTCAAAAACCCCGGGCAGCTAGAGCCCAACACAGCAGCCCTGTAAACACAAGGACTAACTGCATGACCCGGATCCATTGCAGCTGCTTGGGGAGGACCGGTTTCAGGACATTGAGAAGATTAAGACTATTGGTAGCACATACATGGCCGTCTCAGGACTGTCACCAGAGAAACAGGTAAGGTCCTTAGACTTGGCTACAAATGTGTGTTGGGCTGACTGTTGCCACGTGCTGAGGAAGGCTTAGAGAACCTTGGAAGGGAGTTCTAAACTGGGCTATCATGGTTGCAGGGTGTGCATTCATTCTTGACAAAAAGAGGTTTGCTGGATACATTCCTGTTAAAAATTCCCAGGCTTCATTCTGAATCTCATTGTTCATTTGAACAAAATCTGTGCCAAGAAATACCTTGACTGTGATTTAGCTGTGGGTATCCCCAAAACTCCTAATACTAGTCCATTTTCTTACTCCTGTTTTAACCCTCAAAAATTGCTAGGTGGTGGTGGTGGTGGTGGTGGTGGTGGTGATGGTGGTGGGTGGAGGAGGCAGTGGCAATGAGAGATCTGGGGTGGTCTGGTGGTGATAGGTGCGGGGGAGAGGGAGTGTTGGGAGAGGTGGTGGTGATGGTGGGGAAGGAGGGTGGTGGTGGCTCATGAAAATGTTGGACTGTGTTAATGGGAATACTAACATCTGCCTTCCAGGACTAATGGGTGAGTTATCTGAGATAACTTTCATGTTCCCATATAAAACCTGTAACTGAGGGTCAGGAATTTGAACAGAGATGTGTAGCAACAGGGGATGGGGATGTAGTAAGTCCCAGGTGTCGGAAAAGCAAGAGGCTCCTAGGACCTAATGGGGATGAGATTAGCTGAAATGCCCAACAAAGGGGAGGGACAACCTGTAGAGACCATATCCAGAGGTTAGGCAAGGCCCCCGGTTGGGGAATGAGACCACCCACTCATCTACAAATTTTTAACCCAGAATGGCTCCTGTCTAAAAGAAATATAGGGACAAAGTGTGGAGCAGAGACTAAAGGAAAGGCCATACAGAGACCGTCCCACCTGGGGATCTATCCCATATACAGATACCAAAACCAGATGTTATTTTGGATGCCAAGAAGTGCTAGCTGACAGGAGCCTGTTATAGCTGTCGCCTGAGAGGCTTTGCCAGAGCCTGACAAATACAGAGGCAGATGCTCACAGCCAACCATTGGACTGAGCATAGGGACCCCAATGGAGGAGTTGGAGAGAGGACTGAAGGAGCTGAAAGGGTTTGCAACCCCATAGGAATAACAACAATATTATCCAACCAGACCCTACCCCAGGCCTCCCAGGGACTAAACCACCAACCAAAGAGTACACATGGAGCGAAGGTGGCATTGTCTGGCATCAATAGGAAGAGAGGCCCTTGGTTCTGTGAAGGCTCAATGCCCCAGTGTAGGGGAATGCCAGTGCGGTGAGGTGGGAGTGGGTGGGTAGGTGGAGGAGCACCCTCATAGAAGCAGGGGAAGGGGGGATAGAGTGGGAGATTCAGAGGGGAAACGAAGAAAGGGGATAACATTTGGAATGTAAATACATAAAATATCCAATGGAAAAAATAAAGCCTATAACCTTGTAAGTATTCAATAGATGTTAAATGAATTTAGTCAAAGTCACTAGGAAAAAATGGAATCTTTGTTAAGTCATCACTGGACTTAACCTTTTTGCACATATTTATATTAAAGGCAAATGTTCCAAGCATAGATATGTGAGAGGAAACCCATGTTAGTATACAAGTGTGACTCTCAATAACAGGAGTTAGAAAACAAGTACCTCCAGGCCACATCTACACCACCACACAGGTTTGTCAATAAAGTTTTATTGTACACATTTATTTTTTATTTTACCTTTTGCTCATTTAAAACCAACATGACAACACTGAATAATTACAGCAAAGACCATATGGTCTACAAGACCAGAAATACCTAACACCTAGCCTTTTATGGAACTACCAACCTCTGTAGGCTCCCAAATTCTGTCATAGACAACTTCATTCAACTCTGAAGAAGTGGTCATGGCCACCAAGCTTCACTTTACATTACAGATTTCTGCACCTCCCTTGGGGGAGGGAGGAGCATCACAAGAATATACACAGCATCCCTTAATCAGAGACTGTGAGCACTTTAGAGGAAACAGAAACATCTTTTGGACCAGGAAACCTACATGCACAAGGATAGAATAATGTACAGATGGGTATTCATACAAATGCATGCACGGCATACTCAGGGACCCATAATGTGGCAAACTTCCTGGACAAGTATAGATATAAAGGAAGATATGATGACACCCGAGCCCTGTGGTGTTAATTGAATCTCCTGTGATCTACACCTCTGAGATGATGTCATGGCTTGAGTGTGTAGGGCTCACTTGCATGCTTATCGTCTTCTAAGGAATGTGTAGTGAGGGTCAAACTTTAAAACCTCGGCTGAAGACATCTCACGTGTGTAACATTGGATGCACCCTTCTCTTGGCTTTCTCCAGCAATGCGAAGATAAATGGGAACATTTGTGTGCCCTGGCTGACTTCTCGCTCGCCCTGACTGAAAGCATCCAAGAGATCAACAAGCATTCGTTCAACAATTTTGAACTCCGAATTGGTGAGTTGCAGCTAGAGGTGGGGGCCTCGCTGAGCCAAGTGTCTTTGTTCTACCAGCCCCTCCCACGTCCTGGGCATCAGCCCAGGAAAGCTTTTTTCTTGCAAAATGCATGAGGTTCTGCATGACCCTAACAAGGACAGGCACAGAGTCAACTCAGGCCTTTCTGGACTTCCTCATCCAAGATGCTGGCAAGATGCAAGGCAGGATCCTGACCTATGCAGAAGTGCAAAGCAAACACTAGGCTGGCCTCTCCTCTGACATATCTGCCTCGCTCCCTTGCCACCTATGCAAAGGCATGCTTATAGAGGCAGCTAATGACCCAAGAATCACATAATTCTGACTTTTTCTTGTTGCTGGAAGCTGGTAATGAATGAATTGCTCTCTGCTTCTTTCTCAATAATGCCTCAGACTACTGCAGATTCCTACCTCCAAGGCTATCACATACTGTATTGAGCCAGATACAGGCAGAAAGTAGCAGTTTCTCAGCTATGCAGTCTCGTTCCATTGCAAGCATAGAAATTCTTTGTGCAAAGCAGCCCCACGGTAACCATTGCAGTTGAATAAATCCTCCGTGTTTTCATGTGTTCACTCCTCCTTCATCTGCTTTGGGCTTTCAGGAGCCTCCAGAAGCCCAGTCTGAAAGCCCCTGCTCTAGCACCCATTCACATTTTATAGATAACGAAACTTGGTCCTAAAACAGAAGAGTCACTAGCCTAATAGCGCATCTCACAGCCAAACAGTGATGCCAGCAGCCGCTCAGGGAGCCTGACTCTGAGATAACTGGCATTCTGGCTACTGGGCAATGGTTTTAAATGACTTTTGCTATTGTCTTCATGCTGTAGACGTCCTGCAGCTGACAGGCCATTTGACTTCATTAGGCTCTCTCTTAACAGCCTGCAAGAAAAGAGACTGAGGTTAAGAAATACCAATATCTATTCCTCAGATCAGAGGAATGGCGCACGCTTTTGTTCTTTGAAATAAGAATTTACAGTTATGGTTTTGATCCTATGGCTGAGATGTTGAAGGCTTGATCCCACATCTCCCATCAACCCTGTGTCCTTTCTGAAATCACTGAAATCATTGAACCTAGAATCAAAAGCGAGTATTAGCCCTTAGGAAAGAAATAGTCTGAGTAAATTCTAAAGACATTGGTGAGATGAGGGTTACTCCTTTGGTGTGATATATTAAACTGCTGTACTTTATATGAAAGTGCCTTTGCTGATAATTTCAAAGCTTACTCCTTCAGGAAACCTCAATGGCTCTTCTAGAAATGACAGACTTCCTCTAAATGTGTGCTGTATACATCTGTCTCCTCTAAGAAAGGATTCCATAATTCTATAAACATTGACTAGACAGCTGATATGTGTGATACTGGCAGGATGGGTAAGAACACATAGGCTTGTCTCATACTGGGGATACAGAAAACAATTTAAAAGGCAGGTAATATAATATCATCAGATAATGAAAGCAAAATCTATCAGTGTGGAGGACTAGAAGGAGACTCTAATAGGAGGAATAGCGTCCTTCTTGTATTGTTGAGTATAACAGTTAGGAAAGACCTTCTGACCAGAGACTTAAAGAAACTGATAGGATTAGCATTATAGATTCTTAGTAAGATCATTCTAGGCTAAAGCAAGACCAAAACACATGTGCACACAGACACTACATACTATATTTCACACACACACACACACACACATATGATATACTATACAGCACACTATACATATGCAGTCACATACTACACAGGATTCATTCTACTACATATTCATACATATACACCATACACTACATCACACATTTGCACACAGACTACACACTATCCACTATACTCAACACACAAACACTATACCCTGTACATCATACCCAACACTAACACAGGCATACATACATATAGACACTATATACTATTCATAACACACACACACACACACACACACACACACACACACAGAAAGAGAGAGAGAGAGAGAGAGAGAGAGAGAGTATAATGCACAGGAATGATAATGATGATTAGTTCTTTAAAACCTTGTAAATCTTAGGCTAGAACAAAGAAGTAATTTCAGACAGGAATCTAAATTTTAGGCTAGAACAAAGAACTAATTTCAGGCAGGAATCTAAATTTTAGGCTAGAACAAGGAAGTAGGCTTCAGACATAAAAATGACATTGGGCTAGGACAGGGAAGTAGGCTCAGATATTTCGGTCATCCTGGTAACCCCTTAGAAACAGTGATCATGGGAGTGTTCACGGAATTGGGTTTAATGTCTTGCTTGTTCCTTGACTATTTGCATCTATTGTATTGCTAGACCCTTAACCTAGAACCGATCTTAATGCATGCATGTAACTAAAATGATATAAAAGCAAAAAGGAGGAGGGGGATGGCATAGGAGGTTCTAGGGAGGAGAAATGGAGAAAAGGGGTGGAATCTGTAATGTTAATAAATAAAATATCCAATAAAAAATTAAAGATACAAAAAAAGGACAAAAATAAAACCCTCTATGACACTACATCATTTGACTCTCGTGGTGTTAGGCATCAGAAGTAATCATGTAGCCTCTAGCCTGCATATTAGAAAGCTGGGGCTGAGAAATTCCCGGTGTCTCACTCAAAGTCGCAGTTCATAGGTGGGTAGAGTGAGATTCACATGAGTTAATTCATTGATCCAGATGACTTGGCTTGTAAGTGACTGATGTAGTGACCTGGACTATGCTGCTCCCCCAAGAGACTGCACACATGCCAGCCACACCTAACTGCCCTTTCTCTACCTTATTTCTTGCTCTTTTTTTGGGTTCTTTTGCAGGCATCAGCCATGGCTCAGTGGTAGCTGGTGTGATTGGCGCTAAGAAACCACAGTATGACATCTGGGGGAAAACTGTGAACTTGGCAAGCCGAATGGACAGCACAGGAGTGAGTGGCCGGATCCAAGTTCCTGAGGAGACCTATCTTATCCTGAAGGACCAGGGCTTTGCCTTTGACTACCGCGGAGAGATATATGTGAAAGGCATCAGTGAACAAGAAGGGAAAATCAAAACGTACTTTCTCCTGGGACGAGTCCAACCCAACCCATTCATCTTACCCCCAAGGAGACTTCCCGGGCAATACTCTCTGGCTGCAGTTGTCCTTGGCCTTGTCCAGTCTCTCAACAGGCAAAGGCAGAAGCAACTACTCAATGAGAACAGCAACTCGGGCATCATCAAGAGCCATTACAACCGGCGGACTTTGCTATCGCCAAGTGGGCCAGAGCCTGGAGCACAAGCTGAAGGCACTGAAAAATCCGATTTGCCATAAAAGCATTTTCTTTGTGTTTCTTTCTCCTTTTTTTTTTGTATTTCTTTTATATATAAAATAAATATACTAATAAAAAGGTTTAATTTTTTTTAGAACAAGGATGGTTTCGTTGGTCTTTGAATATACAAGATCAAGTACACAAGTTGAGGTTTTCCTCATTCACCACTCTTATTGATCACTTCTTGTATGCAAGATCTGTAAGGCCAAAAATCTGACTTAGAGGAGCTGCTATGTAAATTGGAAAAGAACATGTTCAAGTAGAACCTTGATGTTATTGGGTGCTTAGTAACAACTGGCATTTTTTTTAATACTAACCATATGCCAAATCAAGTATTATGTCAAATTCTGACTCTGACATAAGGACCCTCATAACCCCTACAGTATCTGTACATTCATTCAGCTGATATTGTTGAGCATCTGCATTGTGCCTAAGCTGTCTCATGCCCCAGATAAATTCTGGCAAAAGTGTTTTTCTCATGGGGCTAATATTCTGCTTGTAGACCACAGACATATTATTAAAGCAATATGTAATCTATTTTCAGACAGGGATAGAAGCAATAAACAGGTTAAATGTGGGGTCCAGAAAGAACATTAAAAGTGCTTACTGCTTTCCCATAGGATCTAAGTTTGATTCCCAGCATCATGTCAGCTCACAACTATCTATAATCCCAGAGGGGATATGATACCCTCTTCTGGCCTCCAATGGAACCTGTACACACATGGCATACACTCAGACACAGACAGAGAGAGAGAGAGAGAGAGAGAGAGAGAGAGAGAGAGAGAGAGATGGTTTAAGTTACTGAAGAAGACCAGGGATCTAACTGAGTTACCAGGAATGGGATTTTGAGGATATGATGCCAAAGATTAACCATTAATAATGTGAAAGTGAAAAAAACAAAAAGGAAAGTGATATGAAAAAAAGCACCAACAAGTACAAACTCCCTAGGGTGCGTTCTTGTTGGAGGAACAATTAGAAAGCCAGTGGATGGGGTGAGAAGCTAGTTCCCTGGGACGACCGCATCACATCCTCTTCTCTCATGAACACAGACTGCAAAGAATACAGATGAGAAAGCTGAAACATGCCAGAGGCTCTGCTAGTTCACCTAGTTAGCTATAAAAACAACTTCAGAACCATATGAGCCAATAAACACTCACTGCTTTAACTAATGACCACCCAGCGTATAGCAACTAAAGCACAATAAAAGATTGATTTGTTATAGCTGAGAGACTTTATCCAGAACATGCTTTTGATGCAGTATTGTCAAGCCTAGAGCTTAAACAGATAGAAAAATGAACACTCTAAACTGTGTCTCAGAGATATGGCTTCATTCGGGATCCCATCAAATACAGCAGCAAGGGTCAGAGTTTCCAAGAACCCCACCAAGTAGACATCTGGCCTGGGAGCCATCATTCAATCCTCTGAGTGTCATGACCCCCCACGGGAGACCCAGAAAGCTTCACCCTTTTCTCTCCCTCATGGAGAGATACTATGTTTGCTTTGTGTTCTGTGATGTATGGGGACATAGAGAAGGAACGAATTGTGTCAAGAGGCTACTCCATGATCTGAATCTTGTCTCTGTCATTCCCAGTGTGATGCCAGCTATGTGGCATAAACTCTGCACACCTAGGATCAGAAAGAAAACAGTAATGATTTATCATTCTGTTGCTTTTTAGATGTTAGGAAGATTGTAACATCACCAAAGAGTCAGACACAATACTGTGGCAGTGTTCCTCTTCAGCTTCATCACCTAAGAAAGGAGTCTCAAGTCAGAGATTGCCCAGATCAGATATAGGCATGTTTGTGTGTGTTGGGGGAAGTCTTGTTCATTGATGTAGGAGGGTCGGATCATTGTGGGTGGCACCATTCCCTGGGCAGATGATTCTAGGCTATGTAAGAACAGTATCTAAACAGGAGCCTATGATTGAGCCACAGAGCAGGTGTCCTCTATGGTTTCTGCTATACGTCCTTCTCTGTGAGGTCCCTGGTGAGAGGCCATGGTGAATGTACAGCAAGTGGGTCTTTCTCAAGCTCCTGCCCTGACATTCTTCAATGATGGATTCTAACCTGTAACTGAAATAAACCCTTTCCTCACCTAAGTTGCTTTTGGGTCAGAGTATTCTGTCACGCCAACAGGGATCAAACTAAAAGAGTAACCCCATTCAAAACAGCCAGACACAAATAGTCACGACCAATTGGTATAAAAAGGAACTCTAAGTTCACTCAGCTTTATTCTGGTTGTGTTTTAATCCCAAATTAACATATAAAAGTCCTCACAGAGAGTCTTTGGAGTTTGGGACTAGAGGATGCAAACCTGTGAACCCACAGAACCACACAGAGCTTCAGTGAGAGTCACAGGGAATGCACACTTAATGCTAGAGTTTCTCAGCTTGGCCCTGAGCTGCACTCCAGGGAGACTCGTGCTTGCTGTTATCTAGGAAGTATGGGGTCTCTACCGAAATCTCACATCTGGAATTTTTCCCTACCTAAGTCTTTCTTTTACTTGTCCGTATTTGCAAAAACTCAGGTGACAGCAGATTCTGGTGAGGATATGAAGAAAGAGGAACACTCCTCCATTGTTGGTGGGATTGCAAGCTGGTACAACACTCTGGAAATCAGTCAGGAGGTTTCTCAGAAAATTGGACATAGTACTACCTGAGGACCCAGCTATACCACTCCTGGGCATATACCCAGAAGATGCTCCAACTTATAACAAGGACACATGCTCCACTATGTTCATAGCAGCCTTATTTATAATAGCCAGAAGCTGGAAAGAAACCAGATGTCCTTCAACAGAGGAATGGATAAAGAAAAGGTTGTACATTTACACAATGGAGTACTACTCAGCTATTAAAAACAATGACCTCATGAAATTCTTAGGCAAATGAATGAAACTGGAAATTATCATCCTGAGTGAGGTAGCCCAGTCACAAAAGAATACACATGGTGTGCACTCAAATAAGTGGATATTCCACACATTTTTTTACTAAGTCAGAGTTACTCTAGTCACAAAATATTAATAAGGTAAAAGTTGTGAGTTCAGTGAAAAAGCTTCAAAAGTTTCACTTGACACTTAGATAATCAACTTCATTCCAAGGTCTGGACTGCTTCTGGGCTGAAGCAGACACTCTACAGGGAGGCCTGGCCCAGAACACACACACACACACACACACACACACACACACACACACACACACACACACAGAGCCCTGCAGTGGATGGAAAAAGAGTTTCCCAAGGCTACAGTTAGTGCTGACCCAGATTCCAGGGCCAGAACCTGCCCTTCTGTGTACAGCAAGAGCAAGGTGTTGAAGCGCATCCCTTTGCCTGAAATTTTAACTCCAGACTGAAGACATTTCTGTTGCTCTGGAGCCTGAGTCAGCCAGAGAGAATGCTGCTCTCAGATTAGCTATGGGCTCCAACTGTACCCAATATTTTATTGATGAGTTACTAGGGGGCAGGATGCCCTGAAGGATGACACAATGTGCCTATTTGAATTATTGATTGCAAAGCAGCCACACATTTCTATCCACCCACCTGGAAGATCAGGTCACCATTCCTTGGTGGGCAACAAACTTTCCAAGTAAACTCAATGAACCAGTCTTTGCATTTTATAAAGAGCAATCGGGAATCAAAGGCAGTCTGTTTCTGTTTAAGAACAATTGTTTCATTCAGTCTCTTCATAACACACTGGCCCCTCTGATAGCATTGACATCATCAGACTCTCAAGAACAAACATTTTTAGTGTTTTACAGCTTGTTGTGTCCATTTTCCAAGTACACTTTCAACTGAACTTACAATAACACATTATTGTGTCTCTTTTGCAGGCAACTGGATCTTATAAAGAGTAATAAAATAAGCTCTACCTACACAAGGGTTCTTAAAGCTGAGAAAAGTTTAAGGATCATGTGAGGGTGAAGTACAAAGTCTTGATTTTATAAGACTCTATTGAAGATGAGGGTACAGACAACTTGATTCCTTTCTGTGCTTGGACTCCACTCTGCCTACTCTGATCTCTTTCCCTCTGTGTTTTATGAATAAGCAGTCATGTGACCAGAAGTTCACTTCAGCCCTCTCTGGCCTCAGAGAAATTGGTAAAAGGCCTATCGTCTCTCGTCTCTTGATAGAATCCTGCTCATACTCATAGCTTTGTATCCACTTCTGTCATGCCCTAGATCCCAAAATCCAGCCCAACTCAACAAATAACCAGAAGGACTTGCATCGGCATACACATGTCTATATCTCACACTCATATTCCTGAGTGCTTGCTGTCTTTATATCTTTTCAGTTGCTGTGATAAAAATCTCTATCAAAAGCAACTTAAGACAGAAAGTTTATTTAGGCCAAAGTTCTGGGTCACAGCCCATCATGGTGGGAAAGTCAGAACAGCAGAAACTTAAAGCATCTAAACACCTTATGTTCACAGTCAGAAGAGACCAATGACTGTATAAATGCTAGTTCTCAGCTTGCTTTCTTTATTCTTATAGCATCCTGTATCCCCTGTGTAAGGAATGATGCCACCTACAGTGGACATTTCTTCCCACCTAATTAACATAATTTTAAAAATCCTCATGTACAAGTCCAGAGGCCCATCTCCAGGTGATTCCAAATTCTGTCAAGTTGACAACTGACAATAACCAACACATGTGCTTATACTTGTACCCATACTCTCTCACACACATTCTTATGCATACACACTACATCTCTCTCGCTCAAACACACACACATACAGCCACATACTTGCAGATATACACTCATATACTTATACATCTACATAAATTCACACACGTACCACTTGCACAAAGCACTCATGCCTCATAGTTAGGTTTTACTGACAATTCATATAGAGAGGCAAGTTTACATGACTATCCTCTGAACAAACCAACTGCAATCTTGGGGAATTCAGCTTTATCCACTTGAAAAAGGATTGTCCCAGCTGTGCTAGTTGACTATTTACATTCCTTGATTTCATGGAGAAGTGAAAAGGGTCACAAGACCCTCTCCTGAGCATCCAGCTGATCCCTACCACCTGTTGTTTACAATTCTTCCTTAGTTGCACATGTCCTCCAGGAGATGCTAGAGTATATTTGGGAGAAACACTAGGGGAGTAAGCTCCATCTATGCAGCCAGAGGGGAACCCTCTTCCCTGGTGGGTAAAGGCTTTCCAGGTGTGGCCTGGAAGGAGGGAAGACGCACCTACACCCTGTAAGTACCCCTCACCAGTGTTCTTAAAGGAAGCCTAATAAATTCTTTGGTTCCCCAGTATGAAGTCCGGAGAATCATGTATACCTCAGTTGGTTGTTGGAACCCTAGGAGACGGGAAAAACATTGCATACATCTTCCCCTGGGACAGAATTTTTAGCAACCAGGGACAGAAAAATGAATACTAACATAACACAAAAAGTAGTTGTATTACTGAAGTAATTTGTATTACTAAAGCAATACAAAGGTAGCACCTTCCAATCAAGTGTTTTGCACGGTCCCCTTCATCCCAGGCCTCAGTCACCTTGCTTGTTTCAATGGTCTCTTCTCTCTTCCTTTTTACTTTCTTACATTTTTCAAAAGGAAAGGTAAATTCTTCTCATCTTCTCCTGCAAATAAGATTAAACTTTCTAATATCTATTCAATACCCAGTTAGCATGTATTCAGTGCAAGGATATTACTTATCTGCCAGTGGTTCATCACCTCAGCATTTTCACCACAGAAAAAAATGGAGATAGGTTGGCCTCTGGAAATGTCTCTGTAGGTGTTCTCTCCAGGCTTCTCCCATACACACATTTCTGGGGTCAGTAGTGACTACCACTCACAGCAACAGACCTCAGCCTCTTTCTAACCACTGGAGTCTCAAAGTTAACTTCCTGCACCACCACCCACAAGGATTTCAGCAATGAAAGGGTAGTTGAGTGATGAGTCCAGAGCTACCCATGAACAGGGATAAGTCAACAATGCTTTTGAATGAAAGCTCACAACCTGGCAAAAAATGACCAAAGACTGGCAAAAATGACCAAAGAAATCATTGAAGCTGCCAAGTTATGGGCTTTTAAAAGATTATCCTCTGGATGCTAGCTGAGAGGGAAGTGGCCTCCCTTGGTGACACTCAGAGGCTGTCCAGATCAGATGATCTCCAGCAAATGTGCAGAGAGAAAAGTTACATTAAATTCTTGTGTTGCTATGATAAAATATCTGAGGTTCGGCACCAACTCCTGAATGTTCCACAGCCCCAAACAATACACCTGTTGAAGAAGAAAAAAGAAGAAGAAGGAAGAGGAGGAGGAGGGGGGAGGAGGAGGGGAGGAGGAAGAAAAGGAGGAGGAGGAGGAAAAAGAGAAGCATTTAAACCTGAAACTTTGGGAGTTTCAGATTCAACCCATAACATTCCTGTCTCCTAAAAGTTCATGGCCAATCTCATAAAACAAAACAGATCTGGTCAATTTTTAAAGTCCCATGCTCTTCACAGTCAAAACACTGTTCAAAATTCCAAAATCCAATAGATCTTTTAAAACCCCAGGCAGCATCTTAACTTTGGGCTCTGTAAAATCAAAAAGAAAGTTAAATTCATCCAACATAGAACTAGCACAAAGTAAGCATTCCCATTCTAAAACATAAGGACTGGAGGATAGCAGAGAGAGGGGGGAGCAAAATAAAACCTAAAGCCATCAGGTCAAACATTAGATCCTACAGCTCTCTATAGGATATCCCAGCTATAGGATATACAGCTCTCTATAGGATATCCCAGACACGCAATGTGAGCTCCAACAAGCTCCAGCCTCTCTGCCCCCTTGTGAACCTGTTATCTGCAGCAGCACATGTGGCCTCTTGTTTGTCTGGCTTTCCTCTTGGTCTCCATTTTGGATGGTTTGTTTTAATTGAGGGAGAAACAGAGATAGGTAGACGCAAAGTGCCTGAACAGTGACTGGCACAGAAGAGGCTCTTTGTCTCAAATCCCCACAGAAGATAAAATATAAATACATTTTCCATCCCTAATTTTATACTGCAGACCTCTTTTTCTTGCTTTTTTTTTTCAAATATGTGTGTGTGTGCATATGTGTAAGTGCGGAGGGTAGGGGTGGGGGTGGGCATGGGTATATATATATATATATATATATGTGTGTGTGTGTGTGTGTGTGTGTGTGTGTGTGTCCTGTACACGGGTGCCCACGAAGACCAGAAGAAGCCTTTAGATCTCTGGAGCCAAAGCTACAAGCATTTGTGAGCCACACACCATAGGCACTGAGAACTATACTTGGGTCCTCATCATGGGCAGTAGTCACACTTAACCACTGAGCCAGCCTCTAGCCCCTTGAAGCCCTTTTTCTACAGTAAAATTGGGGATAATGTGTGACTTGGCCCACCTCAAGGAGATGGTCCCAATGGGTTCTGGGAGTATTACATTAAAGACCAAACAAGGCTTTGTCAGAAAACTAAACAATTTTTTTCTATTACCAGCTTCTAGAATCTGGTATTTCTCTCCTTGCAATAAAAGCAAAAACTTTTTATTTGACCATTCCAATCTTCTTGGAGAAAAAAAAATCAATCCATCCACGAGCAAAATGGTAGAGAGGAGCTTTGTATCAACAAAGCCCTCAGTTTACGGAAACACAAAACACAACAAGTCATGATGGACTCTGCTTCTTGTTCCCAGGTCCCCATTTCTCCCACCTTGACAATGACAAAAGCAGATGCCACTTTCTCAAAGTAAGCAAAGAGCCTAAACACTATGTCCTAGCTCTTATAAAATCTTCCTAGCCTACTTCCTGTTGCAGTGTGGTCACACTGGCCTCATATTGCTTCTTATATTGCTAATTGATCCAGCCCCAATGCCTAGACCCAGCCTGGCAGTGAACACTCAGGAATAAACAAATATCAGATAACATGGAAACTAGTGACTGAGTGACTTGGTGCATCATCTATTCAGTGTATGTTGGTGGAGAAAAGGAATCATATTTTAAAACTAATGACTGGTCATCATTTGAAGCAGTTTCTAAAATGGCACAACAAAATCTGGTGTTCTAGCTTTTCTTTAGAGTTTAAACAATCCGATGTGTGACAACCGGGTAAACCTGGAAGACATTGTGTTAAGTGAAATAAGCTAGACATAGAAAACCAAATGATCTCACTTATATGTGGAACATAAAAACTATCAAACAAATTGAAACAGGGGGCAGAATGATGGCTTCCAGGGGCTGGGGTGGGAAAGCCAAGAAGGGACTGGGCAAATATTGGTCAAAAGATACAGCATTTCAGAAAGATCAGAGACATTAGCTCAAGACATCTGCTATGTAAGTTGGTGACTAGAGTCAATAACAATGTGCTGAATTATTGAAAAAAAAATCATTAAAAACAGAATTGTGAGTATTTTTTTACAACAACAAAGTAACAGTATAATTTGCCAGTTAGCTTCATTTAGGCATTCAATTATGTATTGGATTTTTTTTTTTCCAAATCCCATGTAATCCTCCACAAACACATGTAAATGAAAAGAAAGTAAAATAGTTAGAAAATCCAGTACTGTAGAGTCTAGGCGTCCATATAGATGAAGTTAGATAGAACTGGATTGCAATATCTTCTGGCAGAGCCCAGAGTAGACCAGAACTCATTCCTAGATAATCTTACTGTTAACATCATGTCTCTGGCACATGCCTGGTATGTTTTGGCTTTTATAGCCTACCAAAGAGAACTCAATTTGGACCTAAGACAAATACATATAATTGTGAAGTCCTGCCTTTCTTTTGGAACAATAGCACTCTCCCCCTGCCAAATGGGAACTACCAAGAATGTCTATCAAGATGCTGAGGCCAAGGCCACTACCAGGCAAGGTAGAGAGAAGGCAAGTGGGACAGTGAGCTCAGGGGCTTGGAAAAAATCCATTTATCTGAGTACAATCTAAACTCCTCACTTTCCTGGACAAGAGGCCTGAGGCGAAGGGATGAAGTAACTCTGTCTCCAGTTCCTGGACTGTTATCATAACTATTTACACAGAAACTTGTCGCCACGCTGAGAACTGTTGGACCAAAACAGTCAGCTGTAGCTGTGTCCTTGCTCAAGACAGAGGCCCAATAGATAAGAGCTAATGTATCCATCACTCACTATTCACCGCTTCTGGGGAAAGATCTCCTCACTGATAATTAGGTCATCAGGGCTTGAGTGAGGGACCCTTCAGCAGAGTTCAGCAAAGGTTGGGGTTGGAGGAGAAGGTTCTCCAGAAGAGACTGTTGATTAATTGCATTAATATCTCTCACACAAGTGCACGTCCCTCTCACTTCATATAAATATAAAACCACAGCTCCCAGACAACCAAACAGCATTTGAGACACACTGTTCTTGCTCAGGGATGCACTCCAGTGCTTCTGACCTTTTCCATCTCAGGATCTTAGCAGCAATAATTGAACATGTTATGGCTGCTTCGGTCTGGTGTCACCCAAGATCTCTGGTAAGCTAAGTAGCCTTGGTTCAGTTAGGAGAGTACAGAGTCTCCTGCTCTGCTCTTTACATCCTTGTCTTAGGGTTTTACTGCTGTGAACAGATACCATGTCTAAGGCAACTCTTATAAAGAACATTTAATTGTGGCTGGCTTACAGGTTCAGAGGTTCAGTCCATTATCATCAAGGTGAGAGCATGGCAGCATCCAAGCAGGCATGGTGCAGGGGGAGCTGAGAGTTCTACATCTTCATCTAAAGGCTGCTAGGAGAAGACTAGCTTTTTAAGCAGCTAGAAGGAGGGTCTCAAAGTCCACCCCCACAGTGACATACTTCCTCCAACAAGGCCATACCTCCTAATGGTGTCGCTCCCTGGGCCAAGCATATTCAAACCACCACAGCCCTACAATAACACAACCACTTACTTACTTACTTACTTACTTACTTGTCCAGTAACACCTGCCTCCACTAATTCACCCTTCTCTTTCCTAGGCTAAGGACTTTCCTTGTCTCCTTGTCAAGTGAGAAGCAGCCTCCTCGTATGGTAGCCACCATAGCACATGCTCTATGTTGTTGTTCACACCTTCCCTTCATTCACTTGCCCACCAGACACTTTCAAAGCCCAGAGGAGGAAAGAACGAACAAAACGTTATTGGTCATATCTGCCTCTTGTCAAACACATGGTGATGGTCCTTTGTGCAGCTATGTTCCATGGTTCCTACAAAGCACACATAGGTTGGACATTACTCCCGTTGGAGAAAGAAAAATGTGAAAGGTAAGGGTGTTGGCTCCGGAATATCCCAGACCTGGAATCTAGACCACGAGGAGCTCTAAAGAGCTCAGTGTGGATGAACTCCGGGGAACAGCTTCTAGATGTTCAGCTGGAGGCTCCTGTGAATGCCAAGTGTGTTCATCCAAGGGGAATGTGGCTGCCTTGAAACAGGAGTAGCTTCTTCTCTCCAGCCTCCCAGTTCAGACACAGAGGCTTTCCCAGTGGTTATAAGTAAGCCAAAGACAGCCTCTGCACACTGGTCTCTGGGTAGATTATTCCTTCACTAGAGGCTGAGTTCATTTAGCTTAAAAACTCACACATGCCAAACTTAAATTTTCATACTCCACATCACTTTTTTAAATAGCTCACACAGAGCATATTGCAACTACTAGGGTAACCATTTAAAGCCTGCTTGACTTGTATTCTCCACAAAAATCATACCTAGTATCTGATGACCTCATGAGACTGAGCCTGTGGCAATAAGATTCCAAACCAGTGCTGTCCTTCAGAAAGCTGTGACCCAGAGACTCCTCCCTTGGCTGCTGAGCAATGTCACCTCTGTCCTTCTAACTCTCTGCTCCCTCCAACAAATCCCATATGTGCCTTTGCTCCATCACAGTCATTGCCTTTTCCTTAATCAAACCAAAGATTCACACAGCCTTTGAAACTCTCCGTCTGCTCTCTACAGGAGCTCACAGACACCAGGCTTCTTTAGATAAAATCATGCCTTTCCAAGATGGCCAAACAGACCCCAAATGGAGGTGTGATCTGTGCAACATAAACTAAAGAGTGTTATGGTGAAAACGTGTAACCAAAAAGTAAAGGCAATCCATGGGCGGGGAGGTTACAATGAAAACTCCTGTCACAGATCTGCTTTCTGAACCCACCAGAGAGCCTTAGGATTGAGCCCGAGGGCCTCTTCACAGGCACATGCTTTCCTTTGCTGCCATCTTGTGGTTACACTGGTAAACAGCATCCTGGAGAACCTAGCAGTAGATCAGCTCTCCTGAAGTTACTAACTCAACAAAGGAGAAATCATTCCCCCCACCCGGCACAGCAGGTGACCAGGTTTAAATAGGTAATGTATTTGTCTAGATCACATATTTTCGAAATGGGAACACTGAATTTGAACGTCCATATGCCTGGTGCCCTCTTGCCTTCTCATAAGCCTCTCAGGAGGTCAAATTGATGTCTCTGAATAAGTGGACACAGATGATAAAATCTAAGATGGGGTCAAAACACTAAAAGAAACGAGCCCTGGGCCAGGACCCTGGAGACCCCATATCAGATCTCAACCTTATCACACTGCTCTGCTGAGTTGCACAGTGAGAAAAAAGATGCATGTTATTTGTGTTCCACTTACTCACAGCCATTGTTATTGAACACATAGCCTGTGTGGTTATTGTGCTAGGAGTTGGGCTCACCAGCTGCCTTAGTGATCGATCACTCGACTCCAGTCATCCTGCCCATTACGAGACAGCCTCAGACCTTCTGGCTCTGGAAAATCTTTATGCTCTCTCTTCTTAGGTACTCCTGACCCTTCCTGTCCACGCGTCCTTCAGCACTTTAAATTCTCTCCATAGTCCATGTAGATAACTTCCCCTTCCCGTCTTCTACCCCAGCCATTAGCCCCAGCACCAAAATGATGCTGGTGAAACGTCCTATTAGCAACACTCTCCAGAAGCTTCTCTACGCCTCTTCATCTGTCCTTATTGCTGCCTCCTTCCACCACACACACACACACACACACACACACACACACACACACACACACACCACCCTCTGTGGCTTCCACAGCCTCATGGCAAACTCTCTGAAATTGACTTCTTTCCTTACCACCTTGTAACCGCAGGGTCCTAATGACACTGCAGCTGCATTGCTTAGAATGGGCAGCTGAGAAATGGGATCTTCTGAGAAAGTCTCTTCTCTTTTCTTCCGGGCTTAACCCTCTCCCTTAACATCGATGTCCCTCTCCTACCGCACATAAGTCAAAGCTGCTCTTTTACCCCCACTGGGTGTGTCCTTTTTTTTTTTTTTTTAGAATATCAGCTCCACATTTATTTTGCAAATATGCAAACTAGTGTGCACATTAGTGCCAAGCAAATATTGATGATAAGATTTCAATATTTTTATTTTTATAATAATTTCAAAAAATTTTTAATAATTCTTTGAGAATTTCATACATGTATACAGAGTATTTTAATCATATTCAGCACTACCCTTCCCCCAGTTCCTCCCAGATCTCACTCTTACTGCCTCCTGACTTAATATTCTGTTTTGTTCGTTGTGTTTTCTGTAACCCACTGAATCCAATCTGAGCTGTCCATATATTCCTGGGTGGAGAGCCATCCCCTGTAATGTGATTATCCTAGAAGGAGCCACCCGTTAAAGAAAACTGACTATCCCTCCCCAGCGAGTCATCAATTGTTAACAGCTTGACAGCTTGTGGAGTGAGGTGGGATTTGTGAACCCATTTTCACCCTATGTTGAAATGTTAACTCACTTGATTTTGTATAGGTCTTGTGCAGGAAATCACTGCCTTTATAAGTTGATAAATGTATCAGTTCTGTCATGCCTAAAAGACACCGTTTGTCCTCTCTGACCTCTGGCTCTTTCTACCCTCTTTTATGATGAGCCCCACACCTTTGTAGGAAGGGGAGAGATATAATTGTACCACCATTAAATATTCTGACCACACACATATTTTCCTTCTTGGTGTAGTTCATCTTTATTACCATGAAACATTTCAAATCACTGAAACACATTACACAATTAAGATACTACCATTATTTAGCATTTTTGTTTGTGCTTCATAAAACAACGCTGCTGCTTTTCCCATCAGTTTACCAAACTTGCCAGCACAGTCTGTCATTCAGAACCTGCCCAGAGCCAAGAGGTTCCTTCAACAAAACCATTGGTGTTTAAGGACTTTCCCATAGAGGACTGAAGCTGTAGCTCCGAGAAGGACAGCTAAAGACTCCCGCTTCTCTCCTTGAGTGTGCAGCTTTTCAAAATAAATACTTCATAACTCAATGAACACATACCAAAAATCACTGAACCATTTGCTTTAGAAGGGCAATTTCATGCTACATAAATAGCATCCCAAAAAAGATATTTTGTTGTTTATTTTTTTAAAAAGCTTTTCAGACTAATCCCAGCACCAGGGAAGCTACTGCAGATCAAGCATAAAGCCAAGGCCCGTGGCAAAATCGTGTCTAAATAAGGAACCACATGTAGATAGATGGCAGACAGACAGATGGGTGGATGCACGAGAGAAAGAGAGGAAGAGAGAGAGAAGATGAAATGAGATAAGATAGAATGGATGCTTATCAAGTTGGACAGATAGCTCATTGAGTAAGGACACTTGTCACTAAGTCTGAGGACCTGAGTTCAAACCCCAGGAGTCACATGGTGCAAGGGGAGAACTGGCTCCCACAAGTTCTCTTCTGACCTAATTCTGTTTATTCCCCGTCTGCCTGAGCTCGTTTTCCTGAGTCCCGAAATGGCTCTCTGGATTATTTTCATCCATTTCTGTTCTTATTTTGAGTCAATATCACTCATTCTTCTTTACTAACCTCTGTAAACAGCAATCCTGAGGTTCTTTGGAGACAAAATTAAGTTAATTGTAACTTGTTATGCTAATTGTGTTTTGTATGTATGTGTGTGCATATGTACCCACATGCCTCTGTGTGTGCATGCATGTTTGTGTGTGTGTGTGTGTGTGTGTGTGTGTGTGTGTGTGTGTGTGTGTCTGGGTGGGGGGAGGGGGGGTGTCTGTGTGCATGCTACTGTTTAAGACACCATTTACCAACAGGTATAGTTTGCTTCTCAGTACCAGCTTTCCATCCTGTCTCTGTGAAGTCCAGAGTAAGCAGAGCAAAGACAGAGGAAGCGAGAGGGACAGCCAGCATTCCCTTATGGTAAGTGCTCCTCCAGAGCAGGTATAAAGAACATGGGAGGAGGGAGGCATGGGACTGTGCTTGGCCCTCGGCAGCAGAGAGGGGGAGACTCTGTTCCCGTGGGTTCTTCTAACATCACTATAGTGGCTATGTGGGATCTATGCCATCACATTCAGGATTTATTCATTCATCCATCCATTTTACAAATACATACTGACTCTGTGAGAAGTTTCAAAAATACAGAGAAGAAAAAAAAAAGGACCCCCAAACCTACACATCCACAGGAAAGCCATATAATTATAACATCAGATGCCTCCCACTGTGACAGAGTGCAAGATGCTAAATTAACTTCTTCAAACAAATTGGAAAAAAACTTTAAAAAGTAAGTTTTCGCTTGCTACATCTAGTCTTAGCTTCTTGGAGCCAAAATTACTCACTGTCCCGTATTTACCACATTGCATTTATGCAACCACAGCCTATCTCTTGCTGGAAATCTCAAGAACTGTGACCAGCTCTGAGCAGTTTCAGGGCACTAGGAGCCCTGTAACCCAACTCCAGCTCAGCTTTCATATCCAATGTTCACCTCAAATTCTTTAAAAATCATCAAATTGGATTCCATCTCAGAGGGGAATTCGATCTGAAGAGTGAACTAACAGGTACTTTGATGGTGCAGCGTAAAGAGGGAGGGATTTGCTTCCAAGAAATCCATGAGCAGTGTTGACATTTAGAGGGGGCTGTGTCTCTGTGAGATGTGAAAACACATAATCACCAGCAAATAGGTGGACACAGCTTGAAAGCAGGAAGCAGAAGATGGTAGCAGGGAAACTTAGGTTATTGCTCTTCCCAGCCAGCTAGAAATGTGCTAATAGTTGATTCAGACCATTGGTGGTTCATGCTGATAAATGTCAGATATTTTTGCAGGAATGGAAAGGCACAGAAGGGAAATATAGGAAGCTGCACAGAGTCTAATGTATGAAGCGTATACATGATGCCTGTGATATGAACTCATAACATGATTTGTGTCTGTATGAAGAGAGGTCAGGAATTTTGTGGTAAAAAAGTTCTAGGGGTCAGGTTTGTTCCTTTCCCTTAATGAAGTCCCTGAGTTCTCTCCAATAAATTGCAGTTATCTTTCTCAGTATTTACCTAAAGAGCTGGTGACTCGGTCTACACAGAAATCACCATTAGCCATGTGGGACAATAGCAGATTTATTCAGTGTTTCCTTGGAGGCCATCTAGATGTAGTAGGTAGTGTATCTAGAATGTACAATGCTATTCAACATACATACACACACACACAAAAAAAAATGCACTATCAAGCCATGAAAGGACATGGAAGAAACTGTGCTAAGTGAAAAAAAGCCAACCTGGAAAAGCTTCAGTCTAACTTTTCTGGCTATGGAATATTCTAGGGAAAGCAAAGCCTTAAAGACCAGGGCTTAAATGTAAATGAATCAATGATTGTCAGGGGTGAAGGAGAGTGAAGATTAACATGTGGAATACAGGGAGTTTTTAGAGTTGGTTTACAATGGTGAACATATGTCTTTACACATTTGCCCAAGTACAGAGGTGAGCAGTGAAGTCTCAGGTAACTGAAGTCCAGTAGATAATGTGTGACTGTGGGCTCATCATCCAGAAGCCATGCACCACTCTAGTGGGAGCAATGATTATGGGAGAAGCCACGCATGTGAGGAGACACAGGTTATGAGAGCTCTGTTCTTTCTGCTCCATTTTGATAGGAACCTAAAAGTCCTCTAAAATAATTTTAGCAGGTTAATGGAGAAAAATGTTGAGCTTTTGTGACAATTATAAAATTTGACTTTTAAAATGACCTATTATGAAAGTTCAAAAGTACGTGAAAAATAGAAAAAAGAGTTCTATGAACAGCTGAATAATTTCTCGTTACTTAATTATTGCACCTACTTATCCACATTTGATATTGTGGTCTCTCACCCTTGAGTTCTTCTAAATATGGGATTCTCAGCCATAACCACAACATACTTAGCGAACTTGGGAAAAGAATAAGATGGTGATATCTACTATATAACCCATGGCTAACTTTTTCTATTGTATCAGCAATGTCTCAAAAGTTCTCGTTCTCTCTTTTGTTGTACTTTAGTTGTATTCAGAAGTGAATTAAATATTCCATACCACCTTTAGTTTTTACATAATTGTACAGTTTTTTAATTATTAAAATTAAGACTATGAACCTGAAAAATGGCTTAGTGGTTATAAGCACTTGTCATGTAAGTGTGATATCCCCAGAACCCATGGTGGAAGAACAGAGAGAATGGTTGTCCTGTGATGTCCACATGCACATTGCGACATGCCTACATTCTCATTCATGCACACACATTATACACACATACATGCACATATACAACAACAGCAACAACAATATATTTTAACTTAAAAACAAACCAAGCCAGACATGGTAGCACATGCCACAGAGGAGGGAGTTCAAGACCAGCCTGCTCTATATAGTGATCTTCAGGACAGCCAGGACTTCATAGAGTATCAAGTGAAGAAAGGAAAAGAAAGAAAGAAAGAAAGAAAGAAAGAAAGAAAGAAAGAAAGAAAGAAAGAAAGAAAGAAAGAGAGGGAGGGAAGAAGGAGAAAGGAGGAAGAGAGTGAGAAAGAAAGGAAGGAGGTAGTGGAGGAAGGAGAAAGGGATAGATGAAGAGAGGGAGAGCAAGAAAGACAGAGAAGGAGAGGGGGGAACATGGCGAGGAACCTGTCCCTTGCACTCCATCCTCCCTCAGGGAATATGAAAATATTTATACTTGAAGTAGCTGCCCTCAAGCTGAGAATGAGCAACCCACTTTGCTCACTCTAGACAGAACCCCAACAGTTCCTGATTAGGCAAAAACAGCAGTGTCAACCCTTGTAAAATAACAGTGATAACAGACATAACTCACATCCCGGATCCTTTATTTACAGCCTAGGCACTTAGCCACATCTCTGCTTTAGTCTCCCATCTGTCCATTGGATCAGCACAGTGCTTGTTTTATAAGGCTGTCCCAAAGCTTGTGTAGTGCAGAGAGCCAATTGGTGAGTATCCCATTCATGTTGTCTGGATAAGTTCTTACTAAGGCATCTTAACTAGGACATGCTAAGAATCTGAGTCCCTTTGGACTTCTATTACAAAAGTCTGTCATGTATGTAGCTTAGAAACAGAAATTTTATTTCCCACAGTTCTGGACAGTGAGAGGCCTAAGATCAAGTTACTAGTGGATGATTCCAAGTTCACATACAGCCCAATCATACTTCGTCTTCATATAGCGAATTGGACAAGGCTCTTTTTTTGTTTCTTATAAAAAAAAAAAAACTCTAATCTTATTCTGATAGATCTTAATACGAACACACCAACAGAGAACAGACTAACCACCACCAAGAGACAGTCTCATGGTATATGGTCCCCCAAATGAAACCTAAGTGCCCCTTCCTTGAAGTAATGTAGCCATAGGAAGAGGGTGTGGGTCCCTTTCAATTAGTTTCTGCTTGAATTGATTTCTATGCCTTTGCAACAGTAGGGACAGTAGAGGTCCTATGTTTCCCATGGCTTATGTCATTAATGAGAAATAACATACAAGGAAGAATGAGCCTTATTTTTAAATCCTGACTCTCTTACTGACTCTTTCATAGAACTTGAGCTACCCTCTGACCTCTTTGGTCCTCAGCTTCCTTATTTGGAGACTGGCAACAGTGAAGGAGATGCTTTCTTCCAGCCCTGGTATCCTCTAATTCCACAGGATGAATTGAAATCAATAGTCTAAACCAAGTATTGAAGCTGCCAGCAACACCAGATACCACAGTAATAAAAAAGCTCAAGGTCAAGAAAGGAAGAAAATGAAGAGATGGCACTGTGGAAGGAACAGAAGCAAAATATGTATTTCTTAAAACTTTCAAGTGCAGAGTGTTTTCATCAGAACTGACAGAGCATCGATCTAACCTTGTGTCTTCTTAGACAGAATCAATTTTCTTCATTCTGGGGGACCTATAAAAGAAAAAAAGCTGGTCTTACTCCTTCACAGGTTGAACACAGTCAATCCCCTCAGGTCACTGGCCCAGTCTTCCAGTCCTGGCCCCTTCCTTGTTGAACTTTTTTACATCAGCCCCACAAACACATCAGTGCTGAAGAAAAACAGCAAAAAAAACTCTAGGAAATTTTCACTGCCGAATTTGTCTTTCTTTACACATCATTTAGACTCTCAATTGGAACATGTAGATCCTGTGGCATTTTAATTAATTTCACAACCATAAATTCTTTTTATAAAATGTTAACTTAGTATCACTCTTCAGTCTAATGAATGACATCCAAATTCTGCCAAATCAGTAGTACCCACAGACAAAAAAAAAAAAAAAAAAAAAAAAAGTAAATCCATTCGCTCATGGAGGAGCACTCTGTCACTCCATCACTCTGTCACCTATGTTGAAAATATATTGGGTAATTTTAAACCACTGACTCTACCATTAAATTATCTGTTGTTGTCTGCTTAGTGGTGTCAGCAGAGAAACTGATCAATATCAACCCCACAGAGTAGACAGATTCAATCAACTATACCTACTTCACATGGAGTTCCATTTCTATAGCCTAAAAGAAACATCATCAAGAAAGTGGCTGTTTACTAAGAGCTTACAATATGGCTAGTGTGTTATAAATTCTATGGTGGGATGCCACTTAATTTGATTTAAGCATATTCAGTTAACAGACTATATCAAAGACAGAAAGAGAGAAATTTGACCTCTTTGTGCCCACTGATAAAAAGTTACTCCTGGTAAGAAGGGAGATTGGTTTGCTCTTCTTTCAAAGGCCTCAGGCCAACCAATTGCATATGGATATATAATTTTTATAAAAGGTTATTATGCAGTAATTTCCTCATCTTGTAGGATAGCCCCTTGAGACATAGAATGCTTAAAAAGGGAGGTGAAAACACAGGACGTTCAAAGAAGAGATGAAACTTTTCATTCTACAGTGAAGCTCCTCAAGCTCAGGAACTGAACAACTCAATAGCTTAAGGAAGTCCCTGAAACTAATCAGACTTCCTTTCCCTCCACCAACATATATAAACTGTAAGAACTGATGAGGGATTCTCTCAGACAAGCTGAGCTACCTGTAAAAGGAAGTGACCAACCAAACTGCCTGGAAGAAGATCAGAATAACTGAGTTACTTGGAAAAGACACTGTTCAACCTGTGGAGCTACCTGCAAGTTGTGTGGTACACTCCAGGTTTCCAGGTTTCCGGGTTTTGTGAGATATCGTTTATCCTGGGGTAGGCTATGGTGATTTGGTTGTCTACAATTCATTTCTGATCCTGCAAATAACTGCACTATAACTCATTGGTTCACCAAGTTGGACTTTGCCTGTGTCCTTACTTTGGTCTTTTATTGCTTCACTAGCTGAGGTGAGTAACATTTGTTCACCTCTCCCCAGGAATAATGTCACATAGCATCCTGTACAGCATGGCCTCTGAGGGCTTTTCTTGACAATATACCAAAAGGATATGTTTCAAAGTTGGAGAAATTGAGTCATATCCACTCAACTTACTGAGATGACATTGGGATTCTTTCTCAATCTTCAGTCTTTGGTATAGGGACCTTCCCATACAATTTTCAGTTTTATCATAGGCAAGAGACATCGCCACCTTAACTTTCAGTGCAATGTCCCTAATCTAAATAACAAAGACCACTGGTTATCATATTGTAGACATGCTCATTGGTCATCTTATCTACTTGTCCTTCCTTGGTATTATTGCAGAAGGGAACTGGGCCTGTTCCACAAATACTACTGAAATGGGATAACAAAACTCAATTAATTGATGAGGACATAAGCAAGTGCTATTTCCCATGATAGCTTTGTTCAGCTTAGACCCTACTTGTTAGATAATCATTTACTTTAGTGATGGATAATAACAGCTTACAATCCCAAATGGTGAGTAGGATTGTCTTGAAGGAATATGATATATGGCTACATCTCTAAGAAGTGTTATATATTCTTTATGTGATCTTCTCGAGCTGCCCCACATTTGGGGGCCAAAATGTCATGGACCTCTCTATCAGTGTTGGAACCCGCACTGCCAAAAACCTTGGGGGTTAAGTTGTTAGAGCCTGCACTGCCCCAAGCTGCTCCAGTCTGCGGGTCGTAGTTCAGCAAGAGAGAAAGTGAGGACGGACTCGAGGAATGGAGACCAGACAGAGTGTGATTCAATCTCGTTTATTCTTCAGTCTCTCTTCTTCTCTCCAAGTCCCTAGTTCCTAGTCCCTAGTGCCTCCAAGTTCCAAGTTCCAAGTGCTAAGTGCCTAATGCCTACTACCTAGTTCTTCCTCCAAGTGCCAAGTGCCTAATACCTAATAATTCTTCCGAGTTCTCTAGTCCAAGTGTCTTCTTCCTCAATGCTTAATTCCTACTCCAAGTTGTACTCTAAGTGGTACTCTTTAACCTAATTCCTAGTTTCAAGTTGTACTGAACTCTTCTGTCTGCCTCTTTTATATGTCTCACTTCTAAGCCACGCCTTTAAGTCACACCTTTAATCATGCCCTTAGGTCTTGTCTCTAAATCTGATCTCTAAGTCATGCCCTTAAGTCACACACCTTTAAGTCTCACACACCCAAGGGAAGATCCTGGGTATCTAAAGCAAGATGTTATCAGAGTGTGCTCAGCAGTTGTAGGCTGATGTAATCAAGTCTCCTGCCAGGGTATATGGCTCAAGATGGCTGCAAGGATGATAGCCGCTTTCTGTTGGCTCCCCACAGTCTGTCTTCTGTCTGGCATCACCTGCTAAGATCTCTGCGGGTCCATTTTGAGTCTGTAAATCCTTAGGAAGATGCTATTCTGTATCCACACCTGATTGCCATACTTTTTTGGCAAAATAAACTGTGAATGCAATTTTACTAAAATAAAATGAAAGTTGTAAATGTTAAACATCTATAATACAGAGCATAAATTATTATAACAACCAAGATTTGTATGGGGTAATTAAGAAAGAAATTAACATGATCAGGTTTAAAGGGGATGGAACTGAGGAAAAAGGTTGACTCTGAAGATTGCTGTTCAATGTACAGTCAGTCAACATGTTTGTTCTGGTCACCAAATGGCACTGTCAGATGCACCTAAGTCCTCCTAAGTCCTCATGACTTTCCTGTGTAGAACAGGTATTACTCCAATTTCACAGCTACAAAAACTAAAGAGATTAAGATTACATAATTAATGAGCAGACCAGTTTCAGACTTCCTACATCAAAATCCTGCTGACCCCCCACAGGAAGTAAGAGTGTGAGGTTTTGCATAGCATGCTCATGTGATGGAATAAGGGGAAAGATATGTCATTTACGTTATTGTGTCTTAATTTCATGTTGTTCTGATTCTTGTTATTTTGATTTGTTTTCATTCTGTTCCTGAATGCATTTATCTATAAGTTTGTGTGTGAAAAAGCCCATTTCAGTGTCATTTCCAAGGTACCTGGCCCCAGAATAAGACTTCCATCAGAAGATTGTAAGTGTTCTTATTTTAATAAAAAATGAACAGAAAATGTGGAAGTAATATATATATATATATACATATATATATATATATATATATATATATATATATATGTATATATATATATATGACTTCATGGTGAACTTCTTGAAAACAAGAATTCAAAGTTAAGCTAAATTAATTTAAAATTAACAAAACTGAATATTAAATACAGTGATAAATATGCATTAAATTGGGCTAAGGAGATGGTTTCATCAGTGAATGAGGATCTGAGTTTTGATCTCCAGCATCCATGTAAAGTCTGGATATTGAAATAGGTCTGAAACCTCAATGTGTGGATATGGAGCCAGGTAGACCCTTGGCTCTGAATAGCCAGCTGGTTTAGCTGAATTGAGCATCAGGTCCATGGAGAGACTTACCTACAAAATAAGGTGAAAAGAGACTGAGAGAGACACTTTATATTGACCTCTGGCTTCCATATGTATGTTCAATGTGCAGATACTAAAATATACATGTATATGAAAAAATATATATATCACCATAAACTTAATTAAATTATTAAATTAAAGCAACAAATTGTTTGAGGACATAACTTTGTAGCATGTTTAACCAAGTGGATATTAGCCATAAAGTACAGGATAACTGTATTACTATCCACAGACCCAAAGAAGCTAAGTAACAAAGAGGGCCCAAGGGAGGATGCTTGAATCTCATTTAGAAGGGGAAATAAAACAGACATTAGAAGTGGATGGAGAGAGGAAACTGGGTGTGAGAGAGGGTAAGGAGGGAAACAGTGATCAGGTATAGGGAGAGTGGGAAGGCTTAGGGTTAGAGCTCGAGGAGGAGGAGGAAGAGGAGGAGGAGAGAGAGAGGAATGGAAGAAGAGGGGTTAAAGGGTAGACTGAGAGGAGAGGAGGGAGGTGGCTATAATAGAGACGTAAAGTGAATAAATAAATTAATGAATGAATAAAAATAAAATTAATTAATTAACTAATCACAGTGGCTGGAATTTGGTAATCACAACAAGAGCAGCCATAGGCTGTGCACAGGAAAATACAAGCAGCCCAGTTTATGAGAATTAATGTGCCTTTACTCAATATAAGGGAAGTTTGCTTTGTTGCAAGCCAAACAAGAGTGGGCTGGGTAGAAACAGCCCACGAGAGTGGGCTGAGATCAGGTCAGTGAGGGGCTGTAGTAATTGTTTAGTGCACATAACCCTCTACGCTCACTTCTGCTTCCCTTCGTCCATATTAGAGCACAGTAAGTACCTCTCAGCGAGCAGCACCCCACAGACATCTAATAAAGGGCAAGAGCATTCAAAAGGAAAAAAACATGTATAACACCTTTAAACTTCCTATTTCCCTTAATACCAAAACCTCTTTCTCGTCTTGAAGCCTAGAATAGTGACTAGTGAAATTAACACTTTCTCCCCCCCAAACACCCTAAATTAATACCTTAGCATCCCATTTATAGTGTCCCTACCTGGAATAATTAGCACCACATGTAAAATAATGGCAGTGGTTGGTGATTTTTCTCCCAGGAGAGCCATTTTTAGGAAGGCTACAGATTGCGTCTCAACGTATGCGCCACCTCCATGCCGCCCCCTCCCAGCTGTTTCCTCACAATGGGTGCCCACTCACCTGACTGAGCGCAGTTCTCATGGTGATGGAGCATCTCAGAGAAAAGGAGACAAGCATCCAACATGCAGCCTGTAACGAAGCTAAGCACAGCAGTAACGTCACAGACATCCTGTGTCCAGCGCTTGCTATAGGTCAAGTGCTATGTTAAGTGAGAGTTTGAAACATTTTCCCAAGGTACTAACAAGTCTCATTCATTACTAGCTTATTGTCCAGGATCACACTAGAATTGAGCAGTTTCTCCAGCTCAGGAAAATGCCACCTGCCATGTACACGGAAAACAATATGGCAGTTGCTTTTGCTAAAAAAAAATCCAGTCCTTGACCTTTCCAAATGTTAACTTACATAATCATCTATTTTCCAATCCTGAGTTTAAATCTGGATTTTTCTCCTTTCCTTCTATGCTAAGTTGCTTACTACTCAAAGATTGGTTTTTTTTTTTTTTTTCCCTGCTCCCTACCAGCTTACACTACTCCCAAGAAAGCTAATTCTCTCATAGAAAGTTTTCTATGAAAATTTCCATGGCAAACTGCCGGGATTAGTCTATTTTCATTCCTGTAATGAAATATGCCTAAATAACTTTCTTTTGGTTTTTTTTGTTGTTGTTGTTGTTTTTTGGTTTTTGGTTTTGGTTTTGTTGGGGTTTTTTTTGTTTGTTTGTTTGTTTTTTGTTTGTTTGTTTTTTGTTTTTCGAGACAGGGTTTCTCTGTATGTCCCAGGCTGTCCTGGAACTCACTCTGTAGACCAGGCTGGCCTCGAACTCAGAAATCTACCTCCCAAGTGCTGGGATTAAAGGTGTGTGCCACCACCGCCTGCCCGATGTTTGTTTGTTTTTTTTAAACAAAGGTTTATTTATTTATTTTATGTAGACGAGTACACTGTAGCTCTCTTCAGACACACCAGAAGAGGGCATCAGATCCCCTTACAGGTGGTTGTGAGCCACCATGTGGTTGCTGGGAATTGAACTCAGGACCTCTGGAAGGACAGTCAGTGCTCTTAACCATCTCTCCAGCCATCTCTCCAGCCCCCGCCTAAGTAACTTTCTAAAGAAGAAAAGGTCAGGCTGGGTGTTTTACATTCTAGAATGGCCATGGGACCTGGGAGAGTGGGTGCAATAAATGAAACAGACTAAAGTCTCGTGCAATAGCTAACTTTATTCAGAGAACCAGTTTATACTCTAAGGGTTACTAAAAGTCTCAGGAGTAATGTGTACAATCACAAGGACAAACCTCATGTTGCAAGCAATTCCATGTTTTGAAGAACCTGACATCACAAGACTCTTGTCTTGTTCCCTTGAAGTTTTCTCACAAGTACTGAGAATTCTCCTTGTGCAGACTCCATTCTTGGACCATGTTCCAACAGCTGAGGGCAATATCTCAGTCATTAAAGTACTTGGCTTTTAAGCACAAAATTCTGAATTCAATCCCAAAGCCCATGTTTAAAATGATAGGTTTAAATGGCAAGCACTTATAACCCCAGTGCTGGGGAGGTGAGACCAGTAGATCCCTAGAGTTTGATGGCCAACCAGTCTAGCCTACCTGGCTGAGAAAAGGCGAGAGAGAGAGAGAGAGAGAGAGAGAGAGAGAGAGAGAGAGAGAGAGAGAGAGAGAGAGAATACCACAATACCTAAGGATCAGCACTCAATGTTGTCCTTTGATGTATAATCAAGCACACACATGGTGAGGGTGGGGCGGCATTATTCAGTTCGGTTTTGTAGGCTCAGGGTCAGAGTGCATAGATCATCTTAGCTCCAGCCAGTGGCCTGTTTAGTCGCATTATACGGTGGTGGATAAATGGGCTCTTTATGAGTGTACACCAGGGGCAGAGGACCCTTTCTCAGGGAAAGCCAGAGAGCTGCTAAGTGATGGCAATCTCAGGCTTCTTTTAACAACTTTCACTGAGAGAAGCTCCGAACCCCATGAAAATGTCTTAATTTATTTCTCAGGGCACACCCTCCATTGGTCAAAGGCCTTCCCACCAGGCTCTACTTCTTAAAAGTTTCATCTGCTTCTTTCTCAGGCTGGTCCCTGGAGCTGGAGATGAAGCTGAAAAAAGTATGATGATGCATTCAGTATACTAACTGTACTGTAATAAAGTGCTTCGTGACTTCCAGGGGCTGGCTAGATGGCTCAGCTTTCAGAATACCTAAGTCTGGTTCCTAGCACCCATATCAGGTACTTATAACCACTGATAATGTCAGCTCCAGGGAATGATGACCTCTTCTGGCCTTCACAAGCACCCACACCCATACACACACACACACACACACACACACACACACACACACACCACTGAGATCAGGTCCTTGGATCCTCCTTATCTCTCAGGCCACAGTGGGGGATTACCCAGCAAGCCCAATGGCCTCCACTTTCAAATACTAAATTATATTGTCCACTTTCTCTTTAACCACTTGCCACTTTTATCCAAGTCACCTATGTTTCATCTGCTCCATTGCTAAACACTGGCTTGTCACTCTTACTCTGCTGTACAATTTTTAAAGAACAACTTACATACTGAGCTTATGAAAAAGTAAGTCAGATAATCCCGCTCTTTTCCTCAAACCTGTCAGGATTTTTCCACCTCAGAGTACCCCAAAAATCATTATGATCCTGAAAAGGAGAAACACAGGCTTCCGTCCCTTGTCTCATTATAGTTCCCTGTGTCTCCTCTTGTTCTCTAACCACCTTTCCTGGTTTGGGGGGATTGTTTTGTTTTGTTATGTTCTAAAACCCAAAGTACACCTCTGTCTCAGGATCTTTGTGTAACCTCTTTCTGAGTGGAATGTCTTTCCATTAATCAATTCTCTCGCTCTCTCTCTCTCTCTCTCTCTCTCTCTCTATCTCTCTCTCTCTCTCTCTCTCTCTCTCTCTCTCTCTCTCTCTCTCTCTCTCTCTCTCTCTCTCGCTCTCTCTCTCTCTCTCTCTCTCTCTCTCTCGCTCTCTCGCTCTCTCGCTCTCTCGCTCTCTCTCTCCTCTCCAATTTTTGCCCAAAGCTTTTCTTCAAAAAATCTCTCCTTGGTCCTGTGGAGGCTTGATGCCCCAGCATAGGGGGATGTTGGAGAGAGCAGTGCAGCAGGAAACGGTGGGTAGGTGGGGGAGCACCCTCATAGAAGCAAAGAAGAGTGAGGAGAGGGTAGATGTGGGATGGGGGTGGTGGTGGAAGGGTAACCAGGAAGTGGGATATCATTTGAGATGTAAACAAATGGAACGATTAATTAAAAAAAAAAATCTCGCCTGAAATTCTGTTTTAATTTTAAACCCACTCAACTCTCACACATCACACTATGTGATTGTAATCTATTTACTGCACGGTACTTCTGCTATACTAAAAAGCATGTTTCTTCTATTTGCTCAACAATGGATCTACAGGGCACAAAATGGTGTCTGAAACAGGAATTGTGGCCTGGCTACATTCTGAGTGCTTTTCTACAGAGAGGTACAATAAGACAAAATACAAATATTATCATATATCATTAGCATTCAAAGATAAAATCAACCATCCCAACAGGAAACGCACCACATCTGGAGGGATCCAAACATCGGGAAGTTCCCTGGTTCCTGAACAAGAAACATCTGGCCTGGCTTCATTTTTGTTGTTGTGACAAATTCAAGCAGCTGGTCACATCACATCCACAAAGCAGAGAGAAATGTTTACGCCCATGCCGACTGTTCGCTGTTTCTGCCATCCTCTAGCTGTCTCTTGTCCTGCCGAGTTCAGGAACCCTGCCCCAGAACAGCACCACCTGCATCTTCCTACATCAATTGACTATAAGACAATCCACTAAAAACATGCCCATAGGTCATTTTGACCCGAACAGTTCCTTATTAAAGCTTTCTTCCTAGATAATTTTATGTTATGTAAGGTTGAGATTTTAAACTAATCATAATATCTAAGGCTACTCCCACCTCTAAGTCTCTTCTTTGAGTTCCACTCTCTCTAGAAATCAAAGCTGCTGTGCTCCTGGGCCCATATCCCTACGCAGCCTGGTCTTTGGTCAACATCTACCATGGCCTGGGACCCAGCACTGAGTCCGTGAAAACAACCCCACTTCTCTGTCTGGGGAATCTGCATAGCCAACATTAATTAAAGAGCAGGACACGAATAGTGTGATCAAGACGACAGTGCCAGAGTGCAATCCAAAGCCTATCTTCAAAGTGTAAGTAGCTCCCCTCAGAGAAAGATATTCTTTGTCTTTTACTTAGAGAAAGTAGGACAGGAACAGAGCAATGATAAGCATATGGTGTGGACCGCTCACAGAGAAGGCATTTATTGGCTCACATGCCACGTAGTGTGGCGATGCTCTGCCCTGCAGTGTGCTCGTGGAAGCATTTGCTGGGTTTCTCCATCATCATCCCAGAAGATACCGTTCTTCCTCCACATAATACCCTCAACAACTGGAGCAGAAGCTCTCCCTAAAGCTGTAGCCTGACTGTGATATCTGTTCCCCAATAGGGCTGCCTTGTCTTGCCTCAGTGGAATAGGATGTGCCTAATCTGGCAAAGACTTGGTGCATCAGGGAGCAGGGATACCCAGGGGCTCCCCACCCTCTCAGAGGAGAAGAGGAGGGGGAAGGGAGGAGGATCTCAGGGGACAGGGAACCTGGAGGGGGCAATACTTGGGATGTAAATAAATAAATAATAAAGATTCCCTAGAAAAAGAAACAAACAAAACTCACCAAAACAAAAAAATAAAACCAACAAGCAAAAGGTTTTTTATTGATTTTGTTTTGTTTTAAGAGAGAGAAAAAGCATAAGGTTGAGTAGGTAGGGAGGTAAGAGGATCCGGAAAGATTGGGTAAGTGGAAAAAAACATGATCAAAACATATCGTATTAATTTTTTTCAATGAATAAAATAAATAAATCCCATCACGTTGTCAATTAAGTTTAACCACAAACAAGGCAAGTGCTGTACCACCCAGCCCTGGCAGATTGCTGCTTAATTCACCCTGTCTGGCTCCACAGTTTTTATGACAAGTTTGTCTCTGATGATGATTCTAAGAGAAATAGTTGATTGTTTTTTGTTTCCCTCCTGAGAAAGGAATGATTCCTTTCTTCCAAACTCTTTACCTGTCAGAGTATAAACCTTATGATTTTCTGCATGTGTTTGTTGTGCAGGACGTGCATATTTGTGAACACTGGCGAATGTGTGTGTGTGTGTGTGTGTGTGTGTGTGTGTGTGTGTGTGTGAACATGTACGTTATTGTATATCAAGGCCAGATGTTGGCATCAGGTGTCTTCCTCTACCAGTCTCTGCTTTATATGCTGAGTCAGGGTCTCTCACTATACTTGAAAATTGCTGACTCAGTGAAACTAGTTATTAGCCAGCTTTCTCCAAGGATACCTGGTCTCTGCCTCTTGAAAGCTGAGACTACATGCATGCCACCAAACTAGGATTTAAACTCTTGTCATCATACTTTACCCACTGACCCATGTCTGTAACTCCAGGCTATGATTTATATATCTAAAAAGTATATGATATATATGCTAGAAGTAATTGTAGATCCATGGTTGATAACAGTGAGTGCATTTATTTCTACTGTCTGAGAAATTAGCTATTATCAATTGATGTATACCATATAATAAATGAGATAGGATGGGCTATTTACATAGGGTTCTTTGTAAAAGTTTTGGATACAAGTATGTCATATGAAGGGAACATCACTTGAGACACTTTTAGTGATGATGTTGTCAATACATGACCTGAATATGTGTTCAGTTATCATGATCAATCTCTTTTTATCTATGAGTGAACTACGTATATGCTATGTCACTTCTGGGTACCAAGGATTGTATTTTGAGAGAGAGATGAAAAATATGGAGTGTTGGAGGTAGAAATGGGATATATGTGATCATATTTTATTGAAATTCTGAAGAATAGATCTGAGGCCTGGAGCAGACCTCTGCCCAGTCTGCTCTTGTGTGGACCCCGGATTCCGCCGGAGACATCTTGGAGGCTCCATGGATCCAACAGTCTTAGGTAGGAAGACCCACACACTGCCCTAAGCCCATAGCTGGGTGCTGGGAGCCCTCGGATTACAGCAGATACCCACCCACCCACCCCCCCGCCCCTGCAGAATAGCACTCCCCTTCCACCTCTCTCCCAGATCTGAGGCCTGGAGCAGACCTCTGCCCGGTCTGCTCTTGTGTGGACCCTGGATTCCGCCCAAGACATTCTGGAAGGTCCACTCAACCCAGAGCCGCAGGACAACTGAACTGAGAGCGTCAGACAACATATCCTGAGATATCCTAGAGGAGCCACTGCACTCAGATCAGTGGGCACCTTATCCTGAGACTTCCTAAAGGTGACACTGCACCCAGAACAGCAGACACCTAGCTGGTCTGCTACCTTGGAGGCACCATATCCTGAGACATCCTAGAGGTACCACTGTACTCAGTGCAGCTGGAGAAGATCACAGAGACATCTGGACCCCGAGGAGATCAGACACAAGCAAGATAACTGGAAAGGCAGGCTTCAGTCAAAGACAGCAAGTACAGGCAGCACTAGAGTTAACCAGATGGCGAAAGGAAAGAGCAAGAAACTAAGCAACAGAATCCAAAGTTACATGGCATCATCAGAACCCAGTTCCCCCATCATAGCAAGCCCTGAACACCCCATCACACCAGAAAAGCAGGATTCAGAATTAAAATCACTTCTCATGACGATGATAGAGGACTTTATAAAAGACATAAATAACACTCTCAAAGAACTTAACGAGAACACTGGTAGACAGATAGAAACCCTTAAAGAGGAAACACAAAAAATCTCTTAAGGAATTGCAACAAAACACAACCAAACAGAAGAAGGAATTTAAAAAAACCATCCAAGACCTAAAAATGGAAGTAGAAACAATGAAGAAATCACAAAGTGAGACTACCCTGGAGATAGAAAACCTAAAAAAAAAAAAAAAAAAAAAAAAAAAAAGATCAGGAGTCATAGACAGAAGTGTCACCAACAGAATACAAGCGATAGATGAGAGACTCTCGTGTGCAGAAGATACCATGAAAAACATTGACACAACTGTCAAAGAAAATGCAAAATACAAAAAGCTAATAACTCAAAATAAACAGGAAATCCAAGACACAATGAGAAGGCCAAACCTAAGAATAATAGGGATAGATGAGGGGGAAGACGCCCAACTTAAAGGACCAGTAAATATACTCAACAAAATTATAGAGGAAAACTTCCCTAACCTAAAGAAAGAGATGTCCATAAATATACAAGAAGCCTACAGAACTCCAAATAGTTTAGACCAGAAAAGAAATACTTCCCGCCACATAATAATCAAAACATCAAATGTACAAAACAAAGAAAAATATTAAAATCAGTAAGGGAAAAAGGTAAAGTAACATATAAAGGCAGACCTATAAGAATTACACCAGACTTCTCACCAGAGACCATAAAAGCCAGAAGATCCTAGACCAATATCATACAGACCTTAAGAGAACACAAATGCCAGCCCAGACTACTATACCTAGGAAAACTCTCAATCAATATTGATGGAGAAACCAAAATATTCCATGACAAATCCAAATTTAGACAATATCTTACCACAAATCCAGCACTTCAAAGGATAATTTGTGGAAAACTCCAACACAAGGAGGGAAACTACAACCTAGAAAAAGCAAGAAAGTAATCTTCTAACAACCCTAAAAGAAGGTAGCTATACAAACATATCTCCACTGCCAATAACAAAAATAACAGGAAACAACATTCATTTTTTCTTAATATCTCTTAATATCAATGGTCTCAATTCTCCAATAAAAAGACATAGACTATCAGACTGGATACATAAACAGGGCCCAACATTTTCTACATACAGGAAATGCACCTTTGTGAAAAAGACAGACACTACCTCAGAATAAAAGGTTGGAAAACAATCTTCCAAGCAAACGGTCCCAAGAAACAAATGGGAGTAGCGATTCTAATATCAAATAAAATCGTTTTTCAACCAAAAGTAATCAAAAAAGATAAAGAAGGACACTTCATATTCATCAAAGGAAAAATGTACCAAAAGGAACTCACAATTCTGGACATCTATGCCCCAAATGCAAGGGCACCCACATACATAAAAGAAACTTTACTAAAGCTTAAAGCATACATTGCACCTTAACAATAATAGTGGGAGATTTCAACACCCCACTCTCAGCTATGGACAGATCATGGAAACAGAAACTAAACTGAGACACAATGAAACGAACAGAAGTTATGAACCAATTGGACTTAACTGACATCTATAGAACATTTCATCCTAAAACAAAAGAATATATCTTCTTCTCGACACCTCATGGTACCTTCTCCAAAACAGACCATATAATTGGTCACAAAATAGGCCTCAACAGATACAAAAAGATTGAAATAATACCTTGTACCCTATAAGACTCATCTTTGACATGGACAAAAACAACGGAAAGCCCACATACACATGGAAACTGAACAATGCTCTACTCAATGATAACTTGGTCAAGGAAGAAATAAAGAAAGAAATTAAAGACTATTTAGAATTAAATGAAAATGAAGACACATCATATGAAAACTTGTGGGACTCCCTGAAAGCAGTACTAAGAGGAAAAATCATAGCTCTAACTGCCCACAAAAAGAAAATGGAAAGAGCATACATTAACAACTTGACAGTAAACCTGAAAGCATTAGAACAAAAAGAAGCTAATATACCCAAGAGGAGTAGACTGCAGGAAATAATCAAACTCAGGGCTGAAATCAACCAAGTTGAAACAAAAGAACTATACAAAATATCAACAAAACCAGGAGCTGGTCCTTTGAGAAAATCAACAAGATAGACAAACCCTTAGCCAGACTAACCAAAGGGCGCAGAGACAGTACTCAAATTAATAAAATCAGAACTGAAAAGGGAGACATAACAACAGAAACAGAGGAAATTTAAAAAATTGTCAGATCCTACTACAAAGGCCCATACTCAACAAAATTGGAAAATCTGGATGAAATGGACAATTTTCTAGATAGATACCAAGTACCAAAGTTAAACGAGGAGCAGCTAAACCGTATAAACAGTCACATAATTCCTAAAGAAATAGAAGCAGTCATTAAAAATCTCCACCTAAAAATCCGGGGCCAGATGGTTTTAGGGCAGAATTCTATCAGACCTTCAAGGAAGACCTAATACCAATCCTCTTCAAGCTATTCCATCGAATAGAAACAGAAGGAACACTACCCAATTCGTTCTATGAAGCTACCATTACACTCATACCTAAACCACAGAAAGACCCAACAAAGAAAGAGAACTACAGACCAATCTCTCTTATGAATATTGTTGCAAAAATACTCAATAAAATTATCACAAATCGAATCCAACAACACATCAAAACAATTATCCATCATGATCAAGTAGGCTTTATCCCAGGAATGCAGGGATGGTTCAATATTCGGAAATCCATCAATGTAGTCCACTACATAAATAAACTCAAAGAAAAAAAACCACATGTTTCATCTCACTAGATGCTGAGAAAGCATTTGACAAAATTCAACATCCCTTCGTGTTAAAGTCTTGGAAAGATCAGGAATTCAAGGCCCATACCTAAACATAGTAAAAGCAATATACAGCAAGCCAGTAGCCAACATCAAACTAAATGGAGAGAAACTTGAAGCAATTCCACTAAGATCAGGGACTAGACAAGGCTGCCCACTCTCAACTTACCTATTTAATATAGTACAGGAAGTCCTAGCTAGAGCAATTAGACAACAAAAGGAAGTCAAAGGGATACAAATAGGAAAGGAAGAAGTCAAAATTTCACTATTTGCAGATGATATGATAGTATATTTAAGTGACCCTAAAACTTCCACCAGAGAACTCCTAAACCTGATAAACAACTTTAGCAACGTGGCTGGATATAAAATCAACTCAAACAAATCAGTAGCATTCCTCTACTCAAAGGATAAACAGGCTGAGAAAGAAATTAGGGAAATGACACCCTTCACAATAGCCACAAATAAAATAAAATATCTTGGAATGAATCTAACCAAGCAAGTGAAAGATCTGTATGACAAGAACTTCAAGTCTCTGAAGAAAGAAATCGAAGATCTCAGAAGATGGAAAGATCTCCCATGCTCCTGGATTAACTTAGTAAGAATGGCCATCCTGCCAAAAGCAATCTACAGATTCAACACAATCCCCATCAAAATTCTAAATCAATTCTTCATAGAGATAGAAAGAGCAATTTACAAATTCATTTGGAATAACAAAAAAAAAAAAAAAAAAAAAAAAAAAAAAACAACTAGGATAGCGAGAACTATTCTCAACAATAAAAGAACTTCTGGGGGAATCACCATCCCTGACCTCAAACTTTACTACTGACCACTAGTGATAAAAACTGCATGGTATTGGAACAGAGACAGGCAGGAACATCAATGGAATAGAATTGAAGACCCGGAAATGAACCCGCACACCTATGGTCACTTGATCTTTGACAAGGGAGCTAAAACCATCCAGTGGAAAAAGGTCAGCCTTTTCAACAATTGATACTGGCTCAACTGGAGGTCAGCATGTAGAAGAATGCAAATTAATCCATTCTTATCCCCTTGTACAAAGCTCAACTCCAGGTGGATAAAGGACCTTCACATAAAGCCAGATACACTGAAACTAATAGAAGAGAAGTTGGGGAAGACCCTCGAATACCTAGGCACAGGGGAAAAGTTCCTGAACAGAACACCAATGGCTTATGCTCTAAGATCAAGAATGGACAAATGGGACCTCATCAAATTGAAAAGCTTCTGTAAGGCAAAGGACATTGTCAATAAGACAAAACGGCAACCAACAGATTGGAAAAACATCATTACCAATCCTAGATTCGATAAAGGGCTAATATCAAATATATACAAAAAACTTAAGAAATTAGACACCAAACAACAAAATAACCCCATTAAAAATGGGTTACAGAGCTAAACAAGGAATTCTAAACTGAGGAAACACAAATGGCCAAGAAGCACCTTAAGAAACGTTCAACATCCTTAGTCATCAGGGAAATGCAAATCAAAACAACCCTGAGATACTACCTCACATCAGTCAGAATGGCTAAGATAAAAAATTCAGGTAATAGTAGATGCTGGTGAGGATGTGGAGAAAGAGGAACACTCCTCCATTGTTGGTGGGGTTGCAAGCTGGTACAACCACTCTGGAAGTCAGTCTGGCGGTTCCTCAGAAAATTGGACATAGCACTACCTGAGGACCCAGCTATACCACTCCTGGGCATATAACCAGTAAATGCCCCAACATATAACAAGGACATATGTTCCACTATGTTCATAGCAGCCCTATTTATAATAGCCAGAAGCTGGAAAGAGCCCAGATGCCCTTCAACAGAGGAATGGATACAAAAAATGTGGTACATTTACACAATGGAATATTACTCAGCTATTAAAAATAATGAATTCAAGAAATTCTTAGGTAAATGGATGGAACTAGAAAATATCATCCTGAGTGAGGTAACCCAATAACAAAAGAACATACATGGTATTTACTCACTGATAATCAGATATTAGCCCAAAAGTTTGAAACAACAAAGATTCAACTAACAGACCACATGAAGCTCATGAAGAAGGAAGAACAAGTGTGGATGCCTAGGTCTTTCTTAGAAGGAGTAACTAAACACCCAAGGGAGCAAATATGGAGACAAAGTGTGGGACAGAAACTGAAGGAGAGGTTGTATGGAGACCATTCCCACCTGGGTATTCATCTCATGTGCAGTCACCAAAAATAGACACTGATATGGATGACAGAAAGTGCATGCTGACAGCCTGATAAGGCTGTCTCCTTAGAGGTCCCCCAGAGTCTGACATACCCAGAGGCAGATACTCACAGCTAACCATTAATCTGATCAAGAGTTCCCAATGGAGAAGTTAGAGAGTAGACTGAAGGAGCCAAAAGGGTTGGTGGCCCCATGAGGAGAGCAACAATAGCAACCAGCCAGAGCTCTCCAGGGTCTAAACCACCAGCCTAGGAGTACATATGGAGGGACACATGACTCCAGCTGTATATGTAGGGGAGGATGGCCTTGTTGGGCATAGGTGGGAGAGGATATCTTTGGTCCCATGATGTCTGAACACTGAGGGGGGCAGGGAATCTGAGGGTGGGGAGGGGGAGTGGGGGGTAGGTGGGTGCACACCCTCATAGAAGCAGGAGGAGGGGGTATGGGATAAGGAATTCCTGGATGGTGGAGGGAATGGGGTAAGGTGATAAAATTTGAAATGTAAATATTATATCCAATAAAAGAGGGGGAAAAAAGAAAAGCAGTTAGAACCAACATCTTTAATAAAATGTCAGCCCTCTTATAAAATTATCTTGATACTAAAATTTGTTTTGAGATTTGTATATTGCAGAATACATAGCCTTGGTGTATCTACTCATCAAGCAAGCTGAGCAGACCTGCTCAAACCTCCGAGGTCCTGGAATTCCATCTGGATGCAGTGAAGACACAGCAACAGAGGCTTATCAATTTACTCTTTCCCCCACTCCTTTTCTAATATCTTAACGCCCATAATCAGCTTGAAGAAATTAATGAAGAGTCAGTGCCCCTATTCCCTGGACTTGGGGACTAAGGTGGTAAATATTGGGCTGTCTTTCTAGGAAAAAGTAGTGATTTTGTGGGACTAGAGAGGATTAGCTAGGATTTATTGCATAACCATAACCTATTGGTAGAAATCTGTACAATTATTATCAAGATGAAGATATAATTTCTTAAATGACACCAATTTACTTTGATTACAAATTTTAAGGTTTTCATTGGTACAAGCTTCTTATTGATATAAAAGTGAGATGAATATTGATACTTTCATAGATATTGTACCAGTATAACACATTTAGGAATACAAGACTTAGACCCAGTCCTTCTTTAACTTTTTTAACAGATTTAAGATGGTTAGCCTGTGAGTTAAGGGACTATAGCAAATTCATGGCTTGGAGTTTATTGTTAAGGTGTTTTCTATGTTTTATTTAGAAATAGCTGAGTGGAGTTAACAGACAACAGTCCAGATTACCTTACATGGATAGTTGGTTTTCAAAACGTCAGAAGTCCACAGAATTGACATTACAAACATTTCTGTGTTAATGTTCATTTTGATTAGAGACGTGTCTGCTCCTGACAGCTTCCTGTATTGAATTCTAAGAAGAAATAGAGCATCTTTGGAGTTACTCCAGTTGTGGTGAGACAGCCACTAGACAAAAATTGCCTCTTTCCATCTACAGACAAATTACTGTCCAGAAAAGGACACACTTGCAGAATAGTCGACTGATTATATCTGCCTAGACAGAGTAATCAGCCCTTAATAATTCTACATCACTAAGGTCTGTCAGATGATCCTGGGCCAGAAGGCTGAAGATTTGATGCTCCAATGTTCTATAGTATAGGGACTGTCCAGGTGTTCAGAGGTCTCTATAAATTGGCTAAGTTTTAGAAGATATGTTTTGTGCTTTCCATAATTTCAGTTAACTCAGTCATTCTGGATTTCTGTTGGGGTTGAAAACTTATAGTCTCATAGCCAATCCTGGCTATATACTTTGAGAGAAAAGATCTGAGTGGATGGTTTTCAGCTGGCATTCATTCTAAAGCCAAGAAAGAAAGTCAGGTTCAGAACTAAGTGTTTTAGTTAGGACAGATGACAGAGGTTCTGGTTAGTCAACAAAATGATGGACTGGGTATTAGGACTATCTTGTACCTCACTGGTACAAATAGGCATAATTATGCTCTAAATGTATTTTGAGAGAAAAGTTTTATTTTAACAGGAAGGGTGATATGTAGGAGGGGCCAACGTGGGAGGAGTGCCAAGAGGAAGAGAAGGAGCAAGGAGAGGAGAAGAAGAAGGAGAGAAGCTAGGTGATGAGAGAAAGAGAGTGGGGAGAGGACATAGAGGCAGATGTTCACATGGCTCCACCAGTCAAAGATAGTTGATATATCTAGGTTGGGTATTAGGTCACACTCCTGATTGAGCATTACCAAACTTATAAAGCCTGTGATTAATATTTTTTAAAAAATTGTATAAAAGCATAAAGGAAAAGGGGGCATGGGATAGAGGTTTTCTAGGGAGGGGAAAGGAGGAAAGGGGATGGCATCTGAAATGTAAATAAAATATCCAATAAAAAGGGAAAAAAAGAAATTCTGAAGAATAAAAATGATTCCACTGCTAACACAGAGATATAGAAGCATAAATGAGAGTTGCCACTATCCTAATCCATGCGGGCTATATACCAACAGCAACAACAAAAACAGACCAAACACTGATAAACAAGAGAAATTCCTTGCTTGTAGAGAAGCCCACATTCAAAGAGCCAACAAACTTGACATCTGGTGAGAATTTATCCTTCTGTGTGTTCTCATGTAGTAGAAGAAAAAACAAGAATCCTGCAAGCTCCCTCAGGCATTAATGTTATCCCTCACGATAAAAAACCATACAAAAGGCTCCCCCCATTATTATATTGGGTATAATTTGTCACTTATAAACATGAGATGATACAGGCACTCAGGTCAGTAATCCTATGACAGTCTCACAGTTGTTAATTAGTGTGGAACACCCTTCACACTAGCTCCTTTCACCCTCTGGATTGTCATCCAGCCAAGCCAGACCATCATAGCAAATCACAGTCCATCATCGAGCTATACTTTCTCAGTTTGAAGAGTACCCATTCTTCCACATTAAAACACTTCTGAAATTGAAATGCTCTGTGCACACTGAATACCACACCCTCATAAGTCATGTGTAAGTTAACAGCCCATTTTTAAATCCAGTAGTATATAAAGAGAAAGGGAATCCATGGGTGTTGTTTTTCTTCTGTTTCTTCTGCTTCACTAGAACCTTGTTAAAAAACAGAATTGGAAATATATTCACTCTGGCATTTTGAGTTCCTAGCACAGAGGCGACTTGAGAATGGTGGAATGACTGAATATTTAGACAAACACATAAAAATGTTTGCCAAGCAAAAAGGAAAACAGACTTTACAACACCTCAGTGGACATAGCCCTGACCTATCTCTCTGTGTTCATTTTATACTCTTCAAACATCCCTGTGGTCAATGATTTGGTCTCTAGAGGTGACAGTTCTCCCTGGAGGGAGTATTTTGTGAACACTCTCTGGCTTACTTTTCATGTCCTGTCAACATCACAGAGGAAATTATTCATCTGGCTTCATCCCTCCGGCTCTTGGCCATTTGGATGGTGTTGACGGCCCCTCAACTGAGTTCCAAGCAGATGAACAGAGACTGCAAAGGTTACATTCTGACCCAAGATACCCAATGACAAAAGTTCCTGCCATATCTCCCCATTCCTGCACTGTGTGCATGCCATTAGATGTCAAAGGGCCTCTTCCCGACCCCTCTATTAATAGATATATAAACCTTCTTTCCACCTGAAAAGTGAACATCTCTGATGCATACACTCTGATATACATCTAAAGTGTTCCTAACAGTCCTAGGAGCAGGTACTAAAACAGAAATGACAATCCCACAAATACTGAACTCACAAGGCACAACTTGTAAGGAGTTCAAGGCAGTCAAGCTGCAGGTGTTGTGTTTATAGAAAGAGTGGGGCTATGCCTCAGTTGGTGTGATGCTCACCACATATGTATAAAGTCTTAGTTTTGACCCTCAGCCTGGGCTACAAGAGATCCTGTCTCCAAAAACAGAACCCATTTATGACACTTTGTATATTCACAGTGTGATGGTAACATTAATTAGTAGAAAGAGCTTTAGAGTTTGCAATGCCCTGAGTTAAACACCAAAACAACTCACAAGCATATTAGTGTTCTCAAGAGGAACAGAACTAATAGAAAAATATGTATTATAATGCGGGCTGTTAAATTTGCTTGCACAATATATGCTAGGTTTTCAAACATACAGATGTCTGCAAGCTGATAACCTGGTCCAAGAGGCTAGATGTCTTGGCAGCTTCCATCTTGTGCTGAAGACCAGAAAGATTCATGGAGAGATATTGGTCTTCAGTGCACGTCAGAAAGTCAGAAACGCTGGGATCTAGTGTCAGTGAAGGAGGACTATTGTCCTGACTCTCATGGAGCAAAAGTGACTATGCAAAAGCAGCAACTGTTTTTCTTGAAACCTCTTTAGATCTGGGCCACTGCCAGAAGGTGCTACCCACTCCAGAGGAGAATGTCCCCAACTCTCTCACTAAATCCTTCCAGAAAGTTCCATGTCAGACTTGTACTCAGGTATATCTTTAGTTGATATCAGGTCCAATCAAACTGACAACAAAAATAAACCATGACACCAAGGCACGCATTGAAAACTCTCAGAGCAGTGTTTCTCTGTCCTTCATCCCATTAGTTTCTTTTGAATCTTCACAATAATCTTAAGGATGAGCAGAGAGTGGATATATAAAATATTGATGGGGCCAGGGAGATGGTACAGTGGCTAACGCTGCTTGCCACCCAGCCTGTCAGCCTGAGTTCAATTCCTGGAACCCACATAGTAGAAGAAGAGAACTGACTCCCACAAGTTGTCTTCTGATTTCTAATTTATGTGCCATGACCTGTGTCTCCATGCTGAAGTCACACACGATCCCATCATACATGATTTCAAATTATACAACAAAGCCATAAAAACCAAAACTGCATGGAAATCACACTTGAGCCAACGTAAAGGGCCAAGAATAAAATAGAAAGAGTAGAATTAAGCCTGCACAGTTACGACATGTTTCAGACATTTCCTGAAATGTGGCATAGCTCAAATAATGTTGGTGACATTTGCAATAGTGTTCCCACGCTAACAGGTCAGGAGGCTGAAACTTATTTACTGCAATTACTAAGCTAAAGCCAAAAGGCACCTCAGAGGGCAGTCTGCATAATCGACCTGTCTGTTTCCAAGGTCATGATATTTTTTCTATCTTTGAATCCGATTATTTTAAAATTTTTCTTCACTGAGATCCCACAGGCAAGATTACTTTTCCTCCTTAGCTGATATTTTCTTACTCTGTATAACTTATTGCTTTTAGATGCCCCCAAACAATCAAATTGTTAGGCTGTCTTCTCAGAGATGCTCTGAGGCCACCTGCAGAGTTCACTAATGTCTCTTCTATCCCAAGCTGAAAACAGCAGCTCTTGTTTAACACAAGAGCCAAAAATATCACATTCCCTCAGTGGAATAATTTATTCACTTTAGAGCTACATTTTCTTTCACTGTCCTTATTTTCAAAAGTAAGACTGAATGTAGGTTGCTCTATTCCTCAGACACCAATGAGACAGACACACACACACTGACACAGGAAACAGAACTTCAAGTGCTCTTTCCACTCATTTATTCAAATAAGATACACCAAGTGTCCATGTTCCAATGCCAAGCACACTTCAGGGACCAGGAAGAGTGGTGAGCGAGCCAGGGGCATAGTCCCTACCCCCACAAGCCTATCTACCTGATGAAATATCTTCTGGTCTGACAGACACTGGAAATCCAAAACCATACTTCCCAGACTTTGCTACAGTAGCTATGGATGTGATTTAGCTCTGTCTCCCATTAGCTATAGATGGAGCATCATTGATGTAGCATCATTTTACTGTGTCAGATCTAGAGCGTGTGTGCCTGAGATGCTGTTCTCTAAGCCAAGCTACCAGCATCTTCGGGAATCCATCTGTACCTCTTTGCAGAAGATCATCTCAACTGGCCTTGTTGATAGTTATCACCCCCAAAAAGAGAGGCCAGAGGGCACAGATTCTCACCTGAGTATCTGGGCTGCTCCTCACCACCTGCTGTATGCAACTCTGCCTTAATTGCACATGGCCTGGGGGAAGAATATATATGTATATGTATATGTATATGTATATGTATATGTATATGTATATGTATATGCATATGTATATGAATATATAAAACTCTTGGAACAATGGAGGCTCCATTTTTGTGTGGATACCCTCATCCCTGCTGGATAAGGCTTTCAAGTATAAACTATTGGTGGAAAGAAACCCTCACAACCTTGTAAGGAACACCACATACTCTTCATAAAGAAGCCCAACAGACTCATTGGTCCCCAGAATGAACTTTGATGGAATCCTACCTACATTTGTCATTGGACCTCAGAAGAAGGAGAATACACTATTTATGTCTTCTCTTGGGAAGGAATTTTAGCAACTGGTGACAAACTCTGGTTGAACAGCCACACAAATGTCTTTCTAATCCCCAGAGCCAAGACTTTATGGAACAGTGTGTATATGTAATGAATTGCTGGGAAAGAGTCTCCAAATTACAGATACCTTTTGTCCTTCATGACACATCCCCTCAACCCACTGGGTTTTAGCACTGCTGTAAGAGACAGCCTCCCACACCCCACCTCAAGCCTCAGCTTTGGCACCTGTTTGTTCCTCTACCTCAAAGACTTTTTTCAGAGTTGGAAGACTCTCCAGTCCATTAAGATAAAGTCTACAAGTTCCAATTTGTTTACATCCCTGAGAATAAGTGTCACAGACTAATGTCCCAATCTTTGATTTGGAAAAGGACAACTCTAAGGTTCATTCCATTGATTCCTAGGAGGGGGTCCCAGAGGTCCCCTCCAGTTATTGGGCTTGATGGTTAGTCAACATCTTTCCTTTCTCTTCCTTCCTATCATTTTCCCAGTCCTCATTCAGCTTTAGTGATCTACTTGAACATGAGCACCAAGTCCTGATCTCCAGCTTTCCCTTTGAGAAAGACAGACACACAGTTTACAGACTGAGTCAGACAGACTGGTCCCTTCTTTGGGGCTGTTGTATAGTATTTTCTTAGGATTTGTTCATGGAGTCCTGCCAGTTCTTGTTTCCTCAGAAGTGCTAAAAAAAAAAAAAAAATCCAACCTATTGTGCCTGTATGTGTATTTGTATGTGTGAGAGAAAGAGAGTTTCCCTCGTGGGCATTCCTAGTCGCGTATCTTCTGTGTGGTCCTAGATCCTGTCAGGTTGACAATCAGCATTGAACTCTGTGAGGGGGCTTCTTGACTGTGTTAATTGAGATGGTAAGATCTCCTCTCATTGTAGGTGGTACCAACCCACAGAGTTTGGTTCCAGAAGAAAGCAAGCTGAGCTTTCTAACTTACATTAAAATTACTTATCCCTCTGCTTCCTGACTGAAGATGCAACAAAATTAGCTTAATCAAGCTCCCGTCACCATGACTTCCTTGACATCATTGGCCTGTGCCCTTAAACTCTGAACCACACTAAACCCTTCCTTCCTGGAGTTATTTTCATTGGTTATTTTGTCATAGCAGTGAGAAAAATATCTAACCCATGTCCTAATGAGCGTGAGGTTTGTTTCAGGGTGAATGCAGATATAAGGGATACTTCTGAAAACATCTACCTTGTGTACTTGGGTCAAAAGAAACCACTGAACAATTTTTACCAACAAAACTACTGGCTAAGACATAATTATATGGTGTCTTATTAATTAATGTGCATCCACAGCTCATATTTTTCTCTAAAAGAGCAAATAATTTCTTTTCTAGGGTGAAATAATTCCAGGAATGATGCATATGATAAATGGGGTAAGGTGGTTATTTCTTTCTGCAAGGTAAAATATTGGAAGTATATAAAAAACACAACAAATGTAATAAACATTCAAAATTTTAAAGTTATATTATAATTCATAACAAATTCAGTTATCTTTAAAAAGCAAGATGTAAACATATGCAAATTTATAACTCTATCTTTCATGTTCCCCACCTAACTCCCCATCCGTTTCCTCAGAAGCATCCTGTCACATGTCTTCTAGGCCATAGTTACATGGTCATGTTATATGTAAAATCAATAAATATATATGGGTGGCTTCTCATTTAAGTAATGCATTAACTTAACCTCTTCACACCTTTAGTCCCAGCACTTGATAAAAAGACACAGGAGTTCAAGGCAAGCCCAGTTTACATAGTAAGTTCCAAGACACCTAAAACTGCACAGTGAAGCCTGGCCTCAAAATAAAAACCCTCAGTCATTAATATCAGTGACCATATACCAAATATATACATATATATATATATATATATATATATATATATATATATATATATATATATATATATATCTTCATAAGCTCAGACTGTAGGCAAGCCTATAAGGTATTTTCTTAGTGACTGATGAGGAAGGATCCATCCTACTGTGGGTGGTCACTCCTGTGGCTGCTGGTCCTGGGTAACCAAACTGGGTAAGAAAACAGGTTGAGAAATCCATGAGGAGAAAGCCAATAAGCAGCATCGCTCCATGGCCTCTGCATCGGTCCCTGCCCTGTTTGAGTTCCTGCCCTGACTTCCCTCAGTGATGGACTGTAATACAGACATATAAGGTAAAGAAACCCTTTCCTCCACAACTTGCATTTGGTCATGGTGTTACGTCACAGCAATAGAAATGCTATCTAAGACATTCTGTAATGGATACACAGCTTGCATCTAAATTTAAGCTATTAAATTTTAAAAGTTTACACAAACGTGACTGTATGAAAACCTCATAAAGGGTCAGAGTTAGCATTGGACATACCAAGTGTGTTCTCCAGAGCATGCACATGTTCAGTGTCTCTAGATTCTGGCAAGCTGGTTTAGTTCTCTCAAGGTGGACAAGGCAGTTTATAATCCCATAAGCAATGTGTACAAGTTTTTATTTATTTCCTTACAGCTCAGCCAATTATTAGTACTTTCGGAGTTTCTTAATTGTAGCACACTGTGAGTTTGAAGTGCTACCTTTTGTTGTTTAAATTGTATTCCATGATTGCTGGAAGGGTTGAAAATTTTGTCTGGAATTCAAATGGCTCTTGGTCTCTCCCTCTTGTGGATGTCATGCGTGGATTACATACATGTACCTATTGTGTTACCTGTTTCCTGTTGACTCATGGAGTGTACGCCTGTGAAGATCCTGAATGCTAACCCTCAGGCATGCTATTGTTTCCTTTACCTTTAGCTTACATTTTAATCTTGCCTATGTTCATTTCCCCATTAAGGATTTTACCTTCAAAATGACCAAATTTGTGCAAGTTCTCATGAACTGAAGGAGATTTTAATATAACATATTTGTTTATTCTTTGAGAATTTCACACATGCATGCAAAATATTTCAATCATATCCCACTTCACTTCCCCGAAAAAACTTCTTCTAGATTCCTGAACACCCCTCCTCAGTTCATGTCCCTTTTATTATTTTTTATAACCCACTGAGTCTAATTTACACTTCCCATCAACACATGGATGGTCAGCCTGCCTGGGACCACACACCTAAAGACAACTGAATCTCCCTCCCCTGGCACCCATCAGTTTTCAAGAGCTCCTCTGTTAAGGGTGGGGACTTGTGAGTTCCTTTCTCTTTGATGCTGGAATCTTCACTAACTTGATCTTGCAAAGGACATGTTAGGTAATTACGGGTTTTATGAGCTTATTCATGAGTGCACCAGTCTTGACATTCTGCCCTTCTCCAATGATCCTCCAATGATCCTCAAATCCAAGGATATCAGATATTGATGGACAGGTCCTGTTTATGGCTGAACACTCCATAGACACTCCTTCTCTGTGCTGTAATAAGTTTGTATTATCTAATATGCACTATGTAAATAAACATCCCAGATAAGGTCTGAGAGCTGCACTAATATGTGGGAATAAAGATGTATATTTAGATGATAGTTTGACACAGATCTTTTTAGTTTTGTTGAAGTTTATGCACTGGGGTAGTTTGGCTATCCAGTCACTAAGATCTGCATGTTCTTCTCCTTAATGAACTGCTGGAACACAGCGTACCTCATTGATCTAAAGCTCTATAGTGCCTTGAACGGCACTGAAGGAATTGTTTCATCCAAGCTTAGCACTGAACCTACCTATGTAGGTTTCCACTGTCCTTTTTCTTTGTCTTTAAAAACACAATACAGAAAATCCAAAGGCCTAAAGACAAGGTGGAACCAGTAGACAGAGTCTTGAGTCAACAGGGCAGTGGTGGTGCATGCCTTTAACCTTGGGAGGCAGAGGCAGGTGGATCCCTGTGAGTTTAAAGCCAGCCTGGTCTACAGAGCAAGTTTCAGTAGAGCCAAGCCATAAAAATAAATAAATAAATAAATAAATAAATAAATAAATAAATAAATAAATAAATGGGAGAAAACTTATCTTGAAAAAACGAACAGTAAAAACAAACAAATAAACAACAAATAACAACAACACAAAGAGTCTTGAGTCATCTCTGGAAAATCTGCTCAGGGAGCACCCAACTGAACTTAGACTAGCTGTATTCAGTCCCTGTCAACTGACATTTTATTTTCAGACACAGGGATGCACTGCCCTTACAACCCAGTATAGCTACCTATCCAAAGCTTGTGTTTCTGTATTTTCTTTTAATGTTACTGGGCTCTGCCTTTTTTACTTTTTTACTTTTACTTTTGGAGTTCAAACCTTTGGCAATTTATTTTCTATAAATTTCATCAGGAAATAATCTGTATTTTCCACCAGACAACTTAATTGTGTCAACCCTGTATATAAAATACTTATTAACTAGCCATTGTCATCTCCATCATATATCAAATTCCCAACTTCATATACAAGTATTTTCTACATTAGTCATCCTGTCACTTTATTTAGAGCATCCAAATTTTATAAATACTTTATTTATTTTATTTATTTTTTAGATTACTTAGCATATATATATATATATATATATATATATATATATATATGAATACTTTACCTATATAAATGTCTGTGCACCACATGAGTGTCTGGTTCCCTCAAAGTTTAGAAAAGAGTGATGGATCCCTGGTAATAAAATCATGAGTGGTCACAAGGTACTATGTGTGTTCTTGAGTCAAATCTGGGTCCTCTGCAAAAACAACCATTGCTCTTAGAGCTGAGCCATCTCTCCAGCCCTAAATTTATTTTTAATTAGCATATTCATTGCATTTTGCAAATCATATCCTCGACTTGTTTTTTTAATAAAGCTTCAGATGATTTTATGTTTAAACATGAAGCAACAAATTGAATTTCCAGTCCACAAATAGTACATGTGTTGTATTTCCACATTTCTAGACTTGTGTTCTTTATACTATTTTTCAGAGAAAATTTATAACTATTTATAATTTTAGGCTAAATATTATTTAAGGTTTTTATAAATTTTTATACATCTATTTACGAGTGTTATTGTGTTTGTTTGTTTGTTTGTTTGTTTTTCTAGGTGGCTGTGCTGTCAAATTTTCATCTAAGTATCTATGTTTCTACCCATAAACTTGGGCTACTCTCAACCCTGGACAGAAAAGATTCTTTCTGCAGTAGGCAGCAGTTTTTGCAGGGGTGTATAACTGACCAGAGGGCTGAGAATTAGTACTGAGTGCTAAGCCTGATAGAATATCTATATCTATTCTACTGCACCAAGGCTCAGGGGACATTGCAGAAGGGTAGGTGGGAAGACTGTAGGAGCTGGAAAATAGGGAGGGGCCCTGTAGGGTGCTTGTCTTCTAGACATGACTTGCCTATCACAACCATGAATGCAACAACAGTTACTGTGCAAATAGAGCCAGCCAGAATCCCAAATAGATGAGGTAGATGGTCTCGAGGTTCCACAACTTACTAGGGAGAAGTAGATGGTTGTTGGGGGGGGAGGAGAATCTTTCTGTTTTGAGAGTGTAGTTATCTGTAGGTTATCATGTTCCAGTGAATAGCCCGTGCACATAAGTACACCACTAACTGGACTTAAGTGATATCAAAATATACTGTATGAACTGGGAGAGAAGATGTGGAGGAAATCGGAGAAGAGGAGATATGGATGGGAGACAGATATGATCATATTTTGTTTTATACATATATGAAATTTTCAACTATAAAAAGTTGAAAGATGGAAAAAATAAGGATTTGGGTGTTTTGCTTTTGTTTTATGTAAGCTTTTTAGGAAGGGCAAAGCCTCACTGCATAGGCTAGGCTGACCTGAAATTCATGATCCACACACACCTCAGCCTCCTAGGCTCTGGGTTTATGCATACCACCATGCCTGATGGGAGTATTTTTTAAATAAATCTAAATGAGACAGATGAGAAGAATCTACTTCTCCCTGAGCAGTGGGCAGGAATTAAGTATTGTTTTTGTTGTTGTTATTATTGTTTTTAAAATCAGTATTAGGGTCAGTGAGATACTCAGCCAGTAGAGGCACCTGCTGCCAACCCTGATGAAAATTATTTAATAAGTGGAAACATGATTGAAGAAGAAGAGAACCAAGTCCCAATTGTCCTCTGACCACCAGCACACACACACACACACACACACACACACACACACTGGCATCTATATGCAGGCATGTGCATGTGCACACACACAATTAAAAATATAATAGAATTTTAAAATCAGTATCAAGGTTAACAATTTAGTATAAACCATCCTTCTGATAATATTTTTCTGCTAATCAGAAAAGATGTTTAGGAATGGATAAGTCTGACTCCCCAGTTCACAGATACTGGACTGGACTCTACTCTAGTGTCCAGGCTGCCTCAAGAAAAGGACTTTCAGTTGGAAATCCAGTCACCCAGCTCTATTTCAGCATCAGCTTCTTAGAGCATCTCACAAAGACCCTGAGGAAGATACAGGAGGGCATAGCTCTGACTCTTGAGGATGAAACCCTACCTATAAAAATGTTGAACAATTTGAAGATTGTGCCTGATTTTTTTTAACCAATTCAGGCATCAGTGAACTCTAGATGACCCTAGAGTCCTTTGCAAGCACACCAGAGACAACACATGCCCTGTTAGACCTAGCTGAGAAACTGCCGTGCCTGGTACAAGGAGAGTGCCATGATTGGTGTACATCCTTCATTTGCATGAAGGTATTTGGTGACTTATGAAGACATTTGCTAGCGTATAAGTACACTGGTTTTTGTCACCTGCTCAATAGCTGAGATACACCCTCCTGTTACCTCCCCTAGTGTTGCAACCTTGGACCAAACCAAAGATATTGTAGTAGAATATCCTGATACTGAAACACAAAGAAAGCAATAGCAGCAATGGTGGCACTGCAGCAGCAGTGACAGGGGAGCAGCGAGTAGGGTGAGGCCCAGAAATGCTGGACCCCCAGTTGTTTTGACAGCTGCAGAAGAGGTAAAGCTAAGATGCAGACAAGCCGAACTACAGAAGCTGCAGAGCAGATGGCAGCTAAGAGCTGGGGCTGTGAGAGCGGTGTGGCTAATCTGGCCAAAGCAATAGAAGCAAATGCCTTGTTCCTAGCACCGGAAGCAACCATGCTAACTGTCAAGGACCAGGGAATCTGATTTCCTCGGCTTATAAAGAACTCTGCAGTACAGAGCATCCCAGCACCCAGAGCTGGAATACTACAGGGTGCCACTGCTGCTGCTCACACCTGTAAGCTGCTACAGTTTGATTTTGCCAAGCACTGAGGGATAAAAGGAAAGAGAAAAAGATCACCCTGGATGGGAGGATCAGCAAAGTCACTTCTGTAGGGAGAGCCTGGGAATAGAGAACAATGAAGCCTGTTGCATACACTACCCTTTCTTATCTCTAATAATACAAGACATTGGGTATTTTCTGAATGGTATAAGATGGAATCTCAAAGTAGTTTTGATTTGCATTTCCCTAATGACTAAGGATGTGGAACATTTCTTTCTTAAGTGCTTCTCAGCCATTTGTCTTTCTTCTTTTAAAAATTCTGTTTAGATCTGGACCTCATTTTTTAATTGGTTATTTGTTTTCTCGATGTCCAGTTATTTTGGTTCTTTATACACTTTGGACACTAACCACCTATTATGTGTCCTTAATAAAAATAATCTTTACCCATTGTGTAGGCTGCTGCTTTGCCCAAATAATGATGTACTTTGCCATACAGAAGCTTTTTTATTTATTAATTGTTGATCTTAGTCCCTGTGCAATGGGTGTTAAGTTCAGAAAGTCTTTTTCTCTGCCAATGAGTTCAAGGTTATTTCCTACTTTCTCTTCTGTCAAATTTAGTGTATCTGTACTTATATTAAAGACTTTGATCTATTTTGAGTTATCTTTTATGCAGTGTGATAAGAATCTGTTCGAATTTTTCTGCATTCAACTATCCGGTTTAACCAGATACTTTTATTTTTCTAGTGTGTATTTCTGGTTTCTTTATATAAAAATTAGATATCTGTAGGTATGTGAACCTATGTGTAGGTTTTCAGTTAGATTTCTATTGATCATTATATCTGTTTGTACCAAAACCGTGCTGTTTTTATTGATATATCTATCTTAGTTAGGGTTTGTATTCCTGTACAAAACATCATCACCAAGAAGCAGGTTGGGTAGGAAAGGGTTTATTGAGCTTACACTTCCACATTGTTGTTCATCACCAAAGGAAGTCAGGACTGGAACTCAAACAGGTCAGGAACCAGGAGCTGATATAGAGGCCATGGAGGGATGTCACTTACTGGCTTGCTTTCCTTGGCTTGCTCAGCTTGCTTTCTTATAGAACCCAAGACTACCAGCTCAGTAATGGCACCACCCACAAGGGGCCTTCCCCTCTTGATCATTAATTGAAAAAATGCCTTATAGCTGGCTCTGATGGAGGCATTTTCTCAACTGAAGCTCCTTTCTCTGTGATAACTTCAACTTGCACCAAGTTGACACAAAACCAGCCAGTACAATATTTTTACAGTATAGTTTGAGATTCAGGATGTTGATACTTCCAATGATTCATTTATTAAGCAAGATTATTTTAACTACCCTGTATATGTGTGGGGGTAGAGGGGGTGCTTTTGTGTGGCTGTATGTGTCCACTGAAACACCAAGAGCTGAAATTTGTCTTTTTAAGTTCTTTGAAGAATTGTGTTGGAATTCTGATGAGGATTGCATTGAATCCCTAGATTGCTTTTGGTAGGATGGCGATTTTTACTCTATTAATCCTACTGATCCATGAGTATAGATATTTCATCTTCTGACAGCTCATACTGGCAAGGATGCAGAGTAACGGAATACTCTTTCATTTCTCATTGGAGTGAAAACTTGTACAGCCACTATGAAAATCCGTGTTGCAGTTTCTCAGGAAGCTGGGAATTGATCTATCTCAAGATCTAACTATACCATTCTTGGGCAAATACACAAAGGATACTTCCTAGTACACAGACACATTCTCAACCATGTTTATTGCAACTTTAATATATAATAGCCAGAAATTGGAAACAGCCTAGATATCAATAAACAGATGAAGAGATTAAAAATGTGGTGCAACTACACAATAGACTATTATTCAGCTGCTTAAAATAATGAAATTATGAAATTCATAGGTAAATGGATGGAGCTAGAAAAAAAAATCATCCTGACTGGGGTAGCCTAGACAAAAATACAAATATGCTGCTATGAACTCACTTACATATGGATGTTAATTGTTAACTCTTCAATAAGAAATCTAGGGTCAATGCAACCACTTAGATTAGATTAGATTAGATTAGATTAGATTAGATTTAGAATAAGGGACTAGGGAAGAGGGATAAATCTTTCTAGGAAGGTAAATATATAGTTACAGATGGAGAGAGGTGTGGGCCTGGAATGAAATACTGCAACAGGAGAGAGAAAAAAGAGGGTGACAGGGAGAATACAGGTAGGGACAGCTAAAACTAAGGACCCATGAGGAGTCATATGGAAACCTAATATAGTACAAGATTATACATATATGAAGGCCATCCAAATGAAATTACCAAACAATAAAGGAGACGGAGCCTCAACTGGACATCTCTCATCACCAAATGAAGCTTCCACTAGCAGGTATTGGCTATGTCTAATCAAGTTTTTGGTCAAAAGAGCCCTATGGGGAAGAAGAAGCCAGACTATTAATTCTTCCACACAAACTGACAGTAAAGCCCTATTACTGAAGACAATGCCTACACAAGTCATTGAACACAAAGAAGTCAAACTGGTGCCTACTTAGAGCCTTTACCCCTACAGACTAACATTCATGGTACTGAAAGGTACTCTGCATGCTACCAAAGGAGAAAGGTAAACACCAACCCAGCTACAAAATCTTTGATTTACAGTGAAGACCTGCCTGCAAGATGCGCTAGTGCAATAGTAGCACATAGCTTGTGAGAGTAATTAATCAATATGTGATTAGATTGTAAGACCCCCCACGAAGGGAGGACCTTGCCCAAGCCTCTGGAATTTGCAGCCACCCAATAACTCACAAGACACCAATCTTGATGCAATCAGCAAGAGATATATTTTGAGATCAGCACTGAGGTCAAGACCCATAACCCACGCAGGGGCAGTGGGGTCTGACCACAAGCTTTGGAAGTATAGGGTATTTAAAGGAAAAAAACACAATCCAAGGGGAGTGAGGGGAGTCATTGGAAAGCACCTGTGAGAAGTACCAGCCTATTATTTAGTTAATGTGACAGGTTCAAGGAATGGTCACAGGGAAACATCTTGTACAAGCTTTTTTCAAGAAATTAATCTTGCCAAGTTCCTGGAACCGAGGGCTTGCTGACCTACACTCTTGGTTCTGCTCAATTAGCTACCAGTTGACTAGGGGTTTAAAATTTTAACTCTTTCAAGATCAGATGCCCACTCTATGGGATGGAACCAAACCCTGATGCTACTCAAGTGGCCAAGAACCTGAGACTAGGTAGGCTGAGAAGCTAGGAGAAAACCAAATACTATCTACTGTTCTTGAAAAGGAACACAGCAATAAAATGACTCCTAACAACATTTCGCTCTACTCATGGATCAGTAGATTGTTCAACCATCATCAGAGAAGCTTTCTCCCGCAGTAGATGGGAGCAAATACAGAGACCCACAGCCAGACAATATGCAGAGAATGAGAGATTTTGGAAGTCTCGGTTCTTAATAAGATGTCTCCATAAAATTCCTCTCCTCAGGACTCAGGGAACTCTGCAGAAGAGAAAGCCTAAAGATTGTAAGTGGTAGAGGGAATGGAAGACACCAAAGAGATAAGGTCTTCCAAATACAGCAAGACAGATGTATGTATGAACTTGGAATGGTTAAATATTTTCAAAAACTCCTAGCAGGCTGAGCAGAACAAACAGTGCAGGTCAGCTTGGTTGCAAGCTCTGTGTTTCAGGAACTTGGCTGACCACAAGATAGATGGTTGAATACGAATAGGCTCTTGAGAATAGCCTATACAAAATGTTCCTCATGACTGTTCCTTGGACCCTGTCACAAACTGAATAATGGGCTGGTACTTTCCACAGGTGCTTTCCAATGACTCCCCCTGGGTTGTGTTTTTTTTTTTTTCCTTGTGGTTTTTGCCTTTAAATTCCCTCTATCTCCAAAGCCCGGGGTCAGACCCCACTGTCCCTGCGTGGGTTATGGGTCTTGACCTCAGCATGCTGATCGAAATATACCTCTTGCTGATTGCATCAATTTCAGTGTCTTGTGAGTTATTGGGTGGCTGTAAATTCCCGAGGTTTGAGTGGGGGGAGTTCCTCCCTTTTGTGAGGACTTTACAAACTCACAGAGACTGTGGGAATGAGCAAAGGGCCTGCACCAGTCAGCAACAAATGAGATCCAGGCATTAGAGGGGAAGTGCACACAATCCCCCATCCCTAACTCAGAAGCTATCTCCAACAGATGCTCACAAGTGAAGAATTTGCTTTTTTTTTCAAATAGATTCTCAATGAAGATATAAACCACTCTTACAGGTAGACCCATGCCCAGAAGTAGATGGCCAACATAAAATGAATTCAATGCCATCCTTGATGTTCCATTCTTTTTCTTTTAGGGGTCTTTTGTGTATTCTTTATGGCTTCTGGTTTTGTGTTGTTGTAGGATTCCTGTGCCTGTGAATGTATGTGACTCTGCATCTAGATGAGTTTCTTGTGCTTTTCCTTTGGCTCTTTTTCTTGTTTGTTTGTTTGTTTGTTTGTTTGTTTGTTTTGTTCTATTCCAATTTACTTGATTTTGTTTTGTCTTATTTTATTTTATTTTATTTTATTTCATTCTATTTTTGTCCTTTAGATGCTTAGGTTTTCTAAACAAGAGACAGAAATGGTGTGGATCTAGTAAGAGGAGAGCTGGGGAAGATCTAGGAGAAGTACAAAGATATATGTGATGGTTTATGTATGCTTGGTCCAGGGAATGGCACTATTAAGAGGTATGGCATTGTTGGAGTAGGTGTGTCACTGTGGGTGTGGGATTTAAGACCCTCATCCTAGCTGCCTGGAAGCCAGTCTTGTAACAACTTTCACATGAAGATGTAGAACTCTCAGCTCCACCTTTCATTAAAACACTCTTCATAAGACTAAACCAGAGAACAAAGTCTCTACTGGGATCTTTTGAGACTTCTTTTGTCAATACAACTAATATAAATATCTTTACATTAGCTTCAAGTAGACTCTTCAGACAAGGGCAAAAAGCACACACATTCTTCACCAAAATACCATAAAACCAGTCACTAGGCCACATACTGAAATTCTTCTCCACTGAAAACTCTTGGGCCATGTCTACACGGGTCAAATCGCAGTAACAAATCTTCCATATTCCTACTAAGATAGCCCATTAAGCCCCATTTAAAGCATTCCATTGCTTTCCAAATCCAAAGTACCAAAATCCACATTCTTCCAAACAAAAGTATGGTCAGGCCTGTCACAGCAATACCCCAGTTCCTGATACCAACGTCTGTGTTAGGATGTGAACAGACACCACTACCAAAGCAACTTTTATAGGACAACATTTATTTGAGGCTGGCTAACAGGTTCAGAGAGTCAGTACCATCAGGGCAGGAGTATGGCAGCATCAAGGCAGGCATGGTGCAGGAGGAGCTGAGAGTTCTGTATCTTCATCTGAAGGCTGCTAGGAAAAGACTGGCTTCCAGGCAGCTAGAACAAGGTTCTTAAAGCCCACACTCACAGTTACATACCTACTCCAACAAGGCCACACCTCCTAATCATGCCACTCCCTGGACCAAGCATCTGCAAACCATCACAATATATATGAAAGTGTCTATTTTTCAATTTAAAGAATAGAAAATCTTTAAAAATAATGCAAGGTATTTGGCATACTTGTTAAAATTGACCTACCAATTTAATAATATGTAATATTTTCCCCTAAAATCCAAGTTTACTAAATAGCTCTTTCATGTTCTTTTCCAAAAGTTTAGTTGTCTCATTTCAGTTAAATACAAAACCGTGTGTGTGTGTGTGTGTGTGTGTGTGTGTGTGTGTGTGTGTGTGTCCTGCTCTGATTGATATCTATATATTTTAGCAGTTTTTTTTCAATCAGTTTCTTTTTTTTTTTACCTTTCTTGGTCCTTCCATGTTCATAGGTTCTTCTTGGTGAATATTAAAATTTTTAAAGCTATTTCACCTATAACTGCTTTTACTCTGGGTGTGCCTAAAATATTTTTTACTTTATTATATTCTGAAATATTGTTTGGTTTTTTTAAATAAAATCCTAAGCTGTTACTTATTTTTCTGTGCACTTTGGGTGGGTGGGATATGAATATGCATTTTCAGATCTTTAAAGCTAGAGTTTTAAATATATCATTCTCATGAAAAAGGTTAGATCTGACAGTGTGTTGGTATAAAGATGAACAACTGGTAAAAAACAGAACAGAACATGTGGAGACAAGGCAAAAATAATGTAAATGTTATGGGGGAAAGTGGCTATGATGACGTCATCTATTTTTAATTAATCTTTTACATCAGCATACTGCATACTGGGTTTTGCCTGGCTTCTTCGAACTTTTGTGTCCTTATACTTTGGAGAAGCCCTTTCTTAAGGCATCCTAGGTTTCCTCATCATGACAGCCAGTCTCCCTTGCAAGGTGTAAATAAGCTGAGCTGTAAATGACAAAACCCTAAAAGCAAAGAGGTGAGAGCTTCTTCCCAGAGCCTTCCCCAGAATAACAGGACAATATGCAAAGGCACTGCCTGGACCACTCTCAGATGAAGGGATCACTAAATGCAGGATCCAAAGAAAGAAGCTGGAAACAGCAAGTCACTGAGGCATGAGGAAACATCCAAGATGTCTTCAAAAATCTCTTCGAGCGGAGTCGCCATTCACAAGAAGCCTTTGCCCAAAGATTGACATTGTCAGAAGTCCATTCATCTCCCGCCATCTGTCCTTCCAGTCAGTCTACAGCTTAGATGCAGGACACACAGCTTTCTCTTCCCAGTGCTGACAGAAGAGCAGTGGGTGTGGCTTTAACACCTCCCCCAACACAGGCTCACAGTAGAATGTCCCGTGGAATGTTCACCTCCCACTGCCAGGCTGCATTTGGTTACACAGAAACCATAACTAACACTCAGAGAAGAGCACCACACGTGCTCCACCGATCCGCTCTGCACAGTGCGTTGCTGGCTCTTCTCGTCGGGCTTGTTTTCCAGCTACAGGCAGAACAAGTTTGTCCTCAAGCTTCCGGAACTCAGGCCTCCAGATGACGAATTCCCTGAAGCCCTTGTAAATAAATGACAGGATATTGGGAGACGTTTTTTAGAAATAGGAACATTCATCATTAGCTAGAATAGAGGGAAATGCATACATCCACATACTTTTAATGGAAGCCTACACTTCCCTTCTAGAAACCAATCCGGAGCTATCTATTTTAAAATACCTTCTCCCCCTCCCCATCCTCCTTTCCTTCCCCCCTCCCCTTCCCCTCCCCCTCCTTCTCCTCCCTCTCCCTTTCCCTCCCCCCATCTCTCTCCCCTTCCCCTACCCCTTCCCCTCCCCCCCACTTCTCCCAAACTTTTTTTTAATTCTAAAAGAACTCAGTGCGTATAGAAAATGTATGAGGATAGTTGCTCCGTGGCTTTTATATCATATTTTTTATTTAAAAAAGAAAATGTTCGTTATGCTCTATGAGCATGAGGAAGGAATAAATGGGCATGTGTAAATGCACTGAAAATAGCTTCAGTACTCATCAATGAGGAGTTACCTGAAGAACTGTGACACTCATTGTTATGTGTCTAAGTTACATTTCTCATTGCTACAGTAGCATGCCCTAACAAAACAACAGGAAGGGAGGCGTTATTTGGGCCCACAGTTATTTGGGGTACTAGGGGGAATGTCAAGGTGCTAAGAGCTTAAGGCAGATGGTCAAGTTGCGTCCTCAACAAGGAATCAGAAAAAGATGAATTCTTGAATTCTCGGGTACCTTTCCTTGAAGTCCAAGACCTGAGACCAAAACTGATGTCTTCCCATCCCAGTCAACATAATCAGTCACTCATGAGCACACCTGAAGGCTGGTCACAGTCATACAATCCCCAAGGTGTTCAAGGAAGTTTGTCTCCTAGGTGATAACAAACCATATCAAGCTAACTAACAATTCATTATTATGAACAAAAACATGTGTACTTTTTTCCAGGAATATCCACATATCATCAAATGAATTAGGTTAAGTAAAAAAAACTAACATTGCCATATGTACAAAGTTATCATAGTTTTATTCAAGAAGAAAATGCCCATATGCTGTCTATACATATCAGTAAGATGTATATCCATATATGTGTGCAGAAATCTAGAAGACAACCTTCATATTGCAATCTATCCTATTATTTGGGTTATAAGATAGGAAATTATTAACTTTTTATATCTTTCTTCCTTTGTTTGACTTTTAGTGATCATGTGTTATCTTTATAATGAAGAAATACATAAAATTTTAACTTAACAAAATAGTTGGATCCTACAATATCAGCTGAATAAATAGTCAATATCATCACCTTTAGTTTAAAATTCCTTGTTAATTTGGTCATTCCCTAATGCACTGACTGGACATTACATCCATCCAAATTACATGTCATAATGCCTGACGTATAGCAGGTATCACGCTGTATTCCGCTGTGCTATGCAACAGGGCAACAAAATAAGCAGGCTTCCTTCATGATGTCTGTAGTCTAGAAGGTGAATCAGCTATTAAACAAAGAAACAAATTAATTAACTGATAGGTCTATGAAAGAAAAATACAGGATACTCTGATGGATATGTACTGTTTACACAGTGTGATCAAAAAAGCTACTCTAGAGAGAAGCCAAGCAAGTGAGGTACAGAACTGGGAGGTGTAAATGTTCCTAAAATGTGAGATACACCCAACCTATGGGGAATCAGGAACTGGCGGAATCTAATGGGTACAAGCAAGCAGAGGGAAGTCGCTGTCTATAGAGTCCTAACAAGAGGAGACAGAATTTGATGAGATTGAGAGACAGAGCTAGATACCAAAGTGCTATCTATACATGCCAAAACAGGAGTTTGGGTTTTGTTGTACCAGGCACAGAAAAGAACTCACACACAGTGCATCCATGAAGGGATTTATTTTACAAGACAAACACAGTAATGATATCATTGATAAAAATGTGAAGCACGTAAATGCTGTGATTAATGCAAAGACAGAAGTGGGAAGAGCTTCCTGTGCCTGGAAGAAACTAGAAAGCCTCCTTACAAAATAAGACCTTTAGTATGGGTTTGAAAGAATGATTAAAGGTTTCATGAACCAAGGCAGGTTGGGGTAAACATCAGGTAGGAAAATCATAAGCAAATAGAACAGTGAACTAAGCTGTGGGTATTTAAAAGCTTGAAGAAGGACCTGGGTTGATAAAAGTCTGTTTTCTGTACAGAGAGAGTAAGAATGAGACAGATAACAAGGAGGACATGGGATGGAAGGTAGGCAGCAAGCAGATTTTAAGCAACTTTTAATGCTTTGAGGGTTTTATCCTATGAGATGTGTGATTTTAGTGATTGGTTTTAAAATATATTCGCATATCAACTCATCACTCTGCGACCACCCAACCACAGCATAAAAACAGATGTAGATGTGCGATCAAAATGATTTAATGGGTTTGGTTTTGTTTGCTAAAGGAGTACTTGTTTCTATCAGAAACCGCAAGGTTTTTTTTCCCAAAGTATTTGCTCCATTTTTAACACTCTTCAGAAAAGTCTGAGCATTGTGCCCACCCTCGCCCCCATCAACACTTGATGGTGCCTTTTCCACGATGCCAGCCGTGCTGTCGTGGTGTAGAAACATTAGATCATCATCTACATTGAGTGTCTCTCCATGTTTACTCTTTGCTCAAATATCTTCCTTTGTTCAATGACTGCTCAAGATTTGGACTTGTGTTTAACTGGAATTTTGACCACTTTACTGGTGGTGTGTAGGACTTATTGACACGTTTGGGCTTCTTCGGTTTCATCTTTAATGTGTAACACTTGGCAGAGAAATGGGGGAAAGTGAATCTTGACAGAATGTGGATACAGAAAACCACTTAATATTGCCTGATTGACTTTATTTAGCAGAACATGGAAATAGAAGACCATTTAGTATTGCTTGGCAGATTTCACTTGTCTCTTGGCTTTCTCTTCCCAGGAGCAGATTTCAATTAGGTGTCAATGACTGCACAAAATTGACAAGGGGTACAACTGGATCTCAGAAGGTTAACGACTAAGCTAAGCTCTCTTGCTGATGTGCAACAGAATCTGAGCCAGTTGCAGTCCACACCTTGATCTGCCCAGAATTAAGAGATATGTGTCCAAATGGGTCTCAGCTCCCTCAAGTTCTGTGGTCAATGAGGTTAATGTGATTTCTTGGAGCCTGTCCCCAAAGAAAACCATTTTATTGCCTAATCTTGGCATCCACTAAAGCACACTAATCTGCTAATGGCCCTATCGACAGGGGCTTGTGTCCAGTATCTTTCACCCAGGGACCATATGTCTGTGAGCACTAGATTTTAAAGAGCAGCAAATCAATGCTGCTGCTCCATCTGCAGATTCTCTGCTGCATCCAAGCCGCATCCCACAGATGGGCCAGCCCAGCTTTGCCATTAGCAATAACAGGTATCTTACAATTGCTCTTGATAGAAAGCCATAGATCTTGTCAAAGGCGTGAGCTTTCAAGTGCCATGGGGAAACTGGAAGGGAAAAGTTCTAGTGAGAACTTCTATCAAAGATATCTACTTTTGTCTTTGAGGAAAAGAGACCTCAGGAGGATCTAATCCAACCCTGTCCTAGAACTGATAATGAAGTCATTTTCTGAACACACAAATTTCACATTGTCATTCCTGTCATCAATGTCCCCCCAACCCATTGCAGCAATAGAAACAGTGACACCATATATTTCATAAGATACAATATGCCATCAATTATGAGTTATACCAGTATTTTTTTTTTATAGCCAAGACTGAAAAAGTATCTGTTAGAGCCCAAAGTGTGACACATAGCCACCGGAGACATGAATTAGTCACACCAACATCTTGTTAGTTTAAAATTTTTTCATCTATTTTTTGAGAAATCTAACAATTTCTGTTTCCATCAATTGCAACACTTGGTGTTTGGCAGGAAACTCTCTTGCACAGATCACACTAATGAAATACAACACACATTCTCTCTTGTAGTTGACAGTCTTCTTGGAGCTAACCAGTATTTGTCTTTTGCTTTTCAGGAAAAGATGAAATTGTTATTTCATTGTGCTGACAAGTCTCATGTCAATTAGACATGATCTGAAGGGAAGGAACTTCAGTTGAGAAAATGATTCCATGAGCTCTGGCTGTAAGGCATTTTCTTAATTAGTGACTGACAAGGGAGTGTCCAGCCATTTTGGGCAGTGCCATCCCTGGACTAGTGGTCCTGGGTTCTATAAGAAAGCAGATAGGGAAAGCCATGTGGCACAAGTCACTCAACAGCACCCTTCCATGGCCTCTGCATCTGCTCCTGCCTCCAGGTCTCTACTTGTTTGAGTTCCTGTCCTGACTTCCTTTGATAACAAACAGCAACATGGAAGTATGAGCCAAATAAGCCCTTTCTTCCCCAACGTGATTTTTGTCCATGATGTTTCATCACAGCAGTAGAGACTCTAACACACCCACTGATGACTATTTGATCCACTGATTAAAAATCTTTCCCCACCAATTTCATAGCTTTCTGATCCAGTAGCAAGTCATGGCCCATTCTACTTAAGATGGTGCATGTGGAAACTAAGCTCAACACCAATAATACCGATAATGTGATTGAAGTCAGTACAACATAGACACATAAGCCCAGGGTGGCATGTTCATGGCTAATATAATCTCTGCTGCCTACTGAGCTGCCATTGCACATCGCATCCAAAGTCTATGTATGAACTAAAAGACTAAAGAGCAGCATTGTGGAGCATTTACCACATACCAAGCATTTTCTTTCTTCAATAAATGTGATTTTCACTCCTCTAGAAGATATATGCTATCTACCCATTTTTTAAAAGGTTTTTTTTTTTTTTTTTAAGATAAGGAGAAGAAGCTGCAACAGTTAAGAGCACTTGTTCTCTTCTTGCACAGGACCTGAGTCCCGACACCAACACAGAAGCTGTAACTCCAGTACCAGGGGAGCCAATGCCTTCTTTTTGTTTCGGCAGGTACCAGGCATACGCATGATTATATATATATATATATATATATATATATATATATATATATATCACATATATGTGTGTGTATGTGTATATGTATATATATGTGCAAACACACACGCATACACACACACATGCACATGCACTCAATGCTCATACACAAATTATTCTTTTAAGAAGAACAAACAGCACAGGGCAGCAAACTTCTCAGAGTTTCATAGCTAGTAAATAGAATAACTCTTCAAATGTAGGTCACATTGTCCCTAAATTATCCTAATTCTGTCTAAAACTGATTCTCTAATTAAGGTTCATATCATTCTAGCTCAAGGACCCGTGTCTTTGAATCCAATCCATTCTCTGCAGCCCAATCTTATACAACCCCTGTGTTTAAACTGTGCTTCACTGATGCCTTGGGACCCTCTACACTCTCAGCCTTTCTGAACATTCTTGTGCCCTTTCCTGTCTTTCAGTTTCTTCCCTTCTATTAGTTCCCCTAGCCAACTGTTTTGCACCTTTAAGACTCAGCTCAAATATCACCTCACTCAAGAAACTTGCCATGGCAGTGTCTTTCCAAATTACAGTTAGTTCTTTCTAATGTACTGTGCACTCCTGGGTACTGAAACATCCCTATAGAAAACTACTTATCACACTATATTGGTTTTGTCCTTTCACAGAGCTAATTGACAGTCACTATCCCCTGGCTCAGAGTCCTGGCCGGTAACTGCTCTAATTGGACAGACTTTCATTCTGCTGTCAGGCCCTGTACCTGTCAATCATTCAATGATTTTATTAGCACCACATCTAACTAATGAGCACCCATCACATCCTCATGACAGAGCCCTGCATTTAGCCCATCAGGCATGCAACACAATGTCGTAATGAACACTGATGAAATATGTCTATGGTCATAAAGCAAACAACCATAGAAGGAGTCTGCTCACCACACCTTGGTGCCAGGCAACAGTCTTTAGTCTTTAGCCCACTGAATCCACACTAGAGTTCTCAACATAAAGCTAGGTGGGGAGGCATGGAAAACCATTGCTATAGCAAACAATAGGCTTATCCAATACCATACTAGGATGCAGGGGAGTCAAGAAGAGGCACCAGAGCCAACTCATTTCGTAAATATATCTGGGAAGTCCTTTTAGAAATTTCAAACCATGGATCCTCAATGTTTGGAAGTGGAAGTCCGTGAAAGACAACACTTGGATCAAGAGTGGACACAAAGCAGAAGTCCCCAGTCCCAGTACTCGTTATATCCCACAGGCCAAAAATCTGATGGCTGAACTCTCTCAAACTCAAAGACAAACAATGACAGCAGGTGGGTTTCTATAAGTAGACCGGAAATTATAAAAAGACCACTTTCCTCTTGCAAGGCTTTTTCTTCAGCCAGAAATTTACTTCTACATTTAGGAACAAGACACATGAATCAGACAAAGTTTTAAAAAAGTACTTTGAACAGTATACAAAAACAAGTGCTGGCATATATTCTCAGGATGGCGCCACCAGCTGATAACTATAAAAATAGCAACAGATCAGTCCTCTGTGCCATAAAGGACAGGCATTAATTAATGTTGGACAGCAGCGATTGTTAAAGATTAAAACTGGAGCCAGCACCAAATTCAGTCAAAATCAATGGCAGACAGAGTTCACCCCCAAAGTCTTTATAGGCTTCCTGCATTTAGATTTCTAATCAGCTCCAGAGTAGAGGAAACATGGAAGAATCCTGGACCTAAAAAAATGACTCATGTTTCATAAAGGACAGGATGGGTGAACAAGATTGAAGACTAAAAACAAATTCTGACATCATTGAGCTCTTACTTGTGTGGAGCACTGTATCTTTATTATGTGAGTAGGCCACAGGAATTCTAAGTCTTTATGTCCACTTTACTGATAAGAAAATTGAGGTTCAAAGAGAGGAAATAATATCAACCATGATATTATTTTAGATAATTCTAATGATTTTAGAGCAACTTGTCAGAGACCCATATGGTAACAAATTCTGTGCCCTAATTAGGCATTGGAAATTTAAAACTTTTGAAAGAATCCAAGAAATAAATGCTGTTGAAGGGAAAGATAGAGCTGCCCATCACCAGCATTCACATTTATTCTGGCTGGGTTAGGTAAATCAGGAAGACACTATCAGTACCACACAGCCTTCAAAGTCCCTGAATAAGAAGATGTTTGTGAGTACTGTTCAAGGTATGAAATAACTCTCACATACTATTGGTCAAGAGTGTCCCAGAGATGCCCAAACAGTTCAGCCTTTTGTCATTGATCTTGGTTGCCAGCTAGAATTTGATAAGACCCAATTAGTGAAGACATAATACATATTGGTCATATGGCATAGAGAAACCAACTTGGTACTGACCAAAGTGCCCCCTCCTTGCTGGCTGGCTCTCATAGTACTAGAAGATGATGCTATGTGGCCTTGGCAAATCTCTCTATCTCCCGTATTACTGAAAGCAGTTCTAGATGCATCTCAACTCTCAGATGATGAGCTCACTCGAATGCTTTGCTTACAACCAAATTACAGATCTCATTAAGCCAAATAGATACGCTGAAGGGGTATAACTTTCTCTGTAGGGGTATGACTTACCCCACAGTACCCTAATAGAATTGTTTCGGGGTTCACAGAGTCAGAAAGTAGATTAGAGGTCAGCAAAGACTGGGAGACGTGGTTGGGGGAAGTTGTTACTTGCTTGTATAGTTTTGGCAATCGTGGCAATGGCTGACCAACTCTGTAAAAGGACCTAATCTACTATAACATGCTCACTTGAAACTGGCTTAAATACATACTTTATATACACATTACCACAATTTAAAAATTAAAAAATAGATAGGGTGGGTCCTGAGTTTACAATGGTGCTAGGAAGGGACCCAGACTCCACTAAAACACAGATTTGGTTTTCTACCCAGTCCTATGAAGTCCCAAGAACGGGCATGAAAAGGGCGGAGAAGTCTAATCAGTATTTAGCACCAGTAACTGGCGTTAATCTTCACACAAAATGTAGAAATGCCATGCTAGCTAAGAAACATGGAAGCAGGTATCTTAGAGGGGAATCTGGTGCCTGGAGGCTTGTGGACTGTGTATTAGAATCTGGGAAAAACTGAAAGCTACCATGTGGCAAAGGGCAGAGGGATGTCCCAGATGAAGGGACTAAGGTTGGATCAACAAATTTATCTAGATTTGAGGAGAGCTGCAAGAAGCTACATCATGGCATAGTTTTACATAAGGGTTTTTTATGTTTAATGACAAGGAAGTGCAATATTTAACCACAATACATCTTTCATCAACCCATTAGTCTAATGATTGGTTTTTAATACTTACTTATTTATTTAATGAGTACACCTTAATTGTCTTCGGACACACCAGAAGAGGGCATCAGATTCCATTACAGGTGGTTGTAAACCACCATGTGGTTGCTGGGAATTGAACTCAGGACCTCTAGAGGAGCAGTCAGAGCTCTTAACTGCTGAGTCATCTCTCCAGCCCCCTAGTGATTGTTCATTCATCCATTAGCAGATAAGACGCTTTAGTTAATGTGTCGATAAATTGGTGCCCATGGAGGCCAGCAACGGACAGATCCCCTAGAGCTGTAGTTACAGGAAATACAAGCCACCAGATGAGGGTTCTAGGAACTGAACTTGAATCCTCTGGAAGAGCAGCAAATGCTATCAACTGTTCAGCCGCCTCTCCAGCCCCAACAAAACTATCTTGTCTCCTGAAACCCAGTTGCTTGATCTCTACCCTCTTCAGTAAAGTGCCATAGCAAAATTTTCTGTTAAAAGTTCTTGGGGATCTCTTTCTCGCTTTACCCTGGCATTTTTTTTAAAACAATGATGTAGAGCTTGAAGCATCAGGACTTTAATATATTCAAAGAATGAATCCTTCGTTTTCTTAATGCTTGCTTGCTCAGTAGCCAAGCATTTCTCAAATCTGTTGAAGTCTAATAGTTGCTTTGGCCAAAAACCAAGGGCCAAAACAAATAGTCAGCGCAAGTCCGTACCTAGGATATGTTTATTCTTCTTCTATGAGGCATAATCATGTGTTGGTCTAAGTCAGATCTTATGAGTCAATTACTTGTTGGCTGAGCAAAACCACTGTTACAAAATTCAGTAGTCATGGTTGGAATCTCCTCAGTATGGAAAATCAAAGAAATATCATTTACTCAAACACTAATGGTTCCTATAGAGGTGATCATTTTGAATTGAACAAATCAACATCTTCCTCAATGATAAATATCTGTTATGTACATAGATGTGAATAATCATCCTGGTTCCCTGGTTTGAGGAGTTTCCTGGACAGGAAATCTTCAGTGTGAAGGCTACTAATGTCCCAGGCTAACTAAAACAAATTGCAGGTTACCCTATGTATCTCTACTATGTGATAGAAACTAATAGAGATATGTAGAAACAAGTGAAATCGGACCCTTTGTCAAGGCATTGCAATAGAGCACCTTTGATGCTAAGGTGCCTTTCACTGTGCGCTCTGTAGCTGAAACCAATTATCTCTTCTCAAATTAACCCCACAGTCAGTAGTGGTGCTTTCCTTGCTACCCGACCCAATGTTCTGGGTTCCGGAATGAATGACACATATACCCATAGCCTTATATTTTAATATGCCTTAAATAGCTCAATGGCTGGACCACGCCCAAACATTCACGAGGCTAACACACTCTCCCCTCGGCTAACACAGTCTCCCCTGTAACATTCCCAACTCATCATTACTAAAATCTTTATAGACCTGCAGCCCTCCTGGGCCATGATCCTTTTATATGCTGGCTATGCTCTCTCTTCTGCACCTCTCGGGCCTGGCCGCTACTTTTCTCCCTCCCAACATGGCGGCTCCTTCTTCCTTCCTCAGTCCCATTACCCAGGAATCCTAAAGTCTCTGTCTTCCTGTTCAACCATTGGCCAGCAGCAACTTTATTTACCAATCAAAACCAACTGGAGGCAGGGACCTTCAGTGCCCTATGTGTGCATTCTCATGCAATTTGCGGGACCTAATTAACATAATACAAGCATTAGACCAAATCCATAACAGTGCTCCTTCAATAGGACCCTCCTTCTCCCTTATCAACTCATCAATGAGAACACTCATCGCTGGCAAGAGAGTGGAGGGAAATGTGTGAGTGGGATTCTCCCAGAAGAGATGCATATAGAACACTTGTTATTCAGCTTTGGAACACTAAAATAGAATTTTCAAGATAATATTTTGAAAGTTACGCTTTCCCGAGATATGTAGCATGTATTTCTTGAGGTATAATTAGCATATCAAGATTTAGACCTCGGTAACAGGAATGCTGAGCTTCATCTAAGCAAAGCACAGAATGCTTTAGGTATAAATGCTGATAGGTACAAAGGTAGGTAGACTTTCTGACCCATTGCTAAAAGAAGAAGGGGGTAAGGCAGTACTAACCATATACATACGTGATGGTTTATCCCTCCGACATTTCGAAATTGATTAGGTGGTTTGAGGCCTTTGTTGAATACCGTTGGTATCCAACACCAATGCCCAGTGTGTAGAGGCCTGTATATCAGATCAGTGCTCTAGCCCAGGAGAGTACCAGCCTAAATCGGCAGTCCCAGCCTCACTCACCTCTGCCCCAACCCCAGCATGGCATGGATACAGAAGTCTCTGCATTTCTGATCTGATGGGGAGAAGGCAACCACACTGAAAAACACATCTGCCCTCACCAGGCTCTCTTTAGTCCGCTTTTGTTGCCACAGCCAAATATCACAGAGTTGGTGGCTTAAACAGCAGAAACTTACTTCTCACACTTCAGGAGCCCATGTAGCCCATGGTTAATGTACAATTGATTTGGTTCCTGATGAGGCCTCTCTTCCTGGTTTTCATAGCCACCTTCTTGATGCATCTTCACATGGCCTTTCTTCAGAGTATACAGAGAAAAACCTCAGTCTCACTCTCTCTCTCTCTCTCTCTCTCTCTCTCTCTCTCTCTCTCTCTCACACACACACACACACACACACACACACACACATACACACTCCCTTCTCTTTCATCTTTTCTAAAGCTAACAGATTTTATTGTTTTAAGGCCCATCTATTACGATCTTGTTTAACTTTAAGAACCTTACTAAAGGCACCATCTCACCATCATATCAATGGTTAATTAAAGCTTGCTTCGACATATAAATTTTGAAGTAACAAGATTCAATATATAGTCATCATCTTCCACCACATCCCAAAATCACCTTTATTTTCTGCTTTGTCTTCTTTTTTCTAGTTCCCTCTTCCCTCTCTCCCTGCCATTCAAATTGCCCATGGAACTACACACTCATCACTTCTGCTGCACGAAGCAAACCTTCCCATTACAGTTCCAGCTCCCAAACTTCCGTGTTCAGATCTATCAATGCACCCAAGAAAACTAAACCCCCATCCTGCCTTTGTAGAAGTAAGAGTTTGAAACACTTGTTGAATGTGTCTCTCTCTAGCTGCCAATCACTGGTCTGACCTCTTATGGAATACATTCATTTGCTTTGGTGAAATAATTTCATTCTTGTCAAATGCCAAAAATCTCACTGATTTGTCATAAATATTTCTTTCTCACTCTCAGGTCTGTAAATCAGCGAGTTGGCTAGAGCAGCTGCTTACAAGTATAGTCAAGTTCAGGCCTGTCCCACAGTTCTCTCCTTCTGGAGCTGGTTGCTGCCCGAAGTTAACTCTTCCCCCTCCCCAAAAAAATGTAAGAAATGACACTGAGATTTACTTACTACTGCTTCTGTGTGTACACTCACCTGATGGAAGCCAAAGTCAGTCACCTCAGCAAGTCCATCAAAGGAACATGGAGCATGGAAATGTAGCCTCCCTCTTAGGGAAAAGGCTGGGGAAATCATAGCATGGGGATGAAATAGATGGGCACACAATATGGTCAGCAATACGGATGAAATGGGGAAAACGTAATGCCCCGCTGCCCAGAGCACTGTCGGTAGCCACTTTAAGACAGATTCAAAATCCCATTGTATTCAATGACTCAGCAGGTGCCCCTACTTCCCAGTTCCAGCATCTGGGCTTCTCTGAGAAGAGTTCCATCATGGGTTGTAGACTGTGCCTGATGTGAAAAGAGAGAGAGAGAGCCTGCAAGTATGGGACAATGGAACACTAGCTTCTCTGATCTAGAAGGGTCTTACTTAGGTCAGAGTATCCTCCTCACAGTATGTATGGTACTCTGAAGTAAGAAAGGGGGGGACTCACTGCCAAAGGCATTGTGCCTTGGAAAACTCTCCCTACAACATGCTCCTGGCTGTTATCCCAATTTAAAGACCCGTTTTCGAGCACACTGAGGCCCCTCACAGCTTCCCTCTGTGAAGCCCAGCTTCGGGTATCTCACAACCTCCCTCCCCTCTGGTGCTAGAAGATCCTTTTTAGAGCATTTCCTCCAAATGGTTTACAGGCATCCAAGCATCCCTTTTAAAAGAAAGATGCTCACTTCTCTCAAGCAGCCCAGGTACCTTTAAACATTTGCCAAGAATTCTGTTTAGAATTCAGCCGTTGTCCTAGGTCCTGGATATAGAGACCAGTCAGACGTGGTCCCCTCCGGAAGACTCAGCACAGTGAAGATGACAAAAAACACTGTGTGAATTAAAGAAGCAGCCCAAGAATGATATAATTTTGTGTTTCAATGACTTTTTTGTATTGAGTTGAAGATCTTCTTATATAGTGCCTTAGTTAAATTTCTGTTGCTGTACACTGACCAAAAACAACTTTAAGTGTTTCTTTTAGCTACAAGATGTGTTATTTTCCACTTAACCACCAGGTGGCAGTGTCTGAGACCACTGGGATTTCCTTCCTGCAGCAAAAAAAAACGATAATGGAAAAACACCACTACGTTAAAACACAGCTAGAACGTGACAACTGGCTTCCAAAGCTCAAACATAATAGACGTTCTCTCATAAAACAGTGGCTTCCAGGAGTATTTTATTTGCTTTACAGCTGGGTACAACATGACAAAGTGACAGCAGCCTGCTGATTCCTAAGCAGAGTGTACAACGAGGAGGGAAGAAATGATTGATGAAGAAAACCGAAATCAACGAGAGACCTAAGGAAGAAGCTACATGGGAATTGAACATTAAATTCAAATATTTTCCATTTAAAAACCACTGCCTATAGAAACGAAGGAAGTGAGAATCTGAAATCTAATCCCTCTTGTTCAAGAATGACGAACCCTAACGCAGCAGTTCTCAACCTGTGAGTTGCAATCCCTTTGGGGGGTCAAACAACCCTTTCACAGAAGTCTCCTAAGATCATCAAAAAACACAGATATTTACGTTATGATTTATAACAGTAACAAAATTACAGTGATGGGGTAGGTAGCTTCGAAATAATTTTATGGTGTTTATGGTCAGGGGTCACCACGACTGAGGAACTGGGTTAAAAGGTCATAGCATGAGAAAGGTTGAGAACCACTGAACTAAAAAGAGGCCAGAACACGACATTCTCTAATATGTGGAGTCCATGCTGTGATTTTGCCACTTTTTCCCTGTTTATTAAGTTGAGAAGGACATACCATGTGTATGGCCCAGGCTTATTAACATCTCCAATAATGTCCAAAGAGCTCAGGTCATCTGATTCTCTGAAGCACCATGGAAGCATGAGGGAGGACTGTGAAAGCTTCGCCAAGATGAAGGGAGAGAACGGTTCACTTTGCCAGGGAGAATGGCCTTGCTTGATGATTAGATAGTGATGGGCCCGGGGGAGTGGTCTGCAATGGTGATTGGATAGTGATGGGCCCAGGGGGCGTGACCTTCACTGGTGATTGGATAGTGATGGACCCAGGGGAGTGCCTGCACTGGTAATTGGATAGTGATGAGTATAGGAGCCGTAACCTTGGAGAGGGACAGAAAGAGTAAGCAATCCAGATGGAGGAAGAAAATACCAGGGGAGTGAGTAATTCTATTTGAATAACAACTTGGCTTCAGAAGACAGGGAAGGAAGTGATCTGAAAAGGGCCAGGAAACCAAAGCCCTGTTTGCCAAGCCAGCTTGAGGGAAAAACTTAAAAAGACTTAGCTGGAGAGATCAGTAAGGGTGTATCTGTCTGAGTACAAGGAAAGGGTCAGGCTCACCTAAGCAGCAATCTTGGCGATAAGGGTAGGAAAGAGGTGCAGGAGCAAGAGACCCTCAGGAGAGCATTGAGTTCCCTCACTGGAAAGATGAGGACAACGGATGAGATTCAACAGCAAGCCAAGTGTTTAGTCAGGGATGTGAAGGAAGTGAACTGCAAAGAGCGGGGGGAAGACAAACCAAGGTTATTTTTTTTTCCACCAATAATTTATTTTTTTTTTATTCACTTTACATCCCTTCTCCCACCTCTTTTCCCAGTCCCACCCTTACAAATCCCTCCTCCACTGGCCCTTCCCTTCTCAGAACAGGAAGCTTCCATATCACCCCACCCTGGGCCATCCAATCCCAGCAGGACTGAACACCTCCTCTCCCACTGAGGCCCAGCCATGCAGTCCAGTTGGGAGAAGGGGATCCAATGCCAGGCATCAGAGACAGAAATCACCCCTGCTCTAATTATTAGGGGACCCACACGAAGACCAAGCTGGACATCTGCTACAAATGTGTAGGGGCTCTAGGTCCAAACTCTGCATGTTCTTTGGTTAGTGGCCCAATTTCTGTAAACCCCCATAGGCCCAGGTTAGTTGATTTTATAAGTCATCTTGTGGTGTCCGTGACCCCTTTGGCTTGTTCAGTTCTGTCCCCCACTCTTCCACAAGACTCTCCGAGCTCCTCCTGATTTTTAGCTGTGGATCTCTGCCTCTGTCTCCATCTGCTGCCGGAATAAAACCTCTCCGGAGACAGTTATGCCAGGCTCCTGTCTGCAAGCAGAGCAGAGCATCATCAACAGTGTCAGGGGTTGACTCTCACACATGGCATGGCTCTCAAGTTGGTCAGCTGTTCCTCTCAGTCTCTACTACATCTTGCAGGTGAGACAAATTTTGGGTTGAAGGCTCTGTGGGGGGATTAATATCCCCCTCCCTGCTTTGGAAGCCCTACCTCAATACAGAAGGTTAAGAAGGTAAGAACTGTTGAGTGAGTTGTCAGCGCACTAGAGGCTTGACCAGGATAAAGAGCTGGGTTGTATGATAACATAAAGGCATTTGAAGAAACAGATTAACTTGGTGACAGAGCACACATATTGCCCTGTGCACAATCCATAGAATAAACTAGTGAAACACACAGAGAGAGGGAGAGGAGGAAAGAGAGAAGAGAGAAGAGGAGACGAGAGGAGAGGGGAGGAGAGGAGGAGAGAGGAGAGGAGAGAGAAGACAAGAGAGGACAGGAGAGGAGAAGAGAAAATGAGAGGGAAAGGAAGCAGAGAGAGAAAGATATATTTATCCCTTATTCTAGGTCTAATATCTTGGAATTCTCCTTATTAAGCTCAAGGCTATGGTCCACAGCCTAGGGTAACAATGTGATTTATAGTGGGGGACACTCCATATGTGTGTTCACTTGATATGTGAAGACCAACTACACAAACAGACAGCTATACCCACATGACCAACCACAAAACAGTCTAAAACTAAAGCTCAGGTGAGCATCCATATTCTCAAGACTCTACACGTGTAGCCTCCGGTTGCTAGGATAAGTAAGTGCTGTCTGCATAGGTCCACCAGAAGAGGACCACCAGAGGCTGATACCCAGATCTCTTCTGACCTGAGTGCCATTTCTCTTTGCTTGTTCTGACCTGTTTTTTTTTTCCATTGTATATCCTGGTGATGTCCAATCCACAGCTCATAGGCTTCATGCAGCCAAGGAAACCTACAAATGTGACATCAAATATCATAAATGTACTTAAAACATCATGTAGGCTAGGAACAATGAGATTATCTTTAATTCCTCTCTGAAATCCCGGAAGTCTAAGGTAACAGAACTGGCAGATTCAGAATCTAATGAGCGTCCTTCCTTGTTCACAGATAGATGTCTGCTGACTGTTCTCTTGTGCAGAAGAAGGGTATGGAACATCTCTGTGGTCTCTTTCATTGGGTCCCTATTCCTGTTAATAAAACATCCAGTCTCTTGACCTGCTTCATTCTGGAGAATTCATTCATCATATTATCATCTTGAATACTTGGGTTTCAAACTCATGAAATTTGGTCTTTGGGGAACATTTAATTAATAATATAATAATATTAATATAATAATGATGATGTTGGCAATAATAACAGCTTCACTGAGTCATATGAGAGCTTCTAGGAAATAACACAACCTGAAAGTCTTGGAGACTTCCTAACAGGGAGGGAAATGCAATGCCAGTAGAAACTGGAAGTCTGTTCAGGCTGGAACACTAATTATACCCAACGCTATGCTGATAGCATAACTGGCATCTTTTATAAAGCACAAATAAGCCATCATTTAAGAATAGTTGCTTCTGTTTTATAGGTGAGAGATAGAATCATACCTGTGTATCAACTGATAAACTCAATACTTCACAATTATTATTCAAACCAGGTCACCTGACTTCCAAGCAGTTGCTTCCAAAATTGGATGCACAATGAAGTTAATATTTAATTTTTAATAATAGGGTTTTTTTCTATCTTATTTGTTTTTCTGGTCTCCGTATATTGTGTATTGTATATTGTGTCCTGTGTTCCTTTCCCTGCATCTAAGCAGCAGGTAAGACAATGAATGTTTATTGGATAATAAGAAAGATGACCCAGTGAAAAGAAGAACAAAGAACATACTTTGGGGCATTGTTTTTAAAGACTGACCCTCTAACACAAAGACAAAAGGGACTGTGTGGTATGCAGTAAGCATGGACTGTGCTTCAGGCTCCCTGAGATCCCAGGAAGCAGTTTTCCTGGACTGGATTAAGGACACAGAATTGAGGAGAATGGGAGTCCTTTTTTACCCCAGGATAGCCTACATGACAGCAAGATTGCCCAAAGGTCAAAGCTCAGAATTCTCTGGAAGCTGAAGGGATATCTGTGCATTGGATGCAGATGTCTGTGAGGGAGCCAACTGAGTCCCCAAGTCTCAGTGTGTCATTAGGCAGCAGAATGAGCCTGGAAATGGCTGTCCCTTTACAGCAGGATGAGGTCAGAACCAGTCATGTGTTCTCTGTCCATAGCCAAAGGAGAGTGAGTCATGATCAGAGGCAGGAGAGGACATGGTCTGAAGCACAGAAGGGAACATCACCTCTAGCAATAACACCACAGACAGCCTCTGCTCAGCACCTTAGAGATCAACAAAACGTAAGATCTGAGTTGCATCTCCTGGCAAAGATGCCCAAAGGGGCTGAAATTATGCACCCACCTCTTCAGCCAGCAACAGCTTGAAATCAAACCGAGATTCCCCTGGGGAAATGAAAATCGTTGCATTTCTGGCACACCTGAGGACATAGGCCTAGATTGGTACCAGATGCTCAGGAATCTATAGTGGGGGGGGGGGGGGGAGGGTCACCATGTGGTGTTCCCTGGGGTGTCAACACAAATTCAACACAATCACCATGGGTGCCACATGGATGTCTTCATCAGCTGTTCTTTGAAGCAGATGGATCCACTGTGGGTGAGACCCATAGGTAGCAACACTTCTGTTTAGTCTGCCAGGTCCTAGCAGTAGGCGTTTCTGCTACCACAGTCGTGGTTTGCAGGGAGTCCTCTGCTGGACCCTCTAAAAAGAGGCTGCCAGCAGAGTGGATAGCTCCCTTGGGAGAAGTAGGTGTTCCCAAGAGCCCTGGCTAGGGACCACACACCTGGACCCTGGCAAACCTCTGCTGTGGCCGGCACTAGGGCCTTGGCTGAGTATGTCAGTCTTAACTTTGGTTTCCTGTCCTAAAATAGATCTGATCATTTCTTCACTGCTTAGTCACAGGCGTGAAGTGAGGAAGACAGGAGAGCCAAGACTGGAAAGGTGAAAAGAAGCAGAAAGCAGCATGAGGCAGTCCCACTGTCCCCCTTTAGATCCTTCACACCTCTGCCGAGCATAGAGCTCAAGGCCGCACCTTGCTGATTGGACTGTGCATGCCTTCCCTGGAAGATCTCTCCAGCCTGCAAATTTCCGGTACGAACCTGACAAGGCCTTCCCATAATATCCGGTGCCCCACAAGACTGTCCCTTTCTCCAACCTGGTAACCTGTCACACTTTACCCACTAAACCGACCCACAATTCATTCTTTCCACTCACAGTTCCCAGTTTATTCTCACTGCCCAAATACCGCTCCTACCGGCCTTTCACACCGGATCCTTCAAGCAGATCACACATTGGAGTTCGAGAGTCCAACATTAGCCCACAAAAAACAGCCTTATCTGACCACATTGTTAGTGTTTGTGCCGCATCATTACTACGTGAATCACAATTACTGGCTACACTTAAAACTGTATCATGTAAGATTCTAGCAGTGTGACAATGCCTTGTCTCTCCAATCCCCATGGTAACATGTGCCCAAAGGGAAAATCACCTTCATTCCATGGGATATAATTCATCTAGCCTCTAACCTCTCTGCCTAGTGTCTATTGGGTTCTACTACTCTCTCATTTGTTTTTGCTCTAATTCGATGCAGTACTTTAAAATACCTACTGCATGTTACAAAGCGTATAAACAATAGTTTGTTTGGTCCACTTCAACAAATCTGCAATAGCTGCCCTTGGTCCCTACTTTTTGTACAGAAGTTGAGAGTCCACAGATAAGTATCTGTTCAACTAACACAGCCATCAAAACAACCCTTCTTATCTAGCTTCAAACCAGACCCAAGGCTATCCCATCAAGCCAGTCACTTGCTTGACTTCTGATGAGCACCAGACTCTCAGACACTTTGAGAATAGAGAGGAGGCATCCTGAACAAGAGGTTTTAAGAGTCCTAGTCTCTGGAAAAAACAGAAGGGTGTGAATGAGAATGACCTCCAAAGGCTCCTATATTTGTCTACTTGGTTACCAGTTGGAGAAACTTCTCAGGAAGGATTTGGAGGTGTGGCTTTATTGGATGAGGTCACTGGCAGTGGGCTTTGAGATTTGGTACAAGCCCATTACATTCTCAGTTAATTACACCTTGACCCACAAGCTCTTAGCCACTACCCTAGCCCCAGGCCCTGCCTTCTGCCATGCTCCCAACCATGATGGCTATGGACTCACCCTCTGATATGTGTGTGTGTGTGTGTGTGTGTGTGTGTGTGTGTGTGTGTGTGTGTGTATCACATATCACATATCATATATATATGATATATATATATATATATATATATATATATATATATATATATATATAGAGAGAGAGAGAGAGAGAGAGAGAGAGAGAGAGAGAGAAAGACAGAGACTGGGGGGGGGGGGAGGAAGGGAGATGAGGTCCCAAGATCTGAATGAGGTTAAGAACAGGATGAGTTGAAAAAGATACATAGTTTCAAAGCTTAACACTTACCAGGTCTAATATCTCACTGTCAACAAAAGTTTATCCAGATTCTCCCAGAGTACCTCAAATGATTGGGGAAATTTAAGTTTTTCCAACACATCAATTTATCTCTCCTGAAGATAATGTTATTCTCCATACCTCCTTACTGTGACATTCAGGACAAAACAGGGGTATGGTATATGTTTTGTTAAATGAAGCTTTCAGCACCTCCCCAGTATGCTCAGGACACAATGCAAATTTTTCACCAGTGCTCACAAGTTCTTTAAAATCTTCCCCTTGCTTATGATCTCAGGGAGGCCTCCACCAAGTTCTCCCAATTCCAGTGAGCCACTGGAAGTTGGCAGAGCCAAGGGAATCCTCCAACCACTCTCATCCTGCAAACAGTGCATGCATCTATCTGTGGTCTGCTTAAACACTGAGTATGTCCGCATCTGATCATCCCACCTACTTTTCACATACCTGTTTCATCCTACCCACCTCCTGTTTTTGACACTTAGAATTTATTCTCTCACCTCTACAGACTGTAGAATGTGAAATGATTCATCTAAAGATGGAGAATTTGTAATGTATGTTAAGTAAGTAGTGAATATACAAAATGACCCAGAACTTCAGAAAACATTGTGCAAAACTCTCCGCCCAATGACTGCCACTGTTTCTCTGTACCATGTAGTCCCCCTTCTTATTTTACTCCCCAACTTTAATCAATGAAAGGTATACAACATGATAGGTTCCTGTACACACACACACACACACACACACACACACACACACATGCACATGTGCCGCAATCTAGTTATCAAACATATCTATCTTCTCACCATTTCTTGTCTGGTTTTGGTTTGTCTCTGTTTGTTTGGATTTTTGTTGTTGTTGTTGTTGTTGTTGTTGTTGCTTTTGTTTTGTTTTGTGTGTATGCATGTGTTCATACGAGTGCATTTACAAGTGCTTGTGCATGAGTTTTGAGACCATGTAAGGTCTGCCCACAGCTTTCCTTTGGGGTTAATACACTCTCAAAGGTACGTTTTCAGTGGGAAATGGCAAGCAGCAGGTTCTGTGTGCTTCAGGAGAGAGTGGAGCATCCTCTCGTTTCCCCCTCTGTCCAACCACCAGCTCTGTAAACCCCATTGGTTGCATTTTTCACTTCTAATAAGGTGAGCATAGATAATGTTCATTGTCCTCACTCTGGACACTTTCCTCATCTCTCCCTGGCACTCAGTATTTAGAAAGCCTGAAGTCAGGAACAGTCAAGACCTACATTTAAAACTAAGTGACTTAGTGGGGATGGTATGGGGAATGGCCATGACTCCTTGTTACTCTTTGAGGCACATGACAAGGGACCATTGTTAAGAGTCCAACAGTTTTCTTTGGCCCCAGGTTCAATGAGACAAAAGACTTTTCCTTGGACTAACTGAGTTATGGAAGGTTTTGGACTCCTGACAGATCTTCTACACACATGGCTTGACACAAAGACTTTCTTATGGTTTTTGGAAGCCCTGAGAAAACTTAAGCACACTCATTTTTTTTAATAGTCTCATGAAAAATGAGTCCATTTATAGTGTGTTTTGAGCTGTATTATACATTCCTGTGGGCTGGTAGCTCTTGAATTGGTTAAAAAAATTACCTCCCAAGGAGTAATGTGAAAACTTCTGGTTCTGATTTATAAAAGTCAGAATCTGCTAAGAGTGGTGGTACATGACTTTAGTCCCAGTACTTGGGAGGCAGAAGCATGTGGATCTCTGAGTACTAATCCAGCCTGGTCTACAGAGCTAGCTCCAGAATAGCCAGGGCTACATAGAGAAACCCTGAAGTCAACATCCCAAATGTTCTGATCCCCAGGGTTTCTAGATTTGATTCCCCAGGGTGACCTCAGACACATCTGAAGTCTTCAGCTTAACACTTTAAATGCTTTGGACCCATTCATGTGCCCTACAACAAGTGACTACATAATTAACCACCCACAAAACACCATGGCTTCAAAATGTAACAGTCTACTGCAGAATTTGGAGTACAGAGCAAGGGTCAATGGAAGCATTCATATCTGATTCATTAAACATCAGATGGAACACCAAGAGCCAGAATTCCTGGCCTAGGTAGACTCAGGCACCAGGAAGTGGAACACCCAGGGCACATACTCTGGCTTTCCATGGGATCTCGTCACAAGATCTTTCTTGCACACACAGGTCTTGCTTCAGATCAGCTCAAGGCTATGAGGTATACATCTCAAGTCAGAGGACCAGGCTGTATTTTCTAGCCTGACCAGGCCCTGTGGAATCACTTGTGCCATAGTCTATTGATCAAGGTAGTCTCACAGGTTCTGCAAGTTCAAGAGAAGGAAGCACAGATCCCATCAGCCATCACGAATGTGTCAGGTCCACAGCACAAAAGGAATGAATGCAAAGGGATGTAGAATAGTGCTGCCAACCTTTAAAAAAAATACAGCCTGGAGCCCTCACGAACTGTCAAGTATATGTCAGTGCCCCCAGTTCAGAAAAAGAGAATAATCCTTGCCAAAGTGAAGTAAGTGTGTAAAACACCATAACAGGCAGGTGATAGGACCAGGATCTGGAGGCAAAGAGGCCTTGGAGGACTGAAAAGTTCTAGGAGCAGAAGGAAACTCTCCCTCTACCTCTGAGTCATGGCAATGGAGTTGAGCAAAGGATGGATGCATCCAGGAAGCAGGAGCTTCAGCTCATTCCCTAGCATTAGAACAGTGCATTTTAATGCATGAATGTCCCAAGTCTTATTTCTAAGTCCATTTAACACTGCTCATATGTGTATGGGTTTAGCATTGAGCTGTTAGGATTAGATTGCCTAACAAGAGTCTCATCCTTCAAGACTGAGTCTATCTTTTCTAGTACCCATTAACCTGTAGCTCTTCATCCAGGAGTGGGGTCTTGTGAGATGTCACCCATCTGTGTTGGCACATCAACTGATGTCATCTTTGTGTTCATCTTGCTTAAGAAGCCGTGTTGTTGAGATTTCATGGGTTCAGTTCCCTGTCATTTATAAGACTCACATAAGCCAGAAGCAGACTTTCTGGTCCCCTGGTTCTTAGGATCTTCTCACTTTTTCCCTTTTCACAATGTTTCTTGAGTCTTAGGTGTAGGAGTTGTGATGTAGATGTGTCAGTTCAGATGCGAAGCCACAGTGAGTTCTCTGTATTCTCACTGGAGACTATTATTGTTTCATAATAGTCTCTGTCTACTAAAAAAGAAAATCTTCTTTCATGATAAACTACTATAATTATTAAGAACCTTTACTTTTGTCAAATCGTATTAATACTACTGAAGATACACTTCTTTACACTTTTGTATTCGGTGCCTATTATGGTGCATAAGCCATAATCACTTTGTTTTAATATGTTCTTTCTGATCGCAGCTATGTAATTCCCTAGTTAGTGGGTGTATCATAACAAATTTGACAATGTGGACTAACATAGTTCTCCTATATTATTATATAAAGAAGAACATTTGAAAATAAGGTATTTTTCATTTTGATTCATTGCTTTAGGATAGATTTTTCAGAGGAAAAAAAAATCACTGTACTGAAAACTAAAAATAACTTAAAGCCTTTGAAACATATTGCCAAATCCGTCTCTGACATTTCATCTTTGTATCTGAGCTGGTTTTATAATTAAGTTTTTGCCTGTTATTTTTTATAAATTGCAGGCTGCTTGAGGACAGGGGTTGTATATTTTCAAATGATAACTTCATCTCTCCTTACAGAGCCTGACCACAGGGTATTTTTAATAATTAATTATTTAATGAATAAAATTACTGTGCTTATTCATGGTCCCATGATTATAATAAGGCCTGTTCCCCCCATATTCTCATTGTAGTTGAGTAAATTCAGACTGGACCCAACAGACAGCTTCTAAGAAGATACTGCCCATGACTTCTCTACAATTCTTCAGCTAGTGCAGATCTTGGCAAAACTGTTTCTGACTTCTTGTTCAACATAACTTCTCCCTACCATGAGTGTGCATCTGGAAAAGATAAGTGTTTCTTTGCTTGTTTTTGTTCTTGAGACAGAGTATCTCTGTGTAGCCCTGGATGTCCTAGGATGTCTACTCTGTGGACCAGCCTGGACTGGAACTCACAGAAATCCTTCTGTCTCTGCCTCCCAAATTCTGGGGACCACCACCACCCAGCTAAAGACACATATCCAAAAGCAGTCTTTATTAACAAAATAATATACATTCTGAAAAAAAATGTTGATCTATTTTTATTGCTATGAAACAAGCCACACTCAAAGAAATGTATTTTATTCCTGATATTTAAGGCAATATCTTTGCCTAGGGCTTAGCAAGGAAGCTGTCTGATCTTGAGCAATTGTATCATATCTGTTCCGTGGGAGCCTGCTGCATGAGGACATGCATCATCCTCAGGCAGGCTACACCAAGCTGACAGACCTCAGATCACTAAAGAATTAAAAAAAAAGCACACGGGGCTTCATGGGGGCAGCTTCACTTCCACTGTATTTTTTCACCCAGAGGGCAGCAGGAGACCAGCCCAGATTTACAGGCTGAGGGGTGGCTCCACCTTTTAGACACAGGCTACCAGACCACATTGCACAGCCTACAAGACAAAAAAGGAAGAAATGAAGAATGTAAAAGGAAGAAATGAAGAATAAGCCATTATTGTTATTGACTACGGTGTTTTCCCCAATTAGAAGAACGAGTTTGTCTGCTGGGTGGAATCACCTAATCCTGTCCATGTCACACTTGACAGCTCTAGGACCTCAGTATTTTATAAAGTGTCTCAGAGATTTTGAATGGTGTTTTCTTGGCTGATTTCGGAAGATGGGGCAAAGAGTCTCCCACTCCTTAGTTTGTAAGTAGAAGTCAAGTCTCAAGCTAGGGAAGCTTCCCTACCTGGTGAGCGGGTAGACCTGACCATTCTCTGTTTGTGTCCTGATAGCAAAGGAACCTACTTATCTCCTTACTTTCAGGAATGAAAGCTACAATTATATTCACTTCTAAATTACCCATCATTATTCAGAAATTAGTTTCAAGGGTTAGAGAAAGATAAAATTAGAACAGATGTTACAGTGAGTCCAGTTTCACACACGTTGGTTCTGGTAACAGTATTTTGAGCCAGGCTCAGGCAATACTAATCTCCTGGATTTATGCCCAGAGCTCACAGAATCCCCTAAATGCCAACCTTTCTTATTGCATTGCTGTCTATAAGAGGTGATTACAGGAGGCAGGGAGGAGATATCCCTTCACCCACCTCTACATCCTACGAGCTGGAAACTCCTTCAGTGGAAAACCATGTTATTTCCTTCACAAGCTCAGCCTGAATGTGTAAGCCACCAAGACAGTATTATACTGATTGATTCTGCACTACAGTACATAAATGTGTGCTTATACACAGTGTAAACATTTCTATAATGGAAAATTAAGAATTCCTTCACAGTAAGAAAGTATAATCTATGAGAAAAGACATTATTTTTCTATTATTATATGTTTGTTATATTAGATTACTGCACAGCCCATAATATTTTATATAACAATAAGTCTATGATATAATTTAATAGTTTTTAATGAATAAAACAAGAGACCCTGAACATCAGACAAGGAAGAATAATGATTTCTAAGAGGTCAGAAGAAAATAGATAAGCTATACAGTTTTCTCAGTTGCTGCCTTAAATGAGTTGGCAGGCATGGGAAGGAACTGATTCTGGGTGCGATTACTGTTGTCTGTCATGTACCCAGCAAGGGACATGAATGACCTCCAATCTCATGCCTACATGTCAAAATCTTAGACCCTTTTGTTCCCCTACCCCCCCACCCCCACCACACAAGCACCAACATACACTAACCAAAAATGTCACCATTCTACTCTCAAGCAAGTTATACATCATGGCACACAACGGAAAGTCTTACTTGGAGGATAGTTGGCTATTAATATCACTTTATTTTCAGACTACACAAAAAAGAAACCCAACACGTTATAGCCATTGTCTCAGTTGCTCCTCATGACTGCCCAACACATTAATTGGCATGCTTTCTGCTTCAGATAACGCTTCACCTAAGTCCCAGCTCAAAGTAGTTTAAACAATACTGGGAATTATTTTCCTAGATCCCCCCAAAGTCTCGAAGCAAGGCAGTTTCACAATTGGCTAGTTCAACTCTCAACAGTAGCATTGAGAACTTGGTTCCTCCCATCCTCCTCTCTTCCCTCATCTTCTGCTGCCCAGCTCAAGATCCAAGATGGTTGCTGCTTGCGTGCTGCTGCATGTGGATACAGTGTCATCCAGAACAGAGCTGCGCTCTGGTCTTTTGAAAATCACTGTGGGGAAGCAGCAGAGCATTCCCTGAAACCCACATTTCCTGCCTCAGAAGGCAGTGTGGTTTTGTCATTGTAAGCAGAGGTTCCCGAGCTCCTGCCTCAGCTCTGGTTAATGACCGAGGTGATTTGTTGACTCATTTTCAGCAGGGAATTTAAAGCCTTAATTATCAGGTGTGGTTTCTCCCAAAGAAGAAATATAAATTTAGCTGCTACCTGCAGCTCTTTGCTGTGACTCTGGACCAAATCTGCTCAATACCACATAGAAAACACTAATCGTGTCACACAGTTTGGAGACAAACTAATTCTCCTACAGCTGCAAATGCTAAAACATACCTAAAGACAGGGCTGGAGGAATCTGTACTTGGTTTATGACTACAGCAGAGAGGCCAGACTGGCTGAGCAGGTCTGCAAGCTCAGTGCCTGTGGCAAAAGAGATAGAGTCGATCACACTTGAGCTGGTCATTTATGCCTCGATATAGCTAAAACCAAGCAAAGGAAAACAAGGAATTAAATGCCATCAGGCTCCAAAGGCTGAAGCCAGCATTTAAAAGAAAATGAAGGAAATGGAGCACATCAGTCAAGGGCATAGACGCTGGTACCTCACTGAAATAGTTAGAATCTTGTACTGGGCATAACCTGTACTGTAGTCAGTTTGCTTAGCTTCTCAAAGCCTTGCTTTTTCTATGAAAGGAGAATGGTGCTTATAGCTTATGGCTTAAGAATGATGGACTCAGTTAATGGTTCCAAAATGGTATCTTCTCTCTGGGGGAGGAGAATATAAAGATTCTGGGAACTGTGTCTCACACATAGTGCTGTCTGTAACTACTTTATTCACTGTCTCTTTAACGGGATGTTTCTAGCAATCCTGTCAGACAAATGGAGTCAGGACATTGAGATGCCTTAAGGATGATGGGAGATAATTGCAGGGACCCAGTTAATGGTTCCAAAATGGTATCTTTCTACCTCCCCAGCCCCATTGGATCAGGATGGACACACAGCAGCTGTATGAGCAGACAGCAATGAGTGAGCAGGTTGTTTGGCAGGTTACTCAGTCGTTAGATCTCCCAATCCCTAAAGAACACAGACTATTGTTTCTGTCTCTGCTGGTCCAAGTTCATCTCCTTTACACTGAGAACTATGTCCAGATCTGGGCAATTTGCAAAGGGCTGGTTCTGTACACCTATCTGACATTTTCTCCTCTCAGGTGCCCCCTGACTTTGGACTATGGTATCCTTTGGGTCTTTCTATCCAGTCATGTTTATTTCCATCTGTGGACTTTGGTCCTTCTTCATACCTGAACCCATTTTTTTTCTTCAGAATTCAGATTACATGTCACTCTTGCAACACACATCCCAAAGTAGCCACTGACCATTCATCACTAGGCTACTTAAACTCCCGGTAAAGTTTATTATCTGATTATTCTTTTGCCACAGTTTTCCGTTCACCTAGAAGACTCATAAGAACAGGGACCTTCTCTAGATATGTTTCCAGATTCTAGAACAGTTCTTGATATGTGGTTGATACACACACACACACACACACACACACACACACATACACACACACACACAGATGTCTGTGTGTGTATGTGTTGATATATGTATGTGTGTGTTGAATGCATGAATGAATGCTCCTTCTCCTGTTGTCTATTAGAGACCTGCCACTAGTGTATACTACTGCTAGATATTTTGTGGGGATTGGAGGCAAGTTCTCCTCAGATTTGATGAATGACAAAAAGCTAGCATCTCTCAGTAGACCAACTGAGAATGGCTTGACACTATGTGGATTTATTTTCTAACTTTCTATTAATTAAATTTGTTCTTTGACAATTCTATACATGTATAGAATGCATTCTGGTTAATCTCACCCCGACCCCGGCTTTTTCCTCCCTGATAACTTCTTTCCTTTAAGTCCCCTTTGGTGATCACATTTTCATTTTACTTTGTGACGCACTGAGTTTAACCAGGGCAGCTTGTGTGACCATGGGTAGGGAACTATCTGATACAATTTGATGGGCTCGCCAGCATGCAAATATCTAAAGAAAATGACTGCTCCTCCCCTAGAACTCACCAATAGCCAGATTTTCAGCATGAATAGGTGAAGCCTATGAGTCCTTCTGCCATTTATAAATGGCCGTTAATAGACCCAGTGTTATTATGCAGGCCCAGTGCAGGCAGCTACAGTTGTTGTGCATACACGATTATAATAGTTCTGTCGTGATTAGAGAATAACATTGTCAACCCTTCTCCCTGTCTTCTGGCCTCTCTATTCTCTCCATTTTTCTTTCGCAATATTTCCCCAAGCCTTAAAGAGGGTGGCGTAAACATCCTATCTAGGCTTAAGCACCCACATTCCTCTTATTCTCAGCACCCTGAGGAATCAAGAGCCTCCACACCCACTGACATTTGTTGTATAAAGAAGCTTTTCTGATTTGGGCATTTGTCTATCGGTATAACCATAGATACTTAGAGAGCAGTTTGACACCATGTCAGCTCACCTAAACAACAGAAGTTAAATTCTTCCCAGGTCTTATGATATCCCTAGTCACAGATTTTTGATTAGGTTTATAGTACCAGGTATGAATCATTCCTTCAGTGTGGGCCTCAAATCTAATCAGAGTTTGGTTGCCCTTATAATAGTCATGCCTACTAGAGGGACTGGCACAAACTAGCTGGTTGGTTGATGTTGTAGTTAGTAAGCTTTGCAGGTGGTTAAGGCAAATGGGTGGTCTTTCTCTCCTAGTAGCCTACATAGTATCTCCCAACATTATGAAAGCTAGCCATCAGGAAGGAATCTCCCAGCCGCGATGCAGCTTATGGGTATGTTGTCTTCACAACCGTCTTTCTGGTTCCGGTGGGCAACCAAGAGAAAAGGCAAAAGCTTATATTATTTTTCAGAACTCCTAGATCAGTGTTTTTCGATGTGTGGGTTGTGAACTCTCTGGGGGTCAAAAGATCCTTTAATAGGGGTCACCTAAGACCATCAGAAAAGAAGGATATTTAATTCATGATACAGTAGCAAAATGACAATTATAAAGTAGCAACAAAAGTAATTTTATGGTTGGGGTCATAGCAACATGAGGAGCTGTATTAAAGGTTTGCAGCACTGGGAAGGTTGAAAACCACTCTTCTAGATAATACACTTTCTAGAAGTCATGGCCTATTAAGCAAAAATCCCTGTGCCAAGTATGATATAACTGTTAGTCAAGGAAGCTCCAAAGGGATAATGTTTTCTAAAACACATCTCTTCTTGGGCAGACACAGCCTTGGTCAGAGTCACATGCCCTGACTGGTGTGCCCACTTGCAGTGTGTATCCAGCACACTGAGAAGTGTACGTGTCCAGAAATAAAAACTCAATAGGCAAAAGTTTGTTCCAGGCAATGGTTCAGATTGCACTTGGAGCATTTGTCTGCTTTGTGCCTCCCACTTTAAGTAAACAAGTTAGAATACTTACTCCTGAGGCTCCTTGGCAATATTTTAGCTTTAAAAAGTTTCCTAAGTGGCTGGATAGGCAACTGCAAGATCAAAAGTACCATCACAAAAAAAAAAAAAAAAAGACAGACTTTATTCATGCATTCACCAATTGTCCATAATACATCTATGATATGTTCTTGTGTTGAAATTATAACAATAAAAATAACAAATGTATGACATCTATGCTGTCATAGCATTGACAGAGCAAGATAAGATGATAAGATGTGATAAGAGAGTTGAGGCAAAATAGATCAGAATTATAAAGAAAAGCATGTATCGGGAGACAGCTACCTCAGTCATATGTTCAGAGAAGAATCTTCAAACAGTGTGACCAAGGACTGCCTTATGCTCTGGGAGAAGGGCAATTCAGCCTGACAGAACAATACAAGCAAAGGCTCTAAGACCAGAATGAGCCTGAAAATTCAGGCAACTAAAGTCCAGGGTCTTTGAGACACAATAGAAGAAAGGTTGGAGGCATATAGGCAGGACCCAGATCCCTAAAGAAGCTGGAGTTTTCTAAACAGTTCTTAGGGAGATTAGTGACCAAATTTACATCTTTAAAGATGATGTCAGAGAGCTGGCTCAGCTGTGTACAATGTGGTGCTCTTTCAGAGGACTCAAATTCAGTATCTAGCACATGTAGCAGTCCAGAAGCCATGGATGAACTGGGTTTACCTGAAAGCGGGGGCTGAAAAAAAAAGAGACTGAGGCAGGGGTGGGGGCATGGCAAGAGAAGCATGAAGACAAGGATCTGATCAAGAGTCCAAGTGTAATATTCAGCACTGAGTTTATATAGGAAAAGCCCACTGGGCCCATCCTTTGTTGCAGCTGGATTATGTTACAAAGCAAGCTCAGTGGGCAGTCTCTTCTTCTAAATTCCTGTAGGAAGTTGCACTAGCAACCAAGGCAGTGGATTCCACCTAGGTGTTAAGTTCCATTGTGGGAAGCACTCAAGGTCTAGTCAGCCTGCTCAAGGCTAGAAAAAACCTGTTCAAGGCTGGGAAGGGCACAAGCACCCATGTAATGTGACTCATAACCATCCATAACTCTAGTTCCAAAGGGATCCGACACCTTCTTCTGGACTCCACAGTCACCTAAACTTACACACTTGCAAAGACTCTCTCTCTCTCTCTCTCTCTCTCTCTCTCTCTCTCTCTCTCTCTCTCTCTCTTACTCACTCTCGCTTTCTCTCTCTGTCTCTCTCACTCTCTTTCACACACACACAATTTTTAAAATCAGTAAGTAAATCTTTATAAATAGACATTTACAATGTCCAATCTATTACTGTCCTTGTAAGTAAGAAATAAACAGAAGCGAGAGGGGAAAAGCCCAAGTAAATGTTTCAAAGCTAGAAGGAATAAAATTACCATATGAACATTTGGTTCTGAGACTGAATGGATTAGAGGGCAGCAAGAGATAGCTATGTTCTCTGAATAGAAACAGTATCAACTGAAAGGTGTGAGGACCCAAGGCTAATATTTCTAGATCCAAATATGGATTAGCTCATTAAAAAGATGCTCAGTGTTTGATACTGAAGGATATATGTCGCCTTCTCCAATCAGGAGGGTAGGAAGGTTAATTTTATATGACAATGTGACTGCACCATATTGTGCCCAGATATCTAGTTAAACATTATTCCAGGTGCTCGTAATGGTGTGAGGAAATAGAATTAGCGTTCAAGTGTATAGATTGAGAAAAGATCATATTCACCAGTATGGGAGTCTTAATGCAATTTATTGCCTGAAAAAAAGCTAAAGGTTGAGAGAAAGCATCTCTGCCTATGCTCAAGCTGGGTCATCTGTCCTCTTCTGCATGATCAGAACTTGAACTTTTATGCTTGGTTCTTATGGCTTTGAACTCAGGCTAGAACTAGGGTCTCAGCATTTATGGCTTACCATTTACTGACTACAGATATTAGGGTTCCTCTGCCTCTATGATCATGGAGGTCAGTTTCTCACAGAAAACTCTTTATCTGAGAAAGCAGGCTAATGTAGTGGTACATAGAGGGATATTGTAGTGAGCATCTCTAGAATCTAAGATTTTGACATACTTACAATACAGAATTCCACCCAGTCCTCCTGTTACACATTCCACCTAAGGGTTGGTCTTAAAGTTGTTCATATGGTAATTTTGTTCCCTCTTGGATCAGAAATCAGAAACATTTACCTGATAATTTTCTCCTTCCTCTTCTATTTATTTCTACTTACAGAGGCAGTAATTGGTGAACATGGTAAAATATTCAACTATACAAAGAGTTTTACATTAAAAATCAAAGGTCTTCCATAGATTTATTTCCCCATAGGCACCTACTGTGGAGAATTTCTGGTGTATATTTTAGGAAAAGCAAGGTATGTCAGCATAAATACACACATAGAAGAACTATGCTACATGTTTCACTCTTCCTTGCCTTTTACACTTAGCCTGTAAGATGCTTCTTCATGATCATTTAGAAATGGGCCTTTGGATCAAGGGCTTTGATATTATTGCAAAGAAAGCTAAAACATGACAAATTCTTTGCTGGTAGAAATATTTGTATCTTTTACAACCTACTGAGTAGAAGGTGAAACATAACTGCGTGTCAAGGTTTTACTAAGAGCCAGAAACTGTCACTTACATTTCATACTGTGTCATTCTGCCAGTCAATCCATGCTAGACATGAAGACCAAGTAAATGCCTTCCTTCCATCTTCCATTTCTTTCCCTCCCCTCCTGCTTTTCTTCTTCCCTTCCTTTTCTGTTTTCCTCTGACAGAGTTACACTGAGTCCAGCAATGATATAAAGAAGATCTTGGTTTGGGTCAGATACTGATGAAACATCATGAATCTTAAGATAAGGCTTGGGTTTGAGTCCTGACTTGGTCAGACACTATTTATATGATTTTGGTCATATATATCATTTAAACCAACTATGTAAGCAATGTCTAGAATGCCTCCCAGTGAGTATTTTTTCCTTCTATCTCACCCATGCATAACCCTGTCCTCTAAAAATGGAGACTGAAGGTGGAGATTGGGTTATGCCCTACTATAAATTACTGCCCTGATTGAAGTTACTCCATATTGAATATAAGAGTGGATTTCAGGCTAAGTCTTACTCTGAGTGATTCCATTATAAAACCAAAAGTTAGTTATACTTTTACTACAAGTGCAGAATGACTTCATATCTTGTCTATGAAGCTAAGTAACTACCACCTATCCAGCCTGAACTACAGGGCATCAAATGATATAGTAAAAGATCCCCAAGAGAGGAGTCCCTTACTCAAGTCTCGGGATGTCACAGCCACCCAATAATTCACAAGACACCGATCTAGATGCAATCAGCAAGAGGTATATTTCAGGATCAACTGGCTGATGATCAACTTATAACTCACACAGGAGCAGAAGAATTGACAAGAGAGCTTGGTTAAGGGCAGTCTTATATAGGGGAACCCACAAACAAGGGGGGGGGTAAAGGGGTAACTAAGGAAACATAACATAAAAACAGTGGAAAGTCTCAAAAAAGTCCCACCCATAATTCAGTCAGTGTCATGCAGAAACATCTTGTACACTCATCTTTCACAAGAATGTAACCTTGTCCAGCCATCTGTGTTTTGGGCCTTCCCCACCCGCAGGTGGGTTCTCTTCCCTGAGGTCTGAGGAATGTTAATCAGCCTCTCCCTTCCTCTCCTGAATGTTAATCCAGCAAGTGTCCTCTGACTCAGGAATAATGTACCCCTCCTGGTATGTAGAATGTATCCTGGGGCACTGAAGACCTAAAATCTCACATTTAGTTCTGCTTTCTTGGTGGAACTAGTGAACCGGCTAGCCTACATTCTTTTGCTCAGGTCTAGGGGTTATAAAAACTTTCTATATTTTTCATACGTTTTCTGTACCTTTCAATACAACCTGTAGAGTGAAAATTTTGTTTTTGTTTTTTTTTTTTTTGGTTTTGTTTGTTTGTTTGTTTGTTTGTTTTTTGGTTTTTCGAGACAGGGTTTCTCTGTATAGCCCTGGCTGTCCTGGAACTCACTCTGTAGACCAGGCTGGCCTCGAACTCAGAAATCTGCCTGCCTCTGCCTCCCAAGTGCTGGGATTAAAGGCGTGCGCCACCATCGCCCGGCTGTAGAGTGAAAATTTAAGACCATTTTATGAAATATATGTAGACTTTTTCTTTGCCCTTAGACCTCAGCAGAAAAAGTGCAGGTTCCAGAATGTGGAACTGAATGTAAGATTTCAGGCCTTTACTGCTCAGGGACACATTCTGGGTGGAGAACATTATCCCTGAATCAGAGGACACTTGCTGGATTAACATTCCTCAAGCCTCAGGGTGGGGAAAGCCCAAAGCAAGAAGACACATTCCTGACCACAGAGAAAGATGCAAGTCAAGTCATCTAGGTGGGGCTATAGCCAGAACAAGTAAAAAATAGTTAACCTGAAATAGTTGGTAATGACAGGGTAGGGCACAGTGACATGGTAAAACTACATTTTTGAGAAGAATGAGTGTGCAGAGTGATTTTCACATGACTCTAAATCATTTAGGGTGAGTTCCTCTGAAATGTTCCACTATTTTTATGTTATGTATCCTTGACAACCCCTCACCCCCCTTCCCACCCCCCTGATTTGTGGTTTACTCCTTTAAAAACCCTCCTCAGACTGACTGGCATTGTCAAACTCTACTCCTGTGCGAGTGTGCAGTTTGGCCGATGGCTGCCAGCTCTCTTCCCTAATAAACCTCTGCTGATTGCATCCAGGTACAGTGTCTTGGAGTTTGTGAGTGGTCGCAACTTCCCGAGACTTGAGTAAGGGTCTCCCAAGTTTGGGGGTCTTCAAACCTATTCAGACAAATCAAAATTTACCACTCAGAACTTGTTGAAGATAATCACAACAAATGGACATAAGTACATATCAAGACCATATTAAGAAAACCAAACTAAGAACCTGCAAAAATGAGTGCAAACAGTTACTCACCCCAGATAAGGAACTAGAATAGGGACTACTGAGACTATGTATAGCTGTATGTATGTATACATGCATGTATATATGTGTATATATATACATATATATGTATGTCTATATGTATAAATATAATATATTATATAAAACTAAAGAAAGAATTTTATCAAAGTCTAATTTGATGAATCAATTAGTTATTGGTGCTGCTTACAGGAATATGGGCAAGGGGTTACTTACAGGAGTAGAAATGACATCAAAAGCCACTCTACTATGGGCTATGACCATCAAAACTACAGTTCTAAAGCTTTTAATATGACTTGTACACGGTTTGACAAAAAAGGGAGATGCTTCAAACTACTCTACGTGAAGTGGAAACTTCTAATTTCTTTGGAGACTCAGTTGTGTCATGTGATATTTTTCTAGAAACTGTCTCATGAGAGGTTGTTTTTGCTGAAGCAAACACATGGGAAGATGTTTTGCTGAGAATAGACACAGAGTGTTTTTCTGGAAGCTGTATGGGAAAAGGGCATGTGATATTTTGTTTCAGCAGATACTTAAGAGAACACGTGATGTTTGAAAATGGTATAAATATAACCCAACAGACAGTAGACACTGTGTGGCATTGATTCACCGTCTTCCTTACAAGAAAACAGAAGGTGACAAAACACACAAAGGACAAGGATATGCTCAAGTAAAGATTGATGTTAGGGGTTTTTAAGCCAATGAATTCCTATAGCCACTATTAGTTAAAAGTTTCTGGAAAGACATGCCCTTTGGACTTTGAAGGGGGTATGGTCATGTGAATATTTTGATTTAAGAGTAATAATCTTTAGAACAAAGGAATAAATTGGTTATTTTAATCAATCATGTTTGTGGAAATTTTTTATAGCAACCCAAGGAAACATATACATGGTTTAAAGAAAGAATGAATTTCTTTTCTTGCCCCAACTAAGACTGGAAACCTTTCTGAGGAGAGAAGGGTTCTGTGAGGTATCTAGACTGCAAGACACAAAAGTATTTTGTGGCTTTTCAGATCTTATCCTTGGCTGATTCTGACTCATCCTATAGGCCAGAACTCCTAACACTAGGCCTTCCTCCTGAATGTTTTGTGGTGCTCTAAGCATGTATCTGTGTATGTGTATATATACATTGATTCAAGAGATTCTGAGCCACAACATGAAGCAGAGAACCACTAGTATATCCTAGCTTGTTTTGTAACATAGACTTTGCAATATGACAGAAAGGCATCTAAAATATGCTCCAGGAGAATGTGGCTCCACTGGCTGCTGTGGAGGTTTTCTACACAATATCACAAGAATATCTATAATTCTATACTCATAAAAATAATAACCATGAAGAACTATTAAGTACTTGCCCTGCACAGGCTTTGGGGGAAAATATTTAATGATTTTTTTTCTCATTCTTTCAATAATTTAAAGAAGTGGGAATTACTATAGTGGTGTGATTGAGAATGTCCCCCATAGGTTCTTGTATTTGAACATTTGATACCTATTTAGTGGTGCTGTTTGGAGAAGCTTAGGAGGTATGATCTTGCAGGAGGATATATTACTGGTGACAAACTTTCTGACCTAAAATCCCCCCTCTGCTTCCAGTTCACTCTGTGCTTTGTGTTCTTTGTTCTTACTGCCATGCTGCCCAGTCATGAATCTATGTAACCATTAGCACAAATAAACTCTTCTGCAAGTTGTGTTGATCATGGCACTTTACCTCAGCAACAGAAAAGTAACTAAAACTATGATGTTGTTGTTGATGATGATGTCATCATCGTCATCATCATCATCATCACTACACCACTACCACAACCACTCCTACTTACTACTATTTCTCCAGAAAAACAAACCAGAGATGAAGGAGTGAAATAATATTCTGCCTTTTATTTTGTATTTTTTATAGTTTATAGTGATCTTTTATTGTTTATATGTTGAGTTACTAAATACTTGTGAACTGAACTGTCATTTATACATGTTGAGAGAGGGGAAAAATCAGTTTTCTCCAATGGCGTGACATCAGACATATCAAATACTCTAGGGCAGGCATCATGTTTAAGAGTAGTTGATGACACAGTTTTTGTTCATTTTCCTGTTTGTTTTCTTGTGTGTGTGTGGGGGGGGGGAGTAGTAGTAGTAGTAGTTGGAAAAAATAATTGGCCCAATATTCAATATTCCATTCTTAAGGGCAAAATTCTAGCTCTCAGAAATCTAGCCAGAAGAATAGACATGTGGGTCTGGGCTACAAGTCCAGCATGGTATTTGATGGCTAATAAAAATAAGGGCTGTGTTGCCCTCACTCTTATGCAGGGTAGTAGAGTCAACCTACCAGCTGGGAATTTCTCAGGGGCGGAGCAGTTTCCTCCACTGGCTCTTCTGGGTTAGGGGTGAGTAAGTCTTAAAAAGAAGAAAACAGCTGTAGTCCATATGAAATTATTAAAGCAGAACACAGTGAACTGCTGCCCTCCACAACCTTTCTTCCTAGAGCTTAGTATGCACAGATGCTGGGGTAAGTGAAGATGTCTTACCCTGAGATTCAGGACTAGTACAATATGATGCAAAAGTTAGCATCAGGCGCATATTTGCTCAGGTTTGCAGCTAGGAAGACTAATGATTCCAGATTACTCTGAGACCCTTTTCTCCCTACTTCTCTACTTTTAGTATCTTTCTGTTGTCCATCTATCCATCCTTCCTTCCCTCCATTCTTGCTTCCTTCTTTCTTTCTTTTCTTTCTTCCTAACACAATCCATGCTTTGTTCTACTTCTGACACATGATATTCCTTAGTAGTTGATATCACACTCCAGGGATGAGTGTGACTGGTCTTATGATGTTCTTATGGAGCTATTCTCTCCATAGTTGATGGGTTGAGGAATGGTCAGGTCCTAATTTTGACCTATGAAACATAAGAGAGAACCCTTCCAGATAGGTGGTATAATGCTGAGTTTTCGGGATGCCATTGTTTCCAGAAAAGAATCACAGAAAGATGTGCCCCTTTATTCTCCATATCTTGTCATTTTTGGATGGACTACTTGGAGCTACTGCCACCTGCATCCCATGCCAGGTAAAGATGGCAAAGCAGGGAAAAGGGAGGGGAAAACTGGCACTGAATCCTATTGTTGAATGGCTGATTCAACCAGATTCAGATCTGCCCTGGCCCCTGGAATTCCTGATTTGCAAAATAATGAATTCTCTTTTGTTTAAGCCAGTTTGAGTCAGGGTTTTGTTCCCAGCCATGAAAAGCATCCTGACTAATGGAGGATTTGTAGCAGATTCTCCTCCCAGACCCAGCAGCTGAGCTGAATGCCACTAAGAATAATTACCAAAGAACTGCTGTAGAAGCTGCACGGAGTCTGGGATGAAGCAGATGGAATCCAAGAGGCTCAAAGGACAGAAATTATGAGAATATAGATAAAGGAGGAAAACCAGCATAAAGAAAGGAGATGGAATGTTGAGGGTACTGGGGATCCTGGGCTAGGCCATATGTCCCTAGGCAAGCTGAATAAACCAGAGTAGTAGATACTAGGGCACCATCACCATCCTCCTAACTTTGAACGTGTTGAACCTCGGAAGTTCTATACAATGCCCCCACAATCAACACCTAATCATTCCTTTCTGGAGGACTAGTGGAATTACAGATTCTAGAGCCCTGTGGAGTCTTCCAAGAAAGCTAATCCCCTCACTTTGTGATTGGAGATACAAGGTGCAATAAGAGGGAGTAGATAAACTTTCAGGAAAAGCCAAAACTAAGACTAGGTGCCCTATGTCTGTTGTAGCACAATTCCCTAAAATTCAAATCAAGAAATTTGGGGTGGTCAAATTATCTTAGGAAGGACAATACTAACAAATCATATTAGTTTGTTATCTACTAGAAAAACTTTTCTTTCTTTCTTTCTTTCTTTGTTTACATGCTTATATGCCTTAAATAACAAGTAAATTTGCAAACTTGAAATATAGCAGATATTCTTTCTTGAGTCGATTAGGCCATGGGGAGTTTCTCAGTGCATTTTCCAGGTATCCTAATCTGTAAATTACAGGGTAGTTAATGCACAGAATAAACTTGCCTCAAGATGAAGAAAATCAACATATAAAGCAAATCAGAGTTAGGGAGGAGTTGAAAGTAGACAGATTAGTGAATGGATGGATGATAGTTGGTGGGGCTGTAGATGTAGGTTTGATATACAATTAGAGAAACACACTATTATTGAGTTCCTAACTTAAAGAAGACTTGTTACATTATCCCATATAGTTCTAACATTCAGTTAGCACAGGTTGCATATGGGTTGGGTTTTTTCTTGTGGCAGTGGTAAGTTTTGTAATTATACTAAATAACAAATGATCCTCAATTTTCAATAACTTACCTCAAAAGTGTTTATACCATACTTTCAGATCAAGGGGTCCAAGCTGGACCTTAGACTTCTGTATATCAGTCAGATCTTTTTCATCTGTCCTTAATTCCAAGACCACTTCCTCCTAACAGTTCTCATGTCAACAGGAAGTCAAAGAATTGCTACAAATTGTTAAGACCTCAGACTAGAACTGGCAATAGCCACATATAGATACACACCACTAAAGAGACTAGTCTCTCTTTTTTTAAATTTGGTTCTATTTTTAACTTTTTATTGATTCTTTGTGAGTTTCACATCATGTACCTAAATCCCACTCATCTCCCCATCCACTCATATCTACTCTTTGCCCTTAAACAACTCACCAAAACAGAATCACATAAGAATACACACACACACACACTCACACTCACACACACACACACACACACAGAGAGAGAGAGAGAGAGAGAGAGAGAGAGAGAGAGAGAGAGATTTCTTGTAGAAGCTGTAGTGTGTCAGTGTCACAGTGTGTGTCAAACAGTATGCCCTTTCGTTCACATTTCTGAACTTGCAAATGTTCATTACAGTGAATCATTAGTCTGTTTGGCTTCTGCTACTCTATCTATACTGGATTCTCGTGGGGATTCCTTTTGGATTTCCTGTTATTGGCCTGTGTTATGGAGATCCTGCAGCTACTCAAACCAGCATGTCCCCCCAAGAAGCATGACCTTCAGATATTTGCATGGTCTCTGGTGACAGCCCAGATCATGGACATCCACTTGGCTTTGGTGGTAACTCAGGCCACAGACATCAACACAGACAGACCCCAGCTGTAACAGAACCACAGTTCCAGACATAGCCCTTGGCAGCAGCCTGCTCCAAGACCTCATCATCGCGTCCTCATATTTGCCTGTTCTTAACTGCTCTTGAGTGTCCAGTTCTGCATTATTCCAGTTTATGAACCCCTCGGCTTCACATTCTCTTCCGTTTCTCAACCATGTACTCCATCTTTCCCACCTCTCCATCACACATTCATCATTGTGGTGGTTCCACAGCAGCAGGTGCTTGGGCATTTTTTCCTCCAGTCTATACAGATGTGTGTCACTGGGGCAGGTCTAAACTAGTCTTACTGGAAAAACTTGAATTTAACAACAACAACAAAAATGTATAGTCTCCTCATAAGGAAGTAAAGACAAAGAGAAAAATAATGTGTATTTTTTAATTCCCAAAAAGAAAATGTATCTTCTGTGACTTACTATATACGTAGCTCTGGGATATTCAACAAGATTGTTAGTTTGGGGAGTCCTAGAAAATATTTAGTGCTAAACAAAATGGGTTGTTTTGCCAATGTTGACTATTCCTCTCTTACCAGATGTACTTCTCTTCTCCAGGCACCTTTGCTTCTATCTGCTCATCAGGTTTGACAAACTATTGGTTTTCTTTTACGTGTATGTTTAACACGGACTTTTATACTATTGTTGGCCATGGCTGAAACTCCAAACTTGTCATATGATGAAATTGCAATGCAGTGGTCTTGGAGACAGCAGTTCAGTGTTGGCTGAGTTGGCATATTTGCAGATCAGAGGTTTTCTATTCAGTTGTTTGGGTGTTTCTGTTACAATCATCCCTTCCTGGAAATTAACCACACTGGGAAGAATGACAACACTGTCATCAATAGAGTCAAGCATAAATCTCATAAGCCTAAGACACTGGCTACATAGAGGGAAGTCATTAGGCATGTTCTCTGTTGGTGATGTCTCAAATGAATCAACATTACATTTAATTATGAAGGAAACACAAATCTGAAGAATGTATCCTTGTTTCTAAAACTATATTGCTTAAGACAGTTGTAAAGTGAATTGTATTTAAGGAGTCCACTTTATTTGGTAATCCTCTGGGGATAGAGACTTCTTAGTGATAAGTAAATATCTGCTATGGCTTTCAGATATATTTTGCAGGGACCACACTAAAGGAAACAAAACATTTTTCTATACAGATCTATAAAACATGAATCTATCTGGCCACATGCTAATTAGCGAGCATAACTTAAGGTAGCAGATTAATTACAGCATATAGGTATGCATGTTATATTGTCACATACAATGATCTACTTCTGATCCTGATGGAGAACTTTGGGCAAAATATTTCACCTCAGTTTTCTCTTTTATAATATGGAGGGATGATATTACTGACATTACATGATGGTTGAATGAAATAGTAATAGGCTCAATATCTTTATTATGAATCAAATATAGACTTTATATACACGTAGTGGATTTTTTTCACTGTTAGCTTCAGATTCACTGGATCCAAGGTCAACTAGGAAACACATCTCTGGGCCTGTTTGTAACAGCAGTTCCAGAAAAAATGAACTGAAGACAGAGAATTCATCTTGAACATGAGCACAACTATCCATGGAGTAGCATCCCAGACTAAATAAAAAGTGAACAGGAGAGATCAGGAGAGTGCCTGCACTCCTGTTCTACTTTCTGACCACTGAGAGAACAGCAGCCTTGTGCTCCCAGGGCCACAGAAATAAGCTGTTCATGTGTTTTGCCTTCTCTAACAGGATGAACTGTAACTCCTCAAACTGTGAACCAAAATAGATCCCTCCCTTAAGCTGCTTCTTGTCAGATATTTATTCAAAGTGACAACAAGGTCTGGTGCCTACAACATGGGGCATACCCAGTTGACACATATCCTAGCTGGGGCCCCACACAGACCCATATCGGAAAACCATATATAAAAAAGTAACCCCTGGCACTAGTTCTAAAGAATCAGGCCTTCCCTACTCTAAAGACAGACACCCTGTCTTCTTATTTTTTTTTCAAGCAGAACTACTGCACTACCGCCCCCTCACTGCTCTCTACTCCCCCCAGGGCTCTACTTTTAAGGTTTACAAAAAGCAACACACACACACACACACACACACACACACACACACACACACCTCACCTTCTAGCCAAAGCAAGCTGGGAAGGTGGGGTGGGGACATGCCTGCTAAAGCAGAATCAACCTGGGCCAGGCAGAGCAGCCCCCCACCCCACCCCACTCCCCCAGGTGAAAAGAGCTCACCACCGAGTAAAAACAATAAAACAATAGATAAGATCTTGCTGCTGAGAATTTTGGGGGGAGGGGGAGAACATACCTGAGACTCTTAACCCAAAAATTTTCATGCTCCTTTGTTTAAATGCTTCTTCTTTTCCCTAACACTCAACAGGAACACCTAAAACAATGTTCATTCCTTTTAACTTAAAATTTTCATGCTTCTTTATTTAAATGTTTTTCTCCCTAACAGAAACACCTGAAACAATGTTAGTGCCTTCTAACCTAAAATTGTCCTAAAATTTCTTTTAAACTTCAAAAGCCATGTTTAATCTACTCCCACAGGTCAAACCAACTATGTTAATAACCATTATTTAATCCTTAATTAACAACCAATTTCTTTTTATAGGCAAGCTGTTACTGCCTATCCCAGTTACATAATTAAAATACTATTTTCTTCCTCAGCTATCCAACACAGATAAGTTCTCTGTTCTTCTCTCTGCTTTCCTTAATACGACACAGGTGTCTCCTCACTTAAGGGATTCCCTCCAAGACTAAACTTCTCAAACACCCTTGCCTTTTTTCGAGGATCGGAACAACAGACCACCAATGTGCTCCCAAGCAAACTTATAGGCTTACCGTATACATTATGCACCCTGTGCAGACATCCCCCTGCTGGGGTTCTGCTTCCCTGTTCTGCTTATTCTACAGGTGCACACTTATCTCTCTTCAGCTCAAAGAGGATTTCCACAGTCACTGGGTTTCATACAGCCCTGTGATTTGTCGGTCTTCTTGATCACACAGGTTGTGTGGAGGTAAGGATGGCTCTGCCCTCGTCCAGCTCTGTGACCTTGATCAACACAGAAAGCTCCCTTATATTCTAGCCCTTCTCCTTGAGAGAGTTACCAGTAATGTTCTCTCCTAGTATCTTGCAAAATTACCGTGAGGTTCCAATAATGAGCACAAAAGTCCTAAGCTCCTTTAAACTCTGCAGATGCTAGGTTTCTTTCATTACTGCAAGAAGCTGCACACAGTCTCTGAAAGTAACATGCCACCCAACCTCTCTAAAACGGTCCCTTAAAACTCCCTCCTTGTCTCCTGGCAAGCCACAGCTCCTTCTGATGGGACTATTTTGGCTCAAGACACATTCGGAATGTTTCTGGGAAATTGCCCTCATAGTTGGCTTATAAATAAAGTGAGAAAATTGGTACTTGGGTCTCACAGACAGTACTCCATTTCATATGTGGGAGCCAAAAAAATGGTGCCTTTGAGCTCCATCCCACCTTATTCATAAGACACAGATCAGAATGAATTATGCCTATTTTTAAAAAAATCAAATCCACCTCCAAAGAGGGAAGACTCACCACATGGAGACTATTGCAGAAGCCTAAGATGAAAAACTGAAAGCAGTATCATCATTTCAGAGGCACATCTTCTGTATAGACAACTGAAACAGCAGCTGTGCACCACTGAACTTGCTCACTGGGTCTGGCAGCAATATCAGGAAATCAATCCCTGCACTCATCTCTGACTTGAAAAGTATCCTTGTAGTCATATTATCGAAGGCACTTGAATCATAATTCAATTCAAAAAAGGCATTTCCTGGATGTCTATGGTGGCTAAAGCTATAATCCCAGAATGTGGGAGGCTGAGACAAAAGGATGACCGTGTGACACAGACCAACTTGTCAAGTACCAGGAGATATATATATATATATATCTCCACAGTGGAGTTAATTGGGTTTCTACCTATGGTCTCTCTATAGCAGGAATATTTCATACTTCTCATGAAAGTTCTGTTAGAGAGTCTCAGAACGGTGTTTGCATTTCTTTGGGCTTTGAATTTCAATCCTTATTCAACTTGCCATTGAACCTAACTATTTAACACTTAACACAGCTATATTTATTTCATAAGTTTTCTTCGATTCTCATTTTAATAGCATTAGTTTCTTTCACAATCTTCATCTATACACTTAGGTCATTATATACTTAATAAAGGGCCTACAGCACAATAAATATTATTAATCCACATATGGGTGCTTTAAATATAAATTAGAGTGTTTAATTCTTGCCACCACTAACATAATTAATGACATAACTGCTACCGATGAAGAAATTTAATCACAAAGATTGAGCAAATGTAATGTCACACAGCCAGTGAGCAGCAGTACAAGGCTGATTGTGTGGTCATGCTCTCAGACTCTGAACTGTCTTGCCTTATACTGAACTCTAGACAGGATACAGTGCCAGATGCCCAAGTCTCAGTTTGGTTCTATGGGAATCACATCTGTACTGGGGGCAGATAAGACCTTTAGTCAAAGGCTAATACAGCCATGATACAAGTGGACCAGGCTATATTTCAAGCCGGTATTAGAACTTGGCATCATCCACACAGGACTAACTTTGCAGGTATTCACAATATGAGTTAAAAGGCCATAGAGGTTTGTAGCAGGGTTTCTGAATGCTGTTAAAGGTAGGCAGTGTGTGTCAGACTCCCTGCATTGAGTTCTTAAGCTGGCCATGTATGAAACTGACCCCATAAAGCCTGAGTTGCAGAGAAAGTCCAAGCTTTTAGAACTACCAGGACATAAGAATATGAGACATCTATTAAGAAAAGTAGCATGCACCAGTTGGAACCAGCTCAAAGGTGAGACCATGTATGCTGTAAGATGAAGATCTGTAGCATGGCTCCCTATGGTCTGGAGCCCAGATGACTCTCTCAATGGTCTTTGATGGTGAACATCAAGCTATGGGATGTGATGTTCTTCCTACTGAGTTTTGGCCTCACTCTGGTACAGTCCTGCCTTCCACTCCTCCATTTTAGATGGGAATATTTACTGTGTCCTATATTGTAAGCTGTAACTTGGTTTTAGACTTTACAAGGGCTGACTGTCAGAGGTGCTCACCTTGAGTCTCAGAAGAGACTCATAAGGAGTTTTGAACAGTATCAAAAACTATAAAGCTACAGGAACTGTAGAAATTCTGAATTTCTAACATAGATTTCTAAAAGTGAATGCTTTCTGTACTGAGATGGCCTTGGGCCTACAGGGTCCAGGAAGAAATAGTACAGTTTGAATGTGAGGTATCTCTCACAGATTTATGTATTTGAATATTTGGCCCCCAACTTGTGGTGCTGTTTTGGGAGGTTGTTGAACCTTTACAAGGTAGGGTTGTTGATTGATGTGTGCGCCTTGTGAGTTATTGTCAGGCCCCAATTACAGTTCAGGCTTCTGGTTCCTGGTCTACCAAGATGTGACCAAGTAGCTGCCACATATCCTTGTAACCAAAGTCCAGAGGCCGCTATGCCCTCTCATAGGACTGTCTGTGCAGATAGGGCATTTAATATCCTGGGTATTAAATACCTTATATTATTGTACTCCTTCATGGTGCCAGTGAAAAGGGTGTTCCTATGCTTTTAAATCATCCTCACACACTAAAAAAAGGCTGCCACATTGCTTAAGAGCCATTATGGCATAAAGAAAAGCAAGGCTTTCAGTATCTGAGGCTGTCAGTATGGGATGGTTCCCACACTACTATTACAATGCTCTGTTGTTAATAATCTAATTCTACCCATAGAGTCTTCCTGAGTGTGCCCACTTTGATTCCTCTGTGTCTTTTCTTCCTCTGCTTTCACCCCTCCTGCTCTATTTGTCTGGAAGACTCTTAGTGTCTGGCACAGGATCAGACATACACAGAACTCAATATACATTATCATCCTGTAAGCCTGGCCTGCAAAGGCCATCCACCCTCCCTGGGGACAGAGAATTCACTTTCTATGTCTACTTTGCTCTGCCTCAAACTCCATATGCTAATGGCCAAGCTGTATCATGATCATTTGTTCCAACATAGATCACACATCTCTAGTTGATACTTAAAAATACATGCTAGAATAATGAATAAATAATATCCTAATTTTCCCTAGGGGCTACCCTCACAAAGTCATACTCACAGAAAGCAATACTTCTCAAAGAACCCAGGCAGGTAATATTTTGCTGAGAAGAAAAATGTAACCAACCCCACCCTACCCCAGAAAAAAAAATTAGCACTTACTGATGGCTTAATTGGTGTTTGGCAGTGTACTCTCCTTCTAAATACATTGCTTCACTTAGTCTCAAATGTAAGAGGTTAGGGCAGCTCTCCCGGGATCAGGGATAAGCAGACAGTATGGAAAGACTGAACTACACCCAGAGGCTTTTATAGACAATCATTAAATTACCAGTAAAGCTTGGTTGAAGCACAGCAACTCGATAAAAAGCACAGGTTAGAATTTATTGCAAGAGGAATGAATTAGGGTGGAGCTCTCTTTGCAAAAGGGTTTCAACATGGCTGCAGGAAGCATAAGTTATCCCCATGCACGTTAAACCTTCTGAGATCTCTTTTGCTCAGATTTGCAGAACGTCACCTGCATTCCTAGCAGTCAGCAAATCAGTGACTGCCCTTAATGTGCAGGAGTGGCCCTTTGCACTAGCCCTTGCAATTCCTCCCCACTCTAATTGCAGGAGGCACACCTCAGAGAGGACCCCCACCCTGAAAGACCACAGAGCATGCTGGCAGCCGGTGAGAAGCACTCACTTTACACTGAGGTCAGGGGCTGGGTTTCCCATTTGCCTGCATGCCTGGGTGGTCTTCAGAGCTGGTGCCAAGGAGCACACATTGTAGCAATTTAGCAGGGAGACCACACGTGGATAGAGCAGCAAAGCCCGAAGTGGGTTTCAAGCCTGGCTCCAAGCCCCATCTCTGCCAACTACCCCTTGCCACCCACAGAATGAGAAGGTGCTTCTGGCCCAAGACACCCAACCTCTTCCAGGTGCCCTTCTCTGTGCTGATGGCCAGACATCATTGCTGACCTCCCCTGGCCTTGGCCCACTCAGAGGTAAGATTAGGGGTGAGAATGTTTACCACTTAGGGTCCAGTGTCTTCTTTAGCTGCTCAGACTAATGACCTCGGTGGCAGACAAAGAGAATAATCCTTGTTTCCCAGGAGGCTGAGAGGCACATTCTGTACAGTGACTATTTATATTTAATAGCTGTGTTGTCTCAGACACTTCTGTAGATACGAAGATGGATAGACAAGATAATACAGCCAGCTTCTGTAACTCTGACATAAGCCTGGTTTTCATTTTTCCTTCAGGATATAAGGACCAGCAAGAAGGTGGTGGAGTTGGGGAGGAGAGGATGAGCCCTGTGTGGGGGATAAAGACTTCATGAGGGGAGGCCACCAGCTCCAGTGGCTGAAGAGCCGGGTCAAATTCAACCTAAAGCCACCTTTTCGCAAAAATACTGTTCTATTCTCACTTCTGTTGCTCTGATGAACTACCTCGACAAAAAGCGACTTGGGTTAGCAAGTATTTCAACATATAGTTCTAGGTTACAGGCCATCATAGCAGAGGTGTCACGATGACAGTGGGTTTGAAGTTGTACTCACACAAAGTCAAGAGCAGAGAAGAATGAATTTACACATCTGTATTTACTCAACTCACAAAAAAAAAAAAAAAAAAAAAAAAAAACCTCTTACACATACCCAAACTAGGATATGATACTGCTCACAGTGAACTGGATTCTGCATCTCAATTAATCCACCCTTTAGAAAACTCCCTCTCAGGCATGCCTACAGGCAAACCACCTGGTCTAGTCAATCTTTCACTGGGACTCTCTGCCTTGATGCTTCTAGCTGTGTCAAGTTGATGGTTCAAACCAACCATCACACGCACCTTGCAGAGAATGCTGACACATGCTGGGCTCCTGCCACATACATCAGATGTATACCAGACCATCTTGAAAGTAAATGTAGACTGAATGAAGTTAACCTTCGGCTCTATGAAGGGTGTCCTCATTTGAGAAGCAGCCAGAATATGCCACAGAATCTGAGGATATGAACTCCAGAGTCAGGCAGCTAGGTGATGCCTTACCACGAGACTCAGTCTGCCCATCTCTAAGTGAGAACCTTGCATGGATGGCTCTCTCCCAGATTAATTCAGGAAGATGAAGATCAATATGAATTAAATGACTCAGTGCAATGTCTTAACATTAACTAGGCTTGCTGTGAAGAAGTAGACTTAGATAATATATAACATGTCCGAGACGCTGGATAGTTGTCCAGTGTTAGCTTTCTGGCTCCCATAGCTCTCCATCCTGAGCTGCAACTGAGTTCTGTATTCCTTGTAGTTGGCACAGAGTAAACGTTCCATAATCTTTGGCTTATATGAAAGAAATGATGCTGTTGAGCTGCTTGCATTGTCTCTATGTGCAAACATGAGCCCACCCCTAAATACACCCCCCCAACAACAACAACAGTAACAGCAGCAGCAGCAGCAAGCAACAATGTCATCTCAGTAGTTTGAGTTCCAATAGAGAGCATCAAACCTACAATACACTCCTTTGCCACAGTGCAATTACTTGCTAAGACTAACCCTAGGGGAGAGCGCTGAAGCTGAGCTGACATCTAGAGCTGACATTCTCCAGGCTGGCCCAGCAGGCCATGCTTCCTTCTCCTTCACCTGATGGTGACCCAGTGATTTGAGCCCCACTGGGCCTGGCCAGACTCTGCAACATCTCCAGCCAGAGCAGCCGCACTCCGGGAGTTGAAAGGAAAACGTGAAGGACTCTAAACCGAGAAAGAATTTTTTAATGGACTTAGGCTTTCATATGGCAGCCATACAAAGGCACAGACAAAAATAGCTGCTGCAAATTGCTTCCCTGCAAAGCTCCCCTTCCAAGGAGATGCATATCTTCAAGATGACCTGCTTGTCTGGGAAGAGCTGTCCGTCAGAGAATAGCAGGGAAGGGCAAAAGGTGCATTGTGGGTGGGAGAAAGCTGGAGCTCCCATGCCTTTGAGGAGCAGCTGGAATTTGGAGAGCTCAGTGCCTACCTCTGTCTACATACAACTCAAATAGTAATACCCCCACCACCACCACCACTAGAAGGAAAGTCAGTATTGGGTTTTTCTCCTCTCCTTCATTTTTCCACTTTCTGGCATAGATTTATTGCCCTGTGGGTCTGGAGCTGAGAGACTACTGCTAATGCCAAGTGCCAGGGTCCTTTCTCCTTGCTAAGAAAATTAAGGCCTTGTTTCAACTCAGCATACATTTGAGTTCACCTAAAGTCAACAATGCTGTGCTAAAGACCAGCTCTAAGCCTGGTCAGTTTGCTGAGTACTTAGGGGCAGGAACGTGTCTTCACATAGCCTGTGCTCTTATTACCTGTATTTATGAGTTGACTTCAGGCAAAGTCCCTGGCAGTGACTCAAAACCTTTCCAAGCTCCCTATTAGGGTGTCAGGGGCAGCAAAGATGTCAGGGGCAGCTTTGCTTATACACTGAAGGCCTAAAATCAGCCATAGGCCCAAGTCAGCCTGCTAACACAAAGTCTCGGGTCTCTGTGGAAAAACACTGAAACAGATAGATATAAGATATTGTAAACAGGCAGCTTTGGTGGAAATTTACCAACCTAGATAGGAACAGGTAGTCATAGGTCTTGTGGATAGTCATAGACCTTGGGTAGCCTTGGTGGATAGTACCTGTCGCCGCCTGTACTGCCCGGCTTTGTGGGCCAAAATGTTGCGGCCTGCTCCGCTCCACATTTGGGGGCCACTGTGTCTTGGCCCAAGCTGCCGCTCCGGTCCTAGGGTCAGGGTCTAGCGAGCGAGCGAGCGAGCGAGCGAGAGAGAGAGAGAGAGAGAGAGAGAGACAGAGAGAGAGAGAGGGGGGGGATAAAGGGGAAGAGACGTGAAGAATGGAGACAAGACAGAAAGTCTGATCAAGTCTCAAGTCTCTACCAAGTCTCTTTTATTGAAGGGAATTCTGAGGTATTTATATGCTTTTGCCACGTGCCTTGTAGGCACATGGATACCACGTGCCTTGCAGGTGTGGATATGATGTAATCCTTACAGGCGTGTATAGTGTGGACAGCACATGCACCGTGCGCCTTGCAGGCTTGGATACCACATGCGCCTTACAGGCATATATGGCCTGGATAGCACGTGGACAGCACGTGAGCTGCATTGCCTCGCAGGCGTGACTACCACGTGCGCCTTGCAGCTGGGGGCAGTAAACAGCAAAACAAGCTATGTGGGATAAACAATATACTTATCAGAGTGTGCTTCAGCTGTTATAGGCTTTTGAAAACCAAGTCTTTCATCGGGGTATATGGTTCCAGATGGCTGCAAAGTTGATCTAGCCGCTTTCTACTAAAGTCAGCTCCCAACAAGTACCAACTTAGATAAGGACAAGTGAATCATAGGCGGAGTCATAGTGAACTGTCCCCTGAACCTTCACCCAGCTGACACTCTGTTCTGGAAGATATCTGTACTCCCCCTGAACACCTACGCTCCTGCGTCATCCCCTTCCCCACATCCTGCCTTTTTGTGTATATAACCCCTGTGTGAAAAAGTAAAATCAGTGGTTTGATCAGCCCATAGACAAGCCGCTCATTCTTTGTGTCCCCTGTCCTCCAGTTCTCTCTTCCAGGTCTTCTGATCCCAGTTCACTGCCCCGTGGGACTGGGGCATTAGGAATGTTGGGTTTCATTAAAGGCCATACTGATGGTATGCCCTCTCTAAGATCCAGGTAATCATTCTCAGCACGTTGCTTTCTTTCAGCTACTGATTCATACATATTCAACTGTTAAGCCAATTAGAAACCCATCTGTCCCCACAGGTTCCTTGTTGCTAGGTCCTGTATCACACTTGTGACTTCTGCTCAGCCTTGTGCTGGAGCCTCCACATTAGATTTCATGTCCTTCAGTTCCCCTACTTCCTAATTCTTTTCACTCTGTCTCTAGAACCATCTTTCTCTAAGAGAGTCTCATCACAACCCAACCATCTTAAGCATGGTCTGCTTACACTATTTCCTCTAATACTTGATCTTACACTTTATTTGTAGTTCCAAAGTTGGTGGCCAGTTGCTAGCCAGTGGTAGACAGAGTGAGGAAATCAGCGAACCTAGGGCCTAAGTAAAAACCTGGCTAAAAGGTTGTAAAAATAAAAAATCATTTCCCGAACATGTTCCCCAGAGATGATATTTTCAACTATTACGTTCATGTGGTAATGAGAATCATGGAGATGCATCCTCACCATAGAGAAGCACCCACTCTTACCATGAAGCAGCACCTTCACGAAAGAGCAGCACCTACCCTCACCAGAGAATGATCATAGAATAGTACTCTCACCATGGAGCAGGACCCTCATCATGAAGTGGCACTCTTACCACAGAGAAGCACCCCTTACCCACAAATGGGAAGGAGCCTCTTTTGCCAAACAAAGGTTATAATAATCTGATAAGATTTGGAAGCTGGCTGCTTCTGCAGTGTAACAAAGCTACTGCTGACTGACACTATCGTAGTTACTAAGACTGTGAGGAGAATCAAAGCACAAGAAGTATTATGAAACACAGCATCAAAAGATGAACGATGCTAGGATAAGACACCCAAAAGGTAAGTCAAGGGTGTCTCTTCTTTTTCATTACTTCCTCTCCCACAGGTTGACCCAGGTCTTGCTCTGATCTCTATCTCTACGTGTAAGAGCCTGGTTCACTTGTACTTTAAGAAAGAAAAGGAAGAATAGTTTGGTTTTGCTAGGAATAGGGACAGAGATGAGGGGACATGGAGATATATTATCACTATCTGTACATTTGATAACAAAGCAACCTTGATTTTTTTAAGTGACCTACAGACACTGTATACCTCTTAATACCTGCATTGGACAACCACTTTCCACTCACATATTGGTGGCCCTGCTTTACTTATGAGTCCTGGTGAATAAATCCAAGGATTGTTAGAGAGCTGGGTTCCAGGACAGAGATTCTCTGTCCTGTTTACTGATTACTGTTTGATCCCAGGATGCTGCCTACTATGTGACTGCTGGTCTTCCAGCACGATGACTTCTATTGTCTTCTTCTTCGACTAGTGAAGTCTTTCACAACTCAAGACCAATTTCCCGTGCTACCTCCTGTATAAACTTTCCCAAGATAATCCCAGATAAACTGAAATGCTACCTCAGCTCTGATCCCAAGACCTATTATCAATACCACTGTTACGCTGTGGCTTTTGTGGCTTTATGCATGTTTCATTACTACAAGACTGTCCTCAAGGGCAATTAGGCGTCTCGTTTATGTCTGAAGACCCATGCTGGGCACAGTGCCTATCATAGGGCAGATGTTCTGTGCATATTTGCATTGACTTTGCAAATATTTCTCCAGTCCTCACCATATGCCAGCTATTAGATTAAGGTCTGTGGCCATTGATGCCTGAATGTAAGAGATATTTGGTGACTTACCTCTGTCCTCAGTTTAGGAAACATAAACTTATTTGCTCATTTTCTTTTCTGCCTGCCAAAAGGAAGATGGTCTTTTCTACCTAAGGCATCACAATACCTTTATGACCCACATTCTCTATTTCCTATCGGGTGGTTATGATAGGAGAATGTTCAATTATTAACTGAAACTTCATTTTAAGTGAAGAGAAGGTTGTTTTGTATTTGTAATAATTGTTTCTTTCCATCCATTGGTCACCCTATAGCTGAACCTCCATGCTTCATCAGGATTTGCCTTTGGTGCTGACTAGGATTGTCACAAAATTATCTAAACATCTAAGGGGGCTGGAAAATTTAATTTTATTGAAATAGTTCTTGCAAGGAGAGAATTTGTTGTGTTGTGAGTTTTGAACATTCTGATAATAACTAGTGTTAGCTGCCATATGTGGTAAATTACTTTCAGAACTCATCGCTGTTGTCAAGAACCTGACAATGAGCAACATACAGAAGAACTTGCTTTGTCTCATGCTCTGAGAGCACGCAGTCTACCAAGATAAAGAAGACATGGTCAGGGAGTGTGAGGCAGCTGGTCACACTGCATCTGTAATCATGAAGCAGACAGAGGTGGACACTGGCACCTAGCTGACTTGTTCTTTTCCTTTTTAACTCAGTTCAAGACCCAGCCCAGGATATGATGCCACTACATTGAAGGCACATCTTCCCCCTCAGTGAATCTTCCCTGAAAACACACTCACAGACACACCTAAAGGTGTTCATCATAAGCTCCCCGGGCATTTCTTAATCAAGACAAGTTCACAACTGAAATTAATTCACAGGTGGTATGCTAGGTGAGCAGACATGCCTCTTGTGACAGTTCTACACAGCACAGTAACATGCATAGTTACCATTGCCCCATTTTATAGATAGGGAAACTATGGGAAACAAAGAGTAAGCAACTTGACTAACTAGTAAATGCTGTATTTAATAGCATCTGGTTTCTAGGCTGTCAAAGCCTAGGTCCACAGGCCCTACTATCTAGCCAGCTTCAGCCAGCTCACTCTGTGTCCAGAGAACTGATTTATATACCTCTCTTCTCAAACTCACAGGCAGTGGCTTTGTGCCTATAGTTTTCAGTTAGCTATGCTGGGAATATTTTGGTATGCAGACATAAGACTTCTCTCCTGGGCATAGTTGTTACACATTATTTAGCAGCACACCATTAGATAGGTGTGGCACACCATTAAACAGGTGTGGCACACCATTAGATGGGTGTGACTTAGTATCTGAATGAATGGTGAGGAGTGTGGAGGGTGGGGACAAGGGAAGGAGGAGAAATTTTTGAGAGTTTCAGTATATTGACCTTCTTAAAAAGGAGGCCATCATAGGATAAGGTCATCTCAGAAAGCTCAGAATGAGACTAAAGGGGAAATCTCTGTAAGTTGTATCTCTTCCTGTTCCCCAGGACCGCTCAAACCTAAGGTTCCTTTCCACATCTACATCAAGAATTTATGTTCCAGACTCTGTTCATAGGGTTTCAAGATTTTAGGCCAAAATTCTACCATTTCAGTTGAAGCTGTAGGACTTGCAAGTTCACGACTGAGACCAGTATGTAGAACCAGGAGAAACAGAACAGGATCTGGAGGGTTCCCAGTTCTACGGGAGTCTCCCTGTTCTAGTTTCATTTCTGTTGCTGTGAAAAAATACCTTGACCAAAAAAATTTAGGGAAGAAATGGTTTATTTGGCTTACGGTTCCAAGTTACAGTCAATCATTGAAAGGAAATCAAGGCAAGGAACTAAAACATGGTATTCATAGTCAGCAGCAAAAGGAGAATAAATGCATGGATCTTTGCTTGCTTTCTTGCTCACTTTTTCTCAGTGTGTTCACTCTTCTTAAACTTCTCAGGACCCTCTGCCTAGGGAATGATGCCACCCACAGTGGACTGGATCCACCCAAAACAATCAAGACTGTCTTCCCAACATGCTCACAGGCCAATCCAATGTAGGCAATTCCTCAGTGTGACTCTCTCCCCAGGTGATTTTAGATTGGGTTGCGTTGAAAGTTAACTCTAACCAATATTCTCCCTTAAGTTGTGTCTGTGGTCATAGCAATGGGAAAACTAACTAAACAGATACAAATTGTGCTCTATACAATAGCTGATCCCAGAGGCAGGGAAGGAGCGAGAGCAGGAGACAAGCTGAATGTTCTGCCTGACTGTTTGCTTTCAACTTGTCCATGTATACATTCCTGGGTGGGTTCTTTAACACCATCTTCCCCAGTAGTTTCTCAGTCTGCCCTTCTGTACACAGACCCTGCACATTGGCCATGAGGCTCCTCATCCTTCTCAGAATCAAGTCCACTATGCTGTGGTTAGCACAGTATACCAGGAAACCACACCCCCTCTTCTGACAATCTGGCCAGCTCATGTCCTCACTGACCCCTCCCATCTCTCATTATTCTCTGCTTAGCAACAACAGACTCTTTACACCTCTCCCAAAATGTAGGACATGTTTTTTTTTTATTTACCTGCCTTAAAAATAAAAAACCCATACTTGCTATTTCCTCTGCCTTAATAACTGCATTTCACTCATTATCACCCATGGTATGTCCTGCTGGCCCTTCAGGGACTGCCTGAGGGCCACATCTATAAGAGGCTTGCCACTGTCATGTTACTGTTTAGACATAGCTGCAGCCCCATCTGTGCTCTGACCCCCATCCTTCCAGTTTCATTGAGTGCACACCATATTGCTTTTGTGTCCTTGCCTGCCCCTCTCTCTGATTAGACTGTGAGCTTCCAGAGATCAGCTTTGTCCTAATGCATCCTGATATCCTCAATGCCCAGCTCAGTATAATGAGAAGACAGACCCTGGGAAATATTTGTTAATAAATGCATGAGATTGACTAGAGACTTGTCTGTACTGGCAAGGGAAGGCATCTTGGTGAGTTGCCTTATTTTAGTATTATAAACACAAATTAACATGTTAATTCTCTTAGTTCTCATAAAACCTTTATGAGGTAGCTACAGTTACTGTTTTTATACACATGCTGGGCAGGAGAACAAGTTAAGGACATGTTTCATGGGGGTGTGGAAGGTGGGGAAGAAACAGACTACTTGGTTTTTGCATCCTTGCTGTTACTTCATGATATGTGACCTTATTGAGTAACCATTCTATGCCTCAGTGTTTCTCTCTGGAGGATGAAAAGAAAGATAATGAGAAACTCACCTCATTAGATTTTCTGGGAGTATCCAGTCAGTTAAACTAATGCAAATACAGGCACCTAGATTTATACAGTATGAGAGCATTCACTTAGCCCTGCTACAACTTGATGTGCCAGGGCTGGTTGGTACCCATAGGCTGCCTTCCCTTCTCTGAGGAGAAAGGGAGAGGTATGGGGGGGGGGGGGGACTGGGAGGAGAGGAAGAAGAGAGGCTGTGATCTGGATTATACTGGCTGATGTTGTGTGTCAGCTTGACACAAGCTAAAGTTATCACAGAGAAAGGAACCTCTCTTGAGGAAATGCCTCCACAAGATCCAGCTTTAAGGCATTTTCTCAATTAGTGATCAAAGAGGTAGGGTCCCTTGTGAGTGGTGCCATCCCTGGGCTGGTTGGTAGTCCTGGATTCTATAAGAAAACAAGCAATCCAGTAAGCAGCATCCCTCCATAGCCTCTGCATCAGCTCCTACCTCCTGTGTGAGTTCCAGTTCTGACTTCCTTTGGTGATGAACAGAAATGTGGAAGGGTACGTTGAATAAACTCTTCCCCAACTTGCTTCTTGGTCATGATGTTTTGTGCAGGAATAGAAACCCTGACTAAGACATGGATGTAAAGTGAATAAATAAATCAATAAGTAATTTTCTTTTTAAAAAGAAAGAAATGTACTTGCTGAAGGTAAGACTGTGTTCAAGCCAGTGAGCTTCATCCCTACCTCGGCTCCCCTCAGTGATTAGACGTGTAAGGGTAAGACAGATGGGTCCCTTCCTCCCTGAGTTGTTTCTGGTTAAAATATTCATCACAGCAATAGAGGAGTACACTAAGACAGGGAGATTGATTCTGGTTTTCAGTTTCCAAGAGTTTCAGATTACCATGATGGAGAAGGCACAGCTCAGTCCATGGTAACAGGAGCACATAGAGGATGCTCAAATCATGGCAGACCAGGAAACAGAAAGCAAGGCACAAGTCAGGGCACAGGAATAACCTTTAAATCCTACCCCTCATGGCTCATTTCTACCAGACAGATCCACCTCATAAAGATTCCAGAACCTCTAGAAGTTATGCCTCCAGCAGAAGACCAAGTGTTCAAACCATGAACCTATGAAGAATATTTCAAATTCAAACCATAACAGCATATTTATGCCTTTTTAGTGCATTTATTCATATGTACACATATATAGTTCAGTTATTTTGTATCTCTCTATCTCTCCCGTGTGTGTGTGTGTGTGTGTGTGTGTGTGTGTGTGTGTGTGTGTGTTATGTATACATAGAGGCTGAAAGTTGATGTTGGGTACCTTCTTCAGTCACTCCTCTGAATTTTTAGATACAAAGCCTCTCACTAAACTTAGAGCTCACCAGTTTGGCTAGACTGGCTATCTAACATGCTCTAGGGATTCAACTTTCTCTACCAAAACTGGAATTATTATGATGCCAATACCATGCAGGGTTTTTGTATAGGTGTTAGAATACAGACTCAGGCCCTCATGCTGTGGACAAACCCTTTACTAACCAAGCAAGCTCACCAGACCCTATTCCAATAATGTTTAGAGGACAAAGTATATTTTACTGTCTCCAGGGAGCAAGCAGACACATTGATGGCTCTGATACCCATGGATCCTGGAATTAGTTGGTGAAATTCAGGATCTGTATACCACACTTATGAGAAGTCAGTGTAGTATGACAGAAAGACTCATAGACTGTGATTTGGATCCAATGGGGTTCTGAGCTACCTACTAAGATTTACCACTGAGACTAAACTGGAAGATGTCTAAAATTGACCAGTTTTGTTTCTCATTCACTATATGCCCTTCTAGTGATTTTATGTCAGCTTTCCCCATGAAAGCATGTCATTTCACATTATCAAATACTCTTAATAAAAGGTTATGTTTGAGTCTCAGTTACAGGGGTGGACCTTATAATCAGCTCTGATCAATCAAAGCATAGAGATCCTTTCTCCTTAGTTTGGCCAGGAGGCATCTCCATGGAATTTCTCCATATGGTCTCCTGACATACAAGTTTCTTTATATTGCAAAAGAAGATATTTTTTCTTATGCAAAAGCAGAATTTTCTTCTATGTTTGTGCACCACGAGTTTCTGTAATGAATAAATGATTTGGATCAAATGCTTTTTTTCTGTTTCCATTTGTGATGGTCACATGGCATGGTAGACAGAATGTGACCCTCCAAATTTCACATGTTGATGCCCTAATTTTAATCTGGTTGTATGGAGATGCGACCCTTAAAGGAAACAAGTCAGATTAAATGAAGTCATGAAGATGGAACTCTAATATAATTTATGTCTTCATGAGAAGACAAATCATATACACACATACACACACACATACACACAGGTACACAAACACACACATGCACGCACGCACGCACGCACGCGCACACACACACACACACACACACACACACACAAAGGCTATCTAAGGGAAGTCAGGAAGAAAGCTCTCAGCAGAAACAAACCCACCAAAACTTTGCTTTTGAACTCCGTGGGTAGAATGTGTGTGGGGCACAGATGACTTTCTGAGCTAATGACATGAGCATAGCCATAGAAAGGACCCCACTGCCTCAGTTTCCTGGCTGCTGGCATGTATCCATCAGAGCACACATCCTACCTGATCCCAGCTTTTCTGTACATGTGTCTACTTTGTTCATTCCCTTGTTGCCAGCCAGGTCAACTCCAAAGCTGTGCAAGTCACAGCAACATATAAAATCTTCTTAAACTCATGTGTTGGTACATTTGGTCTTTGGCAGGGATGCTGCTGGTGCAGTTGTAGAACCTTTAGGAAGTAGAGTCTCATTGAAGAGTGTGAGTCACAGGGACCAAGTGTCCTGGCCTGTCCCACTTCTTGACCAATGTGGTTTCTGACTACCAAGGCAATGAAACCAGCTGCCTCACCTTCCACTCCCAGTGCCACTTCTTCCTGTAGTCAAAGCCTTCTTCCCTTAAGTTGCTCTTATGTCAAGTGTTTGATCACATGGGAAAGGCAACCTATGAACACTCCTATTTTCCAGAACCCTGAGAAAATTAACTTCTTTTGCTTAAACCACCCAGCAGACTAAATTTTGTTATTCTGGCCCAAGTAAAGTCACACAAATGGCTTTTACTTTTAAGCCTTTTAATACAGTGAAATACATGGTTGGCTTCCTAATACCATGCCAACTTTCCATCTCCAGCATAAATATCACTTGCTTATGAGGCAGTCATTCTATATTGGTAACTTTTAGTTTCTAACATTTACTGGAGATTTTTTTCCATCTAGATTCATGAAGGCTACTGGTCTACAGTTTCCTTTTCTTATACTGTCTTTGTCTTATTTGGGCATCTGGATAATATTGACTTTCTAAAATGATTGAAAAAGCATTCACTCCTCTATTTTCATAACACTTTTTGTATAAAAGAAATATTTTAATATCAACAGAATTTGCCATGATATTCTCCAGACCTTTTGGGGAAGGGGACTCCTTTGTGGGAAGACTTTATTCCCTCTCAGTGAATAAAATGCTATTTTTAAGCCAGTTTTCTGCATCCCAACTCCTACAGAGTGGTACAATGAGAGAAGGTGACATTTGCATATATGTCGTATTGTACTAGAAGACAGACGCTCGCCTGGTGCTCAGAGACACACATTCTTTTATTACAAGCATAAAGAACACTTGCCTTTTGCTGCAGAGAAAGACATTATCTCAGTCTTCTATGCCATAAACAGACCTGCCCTTCAGTTTAGAAATGGAAGCTGTATCTTCTAAGGCTAGCTACAAATATGTCCTTGAAAACAGACCAGAGTAAAAGCAGACCATGCCTTTCACTGTAAGGCATGCAGGAACACAAGATCCCATGGAGAAATGCCTTCAACAAGCTGTTAGGAGTTTGGTCCTTGTAACAGCTCTGCCTATTTACTGCTCAAGAGTTGAGAAGAAAGGCGACTTACATCACTTTCATTATTTATGAACTTGGCGTTCTCTTCCAAGTGCTTGTTGTATAAATTTGGGACTGGTACTGATTACATCCCCCAGCCTTCATCTGCCAGTTTGAAATGCATCTTCAGGGCTTGCTTTCAGCTTCTCTGTTCCTGTCTATTCCTGATGACCAGTTCAATACTTACTTGTCAGAGCTTCTCAGTGATTAATCCCAATAAGGGCTTTAGGTCCCCAACTGCTTTATAATTGAGATATTGCCCCAGCCTTGAAATTTGAATCATTCTCTTATCTTATGTTTTCAAATAAAATTTAAGGTATAGAAATGTGATTCTTCATATCATTAACAGCAAATTCAATTTGGGGACTATCTATATAAAATAAAAAACAAGTTGTTTCTGAGTTGTACTGTTCAATTATTTTGTTGAAAAACTTAGGTTCCTTTTTCTATCAAACTATGATGATACAAATATGAACTGTTAATATTGCTAGTGTCCCATATGCTCTATCTACTTTTGCACAGATGATAGATGATTGATAGATAGATGATTGATAGATAGATAGCTAAATACATACATAGATACATAGATAGATACATAGATAGGTGATAGATGATTGATAAATAGTTAAATGATAGATTATAGATAGATGATAGTTAGATAATAGATAAATGCTATGTAAATAGATAATAGATAGATGCTAGATACATAGATAAATAGATAGATGATAGACAATAGGTAGGTAGATAGATGATAGATAGATAGATAGATAGATAGATGATAGACAATAGGTAGATAGATAGATAAATAGGTAGACAGACAGATAGACAATAGATAGTCCTACTTTTGTGTAAATTCTCTTTAAAGTCCACATTGTCACTTCCATTCTACTATTTCCAATTGGCTCTTTTAAAATTATCTCCATTTCTTCTCTGCTGTATCACTATAAATTTTGTGATACTCCACGACTGCAGTGAAAACATAAACAAATTGCAAATGTACACTTTTTTAAAAACCTTATTGTAGGAGGAGCTAAGGTGGGAGGAATAAGGAGAAGAAGAGGAAAAGGAAGAGGAGGAGCTAGGGAGAGCAGAGATGTATGAGCAATGGAGAGCCATGCAGGTATGGAGAGCAGTCATGGGTAACAACTTTCATTTAGGTTAGCTAATTGGGAAACAACTCTCTTTGTATGGGCACATTGTTATTGAGTGTTACTAAATATATAAAGCCTTTGATTAATATTTAAGCATTACAGTCTCATTTTTGTACTGAGCCCTCGTGGATGGCGGGATGGTCTGGGCTATGCCCAGCCTTGCAGAGACAGCATGGAAGATTGGCAGAGCCATCTGCCATCCACGCTGGTGTCTCATGAGTGGCAGGGCTGGTGTTTCTGGCTGGCCTTTTTTAGCTGTGGCGTGCACGTGGCCTCTGGCCACAGAACATGGCAGCTGAGCTAGGCAGAGCTGCCACAGCTTAGATAGTCAGCATGACCGGTGGCCGTTTTAAAATAATTCCTACCACACCTTATTTAGAATTAATTGCTGTGGAGAGCAAAGTGGTTTTGGCACAGAAGAATTTGCGTCTTGTGGCACCTATGGATGACCATACTCAGGTCAGCTCAGCTCTATCTGTCAGCTAAGTTACTTTTGCTTTGGCCATACACTGCAGAGAAAATCTTGATGTTTGTTTTTAAAAAAATCACTTGGAAATAGCTAACACAATAATGAAATATAAGTTCTAAACCTTTTCTCACTTCCTTTCAGATCAGAGACTCTTTAGCCACTCTTTAGAACATGTGCTGGCAATGGATTCCCTTAGATTTCCTTCAACTGAGAATGTCTTTATTTCCCTCTTTTTATTTCTAAACAATGGTCCCTCCAGGAATAGTTTGTAACTGGCAGCTGTTTTCTTTTAATATTCAGCAAGAGATGTGACCATGGCTTCCTCTTGTAAGTGCCTAGCTTGTGGGTACCTTGCTCACTCATACTGCTTTTGTGTTGCAAAGCTGTAACCTAAGCTCACCTTGCTGGCTCTTGCTAACACCAGAGGAGAAGAGAGAGTGATAATGAGCCCCACTTCCTGCTGTCTCACTCTGGCTTATTGATGCAGTTTCTCAGGGGGACTGTCTTACACAGAGATGGAGCAGTAGAAACAGAGTCCTGGCTTGACCTGCCTTGCACTGTCTTGCTTGTATAACATGAGTAATACTAATTTCCTATTTGTGAACCTTCCATAAGATAGTATTTATAAAGTACATCTTGTAGGGCACATTAAACAGTAAACATTTATGAAATAATAGTTGTTATGATAACAGTTGATCCAGAAAGTCAGCCAATTAATTCATTGCTAGGAACATGGATAATAAATGAACAAGATGTCTCACTGCCCTTAGATGTCTTAGAACATGGCTAACATTTAATAGGCTGTGTGAAACAGGAGGCTAGCGATAAAAGCAACCTGCTAAAAAACCATGGGTAAAAACGTTCTTTAGAAGAAGTGATACTAGAGGCAGGCTTTGGAGAATCAGTAGTTTTCCAGGTGGCAACGTGCATGTGGGAGTGAAGGAATATTATGGGCAGAAGGAATTTTAAGAGCAAATCACGTTGCTGCTGTAGACATTTTAAATCATGGCTTCTAAACACTCTGTCAAATCAAGAGGTGAAGCTGATGTAACCTATTCTAGAATCTGAGTCATATGACTGACTGTCTTAGCAATAGGAGCCGATATAAGTGAAGCTGCATTTTTTTCCAAAGACAGTCCATTTCCTGTATCTTTGAACACAAACTTGGAACTTGCTTGGCGTGTTGTGAAGAAGCCAAGCCACCACACAGGGAGGCTACATATAGCTACCCCAACAGACAGCCCCAGCTGAGATCTCAGCCAACAGCTAGCACTGACTGCCAGCCACATGGATATGCCTCGTGGAAAGCAAAGCCTCAGTCTCAGGTCAGCAGCCCTGGCAGATGCTACATGAGACAGAGAAGCTCCTTCCCTGCTGAGCCCTGCCCCAATGTGGATGCATGAGCCAAATTAATGAGAATGGCTGCTTAAAGTCATTACATGTTGTCGTAGTCTACTAAGAAGCAATAGGTGAGAAAGTTAGCAGACTATTTATAAGTCAGCGTTTAGTTTGACTTTGGAAGGAACAGACACAGAGATGGAGAAAGCTTTTGAGATATCCCACATGGAAGTGTGACAAGAGAGTCATGAAAACCAACTAGGGAGTTGCAATTTTTGATTATCTGTATACCCATATTTCTCCTGAGACAATCCAAAGTGTCCTATTAACATGATTACCAACAACATGGTAAAATATTAAGGATTCTTTCCAAATATATGTTGCCACTAACATATACATTTGGTGTTGTTTTAGAAGGTGGATCTTATCCAGACAGATCCATCAGGCCACCACAGTCCCATAAGAAGAGGTTTATTGGGGGAAAGCGGGAAGAGGAGGAAAAGGGGGTGAAGGGTTGGGTGTCTCTGTCTTTTATTTGGACCATAATGTAATCATGCACACCACTGTGTACAAGTGAAGTGCACAGGTGAGGTGCACGCCTGGAGTGTGTGGTGGTTGCCATGACAACAGATTCAAGAGGGTCCTTGTTGCTTAGGGGTGACGTCATCACTGGATTTGGAGGCGACTGTAAAGCCATTTGTAATGCCAACATTTGGCTTCCATGGGATCCTATAAGCGCATTGTGGAAGCTGTGTTCTATGAAAGATGTTTTAAGAAATTCTTTTCTGAGGATGAAGAGTTGACTCGGAGGTTAAGAGCACGTCCTGCTCTCCCAGGGGACTAGAGTTCAGTTCCCAGCACTCTCTTGCAGCAGTTCAAAGCTTCCTATAATCAGAGGGATCCAACATGCTTTTCTGTCCTCCACAGGCACTCCCATACATGGGTCTCTCTCTCTCTCTCTCTCTCTCTCTCTCTCTCTCTCTCTCTCTCTCTCTCACACACACACACACTCATAAATAAATAGGTAAAGAAATAAGATCTGAAGAAAGAAAAAGAGAAGAAAAAAGAAAGAAGGAAAAATTCTATCCCCTCCATCCAAGTGGGTTGAGGATATCAAAATTTAACCGTATTTTTGCTGCTTAGGAGATCTCCTAGTTGCTCTGGTGGTTAAATGTACAACCCCCAAAGCTAGCTAGCTTCCTCTCCCCTCCTCTCTCCCCTATCCTATCCCATCCCATCCCATCCTAACAGTTATATTAGGACAGCCTGACTCAGGCAAAGGAAGGTTTGTGTTTTCCAAGAAAAAAAACTTTAAGTTCAAAGCTTCCACATCTTCCATGAAGACTTGTCAGGCACAATCTGTTGACTGGCTGGCTTGTCCCAGGCTCAGCATCCCTATAAATACATGTGCATCTTCTGTTTCCTTTATTTGGACCAGGTGGATTTCTATAGATTAAACCTCTATAACTGTATAATTGTTCTTATAGGATCTGGAATTAATGAATATATAATATATAATATAATATATATATATATATATATATATATATATATATATATATATATATCTCCAAAACTTCAGCAAAGGTCAGTCTTCATGGACAATGGGAGGGACAAGGTCACAAGAAACAAGGTAGTTTCTATCCACTCAATAAACTCTACCTTATGATGGGGCTGGTTCCAGAACATGTAGCAGGAACCTGGAGCAATGAGATAGCTAACCTAACAAAAGATTCTTGATTGAAAAACTTTATAGTTTAAAAAGATAGCAAAGGCAAAGGCAAATATTGACTCAATAATTTCAAGCTGTAGCATGTGCCTGGTGGACAGCAACAAGATGTCGTACTGCAGAAGGAGGGCATGGGGTCTACTTCAGACATGGTAGTCAGAAAAGATGATCTGAGAAGATGAGAGCTGAAGATGACGAGAGGAAAGCGTATCCCTGGAGACTTCAGTCTTTTCTAGAGTTTTAGTAGTTCGTCTGCATAATTTTCAAAGTCCTACCAACAGCCCACTTGAGTTAGTAATCCTGATAGAGGATCATATTTCTATTTACATTAGGAAGCATTTTCACAGACTGAGTTCCTCTAAAGCATATCCTGACACAAAGGCACATATGAAAGTGTTTATTAGAAAGACTTCCCCGGACAACAACAATAGGACGATGAGAGCATTGGAACGGAAGTGAGAGAAGCCAGGCAAGGCCCATTATGAAATAGTGTGACAGAAGGAAACTGGGGATCAATTCCATAGGGAGTTATGGAAATGTCCCAGATCACACTCAAGCTGTCCTGGTCAGAGAGCAAGGGGGCTACAGTCCTTACATTGATCTAAAGCTAATTCTCAGATCATACAAAGTCCCAGGCACTTCTGGTCTTTGCAAGGAACAGACCAAGCAGTTCGCAACAGTCTAAAAGCACTTCCCTGGCAGAACTTCAGGACCTGGCTGAGGGGGGTGAGCTTAGAGCAGTCTCAAGAGTCATCTTGAATGTCCTTGTCGGCAGGTGTATTTCTCTCTCTGTTTCAGCTGAGATTTCCAATATTTATTGCTGTCATTACTGTCTGTTGGGGGGTGATGGATGCCCCATTGAAACCCTGTGGATCCATTCCTAGCCTCAGTCAATACTGTTTCAGAATTAAGTTGTTATGAAAGCATTGGGCATTCTTCACACAGGCTAGGAAAGGATTGCCCCTCACCAGAGTGGTAAATAGAGCCAAGGGCAGCCACTTCTATACAGTGTAAGACTGCTTATCGTTGAGTCCACATATGAGAAGAATCCTTATAGAGTAATGAGTCTTTATAAAAAAAATTTAAAACTATTATTGATGGTAAAAATCATACAACATTACCAAGATCACTAGAAAACCATTTGCTGCACAGGACGGCTATGCCCTCAGCATTTGATGGTAGAAACTAGAGAGGAGGAGGGGGGAGGGACATAACACACTGGCCCCCTCTCTGCTAATAGCTCTAGTGGGAAACTTATATATTTTGGTTACTTTAATACTCACCACAGATTTGGGGATACCTAGTATATCTGAAGTCGAATCATATATGTATATGATTTTTAAAAAACGTTTTATTGATTCTTTGTGAATTTCACATCATACACCACAATCCCATTCATCTCCCCCATACCTCCATATCTGCCCTCCAGCCTTGCAACCTCCCCATTTAAAAGAAAACAAAAAATTAAAATTAAAAAAAAATCTCTCCATGGAAGCCTAGGTGTGTCATGGTGTGTCACACAGTATACACTTCTCCCCAAACTGCTTTACTTGCAATGAGTCATTGGTCTAGTTTAAAGCCTCTGAGTTCTACTACGCCATCAGTATTGGATCTTCCCCAGGTCTCCTCTCTGTTATCCTGCTGTTGTCCTGTGTCATGGAGATCATGTGGTATTGGTTCTGCATGCCTAGACCTTTCACTCCCTTCAGCAATTCATGTGGGGTAGCTTTGAGGGTGAACCAAATCGATGAGCTGGATTGGGGCCTGGGTAGATAGCCTGAAAAATCTCCTACATCTGTGTCACCAGGGCCAGTTCAATCGCTTTGCCCAGGTGAGGGGCAGGACCAGCTTTCCTACCTGCCACAACCAGCAAGGGGTGGGACCAACTCTCCTGCTCTCACATCCTCAGACAGCACTCCTGTGCCCAGGCCACCAGGACCAGATCTACTATGCTGTCCAGGAGAAGCTATGCCCACAGCTTCTGTATATGATTTTTGGAGACCAGATTTTGCTACGTATCACAGGCTAGCTTCAAACTCATGGGGACCCTCCTGCCTCAACCTCCCAAGTGCTGAGACTACAGATGTGTCCCTCCATGCCTAGCTCACAGATAATATCAATTCATAAATAAGTTACATAAATTGTCTTTTATTTGTTATTACATAAAATTAACCTGTGCTGCTTGCCATTTCATTGTGACAAGACATCTGAGATAGGCAAATTATAAGGAAGCAAGCTGTGTTTGTCACAGGTTTGGAGGTTTCCACCCATGCTCGGTTGGCCTGTTGTTTTAAGCCTGTGTTAGGGCAGCAGCATATCACAGTGGGAAACTTGTCAAGTGAAGCTGCTCATATCACTGTGTCTCAGACATGGAGAGAGACAGGATAAGGCTAGGACCTCCATAATTCCAAGTGTATTTTTCTCAATGCCGTAACTTCCTTCCTTAGGCTCCACCTTATAAAATATTCACTATTTCTCACTAACACCCTAGCCAAGCATCCAACCTATGGCCTCTGGGGGACACTATGGAAGATGCAAACTATAGCGTAGCAGAAATTCTCAACTGAAGTATTTTTTTAATCCCAAATAAATAGGGAACAAATCTACTGCCCTGACAACGTATTCTTGAAAGTCCTAGAATATAAGGACTTGTTTGAATATGGGAGAGGCAGCATTAAATGCTCAAAATAAATATAGAGCAAGACAGCGTAGCATGCCCAGCACTGATGTGGGTAGGCCACAAGAGCTAACAGAGAGAAAACTAAGCATAAATCCTACCTATGTTCTGCCTATGACAAAGACAGAGCCAAGCAGCAACAACACAGGTTAGTGCATTCTCACTAAAGCAGAAGGTAGTGGGAGCACAGGGCAGGGCTTTCTCCCTTGTGTTACAGGGATGAACTGAGAGGAAAAGTACTAACTAAAAGGCGTTGACTATAAAAAAAAAAATGGAATTTCTATTTTAGGCAGAGAGCACAGCGAGTGCAGGTGTCATGTCCAGAAATCCAGACCATGGGTATCAGAAAGAGATTAGTCACCTCTAGTGGAAGAAGAGAATGTGACAATGGTGGATAGCAATAAACAGGAAGAGCAGAAAGTGACCAGAGGCCAGCTTTTGATGATTCTTGATGGAAGAATGTTATGACTATCTTGGGAGGAAGCCTCCTTAATTTTGTATCTAAATAAACAAAGTTAAAGGCAAAAAAAAGGGGGGGGGAGGAATTCACTTGCTTTCAACATAAGCTCAGAAAATTTGCCACTTAGCCAGCCTATAAGCTGACTCAATCCTTAGAAGCATTTTGTGGGAAAGTTTCAAAAGCACAGCCTGGGAGCCTGTTGATTCTGAAAAGGAGGAACACTCAATAAGTTAGGAATCTGAAAATCCCAGAAGACAGAGAGGCCACATGCCGAATGCTTCCCTGAGGTTTCTCTCTTCCATCTCAGAATATGGACAGGGAATCTAACTTCCCATTGTCAAACCCTATAAATCCCTTTTACATGTTTGTGTGGGTCAAGCATACATTTTATTACTAACATATTCTAATGTGCATACTGATGGCCAAGGCCCCTGTGTGTCCAAAAAAGAAATCTAGCATTTTCCCCACTGAAAGGGAGAATGGAGGCTATTGTATATTCTGTATTTTTTTAGAGTTCCTGCTATGGACCCTAGCGCCACTATTCTAGGCCCTTCAAATATGTTAGTGAGCAAAATAGAATAATTCTATGCCCCTGTGTTGAGTGTATTGCCATGAGGTTGATATTTTCTTTGCTTCCCAAATGCTGGGATGAAAGCCAAAGAGGGTGACATACATCTATGCCCACACTTTCATATATTTGTCTTTGGGATATTAACATGTTATATAAAGTCTTTTAGAGCCTGCAAAGTTATGCAGCATCTCTAAAAATATAAACAAAGTGGATTTTGTCCTCAGCAGCATTTTTAGCCTTCTAATTGGTTTCTAAACTTGCACTTGAGACTTACCATAAAGTGTGAATAAATCCAGTCACAGCATTTGAAAAGCAATTAACAATAGACTATCACAGTCTAACAGGAAAATGTTATTGCAGCCTCTGACACCTTACCCTGCTCGAAACCCACCAAGTCGCTGACTTGGGCTGCTAGCTGTAGATTCTGGCCAGTAGTAACTCTATGTACAGCCCTGGTTCTAGTTATCTGCTGAATTATGCAAAGGGCTGGGACATGACCTTCTCATCCAGATTTTAGGATCCTTTGGGGGATCTGCTATCCAAATGCTTCCTTCTGGCTCCAAAGCAAATGGAAAAAGAGTCAGCAGTTTCTCTTATGACTCTAGAAAACAGTGGCCATTAGCAAGAACTGGGGGCAATACCAATAATCATAATAGTGATGGCAATGATGATCAAGTAATGGTTTTAAACGCAATCTTATTAGCACTTGGCTTTGCCATAGAGTCTTACAGATTAGAATGTCTATTATATCTTTCGTTCTCAGCAGTGAGCTTGGCAGCAATTGTCAGTAGATTCAGTCCAGGTTTATGGAAACAATGCAGTTTTTCCAGAGAGAGTTTAGGGTCCAATGATTGGTTTTAGCCTTTTTAAAAAAAAAAAAAATGTATAACACATGTTCATTCTCAAATTCATAGTAAACAAAAAGGAAACTAAACTGCTCCAACAATCAAAAAATCCTACAACCTAGAAATACAATATGTGTTGAAATGAAATGTCTCTGAGGTCCTTCTCTATAAAGAGTTTTTAAAACCATGTGCAAGGGGAGCTATAGAGATTGCTCAGCAAGTAAAGGTGTTTGTCACAGAGCCTGATGACCTGAATTTGGTCCCCAGAGCCTGTATGGTGGAAGGAGACAATTAACTCCCTGAGGTCGTTCTCTGACTTCCACACATGCTTTACAGTATGGGTAAGTGTACATGCACACATCACACACACAAACATACATACATTAATTAATGCATACATATATTTAAAGCAAAGGCATGATATTTGCTGTTAGGCATGCTTACTCTTTTCATTTGTTATCACATAGCTGGAATTTTCTATGACAAAATATAAATCTAAACAATCTTAATTTGATGTGCCGTATTTATGCATCGTAACTACTAAATGTTTACTTTTAATTTGGGGCTATTATATGTGATGTTGTGACACATAATGATGCACTGTTATTCTCAACATTTGTAGAATTTATCTGCTTATTTGAAATTACTTGCTAGAATGCCTGTATCAAAGTGTATGTGTGAGTGTGCACACATGCTTGCATGCATGCATGCATGACACACATGTGTGGTCAACTACATTAACTATACAAGAGTAACACGTTATTTATGACATCACATTACACATATATAGATTCTATTGGCTATTTATGAGCATAACTAGCTCCTCATATGAATTTATATGTCTTCCTTTCTTCCTGAATAATTTAGTCTAAAAATCCATTTGGCAAGCTGAATGGGAGAGATGGTACATTGGGGACTCAGATCAAGTGAGGGAGATGGCCAAGGGAGATGTTGGCTCAGTGAAGTTAGAATGCTGGCTATAATTGAAAGGGAAAAGGAAGAATTATGAACAAATTAGTAAATATTTGAGGACAATAATGTCTGGCATCTCACTGTCACAAAGGAAGATAGTAAAAGAAAAGTCTAGAAAGAAACATGGTATTGACAGACAGAGAGCCTGGAATGGAAGACACATGAGCAGCAGTGAACACGCCTCTCATCATACCTCATTTTCTAAACAGCAATCCCCCTTTAACAGAAGAATGCTCCTTAAACAAAAGGCCAGCCCAGGAATTAGTCAGAGAACACAGAAGGGACATCTGGAGTATCAAATGGTAGTAGAAATACCAACACTGATGCAAGTAACGTCCAAAGTGCTCAAAGAATTAGGGAGGTGAATCAAAAAGATGGCAGATCCAGCTTTAGAGAAATCCCACTGGCTAAATCTGAGGCAGATGGAATATAACTTTTATAAAAACAAAGACAGGTAACAACAATAGTGGGTGGTACACTAATGGACAAAATAAGAATCTATACCTTGCCATTGATAAGAACACATGAATGGATGAATAAATGAATGATGGAAAATCAGAAAGACCAATGGATCTTCTTGATATTATAATGGAGAGTAATAATTTAGAAAGAGCTGCAAAACTTGAAAGTCAGCATTTCCAGTTCTGAAATTAATTCAGGAAAAAAAAAACACATTGGTACTCATAGATGAGAAAATAGAATTAAATAAAATTTTAAAATTAAATAAGAGAGAAGATATTTATATGTTATCTCCTTACAAAAATAATTACTATATACATACAAAATATACATAAAGTATATGCTTAAATCCCAGATCTCTAAAAGTTAAGACAGTATGATAATACATTTGGAGGCAGCCTGGGCTACATAGCCAAACCCTGTCTCAAAACTACAATTACAACAACAGCCAAACACCTCTACCCAGTGCTCAGAGTTGACATTAGCAGTGATTAAAGGAGCAGCAGTTTCCACTTGAAACACAGTGCAAGAGTCCCAGTATGCTCCTGTGAATTCCTACCCAAAATGGATAACCTAAAATGAATCACAGGGCTTAATCAGATGTACTCAGATAGGACACTCTACAACATAAATGCTCCGTGGTGCTTAGGTATTTTTATAAACTCTCATCATCCAAGAAGACTTAATTTTTTGTTTAAGCGGTGTAAGTGTCCTCTTCACAGGCAGAACCTTACCCTGAACTTGAACTTGACTACTGTCTACTCCTGTCACCAATGAGCTTCATTACTGACTGGAATATTTGCTGCTCTAAACTTTTTTAAAGAAATGTTTATATTTTAAAGTAAAGAAAAATATGTGGATGTTATAAATGCCAAGGCAGGCTGAGGAGCTCTTGCACCTTGGAGGTAACTGGATGAGACGTGTGAACAAAGGGTGACTGTAACTGGGACCTTACTAAGTTGTCACATGTGTGTCGTTGAAATGCCCCAGGACTATCAAAAGTTGAGCTTCTCACTAGAAAATTAAATATGAGAATTGTGTAGACAGTTCTTGTGACTTGTATAAAAATTTGAAGTCATCTCAAATAAAACATGAGTAGCAAATAAATTTTCTTTTGAAAGTGTTGAGGCTATCTGTTGGTTGAGGGGACATGACCTTCCATGCAAGAATCCTTAAGTCTTTCCTACCATCGTCTAAAAAGAAGGCTTGCATGCTGCTTCATGATGTTCACACTCAGGTTTCCTCTTTTTTTTTTTTAACATTTCCTCTTTTCTACAAGAGTCTCCTTGAAAATGGACCATAAATTCCTTTTCAACTTGTTCTTCCCTTTCCTGAAAATTTCAGGCTAGAAGTTCATAACTAGAGTGACTATAGACTCTTGGCTGACTTTTCAATTTAACGTAAAACTGAATTAGAGATCTGCTCTGTAGGCATTCATACTGGTACTTGGACAAAGTGGAACAAAACAAAGATTCCTACTAAAGGGCCTGAGCACATTTAAATAATCGCTGTGTGGAGAGTCTGCCAAACACAATGGCTGCTACACTGGATCCTTGGCTCAGGATCAGGATCACTGGATCCTACATTGGCCTCATTTCAGCTTCATAGAGGCCAAACTGTTGTCTTTTTTTGTTTGTTTGTTTTGTTATTTCTTTTTCCTTTTTTTTATTATCAAATCATAATTTTTACTTTTTAACACAGGGGTTATAAACACAAAAATGCAAGATGTGGGGAAGGGGATGACACAGGAGCATAGGTGCTCAGGGGGAGTACAGATATCTTTCAGAACAGGGTATCAGCTGGGTGAAGGTTCAGGGGTAAGGTCACCATGACTCTGCCTATGATTCACTTGTCCTTATCTAATTTAGTACTATCCACCAAGGCTGCCTATTTACAAGGTCTATGACTACTCAGGCTGGTAGATTTCCACAAAAGCTGCCTGTTTACAATAGTTTATAGCCATATGTTTCAATGTTTTTCCATAGAGACCCAGACCCTGTGTTGACAGGCATGAATGTCAGGCCTATTACTGATTTTAGGCCTATGGCTGATTTTAGGCCTTCAGTGTATAAGCAGGGCTGCCCCTGACATCTCCTCTCTACCCCAAGTATAGAAGGGCTGTGGCGATTTTAATCTTGCCAAGTCTAGGATAAAGGCCTGACCTCCAGTAATTAAAGGGGACCTTGTAATGGCTTCAGTCCTCCTGTCGTTGTCCAGTGAGGCATGAGGGCCATACCCATCCCGATGTCTTTTTCCTGGAGAGGGGATACTTTTGACATCCAAACTGTTGTCTTAATGAAGTTAGAAATAACTTTGAGCCTGAGAAGAGGGTTGGGTGGGAATCTAATATAACATATGAAATCAGCACATTTATTTTCTCAACATTGCCTAATTGGTCAGCATTGCATTGGAATCCAGCCCAGGAAATACTCCAAGAAATAGCAGCCACCTTCATGACACCCTGGTATAACCTATCTCTGCAGATCAGACATGGTACCAGGTTGACAACAGCTACTATTGCTTGAACACTTACTATGTGTCAGGCCCAAAGAAAGAAATGTTTTTTAAAAATTACCTGACTTATAAAATTCGGACTTTAGCATCTACTGATATAATCTTTCTTCCCCTCTAATCTGTGCTGCAATGGATCACGTGCTTTTCCTTGATATTGAGCTAGACTTACTTGCATTCTTTCAACAAACCCAGCTTGGTTATGTTATATTCCTTGGACATATTCTGAACATTATTCCTTAACTATTTATTTAGACATTTAATTAAACTTTATTGAGCACATTCTTTTAATGTGATGTTGCTATTAACATGAACTAATTTAATCTTTATAATCACACACCTTCCTGCAGTAACTTCTCCAGGACCCACATAGTGAGTATAGTTAGGCTTTGGAGTCAAGTGTGACTCTTTGTATATCAGATAGGTTGTGTTTCATACCATCCTTCACTTGAAAGACACAGCAAGAATCCTACACCAACAGATAAGTCCACGTGCTGATGTAGCTGCCAGATGTTTGCTAAGCACTGCTTCTCCGGCCAAGAGAAGACAGCAGAGATGTTAGTACAGGTAAACTCAAAGAATCTTTCTAGATCTGTATGTTTTCCTCCTAAACTTATTTTGTTAGTGCATCCTAGCCAGTAAGTTCCCACTCTACAAATAAAAGCATAGCATACATTAACTTTATGTCTAGGAGGAAAGAGTAAAGGGGGATTTTTATGTAAAAAGATAATTTTTCTAACAGCCTTATTTTTTTTTTACAGAAATATACCATATGTCCATTCTGTTCCTACCCTTTTTGTGTGTATTATGCTCGCCTCAGCAACATACTTCCAAGCACATATATAAGCCCAGCCTCAGGCAGAAAGTCTGTTGCTGATAATAATTAGACTGCTGTCTCGTGCTTTCTAGAACCTACTGGTATTTAACTTCATCTGCCCCACTACCTACTGCCTTCATCTGCCCTCACTGCAAAATGGCTACGTCACCATCTCCTATAACTTTTTGGAGCACAGTCCACTGTATTGCCCAAAGTATTTATTCTAGAACCTGACTTGGTATTGGCCCTTGGATTTCATAAAATTCAACCCATGTAGAGAATTCTGCCTTTTTCTTTAAACCAATGAGAAGCCTCTGCACTGAGAGGGTGTGTGTTAAACACGGATTGATGCCTTCATTTGTTCTTTGCTCTTTCTTGCAGTCTGAATGTTTGTGTCTCCATAAAACTGTATGTTTAGTCCTAGTCCCCATGGCAATTGTATAACAAGGTAGAGTCACTAGGAAAGAAGAAAGTCATGAGGACAGGGGTTACTTGAATGAAATGGAACTAGTGCTCTAGAAAAAGGCTGCCTTGACCTTTATTCTCTTGTGGTTATAGCAAGAATGTGTGTTCATGATTAATAATGAGACCCACAACTAGTCACTTTGCAGAGAACAAAAGACTCTGCCATTCTTGACTCTAAGTGGGACATCTATACACCCACTTCCCCCAAGGCTCAGAAATCATGGTGGAAGGAGGACTGGAAAGGCTAGAAGTGCTAAATGTAGCAGATGTCTGCAGAAGAGCAGGCATGGCAGTGCCACACAGGAACTCACAGCAACTGTGACTGCATGCACAAGATCACCCCAGCCACAATCCCAGCGCTGATCAGGAAATTCCACCCATACCAAGGAGCTAGAGGCAACTGATGGTTTCCTGGGGAGGAAGAATCATTTACTTCAGAAAGGCTACCCATGCTCCAAATAAATGGTCCTACACCCATGTATATACAGTTAGTACTAAGTGGATTCTTGTTTGGTTTTTGTTTTAAGACTACGTGAAATTGGGAATATAAAAGATAGGGTAGAAAGAAGAGAGAACTAGAGAATATATGTGATTAAAGTCATATATATATATATATATATATATATATATATATATATATATCAAACAATAAAATTAATTAATTTTTAGAAAAAGATTGCTTCATTTATGAGCAAAAAGAGGGTCCTCAGTAGATACTAAATCTGTCTTTTTGTTTTTGTGACCTAATGCTATATGTTTATATCTGGGTGAGAACAAAGCCCCAAACAAGTATGACCAAAAAACATGAGTGGAGGAAGATATATTTCAACAAAGGAGTGCATAAGAGTTATTTCTGAAACAATGTCCTCAAATAAGAGTGTTGTGGGATTCTATTTAGAGAGCCTATGCATATTTATATGGGAAACCACTTTAGATCTTTAGATCTGGGCACATTCCTGAGCATGCTTAGTTAAAGAGCACATTCCTAGTCATCCTCAAATTCAGGTCATAGTTTAAGAAGCAAAGAGCAGATACATGTTAGCTCCAGGTCATTGAACACACATTGAGAAGGATAAAAAATAACATGGAGGAATGTTTCTGGGAGTACTCAGTTTGCTTTGAAGTTTTAGCAGGAAAAACAAAAAGAGGAAAGGCACTTCGAAAGTGTGTTAATATAGGAGTGGTACCTGCATTACTTGGTAGCTTACATCTTGGTCTTGGACAACCTGCCTCAATAAGAAGAAGCTTGTAAACTGTTGTTTACAAGCTACTCAGGTTGTGATGCTTTTGCTATAGCAACCTGAATGAAGCAGGATGAAGAACGTGTCCACTCGCTATCTCTATACTGTGATGATCTAGTTAAAAAACAAATTGTCACTACTTGCTACATATTCCCACCATAGAATCTTAAGGATGAAAATAACACAAAGAAAGCATGGCCTCCTGACAAGTAAGTCAGGTATTGACCCTTGTGGCTGTAGAAGGTCCTAGAGCTACCTCTCTCCAAGGTCATTCACCTCTTCTGGAGTCTCCTTGGTCAGTTTGTCCCAGGACTCTGGAAAAGTATTAGAAAGCCCTTGTGTTAGAGGGGCTCAAACATTTCAATGTCTTTGTGTCTCAATAGGCCTGGTTCTGTAAAATAGGCATCTCAGTGCTTTGATTTGGTTTTGATATTTTTATTTGCCTTTCCAATATCCTCCTCTGGTTTTCTGGTCATGACACCAATTTTTCCTTCAAAGAAAAGTACTGAGCTACTCCCCGAGCTCTATAGGAGCTCTCAACCACACCATTGGCTCTTCAGACACAGCAATAGGCTTCTGTTTTGGCTCTGAGCACTCTTAGATTTTCATAAAGTTGGCAATGTTGGTTGGTATAATAGAAGATCACACAAATGAGATTGGGCCAGATTTCCAGCCTGGAGTTTTCGCTGAAACCAAAGGAGCTTTTCTAGATTGGAACACTGTTTGACTGGAACTGCTCACCTCCATCTTTCCCACTACATAGAGAATTCTGATACGTAGAAGAGATAAGGGGGTATCATTTCAGAACTGAGAGAGGAGAAGGGGAGAAACACAGAAGAAAGAATATATCTAAGAGAGTTAGACTCCTGGCTGAGGTTAGGTCTTCTCAGATCCTCATTGCTAAAGAGATTTCATTTCTTTGGTGCTAACAGTTCCTTGAGAAAAATCCTACCACAAAAACACGTCCAGGCTCAAGATCATTTCACAGTCTCTTCTCAGCAGCATCAGACTAACAGCCATTGTTTCATATATGATAGGCAGGATTAAATCCTTAACAGTTTCCAGGTAGACTCATTATAACTTCAGCTTCCTCCTCACAGAGCAGACACTATCCCCTCATATTCATGTGTCTATCTGTGTATAAAATACATCCTTTTCTGTCTTTCCTTTCAGACCATGGACCCGTGTATCTCTGTAATACTTCATTTACTACATGGATGCCTTCGTGCATAGATGCCCAACACATAAGAGAGTTCATTAATAGAACAATGAATGCGTTTCCTCACAGTGCACTTCAGATGTCCACTCATGCTCTCAAGAGAATACAGCCGCACTGTTGTAATAAATTTACCTAGATTGTGTCCTTCACTGGTTCCTCTAAAGGATAATCTCCTCTGTTTGAAAAAGAATGAGAAACAAAAGTTTCACACCGGTATAACTTCTATCCCCTTCAGCAAATATTGTATTTGCATGTCTCCTTGTATGCCTGCTGAGCCAGAAATGCCAGAAGCTCTTGGGTACCTGGGAGGGGTTTTTTTTTTTTTTTTTCATATAAAATCCATGTCACCCTGAAATGGATTTAATTATTCTGATTAGCTAAGGCTTTCTAGGCTGGTCTATCCTTCCTTTGATATATGTGTTGAAGTTGTCCTTTACCAATATATATATATTGATAATTAATTCACAGTGCATTAGGAGCTTTTGGTGTGTTCATACTTGACTGTATTTCTAGCTACTTTATTATTCTGAACATTACATTGTCAATAAGCCACTGGTTTATTATATTTTTCAAACAGCACACATTTTGCTTCCCAAGTCAGCATTTCTGGAATTCTCCTCAGCAGTCAATCTCATCTTCAGGGGGAGCGGGCTGCTTCAGGAGTATCTGGGTAGCACAAGCTGTTTGTTTGTAAGACAAAATGAGGGAACAGGGACCTGCCCCTTATTGAGCAATAAAAGCATCCAATCTTGACCATAGTAAGACATGACTTACAGAAGCCCAGAGATCATTTCCTTTTATCTGCAAGGTGAAGGAAAGTAAAGCTTCTCTGTTTGATGGACAGGTAGCCAAAAGCTAGCAGAAGAGTCAAGAGCCTGAGAACCCAGATGGACTTATGGCAGGTTTTTCTGTTAGTGGATAGTTTCATGCTTCTGAAATCTCAGTCCTCTCTGGCCCTCAGTTTGCTCATATGTGAAAGGATAAGAAGTTAGGAGAGAGTTGGTAATCATCTACATCTCTTCCTCCAAAAGCTATGACCTTGTATATAATATTGTCCAAGCCCCCAGCTTTTATGGGGCCAAAATATGCAGTATAATCCTTCCTCCTTCCCCCCAATGGAACCACTTGATTCTGCTCTACTTCTGTATGCCCCATAGCCTTTCCATGCCTCTCATCCTTGAACCCCTTGGCCCTCACCTTAGCAGATAACCTGGCATGCACTGCTCAGAGGAGCAAGACACCAGCCACTGAGTGGTAATTTCCCAGTATCCTGCTACAATTCCATACAACCAACTGGTTCCTTCCTAAGCTAGTTGACTTTCCTCCTGGTCAGAAGAAGACTGATCTCACAGTCCCTCTAATCTTAGATGAACCATATCAAGGATCCAGGCTTTTAACTCCATGGGTATTTTAAAATGTTAATGGTGATCACTCCCCTCTCACCATGCTCCCTCTCCTCTCTTTCCCCTTACCATCTAGTCTTTTTTATTTTTAATTTTTATTTGGTATTTGATTTATTTACATCTCAGATGCCATCCCTTTTCCCCATTTCCCTCCCTAGAAACCTCCTCTACCATCTCCCCTCCTCCTTTATGTTTTTATACCATTTTAATTACATGCAAGTATTAAGATCAGTTCTAGGTTGAGGAGCTAGCAATATAATAGACGCAAATAGTCAAGAAACAAGCAAGAAAATAGACATAAATAGTCAAAGAATAAGCAAGGCAATAAACAAAATTCCGTGAACACTTTAGTGATCATTATTTCTAGGGGCTTACAAGGATGACCAAAATATCTGAGCCAAATTTCCTGTCCTAGCCCAAAGTCATTTTCATGTCTGAAGCCTACTTCCTTGTTCTAGCCTAAAATTTAAATTCCTGCCTGAAATTACTTCTTTGTTCTAGCCTAAGATTCCTGCCTGAAATTACTTCTTTGTTCTAGCCTAGCCAAGGACAAGTAAGATTCTGCACAGAGCCTTACCAACCTAAGACCAAAATGCATTGCTTTTAATAATGCATATTCCATGAAGGGTAAGAAAAGCATTCTTGGCAGAACAACCTAAGACAGGCTCAATCTTGTTTATGAAATAAAAATGGGGGAGAGAAGGAGAGCTTTTGGGGTTACTTGGCAAAAATATAGCATGGACCAAGGACAAGGAAATGGGCTGCTTGGCAGGAATATGACATTGGACAAGGACAAGCAAGTGGGCCATCTAGTCTTAAGATATCTCAGCATTGGCCTTCCCTGGTGGTAGCATCATCCTAAGTCCAACACTGTCTTTCTTTCCCCTTCAGAGTCTTGCAGTTTGAATTAGCTCCCTATATTGTTCTCCTTAGTCTGACCTGCTCTCTCACCCAGCAAGGTGTTCAAGCCACTGGCATGAGATGTAAGCAGGAAACTGAGAAAAAGTCCATTTCTCCAGCTTCTATGACACTGAGGCAAATGGACTTTCCTGATTTTATTCTGTTCAGGCTTTCAACTGGTTCAAGAAGGCCCCTCTAGAAAGCAAAATTCTTTTGCTCGGTCTTTCAATTCAAAGGTTATTCTCCTCCCAGCACACTCTCAGGGAGAAGTCCACTGTAAAATTACCAAATATCTGGACACCCTCTGACCCAGTCAAGTAGACATGTAAACTTAATGATTATGAGGTTGTCCCTTGAATTCATCTCCTATACTATTTTTATCCTTATTGATTGATTCCTAGTATATTTCTTTTACCAGAATCTGAAGGTCTTAAGCAGAGTGAATATTTCCATTCACATCCCTGTATTCTTTGACTAGTGCCTGATCTATGGGAACATGAAACATTTTAAAAGGCCTTGTTTAGTTCATAGCCATTTTTAAATACCTATGTATCATTTTATTCTATTAGTATAATGCTCTCAACATAATGAAATTTATTGCTGTTTTCCAGATACTTTAATAAATGATTTTCTCTATTAATTCATTTACTTGCAAAGCAATCTTTGATATGGGGATTGCTATTGCCCTGAAATTACAACTAAAGAAACCAAGGCATAAGTGAACTGCCCACCGTGACTCAGCTAGTAAATGTCTGAGCTCTACCTTAGACAAGCTGTCTTACACAAAGCTCTGATGTTCTTCCCAGGACTTATCTGGAAGCTTTTCCTCTCAAGTCTTTTTTGCCAAAAAGTTGGGAAGTTGGACTGATCAGGTTGAAAAAGCATGGTACCTTAGTTATTCTTTACATCTAACATAGAAAGCTCACTATATTCATGGACATATTACCATGTGCCTCATCTTGTACAATGGGATATTCCTTTGGTCCTTTTGTTCCTTTCCTAGAAGGATAATTAGGAACCTAACTAGCAGATTTAAAGCAAGAAGCACTAAGCAGGCTAAGCCAGTACTTGCATAGTCTTATTCTCTATCCCTTCCCCTAATAGCATTCTTTACCTACAGCTGAAATGGGAACAGTCCTGCAATTACTCAGGCTATGCCAGTATAGGCCATTTGAGAACTGTGTTCAAGCTGCTTTCCCTAGTGTTACCAGTGTTAAAGCTATTTTAATCTCTGTGTAAATCTAATGTTCTCTGAGTGTGATTGTAAACCCCTGAACTCCATCACATGGAATACATTTCATGACATCTATTTCACATCTAAGACCAGAGTTCATGTGCTTACAGGGCAGCTGCCATTTATCATTTATCCTCAACCTTTCCTAATACAAAGACGACTTTAAAAAAAAATTTCAGAGGATAGGGAGAGAGATGGCTCAGCAGTTAAGAAACCTTGATACTGTTCCTTTGGACCAACATTTGCTTCCCAGAACCCACATGGAACAGCTCACAACAATACACCTGTAACTAGATCCAGGGAATCTGACTCCCTCTTTGGCTTCCACCATCATCCAAACACACAAGGCATTCACTCATACAGACACACATTAATAAAAACTAATCTTTAAAAATCATCACAAACACTCACATGAAAGTTGTACTTTTGAACCTACTGGTAATTCAAGTAGATGAAGGCTGTGAATTCAGAAACATCTTATGCCTTTGTACCTAATTATACACAGTGTTATTTAAGATGTATCTACGAACATGAAATATTAGTTATCTAACAAAAAATGGATATAACATATTGGCTTTAATTCAGAGACCTGAGGAGGAAGCTTGTACACACAGATCTGCAGCCACCTTGCAAGAGCACAACAGTTCATGTCTTTCTAGTCCTTGGCAATAACCCATGAGTAGTGAATAATATATAAAGTATCTCATATTCAGAACACCTCACCAAAGCATAGTGAGTTAGTATCAAACATATCTAGGCTTGATCAAGGTTTAGATCCAACTTCTACCACCATCACCACTATCATATGACTGCTTAACTGAATAATTTTTCAGGATTCACTTGGTCTATATTTTCCCATCTAAAAGATGGCCACCTCCCAGAGTGATACAGATCTCAATAACTGCATAGATCAGTGAGTGGCAGTTCCTGTTCCCACCCTTGGCTGTCTGTACACAGTAGCTTCATCCTTCATCTGAAGAACGTGTATTCAGAAAGACTTGGCACATCATTTTTATTCTGTTTGAGCATTAATGAATTAAGCTTTAATGCCAATAATTACCATTATGTTGGTTACTTTTGTCATTGTTGTGGCAAAACACTTGACAGACACAATTTAAGAGAGGAAGGGTTTGTTTGGGCTCAGGTTTGCAGTGCAGTGGGGGGTTCAGTTTGTCATTGTCACAAGGCCATGGCAGATAAGAAAAAGCAAATGCTGGTATTTGGTTGGTCATATCCTTTTTCCTTTTATTAGATCAAGGGACCTCTTGCCACCCACATTCACAGTGGTTCTTCCCCCTCAGATAACCCTTTATGTAAATGAAAGAAGTATGCCTCACAAATCTAAATCCAGTCCATTGACATGGAATATTAACCACCACACCCACCAACTATTATTGGTGAGTTCTGTAAAATAGTACAAAAGCACTTAGCTGAGCAACTGGATCTATAGGATAGCTGTTATTTTTATATTGTATAACTATCCTATTGGTGCTATGACAAATTATCACAGTATGGTGGCTTAAAGCAATACAGATCCATTGTCATGTTTTAGAGACTGGAAGTCTGGAATCCACATATTTGACCAAAGATATTAGCAAGAGTACCTTCTTCTGGAGGCTGTAAGAAGATAGATTTGATTTCTTTCACTTCTGCAGTGTTTAATAGCCGTGTGTTTCTTGACTTGTGTCCCACCACCTTCAAAACCCAAAACTCCAACTCTTGACGATTTCACCATCTTTCACCTTCTCCATACCATGAGGATTCTGTGATTACATTATCTGTAGTCCACCTACATAATCTTAAAATCTTTAGGCTAGTATTTCAAGTCTCTTTATCATTCATGAAAGTAACAATTCTAGGTCTGACAGTTAGAAAATAAGTGAGGAAGGGGGCCATTATTGATCCAACCATATAAATTAATAATGATGCCAGGGAGGAAGTAGATAATAATATGAGAAATCAGAGCACTGTAATAGTTAGGTATGTATCAAGAAGGATAGATAATTCTAGTCACAATGTTAGGTCATCTTGAGTTTCTGCCTTCCTGAGTCAATGCTCAAAACCCTCCAGCTGAAGTATTATCATGGTAGTTCCTTAATCCTTAAAAATGCCACTCTGAGTAATACAGTATTTGTCTTCTCAACATTATCTCAGTCCTCGTACCTCCCTTACAGCCTGGTAGAGGCTGTGAGTAACACTAACCCTAGCTTCAGAGTGGGAAGAAAATCATGTAGTTAGAGGGGTTGACACAGAAGCAGACATAATAGCCTAAAGGGTCTAATCCAACATGACAGAGGTTGGTCATCAGAAACCCTATACATGAGATATATGAAAGAAACCAGTCTAATGAGGAAGGCAACAAACACCATAAAATACATCTAATTGTTCTAGTGATAGACCCACAAAACCATATCTGAAGTCCTGTCTCCGGTCTTTTACGTTATCTGCTCCAATTCACCATGCATTATGAAGCAAGTTGGATTCGGATCTTTCCTCCCTTCACATTTAAGTTATCTCGAAGATAAGCAGAATTTTCCAAATCTGTTTGTGGATAAAGAAACTGGATTCAGTGAGATAAGCGACCTGTCAATGTTGGAAAGCCAGCTAGGAACATGAAAAGAACTCAAACTAGACCTCAGAGACACCATGGACAGTGTTAGTGCACCAACAATGAATGATGGACTGGAGATGCTTAGTCCTCTTGCCCCTTCATTCTGACAGCACTGATGGCTGTGTGCAAAATATCAGGTGGACTCAGCTATAGAGAGAGCAGCATAGAGGTTAGAGACCATGTGTGCAACGTCCTCCCAGCATGAGGTACACAGAAGACATAAATCACCCAGAGACTGAGTCACCTCTCATGTAAATATCTTTCTTCCTAGGTTAGCTCTCCTTTGGAGATAATGGCTTGAGAAATATTGTCCCTTGGTTTCTCAGGAAAGCAATCTCAGCTGCATTTTAATTCTCTCCAATCAAGATGCTATAATAAAAGCTCAAGAGGAGTAGGAACTAAATTGGCTTTTAAAAAAAAAATAAAGAGGGATCTAGTAAGTGCTATGAATCGCTCTAAATCAAATACTCTGTTGTTTTGTTTAATCACCATAACTCTTCGGGTAGTGCCATTATGCTCATTGGCCTCATGGGAAATCGAGGCCCTTCAGACTCAGATCACTTACCCAGCTCATGAGTGGATGAGCCCAAATCTGAATCACAGGCATGGATACTGAACACTGTGAACAATTTCCATAGCCCCACATGGCCTTCTCTAAAAATATCACTACGATCATTGTTCCTGGGATATTGCCTAATGCAATGATCTCAGCAACACCAGGCAGGACTGTCTAGGCCATCAAACAATGAGGGAAAACATGCCAAAGACACAGTAGAGGACAATGAACCGGCAGCTGATGGGGTGCTCAGGTGAATTCACAAGGCAGAAACAAAAGCCCACTGGGTATAAAATAACTTGAGAACATCTTGGGGACCAGATGGTTTGATACACACCCCAAGGACAGCTGTGCTCCCAGATTCAGTAATTACCATGTTCTTAAAACAGAGGACAGTCACAAAAAAGACCAATGACTCATGCCTGGAAAAACATATAAGTTTTTGTCTGGCTCCCCCAGAGGCCACCAGGCTTTGCTACTCAAGTAGAAGCTGCTGCTTCTAGAAGCAGCAAGTTAGAAAGGGCACCTTGCCACTGAATCTTCACTCTGCCTCAGCAATGAGCTAGCAGCCCATACCAGAAACTAGTCTTGTAAATCAGCTAAAGTCATCTCATACCAGCTCCTTCAGCAAGTGATAAGTATGATATAGGAACTAGAAAGAATGCTTGGTCATATGGGGTTGTTGCTGTCAGGTAAAGAGCCTAACAGCCCCCAGGGTCCCAAGAGACACTCAGTTTCTTAGCTATAGGGGAATAGTCAGGTTATTCAGGACTGAAAAAGAGAAAGTCCATGTTTGTAGATGTATACAAAGCCAGAAATAAAAAAGGCAAGGCAGAAGAGGACCTCTGCCTTGAAGGGAGACAGGCACTGACAGAGCTCTGGGACCCAAGCAGTGAAAAAGAAAGTGGGAAATAGATAGCAAAAGCCATGCTGGGGCTTGAAGAATATTTGAAATTCATACATAGATGTATAAACAAAGTGGTGGAGTTTTCAAAATGGATTTTCCAGAGCGATGGAAGATGTATGACTGACATGGAAGTGAATGATGGCAATGTTGGTAGTTGCCATGGTGAGCTGCTGATGGTGATAGAGATAGTGTATGATAGTCATGTAGCAGAAGTGGCTAGGATAGTCTGAGTGGTCGTGAAGACATGAAATGGATGGCTATGGCAATAGAAACAGACGTATATGTCCCAGTGTGGCTGATAAATGGCTGGAGATCCTGACATGTATGGGGAGGTTGAGATGATGGTGGTGATGGGAAGTTTTGGTGAATAGGATGATGACGATGTTGACGTATAAGTATTCATAGAGGGGCAATAAATGCAACAACCAATGTGAAATTAGACTTATCTAAGTGTTTGTCATTCCTTCTGGCCTCTTATTCTGCAAGAAAAATCTGAGTACTGCAGCCAACTAACTTGGTGTTTTAAATTTGCTAAAGTTGTAATTTTAAAGTCTTCTCCTGGTCAGAGAGATGAAAGAAGGAATGGACAGTGGGAGACGTGGTGCTCCTGTGCCAAATGGGGCCTTGAATGAAAGATCCCAGGGCCCCTCACAGCTCCCTGGAATTTCCACTCCCATCTGCCAGACACCCCAGCATCATTCAACCTTGCAGCACGCTGGCTCAGCACAGGAATGAAAACTGACTAAACTCTGCCCCACGAAGCAAATCCATACTGTGATCTTGGGTTCAAATTCCATCCCTTCTACTTCCCAGCTTTAGCCCAGGCAAGTTCATTGAGCCCTTGATGAAGGTATTAGAGGCAATAATGTATGCAAAAGGCATACAGTCCTCTAATGAGCATGCCATAGGCTTCAACCAGTGATCACAGAAATCAAAAGCAGTGGGACAGGACTGCACCAAGCAGACTCATTGTAACTGTCCCTGTGCGGGGAGCTGACAGAAGGCGGCTATCATCCTTGCAGCCATCTTGAGCCATATACCCTGATAAGAGACTTGTTTACAATAGCCTACAACAGCTGAGCACACTCTGATAACATCTTGTCTTAGATACCCAGGATCTTTCCTTGGGTGTGTGAGACTTAAAGGTGTGAGACTTAAGGGGGTGACTTAGAGATCAGATTTAGAGACAAGACCTAAGGGCATGATTAAAGGTGTGACTTAGAGGCGTGGCTTAGAAGTGAGAAGACAGAAGAGAGTAACAGATTATTAGGCACTCGAGAGTACAATTTGGAACTAGGAATTAGGTTAGAGAGTACAACTTGGAGTACAAGTTGGAGTAGGAATTGAGCACTTGAGTCTTGGCACTTGGAGGAAGAGCTTGGAATTAGGTATTAGGCACTTAGCACTTGGAAGAAGTAACTTGGAACTTGGAGGCACTAGGGACTAGGAATTAGGAACTAGGAATTCAAGACTTGGGACTTGGACTAGGAAGAGAGACTGAAGAATAAACGGGATTGAATCACACTCTGTCTGGTCTCCATTCTTCCAGTCCGTCCTCACTCTCTTTTGCTGAACCCCGACCCGCAGACTGAAGCAGCTTGGGGCAGTACAGTTTAGCCCCCAAAGCTTTTGGCAGTGCGGGTTCCAACATTGACAGAATGGTCCGAGATATTTTGGACCCCAAACGTGAGGTAGCTCGGGCCGAAACATTTTTAGCCCCCAAGCGTGGGGCAGAGTGGTCCTCAACATCCCAGGAGGAGCAAAGATGATTTAAGGAGATGTACTGTGCCCATCCGTCCTTTACTGTAAGATTATGTAAGACTCAGATACACTGGTCTTCAAATACCTAGAAAATTTCCAGCAATCTCATACTGGAAGAAAGAAAAGGCTGAAAATTTGTCCCAATCAGATGAGCAACTTTTCTCTCAGAAAGATTTTATATGATTCTAACAATTTATCAGACTACCTTGCAGCACAGACAGGAGCCCAGACAATGATGGGTCAATGATGAATGAGGACACACTTAACCATAACTGCTTAATTATATGTACTTCTTGCACTCTATTTAAACCTAAACTTCATGTTAAGACCCTCAGATGGATTTGGGCTATGGGGAGGATGTGTTTGGATCTCTTTATTTGTTCCTCTTTCCAATGTGACCACATTGAATAAATCTCTTTCTCCTTACTACACTGTCTCTTGTCTTCCTGTTGAGGACATGTAGCTGAGTCTAGCTTATAAGGGCTTCCAAGACCCAGCCTCTCAGCTTAACAAATCTAGTGACATTATCAATACTATTGTGCTGAGTAGATATAAGAGTGAGTGAGGCCTGGACTTTCCCTGGTTTGTTACCTCACTGGACTCTTAAAACTAAACACCCTACCTCTAAGCCTCTAAGTCAAGACTGAAACCATCCATTCTTACCTGGCTTATTATACAGAGGATTCCCCTGGCTTAGGAGATACAAAGGAATTGGTTTTGTAATGATTACCACTGTTTTTCACCAAAGACCTGTTGTTTTGTTCTTTGTATGTGGTGTGTGTGTGTGTGTGTGTGTGTGTGTGTGTGTGTACATTTACACATGTATGAGAAGGTACATGTGCTTACATATATAAACCAAAAGTTGACACTGGGGATTTTCAATCACTCTCCATCTTATTTTTCTGAGATAGGATCACTCACTGAACCTACAGCTCACCAACTTGCCTAGAGTGACTGGCCTGCTATCTCCAATGCTGGGATTACAAAGCACATCACCACACCTAGCTTTTTTTTCCCCTTGCCCAACTCAGTTCAAGCTTGTACATAAGAACTCTACTGGCTAAGCCATCTCCATAGATCCTTCTTTAGCTCTTTTGATATATGAACACATCTCATAGCCTAATCTGTATATATATACTGGTTTGATCCTAGAGGCCACTTTGAGACTTGACTTGGAACATCACACACCAAGATGCGATGCATTTCCTCTAAAGCAATCAAAGAGGTCCAGTTCCCTGTGAGCAGCTAGACAAAGTGTTGACCTCTTCCAGATCAATAGCTATATTTAGGAAGTGTCTCTGGAGAACAGAGGGCCAATGTCAGGCACTATGGCATTAAATCTGGGTGTGTGTCCTAGCCCAACCACTTGCCATGGGCATGGTCTTGACATATCATCTCACTTTCCTAAGTTTCAGATCTTTTTTTGTTGGTTGTGTGCTGGTATTATTCTTGGCTATTACAATATTCCATGTCTGAATAGGGTAAAAGTACAAATAATTGGCATGAAAAGTATGCCAGTTCTATAAACATGGTTTTATGACAATTGTGTGCCTTATGCTAGCATTAGGAATTAGGAATTGCCTTCAAGTTTGATATACATAAGAATTGTCTCAAGATAATGCAGATTCCTAGGCCATGCCAATTCAAGTTAAAAGAATAAAAGGAGATGAACCCCATTTGTCTTAGGGTTTTACTGCTGTGAACAGACACCATGACCAAGGTAGCTCTTATAAAGGACAACATTTCATTGGGGCTGGCTTACAAGTTTAGGGGTTTAGTCCAATATCATCATGTCAGTATCATGGCAGCATCCAGGCAGGCATGGTGCAGGAGGAGCTGAGAGCTCAACATCTTCATCTGAAGGTCACTAGAAGACTGACTTCCAGGGAGCTAGGAAGAGGGTCTCAAAGCCCACAACCACAGTGAAACACTCCCACCGACAAAGCCGCACCTACTTCAACAAGGCTATATCTCCTAATAGTGCCACTCCCTGGGCCAAGCATATACAAACCACCACACCATCCAATCCACTGGGGACTATCAGAAGAGAGAGTTTACACAAATATGGGAAGGATGATTAGAGTATACAGGGTAAAGACCCCTGTTTAAGATAAGCTATAGACACATGGAGGCACATCTGAGCTGTATATACACAGGCACAATCCAAGGTGTATACACAGGGAGGAACAGAGAACATACTCATTAACATCTGGAGGACACCATTTCTCATTCATAAGGCCACCAGGAAATTAGAAAGACTCCAAAGAGTCAGTGGAATACAAATTAGGCTTGAGGGAGACGAAGGTTTTACTACGTAGAGATTTAGAGAAAGAGAAATCAGGGAGACAAAAGTTTGTAGGAATTACCACAGCGAGGAGAAAAGTATAGAAAAAGAGATGGATAAAAGGCCAGCGGAAGTTTCAGTATTAAAGGTGATGGGGGACCAGGTTATAAGAGGCCTCAAGGGCAGCCCATGCTATTAGCAGACCTGAGCTTCACAGTTGGTTCCATGACTCTCATAAAATCACTGTGGCCCCCCCAAACACAGACTGAGAGACCACGGAGAATGACCTGTTCAAACTCCCTCCATTACAGATGAGAAAATATGGTTCAGAAAATGCAAGTGGTTGGGCCAAGGTCACAGAGAGTAAGATGAAAGGTCTCGTCTTCTTGCCTTGCTGTATTCCACATGGCCCCTGAGAAGCTAAAAGTAGAGATTTATAGACCCTGGAGATCAGAAACAGAGGAAATCCCCCTCTCCATCGCCCTTTCAATCTCAACATTATACTGGGTCACAAGAAGGGCTAGGAAAAACAGTTACCCCAATGATTTATAATGCAGGAATAGAGACCACCTATTGTGCCCAGGCCTGAAGCACATTCCACTTCAGTCTTGAAAATAACACTGGGTGTCCTTGATCTGCTGGCCATATGCTAGCATGGACTGCTGCCTTCATGTCAGGACACAGTAGCCCATACAGCCCTAGGTTCATATGGTCTTGTTTGTGAGGAACCAGAGCTTCAGGCTGATCATGAAAAAGACACAATTTATTTTTTGGCTCTTGCATCTGGAAAAGAATGAATCCCAGATTGTGCTGTTGGCATGGAGGGGTGGAGACTGAGCTCTTGCCTGAGAAGCCAAGGGCAGCTGCAGACCCTGGAGAGGGTCACAGAACAATCAAGCGCGACTCACCATCCCCTGGTTTGGGGCCTCAACTTACAGATGGTATTCATTTCATGAGCCCAGCTTACCAGAGGTCACAGGAAGTCACAGTCAAACAAAACCCTAGAGGACATCTTGGCCATCCCTCCTTTAAAATGAGTCAGAAAGAAGAAAAAAATAAGTCACACGAGGTCATAGTCAGGGAACTGCCAGGACCAAGTCCCTCAAATCTCGAGGGTGGTTCTTCTTCCACTGAAGCCCTTAATCTTCCTCAAGCAAGAGTGAAAGGTTATGGGTCCATCACTTGCTATCTGAAAGGTAATGCAAGGGATTCTCCCTGTATACCATCCACCTTCATCCCTCCGACTGAGGCAACTTCCCTTTTCTCCAGGACAAAGATTTGTCTAACTTTAAGGCTTGGAAAATCAGTTATTGCTGGCTCAGAATGTGTTCAATATGGACAAGATGGCCTAAATACCTCTCATAACCTTGGGGAGCCCAGTAGGTAGAGAGCCAGGGGAAGAACGAATAGGAAGAAATGGTAGAAGAGGGCTTCACAGCAGGGAAGCAGGAACTTGGTTCTTCAGGGTGGCTTAAGGGAACTGAAAAAAATTAGAAAGTAGAAAGGCCAGTGCAGGTGGTCCAGTCAAACTTCACACTTGACATCATCATCCCTGCATGGAGGAGGGCATTGCCATGGATACCACAATCATTAAAGATGGCTAGCAGATAGGTGGGCTTATGAGCATAGCCTCACCATGCTTCCACTAACTTAGCTACCGCAGTAAAGTCTTGGCAGTTGCACCATCTTCCACTCCGCTATTAAAGACAAGATGCCAAGGTCCAGGTCCCATAAAGCTACGAGGGTTGTATCCTCCCATATTCCATGCCTCCCTAAGCTATGAAAAAGCACTGAATAAGAGCAGCAGGATAGAAATGCACTCCCTGGAGACTCACCTAGAAGCAGATGTGAAGCTGGCAGAGGGAGACGGGAAGATAACTTAAAGGATGGTAGAACCAGAGTCAGAAAGCCGTTAAAAACTGAAAATGTCTCGGGGAGAGGTAATTTGTTTTATTCGGCAGCTGTTTGGTGTTCTCACAGTATACAGGCACGGTGATGGATCTGACAGCCCCGGCACATTTGCAGAATGAGTAACAAAGTCAGTCACCTCACAGAAAAGCCAAAACCCAAGTTTTTTGTCCAAGGGATTCCTAGACTCTTGACTTTTATCCTTGCCCCGCCTAGACTCCTGACTTTTGTCCCTGCCCCCAGCATTGCTCCCTCAAACTCTTCCTCTTCTCCAGCTCTCCCCAGTCCATTGAAAAAGCCTTTCTCAGAGGAAAAGAGTGAGCCATTTTCTTAACCATCTTTGTGTGACCCACACTCACATGCACACATGGATGCACACACATACTGAAAACATGCAGGCAGGCCGGTTCTCTGCTCCTTTATGATTGGACTGCAGACACCGTATCTGATCATAGAAAACCAGGAGTGAGCCTGACACAGCACATTCCTTAAATGGATCCTCCTCATCCTTCCATACAACTGTGAATGAACTTTAACCTCCAAAAAAATAAGTCACTCTGTACACAGCACTTCCTCTTGCTGTGCCTCAGACTCCAGGTCTGTAAACTAGAATCTCTTTGGAGATGACCTCATTTGTGAGAGCTCTCCTTGAAGCAGCCCCTTTGAGGGTTGAGGCATGAGGCTGGTGACGGCCAATGGTTCATCACACAGCATCTTTTCCATTTTCCCATTCCGTCTCCCACAGCACAGGGCAGAATCATCAGGCATATTTGCATCATCTACAGCCCATCAAGCCCCAGGAGACCAGCTCTGTTAGCTGAGTCATATCTCAGCTGACAGATGCTGTTTTAGCCCCTCAGAGCATTGGAGCAGGAGCCCAAGGGGAAACTTCTGCAAGCCTCTAATGGAAGAAGGCCTTACCCCCATGACCTTTTCTGAACAGGAAGTACATTGTGGCCTGGAAATACTTCCACTCTACATGCTAAGGTTCCAGCAGATACTCCCAGAACAAATCACCACCCAGGGGATTCAGGGATCATGCACAGGCCTGCGAGCTGACAGAGAGAGAGAGAGAGAGAGAGAGAGAGAGAGAGAGAGAGAGAGAGAGAGAGAGAGAGAGAGAGAGAGAGAGAGAGAGAGAGAGAGAGAGAGAGAGAGAGAGAGAGAGAGAGAGAGTTGTCCCCAGCCAGGGATGGCTTTTCATTACCAGCCCACCCAAGTGTTAGTTGGCTGCTAGTGCCTCTGAGCTTTTCAGGAGTGAAAATGAGAGAGGGGGTCAGAGGAAGTCCTGGCAGGCTTAGAAACCTTCCTACTTTGTTCAAGGACATAGAAGTGGGTCCAGTATGACTTTGGGTTTGAAAATGAAATGCCAGCACAGAACAGATTCCTGATGCATGTGCCCCAGATGTTTCTATGCTGTTTGTTTGTGTTAATGGAAAAATGGCTGCGTTAATAACCCTCATAAGTATTCCTATAGGGAGTTTGTGTCAACATGCCTCATATTTGCTTGTGGGTTTAGGAGGGAAGAAAAGGATGTCAGACACAGAGAAAGGGCCAGGAAACAACCTTGTTCAAGAGACAGTGACAAAAAGCCTGACAAAAAAAGCTGGTGACAAAAGCCTGAGCCAACACTATTTCTTACCTGATCTGTCCAATCATTGAATTGTCACAGGGCACCAAAGCTCTTTTTGTCATTATCTCATTTAAACTCTATGACAAGGAAGAGGCCAACCCTGGAGAAAGCAGCAAGTGTCCTGCCTAGCCAGCCACATACCCATCAACAGTGGGGCAAATATAGAACATGGACTTTCAAATTCCAAATGAAAAAAGTCTCCATATCACTACTCAACATGGAAATGACAAGCACATGCAAGGATTACAAGGGACCTTGGGAGGGTCACTAATGCAAACATTTGCTTTGTGTTAACATTTCCCTTTCATGCCTTGAAATGGACCAAATGCCAAGTCAGTCTCTGACATATGAGAAGCACCATGTCCTGGCCTGCAAGAAAAGGACAATCTTCAACATCTCCAATTCCTACCATCTCCTGGAGGATGAGTAACTGTGAAGTGACTAAGCCTGTCCTCAGGGAAAGCAAGAAGAATGTTGATACAGCCAGAGCCAACTGCATACAAGTAAGTGGCCTAGGTTCTCTGTCTTTGTTTTCTAGTTCCCAGCCAGAACCAGAGGCATTGTAAGGACAGCTTTAACAATGCTCTGGACACAGAGTTGACTCTCAGTGAATGACAATGAATCCTGGGTACCTGTAGAGTAGTTGGTCAACTGAGAAGTGAATATCCCTCTCACACTCTCTGAGACTGAGACTCAGCAGCAACCAAGTGTAAATATGATGGTCACATAACAAACACTTATTGGTATGTTTGCAGACCCTGAATTTGGTCACTTTGTCTTATAGAAATATGCAAATGACAGAGAAGCTATAGCTTGAGGACTAGATGGGATCTAGCAGAGTCACAAGTTCAGAACATGCATCAAGCATGCTGAGAACCAAACAGTCTTCGGGGACTAATGACTGCATGCCAGGTCTGCCACGTGCTGGGCTGGTATGCATGCATGCATGTATACATACATGTATAATACATACATATTCACATACACACATATACACACATAGATAGATAGATAGATAGATAGATAGATAGATAGATAGATAGATAGATAGATACATAGATAGATAGATAGATAGATAAGCAGGCAGGCAGACAAACAGAAAGAAACAAACAAATAAACAAGACAGGGTAAAGAATATAAACTCAGGACTCATATGAGATGAGCTATAATTCTGGCTTAGTGCTTGTGTAATCTCAGGTAAGTGGCTCTTCTCAAAATCTCTACAGAAGAAGGAAATGAGACCCACTTCCCGTGAGTACTTCTATCAGATAAAATGCATACAGCACCTTAGATGTTCTCAAGTACTGAGAATGCCCACGAGGAGAAAATTCTGGTTCTTTTCTCTTCTACAGACTTACCTTTCAGCAGTGTGCTGAATCTTGCCCAGGCCTTTCCATCCCTACATCATCTTCCTGTCTCTTCTGGCCAACTCCACTGCTGCCTGTCAATCACTGTGAAGCATACTTCTGCCTTCCACTTTGGTGTGATGCTTCCACATAGCCTACTTTACAGGTGAGAAAACCGAACCCTAAAACAGACAGTGACCTGATCAAGATCTCATGAGTAAGGAACAAGTGTGGAGCTGACCAGTTGTCATGCATCTAGCTCCATTTCCATTCACAGGTACAATAATTATTCACTTAGCACTTAATTATGCCCCACACAATGGTGCAAGGGGTTGACAGTTTCAAGAAACTCAGATCCTACTGGGAGAGTAGTGGTTCATATCGACTTCACTCTGTGTTCTTGGTATTGTGGAAAATAGTGGAAACACACGGTGAACCTGACAGACACATATTCCCCCTTAGAGAGTGAACCCTTTTGAGGGCAGATATTGTACATGTATTAAAATAAAATATTTTAGTTTTTATTAAAATCTGATGAGGGAATCTAAGAAAATTGAACTGGTCAAGAAAGTAGCAGACAGCAGTATTGAGATCTCAGGAGAAGAGAGAAGCATTCACTTGGAACATATTTGGCAAAGAGCAGGAGCAAGTTGAAGAGAAGAGACCACAATCCCTTGAAGAACCAGAGAAGATCAGATTTGTGTGGTTGGGCCAGAGTGGGGGATGTTGGTGGAGCCTCAGTGAGTCTGGAGAAGCAGCACTGGGTTATAAAGAGCCTTCAAGACAGACTAAGAAGACTGTATATCGTAACAAGGCCAACACAAGACCTTCAAAGTGTCTTAAACAAAGAATAGAAGAATTGACATTTAGAACGATTACTCCCACTTTAGTTTGGAGAAAGGATTGAGAGAGAGGGATCCACAGATACATAAGGTTCAGATCAGTAAGGTAGCTGCTACAAGGGTGACAAGGAGATATTAACACTGTTCACTGTTGATTACTAACAAATGGGCACCAGCCAAATAGAATAGAAGACAGTCCAGAAGCCTAAGCTGCTGTGTGGCTGAGAAGGCAATCATGGGAGAGTTGTTAATGGAGGCAATGACTCTTAATCAGTTCACAAAGATTTATTTCAACATTAAGACTACTATGGCTCATTTATCTGCGTGCATTCGTGTGTGTGTGAGTGCATGCATGCATGTGGGTGGTAGGTTTAAATGGGGTGTTTTTAAGCCTAGAGAATGAGTATGCAAGCTTTCATGCATGCTAGTCAAGGACCAAGCCAAGGGCTTTCCTGTTCAAGGTCTACATTTTGGAATTCTGGTGAAATGACACGGCTATCACATAGAAGAATGAAGTCACTGTTGCTTTAAAAGGACACCTTGCTATGAACTGACCGCTGATCACAGCCAAAGCTGGAAGCAACCTGCCGGGCAGTCAGACTTTGTCTTGGATTCAGCCACATTGGCTCTTACTCTCAATATTCTTGATATCTTTCTCTTTTCCTAGAGTCTTAATAAAGAAATTTTAATTCTGCTTGATTCTTAGTTTTGCATTCTCTGCCACTGTCAACCCCTCTCCCAGCTCTTTTAAATGTCCACCGGTACCTTGATGTTTTCTTGCAAGGACTCCAGATTCTCTTAGCAGGCAACAGTGCCCTCCAGGGAGATCTCAGGTTTGAGTATCCTGTTTGCTAATTTGCAAACTAATGAAACCAGAGAATCATTCATTCATTCATGTTTTCCTACCAAGGTATAGTATGTGCAGTACTCATCCTTAATTCCTTAGATTTAACACTCTTTCTGCTACTTGGTATACAATTGGATGTGTGTGTGTGTGTGTACACATATATACACATATATACATATATATACATATACACATATACACATATACACATATACACATATACACATATACACATATACACATATACACATGTACACATATACACATGTACATATATACATATATATTGTTTTTTAATTGCTGTAATAATATGTCATGATAAAGGCAACTTCGAAAACATTTAATTGGGCTTATGGTTTCAGAGGATTAGAGTCCAGGCTCGTAGAAGGAAGAGACAGCCACAGTGTTCTGTAAGTAGCGTGGTTTTCCTCCCATGCTCTTCCTAGTAGAATAACAACTCTGAGACTTAAGTACACTTACAAACACTTTGGCCATAAACTTTGGCTCATTCTTCCACTAGCTCATAACTTAATTACATCATTATTTTAATATTTGTACACCACATGTGTCTGTCCTTCTCCAGAGTTCCTGGGGCAATCCTCCTGCCCCAGAATATCTCTCTCTCTCTCTCTCTCTCTCTCTCTCTCTCTCTCTCTCTCTCTCTCTCTCTCTTCCAATTTTCTTACCTTCTAATCATGTCTCAGCTCATTGGCCAAAGGCTTTTTAATTGGCAGATAAATGCTTTTATACAGTGTGCAAGAGAATATCTCTACAGGCAGATAAGAACTCACATCTTGATCCATAATCATAAGGCAGAGGCTGAGTACTGGAAACCACCCAAGTCTTTTGAAATCTCAAAGCCTGCCTCTAGTCACAACTCTTCCAACAAGGCAACACCTCTTAATCTTTTCCAAAATGTTCCACCAACTGAGCTTTAAATATTCAAATACATTAATCTATGTTGGATATTCTCTCAAGCCACTATGAAAGCCTTCTTTCTTTCTTATTCAAGAGTAATGTATTGAACCCCAAATATGTCAAGTACTGTTCTGGGATCTCAGTAGATGGTTCTAAGGCATATAATGATGTGGCAACTAGTATTCAAATTAAACCATGTGAATATATGGCAATTAGGGCACATAAAGGTGATGCCCAATAGCATACTGAAGTCAGGTCCTTACTAGAAAACTCAAGGTACAGTTAGAAGTTTAAAAAGAGTTATGGGGCAGAGGTGGGGGTGGTTGATGTTTGCAGAAATAACTGGTCCCAGTGCCCACATGTGCTGCAGTACATTTCTTTTGGTTTTTTTTGTTTGTTTGCTTGCTTGGTTGGTTGGTTTTTTGAGACAGGGTTTCTCTGTGTAGCCCTGGCTGTCCTGGAACTCACTCTGTAGACCAGGCTGGCCTCAAACTCAGAAATCCACCTGCCTCTGCCTCCCAAGTACTGGGATTAAAGGTGTGCACCACCACCGCCCGGCAGTCCATTTCTAAAGGAGTAAACAGTATAAGAGTTTTGATGGTTAATATTGACATCTCTATGGAATTTAAAATCATATAGGCAATCAACATCTCAGCATGTGACAAGTTTCCACAGAGGTTTACCTGAGATGGAAAGATCGTCCTCAGTATGGTTGTTACCATCCTTGGGCTGGAGGCCAAAACGAAAGAAAGGGGGGAAGATAAAGAGAATGAGAAAGGAAGAGAGAGAAATGAGAGAGGAGAGAGGAGAAGAGAGGAGAGAGAGAGAGAGAGAGAGAGAGAGAGAGAGAGAGAGAGAGAGAGAGAGAGAGAGTATTTTGATAGTGTATGGGCATTCATCTCTCTTCTTACAGTCTGTAGGTGCAGTGGGACTAGCTCCTTCAAACTCCTGTTACCATGACTTCCCCACAATGATGGCCTCTCAAACCATAAGCCAAAATAAATTCTACTTCCTTATTTTGGTTTTGACAGGTATTTTGTCCCAGCAACAAGACAAGTAACTAACCCAAGAGCCAACCAAATGCCAATAGGGATCAGAAAAGGCAGCCATTAAAGAGTAACTAAATTGAACACATAGAGTAGAAGCAGGCAACTACACACTGCTAAGGAAGAACAACCCAGGCACACAACCCATGATACTCAGGGACCAAGTGAGAGGAAGCCAGAAAATAGGAAGGGTGACATGTGGATAGACGCCATGCCAAGTCTGGCCCTGTAACTGAATAATAAAATAAAGGGCATGGGACTGGACAAAGATGAACTAATAAGCATCAATTATCAGGGAAGAAGTGTGAAGGTCTCGGAGCAAAGTCACCTGGGAACAAGTCAAGATGTGAATACTGCAAAGATAAGAAGCCCAGATGCTGAGGACAGGCAGCTTGGGTTCAGACCCTTGTTTCCCTCCATGGTGCAAATTATTTATCCATTCCATTTTTCTATATGAGGCAGAGATGATAATGAGCCCCTATAAGATGGAATTAAATATATGAAGAAAAATCTATTGCAGCCCTGCCTCATCAGCAGCAATCTACAAATATTACCCATTAAATTCCCATTGCTACCTTCAAAGGCTGCTAAATACAGCCCCTGGTAAGAGCATTTTGGCAGCCCTTGTAATTAAAAGTAATAAATGTTCAGTGCATGGAACTTGGAAAGCAGAGGAAAAGTGCAAAAAACAGGAGCAATTGTGCATATTCATACTATCAAAACAAAAATATCATCAATGTTTTGTAGTTTGCCTTTCTAATGTACCTCTAAAATACAATGGTTTTGTTTTCTTTATGTGTAGTTATATGGGTTGCTTTTAAAAACTCAGCAGGTATCATAAGCTAGGCTTTCCAGTAGCAAAACTGGCATGGTTTTTTGGAGATGTACATTACAGAACAACACCTGAGAAAAAAGATGGGGGAAGAAACAATGGATGAGGGAAGTAGTAAAACTGTAATGCAGATACATACATACATACATACATACATACATACATACACACACACACACACACATATATATCTTATATCTTATACATGTAATATATATATGTATATATGTATATATATATATATATAATCTTTTAACCAACTGAGCCAATATTCTCCACCAAGAATTCTTGAATGTTTTACTATACATAAAATATTTATGTTATCATATGTGATACACATATGTATAATATACACATATATAATACACATATATATGATATACATTCACTTCATGCATCTATCCACTATATAGAGAATGGAGTGGGAAAGAGAAGAGAAAAGAAAGAGGCTAATTTTAATAGGAATTGCGAAATCCCTGATTCAAAGGACAGAGTGCTTTTCTTTTCTTTTCCTTTTTGTTTTTTCTTTTTTTATCTTTTTTTATTGTTTTATTATATTTACATTTCAGATTTTATCCCCTTACTCCACTTCCCCCCACCACCCAGAAACCTCCTATCCCATCCCCCCTCCTCATGCTTCTATGAGGCTGTGCTCCCACCTACCCACCCCCCACCTCCTCACTCTCACATTCCCCCCCACTCAGTGTTCGTCCTTCATAGGACCAAGAATCTCCTCTCCCACCTATACCTGACAATGCCATCCTCCCCTACATATATAGCTGGAGTCATGGGTCCCTTCCTATGTGCTCCCAGGCTGGTGGTTTAGACCCTGGGGAGCTCTGGTTGTTTGGTATTGTTGCTCTCCTCATGGGGTCACAAACCCTTTCTGCTCCTTCAGTCTTCTCTCTAAACTCTCCATTGGGAAACCCTTGATCAGATCAGTGATTGCGCTTTTCTTTTCTTTCCTTTTTTTTCTTTCTTTCTTTCTTTCTTTCTTTCTTTCTTTCTTTCTTTCTTTTTTTTTTTTTTTTTTTTTTTTTGAAAACTGACTCTTCTTAGCCACAGTATTTCCCAATCACAGTTTCTCCTCCATCCACACTTCCCAGTTTCCTTCCATTTCCCCTCTCTGCCATATCTGTTCCCACTCTATTTCCTCTTCAGAAAAGAGCAGGTCTCCAAGAGACAACAACCAAATAAGACAAACCAAGATTCAGTAAGACAAAACAAAAAGCCTTCATATTAAGGCTGAACAAGGTAACTCAGTAGGAGGAAAAGGGTCCCAAGAACAGGAAAAAGAGTCAGAGAAACACCTGCTCCCACTGTCAGTCACACAAAAACACCAAGTTAACAGACATAACATATACACAGAGGACCTGTGCAGACCCATGCAGGCCTCGTGAATGCCACTTCAGTCTCTGTGAGCCCATATGAGCCCTACTTAGTTGATTCAGTGGCCCATCTTTTCCTGGTGTCCTCTATCCCTCTGACTCATGCAATCAATCACAGACCATATTAGTATTGGTTGTCTACACCAGACACCTTCAATAAATCCTGTCACCCTATGCATTCAGCAAGGCAGCACTATGGGTTATGAACTCTGCATCATTAATCTGAGCACATACAGTGACTGCCACATCTGTCCAACTGATCCTCTGAAGTAAGATCTTCAGTCTGGAATGTTAAATGTGTGCTTCTACAGGACAGAGAAAGGCATCTCCAGATTTATTACCCTAGAATGCAAAGGTCATAAATGCACCTCCAGAAAGAGTCATCACTAAATCTTTTTGGCACAAGACAGTCTGTCTCACTTGGTGTCCTGGCCAGCAGAGCATTAAACAGGAGTCCAGGGAGGTCACCTGAAAGAGAAAGTGGGGGAAGCAGGCCGATGCAGAGAATGGCGATCTGTCTATAGGCTGATCAAATCACAATTTTTACTTTTTCACATAGGAGTTATATACACAAAAAGGCAGGATGTGGAGGAAAGGGGTGACACAGGAGCATAAGTGTTTAGGGGGAATACAGATATCTTCCAGAACAGAGTATCAGCTGGGTGAAGCTTCAGGGGACAGGTCACTCTGACTCCACCTACGATTCACTTGTCCCTATCTAAGTTAGTATTATCCATCAAAGTTACTTATCTACAAGGTTTATGATTGATAACTGGCAGCTTTCCACTAAAGCTGCTTGTTTACCATAGCTTCTAGCCATCTGTTTCAAGGTTTTTTCACAGAGACCCAAGTCTTTGTGCTAGCAGCCTGGCTTTAAACCTGTGGCTGATTCCAGGCCTTCAGAGTACAAGCAGAGATGCCCCTGACAACTTGGCAGTCGTGTTAATAATTCATCTTTTAACCAACTGTGCCAGTTTTCACCCACCCAGAACTCTTGAAGTTTTCACCATACATAAAAATATTCATAGATGATTGTCCTCAGTCAGAGACTTAAGACAACCTAGGCCATCTTCATGGGAAGCTATACTCTGGGGTATACATGGTGTTCTAGAGTGCTCTGTGCTTGGCAGAAAAGACAGAGCTAATACGTCCATACCTTAGACAATAACTCACTAGAGTAAATCAGAAAGCAGCACCCTCACATAATCTTTTGATATTAGATTCAAGATTGTCATGGTGTTTACAAAATCTGACTCATTTTGTAATCTCGAGGCATGGCTTTGATTTTTCTATAGTTTTGACCCTAAAGGATATAACAGGAACAGTAGCAAGTTCCTCCTGGAAGAGTGACCTGAGCAGCATATCGCCACGTCTGCCTCAGAAATGCAATGAGGACGTTTGTCACACTAGACCCTTCTAATGGGTGCACAGCATGCCATTGTCCTTGTTGACCCTAAATAATGAATTCCCTGTCATTGAGAATTTGATCCTTACTAGATTTTGGTGTTATTAGCAATGATGCCATGAATTCCCTAGTATACTTTATCTCTGCATCTCTCCATGGCTTTTTAGGGTGATTCTGAAAAGTGAGATTCTAAGTCAATGAGTTTAGATATAAAGGGCTTTGATATACAATGACTAAATCGTCCACCATTAAGATGGGGAATGGTGTATACTCTAGAGTGGGAACCGCGTCTAGCTTTCTCTCATAGATATACTAACCTGAATTATTACAACTCCTTTACTTCATTGTTATTCTGATAGGAAAATAAAGGCATTCCCCATGCTTTTAAATACTGTGAGTGAATATTTTGTACATGCTGTTTCGTGAGTTTCAATTCCTTCTCTCCTGATGATTACAAACATTCTTCATTTCCTAATGGAGCATTTTTCTCCCCCTTATTGATTAGAAAGATTTCTTAAATATACCTGCCCACTCTTGCTGTCATACTCTGCCATCATTCTAACCAGGTTTTACCTTTTCTCTCCATCTAGTTTATCATGTTTTTGACATGTGGGTTTTATTGCCTATTAAAGCCAAACTAATCAATCTTTTCACATTGACCTATAGAGCTTGATTCATTTCCTAGTCTCGAGGCAGGACCATGATTTTTCTTCCTTATCAAGTTTAGACTACTCCACTTCAACCACAATGACAAGCATCATGCACTCTTAGAGTCTTCATCACCTCACCCAGAGTTTCAGCTCTTCCTCCTGGCCCTGAGTCAGATGCAAATGAGAACAGCACTATTTATGCGACTTCATTTAAGTCATCCATCATCCCTTTTATATTTCTCTAATGATGTTCATTAGGCTTGTCTGAAATATGGAGCCAAATGGAGCCTTCTCCATCAGCACCACTGCAGCCAAGAGACCGGGGGATTATGGGAGAAGTGGCCTCTGCCAACTGGATGCCAGGCTTGATCTAAGAAGACTGTTGGGACCAGTGTTTTTCCAGAACCTGCCACTCTGTGAACCTTCACTTCACGGTCAAAATAATTTATTTGCCAATAAAATTCATCATGAAATGATAAAGGGAATAAATATATAGAAAATGACAGTGGTTTTGACCATCCATAGGCTAGCAATGCCAACTGCACAGACCCTTAGATACTCAATTCATTTTCTTGGACCTTTGGACTAACATTAGAAACAATCTGGCCTCTACCTTCCCACCTTCACCCATGCAACCAAAATGCCCCACTCCTTTTTTTTTTTTTTTGCATCCTGTAAGTTAATTGCAGTATTATAACAGAGACTACCTAGACACCAGTTTATTTATTTAAAAGATAGTTTGCAAACAAATACTCTTATTTCCCTTTCCATACTAGGAAACAAAGCCATATAGCTGAAGTTATCAGTCCAAACTTGCAGACCTTAAAATTATTAAAAGCTGGATTTGAACTCATACCTGTCTGTGCCTAAACCCCAGACAGGTTGTCTCCCCAGCTGGTGGCTCATCACACTGCATTCTTTGAGAACTGACAGAAACAGGAAGGGATTTCTAAAGAAGACTTCAAGGGCACTTTCTAGGAAATTCTGAATGATGGCTTTTGTTTCCATTTCTACATCTTTTCCTCCTGAATACCCACAATCTACCCTTCCTACATCAATTCTCATAGGACCATACTCTCCTGTTTCTTCTCTTCAGGTCCATACGTAGCTCTTCACATGAGAGATGGGAGAATCACACCCTCCTACACACCTTATCTACTCCAATCTTACTTATCCTCATCATTTCCTGAGTTTGTGGTTTTACTTGATCATTGTGCTTTGACTGCCAACATGTTGATGAACATAGATGGACAACCACACAGCTGACTCTGTCTCTCCTGGCAGGGAACTAACCTTTGCCTGTTTCTGTTTCGGTCCATCATTCTTTCACCCAGTGACATCACTGTGTTTCCTGTAAGCTAGTATTTAGTCATATATACTGTGGTGGTTTGAATGGGAATGATCCACATAGGTTCACATACTAGAATATTTGGTCCCCAGTTGATGGAACTATTTGAGAAGGATTAGAGGTATGGCCTTGATAGAGAAGGTGTATCACTGGGGTGGGAGAACTTGAAGCTTTAAAAGCCCATGCCATACCTAGTTAGTTCTTTCTACCTCTACTTGTAAATCAAGATAGAAGTTCTCAGCTATTGCCTCAGCATCATGCCTGCCTACCTATTTCCATATTCCCTACTATGATGGTCACAGACTCACCATCTGAACCATATGCCCCCCATAAATTCTTTCTTCTATAAGTTGTCTTGGTCATGATGTCTTATCAGAGTAATATAAAGGTAACAAGACATATATTGCACTGTGGGGCAGCCTGTACAACATCATAAGCCTGGCTACACTGAGCTGGCCTTTCTGAAGTTCCCACTCTTCCCCCAGCTTATTGCAAATGTTTAGTTTTCTCTGGCAAGTCCTGGTCTGAGAATATACCCTATGTAAAGGTTCAAAGCCAAATAAAATGGCTTTTCTGAGAATTAACAGCAGTCCCAGGTACCAAGAATAGTGTCATGTTCTATGTTCTGTGTACTTTGCTTAAATGTTCAACTCAGCTTCCTTTGGAGAGATATAACAATATGAATCCTTATGTGACCTGAAACAAGAGCTAGAAAAATGGCTTAGTTGTTTCAATTGCAGAGGACCAAGCCCTGCTCTTCCCAGCATCCACACAGTGGCTCACAATCACCTGTAATTACAACTCAAAGGGACCTGACACCCTTTTCTAGCCTCTATAGACACCAGGCACACATGGTACACTTACATACAGACAAAACGGTCAAACCCATAAAAGTGAATAAATCATTAAAAATAAATTAACACCCTGAATCTCCAATCCAATAGTGAAAGATTAGTGAAGCAAATTATAAAACCCACCTAAACTATGTCTAAGATATAGAAAGTAATGAAAAATATTTTTACTAGTTTTAACAAACACTGATCTTCTGCCCTAAAAGGTAACACAATACCAAAGGGTATATTAGTAAAATACTTGAAGATCTCTTCACTGAAAAATAACAAAATGCTGCTAAAATAAATTACTGAAATAAAAAGCAAATATATCCTGTTAATATGTTTAAAATACTAACATTACAGATGTAAATTCTCCCTAAATTGACCTGTAGAATAAGTGAATTTCTAATCAATCTCAAAAGGCTTTTGAAAAGCACTAATAAACTGATTCTGAAAGGTACATAGAAATGGGAAAAATCATGAATAGTCATTATTAAGAGCAAGGCAGGAGGACAGTATTATACTTCAAGACTTGCTACAACTACCCAGGAGGACAGTATTATACTTCAAGACTTGCTACAACTACCCAGGAGCGAGATCAAGGTTAATCCTATGGAAGTTGTTTGTCTAGGCATAATCATCATGTAGGCATCTTTCCCCTTGCCTTGTGACAAAGGCATTAATAAGAATAAAGAAGAAAAGGGCAGAATTTTCAATAATTGGTGCTGGGACAATTGAATATATCCATGCAAAAGTTTGACTTTGATCTCTGTTTCATGCATATATTAATGAAGATGAGGCAGAGGTCTGCATGTGAGAGCTAAGATAAACAGCTTCATGAAAGAAACACAGTAAGAGAACTGTTTCTTAAACTTTGGGTAGGCAAAGCTTTCTGCAAGGTGACATAATCCTGAGTTAAATTTTGATGGATGGGATTATCAAAATTAAAATTAATTTATCCAAAGACATTATCAAAAAAGCTAAAATGGCAACCCATAAATTATTTGAAAATATCTATGATACATTGTTCTGGAAACAAAAAGATGTGTACCCAGAAAATAAAAACTGCTCCAGTTGTGAGAGTAAATGATGAAAGTCGCAATTTTATTAAAAGAAACAGGAAAATTATGAAGATGTTTATATGGCTGGCCAAAAAGTATATGCATAGAACTCTAACATGATTGACAGAGAAAGAGAATGCCAGTGAGCCAACTGAAAAAGGCACGAAACTGTTTCAGTGATAATGTGGCTTCCATTTTTGTGGGACTATAAATTGGGACAGCCACTTGGAGGTAATGTTGGGCAGCGTCTAATAAAGTTTAAAATTCACTCACTCAGCAATTGCTATGCCCAGTCATTCCACTTCCTACATATATATGTATATATACTATTCATACAGCTCATTGATTTAACAAGGTGAAATGAACCATAATGTTTAGGATAAAAGAGGGGAATGAAAGACCATGCCACTCAGCTGTATTATTTTTAACTCATAAACTAAAGCTTGCCATAATATATAAGAAAAAGTAGAGACAGAATGGGCTGAGGGTATAGATCTGTTTGGAGAGTGCTCTGGGTTCTATCCTCAGCACCAAATAAAACTGGGTGTGTTGCCTACCTATAATCCCAGAAGTTGAGAGGGGAAGTCAGGAGTATCAGAAGTTCAAGGTTATTCTCTACTTAGAGAGTTAGAGGCTAGCTGGGGATACATCAGAACCTGTCTTAAGATTAGTTAATTAATTTTTAATATTAGAAAATTTACCCTGAAACTGATTTCTAGGTAAAAACTGGAGCCTATATAAGTCACTAAGATGATTATCAAAAACAGTGCAAAAAAAAATTGTGCATTGCACACCCATTTAAGTGAAGTGGATAAAGATGCAAGATTCATGTTTAGTGAGAGAAGAGCCTCCCACCCCCCCAAAAAAAAGAGAAGAAGGAGGCAGGGTGGTTTGAACAGAAAAGACAACAATGTAATGGAAGTGTTTCATGTGTTTCATACATGGTATAGGATGTGGTCACATGAGACTACATGGCATGAAACACCAACTAAAAATGTATGCATTTTACTACACAGAAATTACACTCAACAAACATAGAAGAAAATGAAGACCATGGTACAGGGAAGTGTTTGTGATGTGTAATGGCATTCTTTAAAGATGTAACTGCATAGCAGCACAATATGATTGCAGTTTTGTCAATCACCTAATGAACAAGCATAATCTGAAGCAGGAAGTGTGCTCCTTTGCTTCATTCAGATGTATATGTTCCATCGTTTGTTTCCTGGGTGTGATCATTGTTTGTGCTCCATCCAAGGAGTGGCACTATTACAAGGTGTGTCCCTGTTGAAGTAGGTGTGGCCTTGTTGGAGTAGGTGTATCACTGTGGGTGTGGGCTTTAAGACCTTCATCCTAGCTTCCTGGAAGTCAGTCTGCTAGCAGCCTTCAGATAAAGATGTAGAACGATCAGCTCCTCCTGCACCATGCCTGCCTAAGTGCTGCCATGTTCCTGCCTTGATGATAATGGACTAAACCACTAAACCTACAAGCCTGCCCCAATTAAATGTTGTTCTTTATAAGAGTTGCCTTGGTCATGGTGTCTGTTTACAGCAGTAAAACCCTAACTAAGATACTAGGAGATCTTGGGTAACTCAGTAGGGAACCGAATATAATAATATTTCAAGACAATTAAGTAAGAGAGGGCTCCTATAAGTGTATATTTCCCTCCTTATCCCTCCTTTTATCCCTTCTTCCCTCTCTCTCCTCTCCCTTCAGGTATATATAGTTTGCCTCTTTTTGCAGCTCTCCCACCATAAAAATATGAAAGGAAAAAAAAAAAAAACCTCCTCAAGCAAGAAGAAGAAGAAAAATGACAGCAGAAAAGAGAAAACAAGAGAAGGGGCTGTAGTAGTAATTCAGAAGGTGAAGTTATGGTTGGTCCCAAGTGAGACTGTGTACAAACTGAAAAATTAACTTTAAAAAATGTAATCAGTGCCTTATGGTGTTACTCGATTTTTCTTGTTGGCAAGCAGTTGTTCCCAAGGGCTTTCCCTACGATTTAAGTGTAACAAAGAGAAACAAAGGCATAGAAGTGTCTGGACATCCCCCCATTCTACATCCCCACTTCTTTCAAGTCTGATCACCCTCCAAGGAAGCTTCTAGAATCAGGGTCTGCCAACAGCGACCCTGTATGCTCCCTCTCATGTCTTCTTGACTGCCTTTCAGAGAAGCTCCTGGGTGGTCTAGCACCCACCACCCATCATTGAAAGGAACCTCTCCATGCATTCCAGATGCCTCCCCAACAAGGTTACAGACCAAACATCTCAAAACCAAAGTCAGAAAGAATTGGGATTCTAGCCTCATCGAGCCAGATTAACACTGACAGATCATCTCTTTCTTATTACAAAGTCCAAGAGCAGAGGTTGGTTTACAAAGGATTTTGTATCATCTACTCTCCCCAGATCTCTAGGTTCAAATTCTTTAATAGTTCCATTTAATTCCAACTTCAGCTTCCACTGCCGCCAAAAGGTTTCTATCTAATTCTGGCCATATCGACTTTCCCCCGTCTGCCTGCCTAAAGCAATTATAAAGAAATGCATGAGTCTGAGTATCAGATCAGCAAGGCCTATAGTGTTCTCCATCTCAATCCTTCTCCAACACCACTACTGCATCATCAGAAACATGATGTTTCTGCAAGCAGTCCTGAATACCAGGCAGTGCAATCCCATTTTTCAAGCTCAAAATTTTTAACTTGCCTAAGACTTTACCTCTCTAGGGCTGGCATTTAAGGCCAGTGCCCCTTCAGGCTACTCATCATCTGTCATGGTGCTTATTACAGCATCTTGACACTGTTGACTTCTGTGCCTGTCAACTTCTAGAGGATAAGGACTAAATTATATTTACTTAGTGTGTGTTCGACTCCCTGATACAGAATGGGCACTTGTCAGCTGTAAATAATCTGACCTAAATTCAGTGACTGTCCACATGCAGCAGTTCTTTGTTATCCCTGGGGGATACCATCCCTGAGTAGACATATCCACACACTGTTGGACAGCTGGTTCTCAAGCTCATCCTGGCGTTTATAATTTTATCAACAGCCCTAAGAGCATTTGAGCACTGGCGCTTTTCACATGTGCACACCAACCACCTGGGGATCGTGATAAAATGCGGGTCTGGGTAAGATGGTAGACTTCTAGGTGCCTCCATGTGACCCAGTAAAGATTTAGAATAAAAAACGTAGACCCAGGCTGGAGAGGTGGCTCAGTGATTAAGAGCACTGACTGCTCTTCCAGAGATTCTGAGTTCAATTCCCAGCAACCACATGGTGGCTCACAACCATCTGTAATGGGGTCTGATGCCCTCTTCTGGTATGTCTGAAAAGAGCAATGGTGAATACATAAAATAAATAAATCTAAAACAAACAAACAAACAAACAAAGTAGACCCACTTGCTGAAGACACAGAAAGAGAAGAAAGAGGAGACCTTTCAGAAATCCATGGAGAGTGTGCTAGAACAGATGCAGAGTGCTGGACACAAGACAAGGCAATCAATGGGAGGTGAGCCAGACTGAACTGAGCTCCAGCCACTCAGTTCCTGGCTTTGGGAGGAAAAGCAAAAGCCCCATTGCAAAGGTCAGCCAGGCCCTGATGGGAAAAAAACTGGCAGTTCTGCCCTTGGGGAAAACCCACAACCCTCACAAGCTTCAAGTTCCTTACAGGCTTCAGTGGGACAGTGATTCCTCCAACAGGCCAGTCACCACCAGTGCTCAGGAATTCCATTTTGTCACACAGTGCGACTTAGACGTTGGTAGCTCTGCACTATCTTGAACCCTGTTGTGTAAAACTGCACTACCCAGAGCACTTGAGGAGAGGAACAATCTTAAATCAGGGAGCCTGAATCTAACTTGACATAGCACCAGGAGAGACTCCTGGGAGGCAGCAACCTCTTGTACCTCACCTCTTCCTTCCCCACCCATTCCAAGCTGAGAAGGTACAGGCAGCAGGAAGTTGGGCTTAGGAAGTTAGTCCTACTACAGAGAAAAGTAGCCCTGCCTCTCATCAACTGAAAATAACATTGGAATTTGACAGCCCAGAGTCTGAGCTCTGTGGGTGAATAAACCTCTGGAGCCACCTACCTGTCTTTCACACTGTAGAGTTGAAAACTCTAAAGCTCTGAAAGACACTTCACTGGCATACATGGGTCTTTCAACAAGCTGATGAATATATGATCTTTTGTAGTTGAGACATCAAAAACATAAACCAGAGAAATAATATTAAAAACTGTAAGAGAAAAAAAAGCAACTCACCTACAAAGGAAACACATTAAAATATATCAGACCTCTCATCTGCAAACCTAAAAACCAAGAAATCATGGAATGATATATTTCAACCCCTGAAACTAAATAACTAACCAATCAATATTTCTATATGTAAAAAAAAAAAAATATCTTTTAAAATTGTCTTCATTAGGGTTTTACTGCTGTGAACAGACACCATAACCAAAGCAACTCTTAAAAGGACAACATGTAATTGAGACTGGCTTACAGGTTCGGGTCATTTCATCAAGGCAGGAACATGGCAACATCCAGGCAGGCATGGTGCAGGAAGAGCTGAGAGTTCTACATCTTCATCTGAAGGCTGCTAGTGGGAGACTGACTTCCCAGCAGCTAAGATCAGGGTCTTAAAGCCCACACCCACAGTGACACAGCTACTCTGACAGGGCCTTCTAATAGTGCCATTCTCTGGATCAAGCATATACAAACCATCACAAAAATTAATTGAGAAATAAGGTCATTACATGACAAACACAAACTAACACAGAATTGTTGACTATGGTACCAATACTGCAGAAGATACTTAATACTATGCACAAAAGAGGGAGAAAGACCATCTCAGTCATAACAGCAAACAGAAGAAAAAACTCATGGTAGGGATACTTGAACAAAGGAAAGGTTGAAGGAATCAACCATCCTCAATAATAGGAGAAATAGAAAAGAATAAACAAATAACTAAAAAAAAAAACTAAACCAAATCATAGTAATTGACAAGTACCAATCAATAACAACCTTAAATATAAATAACCCCAACTCTCCAATAAAAACCCACAGATTAACTGGCTAGATTAAAAGGCAACATCTGTTGTCTCAATGAAACACATCACATGGGAAAAGATACCCACAGACTACAAATCAAAAGATGAAAGTTGATCTACCAAGTACAAGCAGAAAGTACTGGTTCTATTTAAGGGGAATGCACTGAGAATTTGACCATGCTCCAGTGAGTATATAAATAACATAATTTGGGCTTGAGTTTTTATTTTTCCTTTTTAGTTTTGGTTTTGTTTAGGGGATGGTCACAGGGGTCAGGGGGGCAGACACAGAAGAACTGGAAAATGAGTATGATCAGGGTACATGATATGAAATTTCCAAAGAACCAATAAAGATATTATGCTGGAAAAAAAAAGGAAATTAGAAAAAACTATAAAAACTCATAGAGACTGAAAAGTATATTTTGTCAGATTTGTGGATCAATGAATAAATCAAGGGGAAATTTTCTTAAGTTCCTAGAATCAGATGAAATGAAAACAACTCACTAAAATCTTGGATTTACAAAGAAATCCATTCTAAGTGAGAACTTTATGACTATAAAAACTGTAGGTTGTCAGATATAATTTAATGATTCACTCACCATAGGCTCTTAGAATAACAAGAATAAGCCAAACCCAGTCACTAAATGGAATAAATAAGAATCAGTGAAGAAATTAATGAGGCAGAAATGAAAACAACAGTATACCAAGAATCAGTGAAACACTGAGGGGTTTCCTTGAAAGAATAAACATAATTGACAAAGCCTGAGCTAAACCAAACGAAAATGTGAAAAAGATACAAATTAATAAACTTAGAGTTGAAAGAGGACATTTTGCAACTGATACCAATGAAATTTCACAGGTTCCCTTGCAACATCTAAAAAATACAGCTAAATTCCCAGACATATAGCATCTACCAAAATTAAACTAACTCAGACAGACTTTCCATGTGCAATGAGATTAAAGTAATAATAATAATAATAATAATAATAATAATAATAATAATAATAATAACATTCCCAACCAAAATCTATTCAGGCCCCAGATGGATTCACTAAGGAATTCTACTGGACCTTCAAAGAATAACTAACACCAATATCCTCTAACTGTTCTATAAAACAGAAAGTAAAGGAATGTTTCCCAACTCATGTTTTGTGGCCAGATAAAGACACAACAACAAAACTGTAAGCAGTCCTCAAGATGACTATGAACACAAAAATTCTCTGTAAAATAGACAAACTGAATTCAGTGGTACACCAGAAGGACCATGATTTCCCATGATACAGTTGATTTATTTCCAAGTTCTGAGGATGGCTTAACATACACAAATCAAAAACAGAATACATCAAATAAATAGACTCAAGGGCAGAAATCATATGATCACATCAATTGATACAGGAAAGGCTTTTGACAAAGTTTAACATGTCTTCATGCTAAAAGTCCTGAAGAAACTAGGAACAAGAGAAATATAATTCACCATAATAAAATCCTACATATGACAATGCTATTGCCAACATTGATAGTGGGGGAATACCTGAAAGCATTTTATCTAAAATTAAAAATGAGACAAGATATCTGTGCTCTCCAACCTTACTAAATATAGTGGTCCAAGATTTGACTATAGTAGTGAGATAAAAGAAAGAAAGAAAAGCAGTACAGATAGAAATGGGAGAAACTCAATTATCCCTGTTTGTCAACAATATAATTCTATACTTAATATCACTCATAAGGTCTACCAGAAGACTTCTAAAGCTGATCAACACTTTCTGCAAAGTAGCAAGATACAAAATCAATGTATAATAATCAGTAGTTTTCTATATAATAATAAGGAACACGATGAGACAAAAGTCAAGAAAGTAACTTCATTTAGAACAACATTCCAAAACAAATACCTTGTCGTAAACATGACCAAGAAAGCAACGGGGTGTTTCAAGGCCACCCTGAGGTTATTATCTAAATAATAGAGAAGTTCCCTGGAATTAAAGTCATGCAAGGTTACCTTCCCTTCAGAAAATCTGCCTCATTTAGGATGTGAGTGTAAACTCAAGTCAATAGATTGAGTCACTGCTTGTCAGGAGCCAACAAGCTAATAACTAGCAGGTGGCCTTCCTGAGATGAGTCTGCCTTGGGTTGTAATCCACAGCAGATTTTCTCCAGTAGGCAAGGCCTAGTAGAAATTCATTTTAGAAAAGATTTCTAATATTAATATGCTTTTCCTGTTTATTAAACATATATAACAATCCCTTAGGTATTAGCCCACCCTTTTGAAAATATATCTCTAGAGCAGTGAAGATTACTGTCTCATAATGATGCTATATAGACAAGTAAATGACTTCTTAATTCTTAATGATGATGCTATAAGAATTCCTAAATTATATCAGTATTTATTAAGCTCTTTTATAGTGCTATTAGGTTCTCTCTGATAATCAAAAGTGCAATGAGCGCTCTGCCCATCTCTAGTGTCAAGAGTTAACTGCTTCTGAAATAGCAAGCAGGCATCTACTATTCAGAGCACATTCCAAGAGGTTGTAAAATCATTAACCAAAGGTCATAAAAAGGAGACTAATGATTACTATAGGTGCAAGGACAGAAAATAAAATACTGACTGGGTTTAATCTATATAAAACTTCACTAATACTTAGTCACAAAAGTTATGATTTTTGCATATATATCTAACTTTTTTTTAGAGATTTTGGAACATTTATATTAATTAGTATTTTGCCTACCTGTATGTATAGGCATCACTTGCAAACCTTGTGCTCTCAGAGGGTAGAAGAGGGGGTTGGATCCCTGGAACAGAAGTAATAAGTGGTTGTGAGCTACCATGTGGGTGCTGGGAACTGAACCCAGGTCCTCTGTGAGAGTAATGAGTGCTTTAAACCATTGAGCCATCTGTTAATCACCTAAACCATTGACTTAAAACTCTCAGAATGAGCAAGAAAGTTCTTAAGACCTTTTAGAAGACATCAACAAGAACTTAGTATACTTAGAAAGCTAGAATGTCCGGAGATCATCAGTCTTTAAAGATACACCTGAGTCTGACTCTGTCTCATTTCAACCTGCTCCAGGCTGGGAGGCTCCGGGCAATTTTTGTGGCATTTAGAGGTGAGTTTAGGACCACAGTAGTTTGATCTAACACTTCAGAAACAGAAGACAAGTATCTGCTTGTAGTGCTAGTCTCTTCCCTGTTGCCTCCAGTGAATACCCCATAATATAATCTTTATGATATATTTAAGGTGCTGGCTTTCGTGCTGCATAAAATGAGTTCAGGATGGTCCAGCTGAGAGTCCTGGCTATTGAATTCTCACTAATAGATACTTTCAAATGAATTCTGAATCACTAAATTCATTCGATTGAGGAGGCCATGGGTGTCATTAAGCTTTCAAACCATTTGCATTCTTGGGACTGACATTTACTGAGGTTAAAATGTGTTTATTTTTCCGTGTACCTGGAAACATGTACTCAGGAAGTACTTAGAATTGCGTGCTATTCCTGTCCTGGTCATTGTGGCCACGGATTTGTGTGTATGTATTGTTCATGGACAGAGGAAAAGCCCACATATCTCTAGAGTGGTGGCTTCCACAATGTGATCCAATGACCCCAAAGGTCCTCAAGGCCTACAGGGTGCCTACAGCAATATTCTCATCACTATATTACATTCACATTTACAATAAACATTTGAAATCAGCAATGGGTCAAGCTGCTGAACAGAAGGAATTTAACAGAACACCGAGTTCTTTAACAGTCATTGTATGCTTCATTGGAAAATAACAATAAATACAAATTTTTGAGTTGTTTAAACGCTACTTGTGTGGCTGGAGAGATGGCTCTGTGATTAAGAGCACTGACTTTTGTTCCCCAGGACCCAGATTCACTTTCTAGCACTTACCTGGCAACTCACAATTATCTTTAACCCCAGAGAATCTATCACACCCTTCAAGCCTCGATGGAAACTACGCACTCAAGTATTTCATAGATATACTATAGGCAAAGCATCTATACACTTTTTAAAACCCAGTTGAAAACTAATTGAACTGCAGAGCGTATTTTGTTTTATTATTTGTGTTTAAGTGTCTTGCTAGTGTGTGTAGAGACCAGAGGACCACCTTGGGTATCATTATACTCAGAAAATCAGTCTACTTTGTTTGAGACAAAGGTCTTTCACTGGTCTGGAGCTCAATAATTAGGCTAGACTGGTGGCCACTGACCTTCAGACACGGCTCAGACCCTCAGAAGTGGCTTGAACTCCTCAGCACTGAGATTATAAGTGTGTGCCACCACACTTAACATCTTTTAAACAGGTTCTGAAGATCAAAGCCAGGTCTTCCATGCCTGTCAGGAAAGCACTTAGTGGATTGAGTTACCTCCCCAGTCAGACCATGTCTGATGGAGTTATGAAAACTGTTCATTTTATTTGGTCATTAACTATATGCCTTTTTATATTCTGTGAAACAAAATGAGAACTACAGGTAGAGCGTTGTGCTCCCTGGCACGGTTTCGTACTCCCTTGGGGAAAGTGCGAGTGAGATCAGTTGAATTGCCAGCTGAAATAGCTGTGTTTTCTACAGAATGCCAGTTTGAGTTGAATGAACACCAACAAATCATGATTATTCCAAGCTGGGTATTTGGCAGACATTTTACTGAAGATGAATGAAGTAAACCAATCATTTCTAGAAAAGCAGCTGTCCATATTTGTTGCCAACGGTGAAATTCAATTTTCTTAGTGGAGATTAAAGTTTCAGATAGTCTCCTTGAGAATAGTGACTCATGATCAGACCAGTGGTAACAGACAGTGCTGATTGTGGTTTTTTTTTTTTTTTTTTAAATACTATGTCTTAAATGTTCGATGAAAAACAATTAGGAAAGCCACATAAACTTGGCAAACTATTGTTTTCCAAATGGCCAAAGCATGTGTTCAAAATCAACCATAGATTTTTGTTTTAAATCTACTTTTAAAATTCTATTATCTTCCTCTCAGAGAGATGTATGTGTCCCCTCCTATCTCTTCCTCTGTACCTAATCTTGCTGGGTCCGTGGTTCATTTTGTTATGTTTTATTATGTTCTCCCAGATGCCTGCTCTTTTCCAATGAGAGACAGAAAGGGAGTAGATCCAGGCAGGAGGGAAGGTGGAGAGGAACTCAGAGGTGTAGACGGAAGGGAAACTGTAATCAGGCTATATTGTATAAGAAAAAAAAATCTATTTTCAATGAAAGGGGGAAATCTATTCAAATTATGAAATGAAAACAATTCTAATAGAACCAAATATAAAATGGGTTTCTTTTTTCTGCAAAGTAGCTGAATTTTCTCTGTGCTCTTGGGCACAGTGGGGATGTGTTACTTTAAGCTGTTAACTCTAGGTAATGTTAAAGTAATTGTCTCAAATTTTACCCTGAGTTTGGGGCCAACATGGCAATTATAGAGGAGCTAAATTTGGATCTACGTGGCATGTTCACAAATCCAAAAGTCACGCTCTATCCTGTGGTCCCAAATTGGATTCAGACAGTTTAATTATACATGAAAGATAAATTATCTCTAGGAGGTAGTCTCCTTAGACAAAGTCAGTCTGAGATCCCATTGAAATGATTACTGACAAAGGCCACCTGGTACTGACTTGGATGGCCATACCAACCATTTATGCCCAGCATCTGTCCTAAATGATAAAGATCTGGGGGCTTATTTCAATCATTTTTTAATTGAAAATAGATCCTTTTCTCATTCAATATATCCTGACTACACTTTCCTGCCCCAGTTCTTCCCTGTCTCCCCTCTCCTCTTGATCTGTAGTTCACTAGAAAAGTCAGGAGTCCCATGAAAGTACTAACCTAACAGGTATAATATATATGCAAAGGACCCAGTGCAGACACACATAGGCCCTGTGGTTGTTGCTTCAGTCTCTATGACCTCATATGTGCTTCACTTAGTTGACTCAAAGGCCTTGTACTCCTGGTATCCTCCATCCTCTCTGACTCTTACAATCTTCCCACCTCCTCTTCCACAGGATTTCCTGAGCTCTAAGGGTAGGGATTTGATGGATATCTCCAATTTAGACTCTCTTTCTGCATAATTTCTGTCTGTGGGTCTCTGCATCTGTTCCCATCTGCCCCCAGAGGAAGCCTCTCCAGTGATGACTGGATAGAGCACTGACCTATGAATATAGCAGAATACTATTAGAAATCATTTTATTGCTTTTTATATACCAGTCATGTTTGATTTTTCCCTAGGTCTATGCGTTACCTAGTCTCTTGTTCTTGCCAGAGCGGTGCACCATGAAAGGATGTCTGATAAGGTTGAGCTGAGTTGGAAGCCCTAAGATCCAAAGGGACAGTAGGAGTTTCACCTACTCCTGACACCAGGCTCCTGTCACATAGCCATAGCCCCCCCATAGAAAGAATTGCGACCACCAGTCACATAGGAGCAGTGCCCACAAGCCCCTTCACATGTAGATGAGGCATCCCTAACATCTCTCAGTCCAAGACAATAGGAAGCACCTGCTGTCAGACCCCAACCCACCCCAAAACTGTATAGACAATTCTATCCAGAAAGAATAAAGGTATGTCAGAATTACCCCATTGCCTGAGATCATCCGTCTTATAAGAGCTGTAACACTTCCGGGGAAAAGAATGCTCTCCCCTAGATTTTGCAGCTAGACTGTCCCCCATTCCTTGCTCACTAACCAGCCCTCTGCCAGCACAGCATCTGGAACAGCAGTAGCCAGGGAAGCAGCTTCACCAGAGCAGCTACCCGAGCGAGCAAGTGCAGCAGTACTTCCCCCCACCCCCTGCTTATTCCTTTTCCCCTACTCTTGAACGCTTCAGGCAGGCCAGGCCAGAGACCGCCCCAGATAGCAACTGGTGCACAGACTGACAGTTGGTTGCCCAGTTTTGAGTATAGTCTCCTATTTGTCAAGTGGGCCTTAAGCATAATCAGACACTGGTTGGCTACTCCCACACATTTGGTGCCACCATTGCCTAGCATATTTTGCAGCAGGACTGGTTATGTAGGTCAAAGGTTTTGTGGCTAGTTTGGTATACACGTTTCTCTTTGAGTGGCCTGCAGTGTACCTTCCTACACCAAAGAGACTAGAACATAGGATGAAGACTCCAGGTACCAGATTAATCACATGCATTGAGTTGTGTGGATATTGTCCTCTGCGACAGGTCTTGCTGTCACTTTGCAGAGAGCAACGCTTTGTTTTAGCATCAGCCTGGGTGGTTTGGTGATTTCCATGGGACCCACTTGGCCAACAACTCAGTTGAGTGCAACTCAGTTCTTCTCGGAACCCTTGTCTGGCTAGAAGCGATATCCAGTTGAGACTCTGTATCCCCCTCCAACTAGAAATCCTCATTAAGACCATCTTCATCGATTTCAGAAGTTTTCACTGCTTGAGGTTTCCACACTACACACCAAATGCCTCCCCAGTTCCAGCCATCCCTCCCCCCAACTCTCTCCCTCCATCCTATCTCCTCTCACACACATGATCCTTCCTGCTCTCATCCTCACCCCATCTGCCTATAAACTCTATTCTATTTCCCCTTCCCAGGGAGACCTATATGTCCACCATTAGCCCCATCCTCTTTATCTAATCTTTCTGGATATGTGCATTCACTTAACAGCTAATATCCAGTTATAAGTGAATACATACCATATTTGTCTTTCTAGGTCTTGGTTACCTCACTCGGGATGATTTTTTTTTCAGTTACATCCATTTGCCTAGAAATTTCATGATTTCTTTTAAATTTTTTGTTGATTCTTTGTGATTTCCACACCATGCACCCCAGTCCCACTCACCTATCTGATCGTTGTGCCCTCCACCAAACAGAGAAAAGCATCTCATTGTGGAAGTTATAGTGTGTCACAATATGTCCCACAGTACACCCTTTGGTCCATATTTTTTGCTTGCAAATGTTCATTGCAGTGACTCATTGGTCTGGTATGAGACCTCTGGCTTCTGCTACTCTATCAGTAATGGGACTCTTCGCAGATAATCTGTTGTTGCCATGTGTCATAGACATCTTGTAGTCTCTGATCTGTAGGATGAGCCCCTTCATGCACTCCAGCAGTTTGATAGGGTAGATGTCGGAGTGAGCCAGTTCAAAGCCCTGAATCTGGGCTCAAGAGATATCTGAGCTAATATGCCCACTGGATCTCCAGCTTGAATGCCTTCAGGACTGGCTAAGCAGCAACTACCACCATCCCAGCTCCTACACCAGCTCCCACCCTTCCAACCCACCTCCTACCTCCAAGCCCCTGCAACCAGAGTCAAGTGTCCACTCTCCCAAGTGCTGAAGCTAATGAAGGTCAGGGCCAGCTCTCTTGCTTTAATGACCCCAGGGCCAGAACTCCTACCTGACACAAGTGGCAATGGGCAAGGGGCAAGGAGGGAATTGTTTTAAGTTTCTCTCCATTAATTTTGATGTTGGCAATAGGCTTGCTGTGATTTGCTTTTATTATGTTTTGGTATGCCCCGTGTAAACCTACTCTCCCCAAGAATTTTATCATGAAAGAGTTATTTATCAAGTCAATGGCCTTTTATGCATCTAACGAGACGATTCTGTGGCTTTTCTTTCAGTTTGCTTATATAGGGAATTATATTTACCAATTTTCAAATATTGAATCATCCCTGCATCTCCAGGATGAAACCTACTTGATCATTGTTGTTGTTTTGTTTATTTATTTGTTTGTTTTAATGTGTTCTTGGATTCAGTTTGCAAGTATTTTATTGGGTATTTTAGCATCTATTTCCATAAGGGAAATTATTCTGTAATTCTCTTTCTTTGTTGAGTCTTTATGTGTTTTGGGGATGAGGGTGACTCTATCCTCATAAAATGAATTGACCAATGTTTCTTGCTTCTATTTTGTGGAATAATTTGAGAGGTATTGGCAATAACTCTTCTTTGAAAATATAGTAGAATTCTGCACTAAAAATATTTGGCCTTGGGCTTTTGTTGGTTGGGAGACTTTTAATGACTGCTTCTATTTCATTGGTGGTTATAGATCTATTTAAATTGTCTATCTGGTCTTGATTTAACTTTAGTAAATGGTACTTATTAAGAAAATTATTTCCTTTAGATTTTCCAATTTTGTGGTGTACAGGGTTTTTTTTTTTAAGTGTGTTCTTAGGATTGTCTGCATGTCCTCAGTCTGTTGTTATGGTCCCCTCTTAGTTTTTGATTTTGTTAATTTGGATATTCTTTCTCTGTCTTTAGATAGTTTGGATAAGGATTTGTCTATATTGTTGATTTTCTCAAAGAGCCAACTCTTTCATTGATGCTTTGTACTGTTCTCTTTTCTCTATTTTATTGCTTTCAGTCCTCGGTTTAATTATTTCCTGCAGTCTATTTCTCTTTGGCATAATTATTACTTTTTGTTCTAGCGGTTTCAGGTGTGTGATTAAGCTGCTAGTATGAGATTACTCCAATTTCTTTTATTTAGGCTCTTGGTGCTATGAATTTTGCTCTTATCACTGCTTTCATTGTATCCCATAAGTTTGGGTGTGCTATATATTCCTTTTCACTGGATTCTAGAATGACTTTTTTCTTTATTTCCTTCTTGACCCATTTATCATTCAGTAGAGAGTTACCAGGCATTTTTAGGTCTTCTGTTTCTGTTGTTGTTGATATCCACCTTTAATCCACGGTGATGTGATAAGATGCAGGGGGTTATTTCAATTTTCTTGTTTCTGTTGAAATTTGCTTTGTGTCCAAATATATGGTCAGTTTTGGAGAAAGTTCTATGAGGTGCTAAGAAGACATATTCTTTGTGTGTGGGTAAAAGGGTAAAATTCTATAAATATCTGTTAGATCAGTTTGGTTTATAGTATCTGTTAGCTCTAGGATTTCTCAGTTTAGTTTTGTCCAGATGAACTGTTCATTGATGAAAGTGGGGTATTGACACCTCCCAACTATCAGTCTGTGAAGGTCAATATGTGATTTAAGCTTTTACTTGGATGCCCTTGTGTTTGGGGCATAGATGCTAAAAATTGAAACCATCTTGATCTTGGTAGATTTTGATGAGTATGTAGTCTCCTTCTCTACTTCCTCTGATTACTATACTTTTGGTTTGAAGTCTATTTTGTTAGACACTTAAGTGTCTACACCAGTAGCTTCTTAGGTTCATTTGCATGATATAACTTTTTCCAACCCTTTCCCCTGAGATAATGTCTATCCTTAATGTTGAGGTATGCTTCTTGGATGCAATGGAAGGACAATCCTGTTCTCACATTGGTTCTGTTAGTCTGTGTCTTTTTAAAAAAAAAAAAAATTATTTATTTTATGTATATGAGTACACTATAGCTGTCTTCAGACACACCAGAATAGGTCATCAGATCTCATTACAGATGATCGTAAGCTACCATGTGGTTGCTGGGAATTGAACTCAGGACCTCTGGAAGAGCAGTCAGTGCTCTAAACCAATGAGCCATCTCTCTAGCCTTTCTGTGTTTTTTTGTTTAGGGAATTGAGAACATTGATGTTCAGAGATTCCAATGATCATTGACTGTTAATTTCTGGTTTGTTTTTGTTGTTGGTAGTGGTGATGTTTATAGTGGTGTGTGTGTGTGTGTGTGTGTGTGTGTGTGTGTGTGTGTGTGTGCATGAATGCTTCCCTTCTTTTGTTTCTGCTGATTTGCAATTATTATTTCCTATGTTTTCATGGGTGTATTTAACCCACTTAGGTTGGAGATTTCATTCCTAGCACTTTCTGTAGAGCTGGATTTGTAGATACATGTTGCTTAATGTTCAGTGTATCTATATCAGAATATTCAGGGCTTGCTGGGGTAGAATAGCTGCACTCTGGTAGAGACTTATTGCCCTGGGTGTTTTTATTGTGTTCTTAAGCTGGCATCTAAGCATCTGGGGTTTTGGGTGATTATAGGTTTAGGTGTTTATTTCTTGGTCTATCTTTGTTGGGGATGAGGCGTTGTTCCTTGGTTTCTGTTTTCGTTATGGATTTTTAGAAAGTGTGATGACTATGTGTTTCCTGTTTTACTGACCTGCTCAGCTGGAGTGTCCACAGGGAATACATATTGATGTTGGAGGCTGGGAGGAAACCTAACCTCCTTCTCCCCAGTTGTTTTGGGAAAGGAGGTTAGGAGGGAAAGGCATGTGGGATCTACAAGAGATGTAGGTCATGAAGAAAGGTAGCTGATGCAGTGCTAAAGACAAGCCTGCAGGATTGGATCTAGGAGGCCTAGGAGGCGAGAGAGAAAAAGAGAGGGGGAAGGAAAGGGAGAGAGAGAAAAAAGAAGGAGGAAGAGGAACAGGAACAGGAGAAAGTCTGCTTGCAGCATTTCTGGTTTTCATGCTGGCTTGGCCTGTGGTTGAGCAGGAGGTTCCTACTGAATTTGGGAGTCAATCATTCATTTTTAACATCCACTCAACAAATATTTATGAACTCCTACAACATATGAGGAAAAGTCAGATTTGCTCTGAATTTAACCAAGTATAACTCTCAGGGCTTCTCATTTGCATAAGCCCTTTCCATGGATTTGCATATGTGCTGAGTAAGGTATTTTATCCACATTGGTTAAAATTATGTCTTCCACTTTAGCTTCTTTTTGTGCAGTCCTTATGATTTTTAATGAAAGTAAGTGCTGCATTTTGGAGAGTCATTTTAAGTTGAGATGTTGGTTCGTGCATGGTGGGTTTGGTGAGATGACATCCTGTGGTTGCATGCTTACATTACTAGGAGCTCAGCTTAAAAGAAATATTCTTACCGTCCACGGTGCTATTAAGGTTTGGATCTGAAATGTCAACCACAAGCTGCTCCCCAGCATGTGAAGTTACTTTAAAGGTTGTGACCCTTTTAATATGTGGGGTCTGGCTGGCAGACAGAGGTCCCTTGGTAAACCTCTAAAAGTTAGCCCTGACCTTGGTTCTGCCAGTGTGTCCTCTGTTTCTTGCTCTACCACAGTGAGAGAGCCTCTGCAGCACATGGCCATCATCATGATGGGATAGAATCTTCCTGAAATCAGGAGCCAAGTTAAACATTTCTTCTATTAAGTCCTTAATTTTAGGTGTTTCTCACAGTGATGAAAAACATATCTAAAATGTATGCCAGCCCACATAGAGTCATAATAAGTGTTCCCAGCTGGATAGTGTTTCTCAAGCTACTTTCAGTGGAGCCTTGGCATGAGAAGTGTGGAGGCAAAACAAAGACCAAAGCAAAGCCCATAAAAATATTTCCTGATTCTGTTCATTCATTTATGCTTTCAAAGTAATTGCATGAAGATCTTGGATGTTACCAGTTACAGACCCTCCTGAAATATCATCAGTAAATAAGCAAAGTTTGGTCAAACATACTAGAAAGGAAGCCACACAGTTTTTATAGTCTCTGTATACTATATTGTGAAATTATTGTCTTCTGTGTTATTTACAGAAACATGTGCTAACATTTCTGTCTGGTAGAAATTTGTGTACTTTCCATTGCTGTTCTATCCAAGTTAACTTCAAATATATTTAAGACTATGCTAAGTATATGCAAATTTAAAAGTGTTATATCTTCCTGACACATTACAGCTATTTTTATTACAAATTTTTGTCACTTGCAATTCTTTTGCCTTTTATGTTGACTTCATCTGATACAATAGTGGCAAGGCCACTTCCTTTTACCTGTCCATTCTTTTATTGTAATTACTCCACAGTCTTGTTTTAAATGTGACTCTTCAGAAATGGTACATCTGGAATCCATGTTTTTATTCATTCTGAAATCCTTTGGGGTTTGGGGAAGTTTTTTTAATTGTTTGTTGTTGCTGTTGTTGTTTTGTTGTTGCTGCTGTTATTGTTGTTGTTGTTGTTGTTTGGACTATTTGTTTTCTTGACATTCAGTTAATGTAGTTACTGATCATTGATGTGGTCAGAGTCTAAGTAACTAAACACCTTAACACAAACTCTCTATTCACTGGACTTTTTTGTCTGTTTCGTTGCTGGAAGATTGACCGATTAATTAGTTAGTTGGTTACATTGGTTAATTGTTTGGTTGACTGCTGCTTTGGCTGGATGGTTGGTAAGTTAGTTGATTGTTTGGGTGGTTGGATGGGTGGGTGTGTGGGTGGTCAGTTGGTTGGTTGGTTGGTTGGTTGGTTAAATTGTTTGGCATGTTTGGCTGATTACCTTGTTGGGTTAGGTTGGGTTGGTTAGTTGGTTAGTTGACTCTTAGGTTGGTCTAGTTTTGTTACTTCCTGTCATCAAGATTATCTCATTTGTTTTAATATTTACTTATGTTCCCACTTATTACCATGTAAATTGTGCTCACCTTTTTAGGCACTTCAGGGATTGTTTCAGAGATGATAATATCAATTGTCCAAGTCTAATCTGACTTATCTGGAGAGAGATGCAAAGTACTTAGAGATTATGTTGATTTTATTCATTCTCAGAAGCTAGCCTTGGTCTAGAAAATTCCTCACTGGCATTCCCAGAGGCTTGTCTTCAAGGTGATTCTATATTCTGCCAAGTAGATAGAATACTACCACAACGGTCATGATTTATCTGGGATCCAATATGACGGTGACAGATTAAAAAGTGGCATTGGGTAGCTAAGTAATCACTAAAAGAGATTCCATGTTTCCTTTAAAAGGCTAAGTGGATAAGATTAATTGGTTCCAATTATCAAGTTAGATTTTATTTACTTCACTCCTTTTTGCAACAATATCTCAAAAAGAAAGACTGGGCTGGGCAGTGGTGGCGCACGCCTTTAATCCCAGCACTTGGGAGACAGAGGCAGGTGGATTTTTTAGTTCGAGGCCAGCCTGGTCTACAGAGTGAGTTCCAGGACAGCCAGGCTTACCCAGAGAAACCCTGTCTTGAAAAAAAAAAAAGAAAGAAAGAGAGAAAGAAAGAGAAAAAGAAAGACAGAGAGAGAGAGAGAGAGAGAGAGAGAGAGAGAGAGAGAGAGAGAGAGAGAAGAAAGAAAAACTGGTATGGCCTTACCTACAAGCATTGCTATACTTATGAAAGCACCATTATAGTTTCAAAAGGAAAAACTCTCCCACCCAAAAGCAGGAACTAGAAAACATGTCTTAAGCAAGAAGTTTCTTTCTGAAACTGGAATATATTAATGCCAATAATGCTTAGTGGGTTTGTTTGGGTAATAATATGAAGTTTGGGGGGAGGGAGGAGACCTCCAATTCTGACCTGCTTTCCATTCAGTGAACTTAGCACTAATGTACCACATTTACATCATTTTCATTTACCTGAACAGTTAGTGAGTGTCTTGTGCTTTCATTGAACCATTTTCTGTACATGCACTTTCTGCCAAGATAGGAAGTGAACTTCTGGGCAGAAGTCCTAAGAAATACACCCTCTTGGGGTCAGCAGTGCAAACCTAACAGTCAATGTCCTTGCACAAATGTCCGTATCTCATTTTCTTTCAGTAATGATTTCAGTGACATCCACTAATTGTCAAACAGTGAATGTTGACTTAGATATGTCCTTACCTTTGGGAAGCTCTTAGTGAAATGTAGCAGATTCCAGCCAGATATGTCTGAACCTCCAACACTTGCATTTGTACAACTATATTACAGAAAGAGCTCTTTACTCATCATTAATGACACAAATCCCTTACCAAAATAAATTATGAATAGTGATATGATACTCTTAAAAGATATTTTAATATAATTAAATCAATGTAATTACATATGCTACTTTATTTTTAAACTATTGTTTGGAACAGAGATGTTTGTGAGCCCATGTTTACAGTGGTACTATTCAAAATACCCAAGATATAGAACTAACATAAATGCTTGTTAACCAGCAACCAGATAAAGAAAATGTAGCATATATTTACAATAGAGTTTTAAACTATTAAATCATAAAGGAAAAGGAAAATTTATTATTTTCAAAGAAATAGATGGAACTGGACATCCAGTTAAACAAAATAAACCAGACCCAGAAAGACCAATATTACATTTTCTCTTGTTTGTAAAATCTAATTTTTATAAGTATCATGTGCCATGTCCAGTGTCAAAAAGTCGTGAAATGGTGGAACATTTCAAAACAACTGTTTTCAAACTGTTCTCCATATGTATGCATGATGGCTGATTCTTACTGTTAACTAAAATGGATTCAGAATTTTCAAGGTCAGTGAAGCACAATTCTAGATGTATCCATTAGGTTGAAGGAAAAAGACCTCATCAGAATATGTGTAGTACTGTCACAGGTGCTGAGTGCCCTGACCAACTAATTGGCAGGGTGTTTACTGAATATTTTCCCAGCACACTCTAGGTTATGAACCAAGAAGACTGTAATGAGGACTGAATCCCCATACAAAAGATGAAAATGAATCAAATGTTCCCTATAAATACTATATAAATCATTGGGGAAACCTTACCTAAACTTCAAATGCCTTCAGTCCTAAGCAAAAAGTAAAGGAAACTATTTATATGACTTGGCCATTGCATTTTTCTAAAAGCAGCCATTTGACAGGGTCAGTGAGAGTGGGTGTGTGCTCATATTTGCATGTTTCTAAAACCTAAAGACATCCCAGAATCACTGTGATATGCTCAAACTCACTCTTGCAGATTTCCTGTGATGGATTCTGGCATTTATATTTTAAAGCTACACTGATAGTTCTCCTGTAAAACTCATATTGAGAATCACTGTCTAGTACCATGACTGTTCTATATAAAAACTATGTTGAAAGATGAGAACAGAAGAAGATATGGAAAAAATTAAAATCACTTTGACTTATTGGAGTATCTAAAAATATAATCAGCACTCCATGTTCAAGGGAGGGTGGCTACCAGACTGCTATGAATAGATTAGGATTCTCAATTCCATTATACAAGACAATGCAGTGTATATAATCTTGTGTAGACTTTACATTGTATCTAGATTGCTTACATAATACAATGTAAATTCCACATAAATATTTATAAAGTGATATAATGTAAAGAATGCTGACCAAACAAAATGACCAAACAGCTACAGTGCTAGCATAATTTTCTAAAGTATTTTGTAGCTGCAGTTGATTTAATACATAGATGCAGAACTCACAGACATAGTTAACCAACTATAACAATTATTTTATTCATATTTATCTAATATATGCAATAATTCCTTTTTCTTACATTTTCTACAAAGAAACTCTGTCTCTTTCCTGAGTATCAACACTGATGCTTTTACAGCTCAGTGCAAGACTGGAGAAAATCAATAATCCATTAGTTCTGTTTAAAGAGTTCTGTGCAGGCCAGATTTGGCCATCATGAATATTTAGTTCCTGTTCCCTAAGTGGCAACTGAAGAAAGGCCATGGGTTGATGCTTTGCTAAGGTTCCTGTTACACAAGTCTGAGAAGCAATTCAAGGCTCCTGTTAATCAGGTGCTGTGTGGAGAAGATCTGGTTAGAGTCATTAGTAAGATAGGCCACCATCACATGTTCTAAATGAAAATTGTGGATTTTACCATGCATCTGTCTGGTATGTGGTTCTGATGGAATGTGTAGTAACACTCTGATGAACATACTAATGAAATATATCAGAAATTTGCTCCCTCACATTTTCTATTATTCCTTTTTCCCCCTAATTTTTTTCCTTTTTTATTAGATATTTTACTTATTTACATTTCAGATGCCATCCCCTTTCTCCATTTCGCCTCCCTAGAAACACCCTATTCCATCCCCCTTCCTCCTTTTTGTTTTTATAACTTTTCGAACACTTGCAAGTATTCAGGTCAGTTCTAGGTTGTGGAACTAGCAATACAATAGGTGCAAATAGTCAAGGAATAAGCAAGACAATAAATAGTCAAAGAACAAGTAAGGCAATAAACAAAGTTCCTTAAGCACTCCAGTGATCACTGTTTCTAAGGGCTTACCAGGATGACCAAAATGTCTGAGCCAACTTCCCTGTCCTAGCCCAAAGTCATTTTTCTGTCTGAAGCCTACTTCCTTGTTCTAGCCTAAGATTTAGATTTCTGCCTGAAATTATTTCCTTGTTCTAGCCTAACATTTAGATTCCTGCATGAAGTTACTTCTTTGTTCTAGCCTAATGTAAGCTTCCTGCCTGAAGCCCACTTCCTTGTCCTTGGCCAATGTCAGATTTCTGCAAAGCAGCCCATTTCCTTGTCCTTGGTCCACGTCAGATTACTGCCAAGCAGCCCCAAAAGCTCTCCCCATTTTTTATTTCATAAACAAGACTAAGCCTGTCTTAGGTAGTTCTGACAAGAATGCTTTCCTTACCTGTTGTAAAATATGCATTACCAAAAACAATGCATTTATGTCTTAGGTTGGTAAGGCTATGTGCCGAATCTTACCAATCCTTGGCTTGCCAGCCTGTTAATTTAATAACTCTGACTAGGGGTCCATTTTCAGTTTCAAGCCATGTTACTTTGGCTGTCAACATGTTGATGTCGTTAAAGACAAGCTTTAACGCAATGGCGGGAATAAAATTATTGCCAGGACAAAAAGGACTAGCATGATCAAGCTATATATGCCATTATTGAAGCTTGACCAAAATAGAAATACTGACCTCAGGCCATGGTTAATTTTATCAGAAGTATCTGACACACTAATGCTCAGCAGAGCAGCATTCTTTAAATTCATAAGCTCACTATGCAATGTTAAAACATCCACACCCAAAGAGGGGTGAGAATTATGCCAAATACACTGCAAGTGTCTTTAAACTTTTTGCTAATTGCAATGACTACCACTGTAAATTTTAGAACTAACACAAATACAATGGTATTTGGCATGACACTCAAGATGGCTCCTTACTCTTAAACTCTGAACCTCCTTCCTATAATTTGAATAGGATAAAGAGCATCAATCCATTGTTCCAAATGCCTATCTAAATCCTCTTGTATATTCAACACATTGGTAACATTTTTTTGCTAAATGATTAACAAAAGTAGCTGCCTTAACTTCTTGTGTCAAAGCAATTGCAGAAGCAGTGGTGCTAGCAATTAATGTCATTAAAGCTGTTGTACCAGCAATAATCAAGCCCACTACCCTCTTGCTTGTGCTTAAAGCCTGACTCACTTCTTCCAGTACTTTCAACCTTTTTTTTAGAATACCAAGTTTTTGTGATACTCAGGGCTATAAAACAAAAGTGGTTGATAGACCTCCATAACAGACATGCCAGATTTCAATACACTAACAGAATTGGATAGTATACAATCAATGCAACTTACATTAATACTGTAGAAGAAACAAAAGTAATTTTAACTCGACAATTAAAACAGCCTTAACATTTGTACTAACATTTGTTTGAAATCCAGATCCTGTCCCAACTTTATCTCTTGCTAACAACATCATAGAGAACTGCAGCTAACTTCCAGATATGTCTCTGAAAATGTCCAGAACCAGCCTTTCAAATGAAGACTGTTATTTCCAATATTGGATTGATTTCTAGACCAATCCATGATTGAGTCCGAATAACTGGTCACATTTAAGAAAAATACAAGAGTCATTATAACTTCTCTTTTTGGTTCTCTGTTCCACAAGGTCTAAAAATTTGAGGCAAGGCAGCTTGTTCCATCTGGGGTATAGGTAAGTAAAGGTGGGTCAGGAACATATGTCCAATACAGCTTCCCAGTCACCATTGTCAGGGCACTCAGCAAGCTCACAGGTCAGCATCATTCTTGGTCAGGGTATCAGCATGTCTCACCTGTCACTCTGGCAGCCACCATGTTCCTTTAGCATCCTGCAGAAAAAAACACAAACATGCCCTCTTCCCCATATTAAATACCTGATCGGGGCCATGCCATATGCCAGTAAGTGGATCCTTCCCTTTCACCTTTTTACAAGTGTGCCTAGTTGTAGAGTGCAATAGACACTCAGCGAAAAGTTCCTTGGCATCCAAATTTTTTTAAAAATTTAAAATTAAAAAAACCATGATTTAAATAAATTTGTGATATATGGAGATATACCTCCCTCTTTTTTTATTTTATGAACATATTGTTTTAAAGTTCCATGGACCCCATCCACAGTCCCTTGTCCTTGACAATTTTAAGGAATCCCAGTAATATGGGTAATATTAAATTGCTGACAAAAAGTCTCAAATGTTCAACTGCAATAGCCAGTTACATTATCTGTTTTTTTTTATTGGATAATTTATTTACCTACATTTTACATCTTATTCCCTTTCCCCATCACCCCCCACAGAAAGACCTTATCCCATCCCCCCTCCTATTACTTTTATGAGGGTGTGCCCCCACCAACTTCCACCTCCCTACCCTCGAATTCCCTCACACTAGGGCATCCAGCCTTCATGGAATCAAGATCCTCCTCTCCCACTTCTTGCGCGCACCTCTTTTGTGTCCCCTTCGCCCACGAAAAAGGACACAGAGGCAGTAATCGGGTATCACTACAGACGAGGCTTTACTTCTTGTAACAGCAGAAGCGGAAAAGGCCCCAAGCCCGGGAAAGGCACTGCTATATATACCCTAGAGTGGCGTGTTCACTTCTGATTGGCTGTTCACTCATCACCCCATATTACGCCCCGGGATAGGCAGTGACTTTGGCGCGCTTTCTGCCTTTTGCAGCTGCACAGTCAATTGTTTACTAGTGGGAGGACAGGATGCCCGCGCCATCTTGAAATGGCGAATCACTGCGGCTCCCAACATCTCCCCCTATCTATATATTTAAGATGGAACAGCCTATTGACTATCAAGCGCGGCACCAACTCAGTTAGGGAAAGCAGAGGCCTGATCCCCTGTGCAAAATGAGATATTGTAATGGGTTTACTTCCCATACCCATCTTGATGCCTTTTGATGGGGAAAGGGAGCCTCCACCCTGGGGGCACCACCAGGGGAGGTTTCTTGGCATCAAACCTTTGTGCAATCAGGCATACTTTCGGGAAATCTATCCACACTCGTGGAACATTCCCTGTTGAGTACCCACTCGCAAACACCTCTAAATATTCAGGTACCAGTTATTCAGGCAAGGGCTGGCTGGACTTAGACCTCTCATCGACCCAGTGCAATGAGCTGAACCCTTGGGGTGCATCGACTGAGGGTCTCAGTCATCGGCTACTTTCTTCGCCTAGATAGTCAAATTTCAGGGGGAGATGCTTGCTCCAAGGCTGCGAGTGCTTGGGCGCTAGCGACCTTGTCACGTTTTTGTTGGGCTCTGAGCTTACAGACCAACCATCATGAACACTAATCCACAACATAGGGCTGTACCAAGCAGGCCTATCCCCACCATTTAAGAAAGAAGGAAAAGGCAGAAGAAATTCAAGAAGTAAAATTGCCAAGGGAAACAGGGTCCATCTGCGCTCCATCAAGGCTCGAAATCTGGATCTGCAATTGCTGTTGCACCTGGTCCAACTCCCCATTCCAATTCCCTTTTAAATAAGCAGAAAGATTATGGCTTTGAATAAATGTATCATTCACAAATCTCAGAGGTGTAATACCTAGATGTGGGGTTGCTGACACGAAGCTTATTTGAACCACATCCGTGAGCTGCTCCACATGGGCTTGGAGCAAATCAACTCTCTGATTGACCAACAGGATGCCTGATATGCATCCACTTTCTGTAAAATGGTCAAAGCCTCAGAAGTCTTTTCTGAGTTTTGATTAACAACAGTAGCTGCTGTAACTTGATTAACCAAGGCTAGGTCTAGTGATCCATTCCAGCATTGTGCTAAAAAGCATGTAACATTCTTACAATCCAAGATATCAGAATTGTTCTGAAAGTTGGATAACATAAAGAAAAATGGGGGGTCCACACACACCGACACCGGTTGTGCAGATCATTTCTTATATTAGCAGCAGTTTACAATTCATATATTAGCAACAGATTAAATTCTGAAAACATCACACAAAAAAATTTCAGAAATAAACAATCCACACATTTTAGTTGTATGTGTGCAATGTTAAGATTTGCATGATGGAATTTCCCACTTTCTTGCCCAGAATGTGAATCATCATTCGTCAACTGTATCCATGCTAGATACACTACTATTGGTAAATTCAAGACCCTCTCAGTTATCTGACCTTACTATCATCATCAAATCACAGTATTTGATTCCCTATAACCCTTGTTTTACTTAAGAATGGCCCCCAAACACAGGAAGTGGAATACTAGCAGTCCGAATGCACCCAAGGGAATCTGAAAATTTCTTCCTTCAGATAAAAAGGCAAAATTTCTGAATTAAAAAAAAGGGGGGGTGGTGGTAGCGCACACCTTTAATCCCAGCACTTGGGAGGCAGAGGCAGGTGGATTTCTGAGTTTGAGGCCAGCCTGGTCTACAGAGTGAGTTCAAGGACAGACAGGGCTATACAGAGAAACCCTGTCTCAAAAAACAAACAAACAAAAAATAAATAAATAAATAAATAGATAGATAAATAAATAATTTTTTTTTAAAAGGAGAAAGAGAGGAGATGGAGGTCACTAAGATAAGTCGCAAGAATGGAGCATCTAACTGGAGAAGAGACAGCCACACTCATTCCTTTGTTACATCTCAAATTACCAAAAGCATGGCCATGGTGCATAGCAAGTATTTAGTCAGGTCATAAGTGGCTATGTGCATGTGTATAAGGTATAAAAACATAACGTTTGATAGCCAGTATTATCTGTGGTTTCTGAAATTCAGTGGGCTTCTTGACCCTCAGATAAAGGAAGACTGTTTTGGTGGTTCATTTTACAAAAAGCTTGGGACCAAAAACTGAAGTATTTGGGGTTTGGGAGATAGTCCATCAGGGAAAACACATGCTGCACAAATTTGGTGATCTGAGATCAATCCCCCAAACTCAAAAAGCCAGAGTAGGGTGAGCTTCTGTAATCACAGCACTTCTATGACAAGATGGGAAGCAGACATAAAAAAAATGCCCCCAAATTCCCAAGTTAGTGAAGCTGGATGCAAAGCACAGCAACACCACCAATAGAAAACCCAGCCTCAGTAAGGGAAAAGTTGTTACCTGGCCTCCACATGCATGCATGGCATGCTTGAACCCACATTCACACATACATGCATGTGCATGCTCATACATACAAAAACACACATACCCAAATCAATGAACCAATATATTTTTTAAAAAACTACTATTCACATTCGCTAAGATATGTAACTCGTCTAGGTGTTCATCAACAGATACATATACAAAAAAAAATGTGGTATTGGGCTGGGAGTACAATGTAGTAGTGGAGTGGATGTTTGCATGGTGTATTAAGCCCAATCTCAAGTATGGGAGAGAGACAGAGACAGACAGACAGACAGACAGACAGACAGACAGACACAGAAACAGACAGACAGATGGAATTTTATTCAGCCACAAACAAGAGTGAAATTATGACATTTGCAGAAAAATGGATGCAACTCACTGTATTAAACAAAACAATCCAGACACAGAATAACAAATACCATATTTTTTTCTCTGACATGGCATCTAGATTTAAATGTGTAAATGTGTACATACATGCTTGCACAAGTACATACGTAGGTACATACATGCATAAGACATGAACACAGACAGGACACTACTGAGAGGAGAGGAAACAGTCTAAAAGAAATGTAGAGGAGGAAACAAGAGATAATGGATCACATGGTCTAAAACCAGATGTTGACTATTTAAGGGAAAGGAAATCACCAGGAGAAGAAAATGGGGTTGTCGTGTTTGGGGAGAAGAGGAAGCCCTGGTTGAGTGAAGTTCTTTGCAGGTGTATTGTTGACATGAACACAGACATGTCAAGGACTCCAAAGCCACAGACCCCACTCCATCACCTGTAAGACTCAGAGAGATGGTAAAGTCTTCCTCTAGGCCAGCGGTTCTTATCCTGAGGCCTTTTATTATGGTTCTTCATGTTATTTTGTTGTTACTTCCTAAGTGTAGCATTACTAGTTATGAATTGTAATGTAAATATTTGATATGCAGGACATCTGATATGCAATCCTGTAAAAGGGTCATTCAACCCTTCCAAAGGATTCATGACCCACAGGTTGGGAACCACTGCTCTAGTCCATGTGTGAATGTTGACTGTGTGTGTGGAAAACGTCCATCATAGCTTTCTGTCCCTCCCCCAAATATTTATGGCCTAAAGACTGGTCCCCTAAAGGACCTCTCCTATGTAGGTTAGTTACACCTGTCTCCCTGACCCAGCTATACACTATAAACCCTGTCTCTTTGTTTATCTGTATGAACTCACTCTATCTCCTTGTTCTGCTGTATGCAATAATCCCACCTCTCTATTCAATTGAAACGATAAAAAGCCTCAGATTTCAGGGTGCTGTAGCTTCTCCATTAGAGAACCCAGTCCACCTAATCCCAAGGTTTTTTGTGTTTCTATAGGTGTGTTTGTCTGTCTTTTCTTTATTCTCTTATTGCCCAAGACAGGCAAAGTCCCTGGGTTCATGCAAGGACCAAGAAATGTGGAAGGAGCACAAATCAGAACAAGGTATGTGTGGTGGTATGTATGTATGAACAAGCCATTAGGAAATACATCACTTTGTATATAAACTAGAAGAGTTAATTTTTACATGACACATGCAGTTAAAATTGGCTGCAAAATTTAAATTAACATACTTGTGTGTGCCAAAGCCAATTTCTGTTGCTTGCAATCAGATCGTGTGTTATGAGTACCTGAGGTGACATTTGCAGAAGCTAATGCCCTCTGAGGGAAAGGCGCAAGACTTGTTCAGGGGCTATAATTACTGTTAAATAACTTTAGACATTTGCTATACACATCTAAGTTCATTTCTTCTTCTACAAATGAAAGATAATAACACGTATCTCATGGGACAATTAGAAAGATTAAACATGATAAAAAGTAAACTCTGTTCAAAAATAATAAGCACTGGAAAGTAATGCTTATTATTAGAAGTAATAATAAAATAATTATGATAAAATAATTTATCATTGTATTAAATTTATCATAATTTTATATTATGTTTATATTTTTATATTATATATACATTATATGTACACATATATGTACATATATAAAATAGGTATGTGTGTACATATACATTATACATTTTTTACTTTTTATATTTTATATTTATTGTATTTTTAGTATATTGTTCATTATTTTATGTTATATTATATATTATATTTATTATTTTTATTATTTTATGTTATATTAAATTAATTATAACAAATTAATAATTATGGTAAAATAATTATGCTAAGAATAAAATAATAAAACAATTAGATTAAATACAACAAAGAGTAAACTGTTCAAAAACACTAAGCACTGGAAACTAGGGAGGTGGCTCTGTGAGTGAAATGCTAGACCTGGGTCTAGATCCCCTGCAACATTGGGGGAGATGCAGACACAGTGACGCACATTTGTAACCTCAGCACTGGGAGGCAAATCCTGTTTTGTTGACCTGCTGGTCAGCCAACCTAGCCAAAATGCCAGGCTTTCAAGACTCACTGAAAGACCTTGTCATAGGCAATAATGTGGACAGCAACTGAGAAAGCCACTTAGTGTCAAAATTGGCTTCCATCTGGAGAGAGAGGGTGAGGGGACACAGCACACACAATTTTTTAAAAGGCTTCAGGGCTGGGTGAGATTCTGGGTGAGATTAATCAACAATGAAAGATGCTTGCTGCCGACCTGGCAACCTGAGTTCAATCCCTAGGACCTACATAGATTTGGAAGGTGAGAACTGACTCCATGTAGATTTCTCTAAGCACGGCCCACATGCCATGTCATGTGTGCCCATATAGACACACCCTGCACATACACAATACTGATAATAATTTAAAATTTCTGAAAAAGCATTTTGTCATGTTATTGTGCCTACACTGACTACACTAGTAATTAGGTAGACACTTTAAGCACACTCCTGCCTTTTCTTTAAAAACAGTTTTGGTGTATGGCCAAAGTTGGTCTTGAACAGATGATTGTGATGGTTAACCTTATGGTGGTGGCTACCTTTATTTTTAAAAGTTTAAATCTTCTGTACTTAAGAGAACTATAAAGCAAAACTGGACTTCAAAATGTTAAGGGCTACTACGGGTTAATTTTGTAATCTCCTGGTCTTAACAAAACAGCTGTTTCTGCTTCTGTAAACAAAAGCTTGCTCTGCATGGATGACCTTCGGTTTGCACACAGACAGAATGTAACTTTGTGCTATTTGCCTTTAAAAGCTCCTGAGGTGGCTGGGCTCTGCAGTTGGGAATCCTGAGTCCCAGGCATAGACCTGGTACCAGTATATGAACAAAAAGCCTGTTGAATCTCTGAAGCACCCCAGACCCATAACAATGATCTTCCTGCCTTTCCTCCTTTGCTACTGAGATTACAGACTTGAACTACTATGAACAGTTTTAATTATTTTTTTAATTAAAAAAAAATATCAAAAAGAGAAAAATCAGGGTAAGGAAGCCATTGATTCATATACTAAAACCATGCTTCCATTCTCAACACACTTAATTCTTTTTTTTTTCTTCCTAGAGATAACATGAAGAGTGGATGCTCCTGGACCATTGGCGATGTTCTTGTTGAGCTAGTGCCATAGCCAAGCTTGATGCTCCATTATTTAACCTACTTGTTGCCTGGTCTGCTGTTGCTTGACGATGAAGCCAATTTAATTGACAGCTCTTAGCTCAGGATTTCTGGGAAGTAAACAGACACGGAGATGGTGAATAAATGGGAGCATCCTCAGGATCAGCACCTTCGAGAACGGAACCCAATGAGCACTAGGCACAAGAAAGAGCTAAATGTGAGGTGGTTTTGAAGGAGTTTACATCCCGCCTTTAGGGAATTATGGAGCCAAGACTGAATGTCAGAGCTGACTCAAAGGAAAGCCAAGGAGACAAGTATATGAACTCTTACTTACAGGTGCTTATGTTCACCAGTCTCCGTGCAAAGGCTCCTCCAGGAAGCTCTCCTAGTTGAGAATAATTCTGGAGATTAGGCCTCACAATATTTTTGCAACACTTGGTGAAATACTGTCATTCAGAAGGGAAATGGCAACATTCATCCAACACACACAGTACCTTTAAGCACACATGGCCATGGGAACAGGACTGTGGAGAGAGGGAATGTAGCAGTTAGACTTATGTATTATATCAAAAAGTCCTCAAAACAACTAAGGGCCGGGCAGTAGTGGTGCACGCCTTTAATCCCAGCACTTGGGAGGCAGAGGCAGGCGGATTTCTGAGTTCGAGGCCAGCCTGGTCTACAGAGTGAGTTCCAGGACAGCCAGGGCTATACAGAGAAACTCTATCTTGAAAAACAAAAACAAAAACAACAACAAAAAAACCCCTAAGGGTGTGGGGAGAGTCCAGCAAGGTAGTTCAGTGGATAAAGGTGCGTGCGTATCACCAAGGCTTACAACTTGAGTTCTGTCCCTACTATTCTCTTAGTGGAAAGAGAGAACTGTTGCCCTCAAATTGACCTCTTACTTCCACATGTGTACCATGGCATGTGCATGCCTGCACACATGCCACACGCATGTACACCATCATGAATAAATAAGTAAGGAAAGGAAACCCTCAGTCTGGACGTGGCTTGTCATTTTGGTTTTTAGAGTCTTCGATCTAAAACACAAGGATTTTGAAGCTCACCCCCCTCTTTCCTAAAAATGAGGTAGTGAATTCATTCTCTTGCGGTCTCAGAGTCATTCTGTAGACCTGGAAGTTTTCTGTTTTGACTTAATTCATGGCCTGACTCCAGCCCTTCATTTGTTTGGCAGAAGTGATTATGCAAATATTATATAATCTGTATTTATGATGTTTAAATCATTCAGAAAAAGGTGCCCTCGAGAGTTCAGTTGCCAGGCTTTTTACATATATATTTGATTACCATAATTGATTAAGCTATAAATACATCTATAAAATTAAACACAGTCCTTTGTTATCTAAATATGTAGATGACAGATAGACAGGAAATCTATGCAACTTAACACCCAATTCCAAGGACAATAACTACTTATAAGACCTCATCTGGGGAACCAGCTTATTATCATTAGTATACCATAACCTCCTAGTTTTCTATCTTCTACACAAGTGTGGTCTCAGTTAACCTTCCAAGAAGCTGCACTGTTGACAAGAAGAAAATTACTAGCTGATATTGACAGACGATATTTACAGATGATATTTACATTGGGAAGAGCAAGATGTCTTACTGAAAACCCTACACCCAGTAAATGGTGGGATCAGGAGAAAGTAGTTCATCTTCTCATAGTCCAGGTGACATTTAAAAAAAAAACAAACAAACAAAAAAAAACCTTCACATGACCCCAAGGTGTTCACACAAGCCCCTTGAGTTCATGTTGACCCTATGAAGCTTAGAATGTGCAAAAGGGATATAGTATGTCACTGCCTTGATGATTGGAAATATTTTGTTACACAAAGTCTGCAAGTGAAGAAAATACTCACGCTGATGAAATCATTTGCCATGATAAAATCATCTGCCAGGTTGTGAAAGCTTCTCTGGAGGCCGTATGATAGGGACTGTAGGCAGCCTCTAAAAGTTGAGTATGGCACCCGCCCAACAGCCAACAAAACACTGGGTTGAGTTCTGCTAGCAACCTGGTTTTGCATGCTATTCCCGGTCCACACTTCAGGTGATAGCACAGTCTAGTTGAGACTGCATATGCAGTCTTGTAAGGCCCTGAGCATTCGCTTTCTACGTTTCCATTTGCAGGTTAGACATACGCAGGCTCCTGACCAACAGAAACATAATGTGTATTATTTTAAGCTGTCTGGTGTGTGGTAATTTGTTATATGGCTAGAGCAAACTATTATTGAAACCAACCATAAAGTTATTTATAACTCCATCTTCCTCCCCTGGGCTTTTCCCCAATGGCAAGCTCATTTGCAGGGAGACCACCAGTAATTACGGTTCTGTGGAGGCAATCCATGGACAGAGAAGCTCCAGAAACCATCCTGATCATGTGAAGAAATCTGCAGAGCCATGAGCTAGAAGAATGTGGGCCCTCAAATGTCAAGCTACCGTTCCACCTCTGAGCCACTATCAGAGAAAAAAAAAAAGTACTTCCACACCATTGATGAAAGTACATTCAGAAATTGTAGAAACAGCTTCATCCACATACTTTTACTTAAAGAGAGATTACCAGTGAGAATGAAGCCGGGGCTATTCCATAAAGTCCTCAAATACACCCATTTATATATGAATCCAAGACTCAGTACCAAATCAGGTTGCCAAAAATAGTTTCCAGAGAGTAGACTGACCATCTATATGTACAGAGTGATTCACCTAAAAATCTCACAAGTAAAGGGAGAACCTCTAAAGTGTGTATGTATGTATGTATGTATGTATGTATGTATGGTATGTATAGGAAAAATATATATCTAAAAGAGGTGCAGTTAAAAGGGAAGTCACAGTATTATTTCAGAAGACTGAATGGAAGCATGCTATCAAAGGAGTGAGATGTTGATTTGCCATTTGATTGTGGAGCTTTTTGGCTTTAGAAGACACACCACAACACTCTCTTGGTGGAGGCTCCATTGCTCCCAGACAGAGGTGAAAGCTGATATGAGCTCCATAACTGAGGTCAGCTCAGTTGTTTTCCAGTTTTTCTCAACCACCCTGAGAAGCCATTGGCCCTTTAGCTTGAGGCAGGTCTTCTAGATTTAGTGTGAAATCTACTGCCAGCTACAGATGCTGTAGGGTGCCTCCTTTAATCTTAGAGTTCAGAGGCTCATGGGGTGGTAAATACTTAGATCTTTAAGTCATTATATTTAAGCTATTACCTTTAAGTCACTAAGTCTCTTGTGCTGAGAAGTTAGGCCCACTTGATTTGGGTGAAGGTTTTGGTAGAACAATTATGCCCATGGGTCTCAACATCATAGCCAAGAGCCAACTTATGATGCTTAAATACAGTTCCTTGAACAAGGCGCAGTCCATGTGTTAATTGTGGTTTCCATCCGGAATTCTTTTCTCATGGCTGGCCTCCAGGCCAGAATGATTAGCTTGGCATGAACTCCAGCACTGGGCTGGCAGACCACACGTAAGATAAGAAGGAATTGGATTGGAAATCTGTCTTGGACCAAAATCGTAATGCATCCTCCAGAGGTTGGACCTATCAAAGCTGTCCCCTAATGGTGTCATCTGGTCTCAAACCCCTCGGTCCTTTGAACCGTAGCCCTCATATTCATTATGACAATTGGAACGGCCTCCAGCCACTCAAGGCTTTCTTTTTGTTGCCATTGGCCTCATCTACTAAGGGAGAAATAGAAGCAGGAAGCCGGGATTCTTAGCAAAGACTACTTATGTGTGTTAATAGATAAAGAGTGTTTCCTCCAGAACTTAAAGAGAACAACAACAGCCTGAATTCTCATACGCCATTACTAAATTCTTCCCTTAACAAAAGCCTGAAGACCCCACTCTAATTGCTGAGTTCTCTCATGTACAAACTTTACTTGAGAATATGCTAAGAAATACGGTTCGGTCTCTAAGAGCTAATAGAACTACATTTTTTTCATCTTCGTAGGAATATATAGTTCTTAGAAAATAGTACATTTAATTAAATTGTGCTTATTTCATGCAGCTATGTCTAACCTGTACATCCCTGCTTATATTCTTATATTCTTGTATTCCTTTCATGTGAAAATACTATTTTCTTGACTAGGTGTATCAGAAACAGCTAATACAAAGAAATAAATTGTACTAGGAAACAGCCAGGGGAAATGACGAATTCCTTACATGACTACTGTGCCTTCTTAAGCTTCTAAACCCTGTGTACAAGAGTTACAAGCACAGCTGGCTAATCTTGGCAGCTGAGATTTTCAAAATTTGTACATGAAATATACTTGACCACACAATGTAAAGGGGGAAGGATAGAAAGGCCTTCGAGCTGCATACGGAAAGGTTCTAATGCTGATTCTAGGTAGAGAATAAGATGTTCGGTGTAGATATCACCATTCTAGAGTAACTACCAAAGGCAGAAAACAGAGAAAATATTATTTGGTCTGCTCAGGCTACTTAAAAAAAAAAAATACCACAGACTGGGATCAGTTTGCACAGTTCTGGAGAATGGACATCCAAAAGAGGGAGCAAATAGGGTTGGTAAGGGTTTTCATATTGTGCTGTGGTGACTATCTTCTCCCTGTCTTCACGTGGCTTTCCCTTGGAGTGTAAGCAGATCGGATAACTTTTCCTCTTCTCCTCCTCTTCTTTCTCCTCCTCCTTTTTCTCTCTCTCTCTCTCTCCTTCCCTCCCTTCCCGCCTCATGCCATTTTTTTCCAAACGCCCTATTCTCATCATGAGGGCCCACCCATGACCTCACCTAAATCAAAGTGCATCTCAAATGTGTCATCTCCAATTATCAGTCTAGAGGTTAACAGTCCAGCATAGGAATTTAAGTGACATAATTCAGTCCAGACAATTTAAAAAAAAAAAAAAAAAAAAAAAAAAAAAAAAAAAAAAAAAAAAAACAAACAAATTAAATGCATAGCTAGGTAGCTCAGGATGGAAATACAAGGCCCTGAGCCCCCGCCCCAGCACACACACAAAAAAAAATAGAAAATGTGCAAATGATTCAAAAGATGGCAAGAGATAGAAAGTGGAAGAATGAAAACAAATGTCAAAATGACAGAACTACATCCAAACATGTCAGGAGTCACGTAAAGTGAAGTTGTTTTGGAGATAAGGATGCCCAGGCTCAGAGCCGTGCTGTAACTTGACCACAGCACAGAGATACAAGGAGCATAGCAATGGTCCAGCCTAGCTTGGCCCTGACTCCAAGATTCTGTCTAAAATGTGAAAAGCTCTCATCACATTCTCCAAGTAGCCAGGTCTCGGGCCTACTCACAGAAGGGGTACTAGTGGCCACGGTCAGAATTGAGAGGTCAACACCCAGAGAGCCAATAGGTTCCCTTGCTCCAAATACCTGAATCTCTGAGATTCTGGGCAGAGCTCACCTCCTGGTTCTTAGCTGGAACACAGCAGTGTCCGCACTCCTAAAGGCCAGCCTTTGAAGACAGGGAGAAAGGGCTTCTCCAAGGAGCATCTTGCAGACCTCTTGGAGTAAGTACTAGGGATTGTTACCAAGACCCAGACAGGAAGTCCCGATGGAACCTCACAACAGCCCCCTGCAAGTGCAAACCTGCCTTAGGCACCCGCCACCTCCACTGATGCTGCCCTGTCTGTTTCTTCATCCTTCAGGCTGATGGGAGAAAAGAATTCCCAAGACCTTCAACCATGACCTCGACAAATGATAGGTTGCAGTCTGCCTAAGACAACACGAGACAGAAGAAGCTGTCCTGGGTGGGACACTCTGCTAGTATTCTCTCCCTGGGCCTAATTCAGGAAGAACCAGCTACCCCTGGTCCACCTCCAGGAAACTATCAGGTGGGTGTGCTTCCTAGAACTGGCTACACTTCCCTAAATCCCCAGAGAATAACGTCCTGCCAATCAGCCTTAGATTGATTACAATAAAACCCCAGCATTCCTTTATAATAATAACAATAAACACAAGTGCCATCTGTCATGTGTCTAATTGGCAGGCGAGGTAGCTTTTATTATTCTTTTGATAACGCTAATAATGGCTACCATAGTGTGCCAGCCCCTGTGCTAAGAACCTTCTGTGAGTTCTTTCATGCAGTCCTCCCTGTAAACCTGTGTGGCAGGTAATATGATTCCCATCTTCTTAGTTAAAAAGGGCTGAGGCTCAAAGAAATGAGTCAGCCAACACAAGTAAGTAAGAGAGAGGCCAGAAATGGAGGTATTTCAGTCTCACTAAAAAAAGATTATTCTTAAAAGATGGCAATAGTATGCTAGTGTGTTGTTTAGAAAATTGAGAATGTTTTTATTTATTCTTTGACAATTTCATACATGCATGTAATATCTGTTGTTCATTTCTCCTACAACTCTTCCCTCTAGCCCCCAGACTTCCCCCTCACGACATATTCTTCCCCCACCTTCATGTCTTCTTCTTTGCATCTTTAAAGATTTATTTAATGTATATGAGTATGCTGTCTTCATGCACACCAGAAGGGCATATCAGATCCCATTACAGATGGTCCTGAGGCACCATGTGGCTGCTGGGGATTAAACTTGGGACCTCTGGAAGAACAGCCAGTTGCTCATAACTGCTGAGCCATCTCTCCAGCCCTCTTCTTAGCATCTTTAATAAGGAAAAAAATACCAGAAAACTCCCAAAAAGTGAACCCATGAGAAAGACCAAACCACAAAAAGGGGACCTCATCTTGGGGAGTAGAATGGGAGCCATCTGAGTTTGGATCTTAGTATGACTGTGTCTGCTGTTGTGCTCTGAAGCCTGGTCTTCTATCCCTTAACTCTGTCTTCACTTTGTTCACACTTATACATCCTGGCTACTCCAGCTCTCCCAAAGTCTGACTGTAGCCCAATGCTTCATCTTCACCCCACATTCCAACTTGGTTGCTCCCCTGAAAAGGCCCATCTTCACTGTGAGCCCCGAGATGAGCCCACAGTCCAGTTTGAATCTGTGGCAATACAAATCCACAGGGGAAATCTCACACGGTTTCCAGCAACTCTCCTCTGGGGGAGCATCTGTAAAACTGGATCCACTAAAAACCCAGAGCGAATACTCATGTGCAACGCCATGGCTTTTAGTCCTGTGTTCATTTACCTACCGTGTGCCAGATGGTATATGTGTCTCATTATGAGCTTTCACAATCCTTTCAGATGGTTATTTCTAACATCACTTACCACATAGAAATCTGTGACCCCAAGGGATGTGACCACACCACATAGCAAGCTCAAGGCAGAGTTGGGTGTCATCATAGTGGTGCAAGGTGCCTATCACTTGATTACCTGTATCCCTTCCAAAGCTCAAGTTGAAATGAGTCCCAGTGCAATAGGATTGGGAGGTGGGACCTAAGAGGAGATCTTCAGGTCTCTGATGAACCAATTATGCTAATTAGCTGAAGTCAGACTTGTGCCTCTTGCACACCTCTTACCCATTGTATTCCACCACAAGATGGCACAACCAGCCAGTCCTCGACAGACATGAGCTCCTCAACCTTGGACTGCCAGTTTTGAGATCTATAAAAAAGAATTCTCTGCTTGATTCCAATAGAGCTGCTCAGACTAGACCAATACAGTCCCTGCTGATTTGAAGAAGTCTGAGATGAAAACAGCACTGTGACGCTTTTCCGAACAGATGTTTTGACAGCACCCATGAGCTCCTGAGAGACAGTTTGCCATCTCTGACCAGGCCTCTGTTCTTCCCTTAGTTCTTACTGGCTCTGCCCTGTTCTGTTTCTTACGGAACAACACATGCTTTCTCTCACATCTGGACCTGCACCTGAACTCACGACTGCTGAGAATGTTCTGTTTGCTCATCTGTCTGTCCTTTCCCAGCCAGTCTTGGGTTTTACATTAGTCATTTGCATCTGAGGCTGTGTTCGGTGTGTTCATGTGTGCTCCCTTTGTCTTACTAATTGTTCTATATTCATATAGTTGTTCATTTCCCCATTAGGATTAAAACTTTTGCAAAGATGTGAAATTTCTTTGCTTTGTCCAGTGTACTATCAAATAAGACCTAACACAAAAGATGCTCATTGGATATGGGACCTGATGGTGGCTAGTTGCAGTCATGCAGTGTCATTTTCTGAATTGTAGATGGCATAGTTTAACTAGGAGTTCAGTATTAGTAAAAGATTCAGATTTCTTTGTGTGTGCATACTTGTGTGCATATTGTCATAGCGGTCAGAGGAGATGTTGGGTGTCCTCCTCTATCATTCTTTGACTCATTTCTATAAGATAGGGTCTCCCCCTGAATAGGTAGCTAGGCTGGTATCCAGCAAGCCCTGGATCCTACCTTCTCCATTTCCACAGTGCTGGGATTATGGGTGTATGTATAGCCACACTGGCTTAGTCATGTGGGTCATACTGAGAACAAGTGACCGGGAGCCCCAAATGGGTTAAAGTAGAGAAAAACAAAATGAAAGTAAGCCAAAGGATTAAAAATGTGATAGAGATTCCCATAAGAATAGGAAAGATGGGACAAAAAAAGAAATGGAGGAAAATGGTACTTAGAATTTGATAAGGTTTAAAGACCTAACCATGAGCAGAAAGAAGAGATACACTAGTCCAAAAACTGGCCCCAGAGTCACCAGAACTACCTTAGGTTCTATATTGTGTTTTGGAGGGTTTGGGGGTGGTGTTGGTGTGGTTGGTGGTGGTGTGGTTGTTGTTGTTGTTGATATCATCATTTTTACTGTGACGGGGCCTTAAACTGCTCAGCAGCTGAAGATGGCCTTGAACTTCTGATCCTCCTTCCTCTACCTCCTGAGTGCTGAAGTCAGAGTCCAGTCACATCACACCTGGGTCACGCTATGCTGAGAGCCAAACTCAGGATGTTTACACACTAAGCAAGCACTCTACCAACAGAGCTATATCCCCAGACTGTTTTCTGTTTCTGAAACATCTTTGTTAAAGCATAGCTCACATGCAATACAAGCAACCTTTTGACTATGTACAATGTAATGTAGTTTGTTATTACTATTATATTCACAGAACTGTACAATCAGGCCTATCCATTTAAGCACATTATTTTCATTGCCTCAAACGGAAACCCAGTATCTTCTAGCTGTCATCCTCCACACCCATCCTCTCTGACTGTAGGAAACCACTAATCTACTTTCCATCTCCATGCATGACTCGCCCATTCTGAGCATTTTATACAATTGGAATCATACAGAATGCGGTCTCTAGTGAGTCACGTATTTGTCTTAGTACAATGTTTCTAAGTTCCCTTCAAGTTGTAACATCTGCCAGTATGCATTCCTTCCTATTTCTAAATATAATATTCTCCTATACAGTTCCACATTTAATTCATTAAGCAGGATGTGGGCACCATCATCTCTCATGGGGGCTACTACCCACTCTTGTCCTATTGATAGTCTTGGAGGCCATCATACAATATGGCTGCACCACCTGCATAACTTCTCCTTGCTCCTGTTATTAAGCCAAATACACAACCTAGTGAGGAAGGTTCTTTGTAGTTCATGCCCGCTACATATCCAAGTCCCATCCTACTGTACTTCCGGTTCCTCACACATACCCTGTTCTCACATGCCTTCATAATAATACTCCCAGGGAGCTCCATGAGACCAGATTCATCTTTGTCAGTTTTTCTCATTAATGTGTCCCAAGCTCCTAGAAGTAGTACCTCAGTAAATACCCAAGTCTGAAACTGTTTTCATTTGAGTATGTAGAGTCTCAGAGGTTTCTGAAGTGATTCTCTCTCCACTCTTATGACTTTTAGGTAACCCCCTCACCTTGAGTGTGGCCTGCACTAATGACTTGCTTGTTTATTTAGTTTTGGCTATTTCTAACTGGAATGTTCTTGAACTATTATGTAGCCTATATAGGTAACCTCAAACTCTTGATTCTTCTGCTTGTACCTCCTTAATTCTATAATCCAGCTTAATTCTATAATGCAGCTACTTGTCTAACCTCCACCTCTATTGGATTTCATTATGCAGTCCATGTTAGCCCAGTAGATGATACATACATATATACATACATACATACATAGCTATATAGATACATAGATAGATATGTAGATATCTATCTATATCTATAGATCCTAAATTGACCTCAAACTTAGGATCTTCTTGCCTCAGACTGAGGTTTGGGGTTATATGTATATGCCACCATAGCCAGATTTGAATAACTCATCTCTAACTGACTAAATCTGAGCTACAGGATGTTACATTCTAGACATTATAAATCATCTTATTCACTCTCCATTGCTCAGGCTAAGATAATCATGCTGCCATCTTGTGTAGAGACCTGCATAGTTCAGTGAAGATCTGAGGCTCCAACTCCAGCAACCCATGAGGAGTTAAGGGCCTCAGTCCTACAGCCTGTAAAAGAATACAGCCTGCCCTTTTTCAGTCTTTTTTTCTCCAGAGCTGAGGACTGAACCCAGGGCCTTGTGCTTCCTAGGCAAGCACTCTACCACTGAGCTAAATCCCCAACCCCTCCTTTTTCATCACATTTGTAAACACACAATTTGATCTCCCAGTCTCTAGTTGAGTCTTGAGATAAGACTGAGCCCTGGATGTCAGCTTGACTGCATTCTCATGAGTGACAATGGAGCCAAAAACATCTGCTAAGGCACAGGGATTCTTGATCCACAGAACCTGTAAGATAAAGCTTGCTTTAAGTTATGCAGAGATAGTCAACTATCACAGACTTGGGTGTAGGAGTGGGGTGCTTACCTGACAAAAGTCTAGGACGTGGGATTGACCTTAGAACAAGGCAAAAAACTTTAAGCAATGTTAAGAGTTTAAATCTCCTTTAGGGCTGGTGAACACAAGTAAGCAAACTGCTTGTCACACAAGCATGAGAGCCTGAATTCAGATCACTGGCACCCATGTAAATAACTGGGCTTTGTAATACATGCCTGTCACCCCAGCACTGGGAGGCAGTCTTGCCAATCAGTGAGCTCCAGGTACAGGAACGACGTTGTCTCAAAGAATAAGATAAAGAATGGATGACATTCAATATTGACCTCTAATTTTCACATGCATATATACACACATACATGTGTGCAAAAACGTATACAAAGACACCTAAACCAATAAATAACTCCTTGAAGAGCACAAAAGTTTGAATTTAAGAACTCAGGAAATCAAAGAAACCTTACCGGAAGCTGAGAGACGGAAAAGTTTTGTTGTGGCTCAGCAGAAATCGTGGCAACACTCTCTGCTGTAGTTATGTAGAAAGTACAGAGTAGAGCTGGCAAACCGCACTGTCTCATTAAGAATCTTCCCAGGCCAAGTATTAAGAGTCCATCTGTTTCCTTCCCACTGCTTACAATAAAGCGTGAGAGGAGAGGGACAAACTGGGGAATGGGCCATAAAAAAAAAGATGGCGCTGGGGCTTGATGGTTCTGAAAGCTCTCATCTCCCTAGATTGTAAAAAGCTTGAAAGGTAGCAAAACTATATAAGTAAAGATTGAATCCAGGGCAATACCTAGAAAACATAGTCTGGAAATAGAGCAGGGATGTGAGCAAATCACAGCCATAGCCCCACCTGGCAGCCTAGGGGACAGTGGGATCTCAATTGGTGGCTCCCAGATTCCTGACTGTATTAGTCAGGGTTCTCTAGAGTTCCAGAACTAATAGAATGAAGAATGAATGGATATATATATATATATATATATATATATATATATATATATTATATATATTATATATATTATATATATTATATATATATGGATAATATATATATCCATATATATATCCACATATATATATCCACATATATATATCTAATATAACATATATATGTTATATTAGAATGACTTACATATATATGTATATAATATATTAGAATGACTTACAGACTGCAGTCCAACTAATACAATAGCCAGCTGTGAATGGAAAGTCCAAAAATTTAGTAGTTGCTCAGTTCCAAGAGGCCTGTCTTCTGTATAGGCTGGAATCCTGAAGAAGTAGGTTCCAGAAGATGTGCTGACAAAGAGAGTGCAAGCAGGCAAAAAACAAACTAACCTTTCCTTCTTCCAGTGTCTTTATGCAGGTTTCCAGCAGAAGATATAGCCCAGAATAAAGGTGTGACTCAAGGTCTGGATTTAATGCATGTGCTAATCTAAAGCATGTATTGTCCCTCCTCAAAATCTGGATCTTCCAGCGTTGAGGTCCAGATCACAGGCTTGTCCCCCATTTCTAGATTGTACTTCATTCCAGATATAGTCCAGTTGACAACCAAGAAAAGCCATCACACTGACCCACAGGATTATGTGATGAGGAGAGCTGAGTTCAATGCTCAGTGCTACATATGGGGTAATTCATTTCCCAGCAATGGCACATACCAAGCTTCTACACAGACGGATACCACAGAGAGAGAAGTGTTTGAAACCAAAGAAAGCTAAAACTAATATGAGTAAAAATCAACCTTCATCTCCCTGACATATGCTAAGTACATGAACTATGTGTTAATGGCATGGAAGAGAGAGAGATTAAGGAGATGTGGCTGGTGTCTGGTGGTCTAATCTATGGGATGGTTCTTCCTAGGGGCTCATGGAGAAACTTTTCCTAGCTAGTCAGCACTAAAAAAAGACAAGACACATCTTGTTTCTTGACCTCAGCCTTCAGTATTCTTTTCTAGGTGAGGCATTGAGCATGCTAGGTCCCTCCTATCTATTACTGAACTATGGCTTTGAAGTTGACTCTTCTTCCAACCCCCTATACCAACAGCAAATGTAGGGCTTTAGGCCCTGTGCCAGAAATAAAGATGTATGAAATTGTGAGTTGGAAGAAAAGCTCTTCTCACAGCTCTCTTCACAATACCCTGGGATGAAGGTCATGGCATACACACCCAACAGGAAGCCCTTACAGAGATAGGTGAAAGGGCTGGGGGCACATGAGGATGTTGGCATTGGAAAAACCATAAGAAATGATCTCCCTTAACTTACTCCTCCGTATTCCCACATCCTCCAACACTGGCATCAGTACCCCTTCATGCTAAGCTGGGTCCACTTCAACTTCTTATTCTTGTATCCATACAGCTCTTACTAACACATAAGTTCCCTTTACCACTTCTCCTTTTTTACCAGAAAACAAATCCTCACAAACCACTTTGGAAGCACCTCATATGTCCTGAGAATCAGCCTACATTTTCCAAGAAATGACAAAAAAAAAAAAAAAAAAAAAAAAAGGTGGAGAGCAACCCTATGTCCCACATGTTAGCTGACGTAGCTGAGGACAATCACAGTACAGGACCAAGCAGAAGCAGTGATGCTGTGCTTAGCAAGGAAGAGACAATACAAACATATCTCCTTTGCCCTTTCATCCCTTCATCTTCACCCTCCAAGCTAGCCCATCCATGCTCTAGTACAGAACACACTAGAATACACATTGCAGCTCAGAGGGGTATCAGCTGAGCTTCTCCCCTAGCCAGGGCACAAAGGAGACCAAAACTTCTTCACAAGAACCTCAAGTCTCTAAACCTGCTGTGAACAGAGGAGCCAAGCAGGGGCTGGATGTGTAAAACAGAGAGAGTCAACAGAAACTAACAACCAGGAAATGAAGCTCATGGTGGACAGAGGACATGAAGAAATGAAGGCATGTTTCCCTGTTTTTCATCCAAACTATTTCTAGAGAACAACCTTTGGTGTTATGCTGAATTCCAGTCCCACTGATGCGGTTTCATCTTATGAACAAGGGCATGGAGTTTGTCACATGCCTCAATGACATTTTCTGTCTATAAAGTCCCTACCAGAGCCAAAGGCTCAGAGCAACCTACTAAAGTATACTGTTATTATTGGCTATTGTCTGGTCGTTGTGAGCCTATCATAGTGGAGAAAATTACAATAATCATCCTCGATGGGGTGGCATTTGTCATTTTCCATCCTGTCACATGCATTCAGCCATCTGAAGACAGTTGATGCCTCTTTTGAAATGGGAACAGAATGGAAGAAGTGCAAACAAGGCATATGTGAGGGAAGGAATGGGAGGGAAATTTATACTGATCTGTACCTACTCAGAAGGGGACAGATGTTCTGTGGACTTTTCTTGGGGAGATCAACAAGCATTTGTTTTTCCCACTTAGAACACCAGTGACATTTAAAAAAGAAAGAAAGAAAAAGAAAAAGCAAGCAATAACAATGCAACTTAATTTGATGAAACAAAGAGTTCATTAGAATTACTTACTGGAAAGTGAAGTGTTGACAGTGTACACCGTTCAAGACAAGAATCTCTTGGAGACTCCATCAACTACTAAGAATGTATACATCGCTATGTAGGAAGAGTCCTGTGAGACCCAGGGCCCTTTCATGATGGAAAGTTAACGAGTTCAGTCTTGTGACATCTCTTTTGGGTAATTATCAATGTTGATGATTCCAGAAGTCAATATCCAAGCTGTGCCTGGAGGACAGCATTCCACAGCATCAAAGAAAATAAATCACAGTCCCAAAGAATGCAGGCCAGATACACTTCCATCTTCCTTCAAATTCTAGGAAAACTGAGAAAAATACCCAGGAGGAATTATGGCAGAGGGAGGATGCTGGAGTCAGAAAGAAGCTCCTTAAACATCTGTTTTTCTAGACCTCAGTTTCCTCTGCTGCAAAGTGGACTTAGTATGGACACCTACAAGGTGGCAGTGTGCTGAAGCTCAGGTTAATTGGTAGGAGTAAAAAGGCTTCTAAATATAGAACATATCCATTCTTACTCCTATTATAAAGAACTATCTAGAAAGCTTATCTCCAACCTTCCTTACCATCTTGAAAAAAATCTCAAACCACAGATTTCTCTTTTCCTATTCTTTCCACAGTAGTTAACACTTTCTCCCTAAGAGCTGTTATCTTGGCTGCCTCTTGGGTCATGTGCTCTAGCTCAAGGACCAGGGCTGTGTCTTATCCAGGGTTTGCCATGAACTAACATTCGTAGGCATTCAATGTGTGCTTATTACAAAAAGACATACAACACCTCTGATTTCTTCAACCTAATACCAGTCCAGATAAAAAGAACACCAATAGACATGTGGGCATTTCTCTTGATGCTTTCATCCCTTTGCTACACCACCAGGGTCATCTGGATTTAGAATAAAAAGAGTGCAAAGCAAACTTTGAAACTAGTATTTAGAAAAATGCCTTGAATTTTTAAAGGCCAGAGGAAAAACACAGCATAGTAATTTGAGGCTAAGACCAGCTGGGGATGTTTCAACATGTGAAAATAACCACAGGCAAGAAATTGGACAGCTACCATGGAATCAATCCACAGGCCCCGGGAGACAGAATCCAGATGCCGAGCTGGCCACAGGGTCTTGCCCTGCTGCAGACCTTGTCATCACAATGCCAACCTGGGATGACCAACTGGGCTTTAGCTGGCCAGCCAGAGGTCAGTGTCACTCGAACTGGGATAAATAAACCTGGGAAGTGCACTCTAACCCAAAATTTGAGCCAAGCATTCTATCTGGCCAAACTAACTGACCTGTAAGTGTGTTTAAAAATACTCTTGGGAGCAAACGTTGACTTTTAATCTATGGTGCTGAGACAACTGGGTAGCCATTTTGAAAAAGTTCAAATTAGATACACATCTCACACATAAAAGCAGACATGAAATTATCAAATATCTACATATTGCTAAGAGTGAAACTACAGTTTGAAGGGAAAAGATGTGTATGTTCCTTTATAGTCTGGGAATAGGTAAAAGCTTTCTGGTTATAATTCAAAAATTCAGAAACACAAGATTTTCTTAGTTTGGTTTCTATTGCTATGATAATAACAAAAACCAACTTAGGGGAAAAGGGTCACCATCAATCCTTGAGGAAAGCCAACATAGGAACTCAAGTATGACAAGAACTGAAAGCAGAGGCCATGGAGGAATGCTGCCTACTGGCTTGCTCCCCATGGCTTGTTCAATCTGCTTTCTTTCTTTCTTTCCTTCTTTCTTTCTTTCTTTCTTTAATTAATTAATATAAGTACATCATTTCCCCTTTTCTTTTCCTCTCTCCAATGTAAACCACTTCCCATTTGCTTCCTCTTGAAATCATGGTCTCTTTCTCTTTTGTATTGTTACTTTTTCCCAGGGGTGGCACCTCCCACAATGAGCTGAGCCATCCCATCCCCTTGCCTAAGAGGTGCACATGTTGTTTACTGACCAGGGTTTCCAATAAGAAACAGAGATGCCTGCGTGTATTTCCCAACATGAATGAATTATGGTCTTTGCTGTGTCGTTTTATTCTGTGAAGGTTTAGCCATCTGTCTTCTACTACTTCAAACTCTCTGGTAATGCACCCTGTCTGTACGTCATGTCACATGCACATACAAACTCCCTCCTTTCCTCCCTCCCTCCCTCCCTCCCTCCCTCCCTCCCTCCCTCCATCCCTCCCTCCCTCCCTCCCTCCTTAGTTTGCCTGACTATTGCTGGTAACAGAAGGTGGAATGTCAGGTGGTCATTTTTACTACTTTACAGGGAAAGCTGTGTAGAATGATATCATGAAGAACCTGGACAGGAAGTTGCCCATGCTGTTTAGCACCAGGGCTGCTTCAGTGCCATCAGACAGCAACAGAAACCTGATTCTTTGAGTGTGCACATGACTCCCAAACTTCCAAAAAAAATGATGCCCCAGGTACAAACTCAGCCAGCAAAACAGAGCTGAGGATACATTCTTAGGTACACAAATCTTAGAAATCCCCCCGTTGATATTTTTATTGTTGATTTTTTTTAATATTTTACATCTTTGAGACTATAATATAATTATATCACCTGTCCCTTTCTCTGTCATCCCTCCATCTCCTCGCATGTATCACCCAAGATCATGAGCAGGATCAAGCCTTGGTTTCCTAGAACACTAACTTCAATAGTACATGTTTCTACTGGCTTTTCTCCCTTCCCTCCTACTGCTTCCTTCCTTTAGTCCTGCTCCCTGCTATGATTTTCTCAAGCTAACAATCTCAGTAGTTAAAAGCACTTGTTGCTCTTTCAGAGGACCCCAGTCCAGTTCTCAGCACCCCTAAGGTGGCTCACAGCATCTGCAACTACAGTTCTCTAGAATATGGGATTTTTCTGACTTCCAGGAACACATGTGATACACATACATACATGCATGCATACAGGCAAACATTCATATACATAAGTAGATAAATCTAAAAGTATAACAAGTAAGTCAATAGTTTTTAAAAGAAGAGAAAATGGAGCAGGAAGGGAACAATAGATGGTAATGGTGGGTGACTATGGTCAAATGAAATTAAAATGCTACAGTGAAACCCAAGATTCTGTATAATTAATATATTCCAAAAATAAAACAGTACAAACATCATTTTGAGTCTAGTAACAATGATCAGAATCTTTTGAGAAGTTAAATGATGTTTCTAAGAATTCAATAAGTTTTCTTACTACCTTGGAAAGATACAAATATTGCTTTCTTGATATATAAACATATATGGAGGACCTTGAAAAGCAGCCTGGGTTCTGGTTGAGCACAGGCTAGAAATCCCCGGAGACCCCAGGTGATCCTGAGGGACCCCAGGTGACCCTGAGAGACAGCAGGTGACCCTAAGGGACCACAGGCGTTTCACCACGACCCCAGGCTCCAGGCTCCTGACTGGAGGCTACAGCCCTCCATAGATTTCTGACCTTCAGTCACGTAGGGCAACACCCCCCTAGCTCCTCCACAGGTAGAGGACATCACATAGCCTCAAGATAGATCCCCATATTAATGAGATACCTAAGGCCAGAAGGGATTAGCCAATTAAGCTTTCCTTCCCAGACACTCCTCCCTGCAAAAGGTATTTAACCTCAGGCCCACACTGAGAAATGGGGGTACAGTTTCCCATCTACTTTCCACCATGACAATAAACATCTTAAAACTGCTTCTCTTTCATCGGGATCCCCCGTGGGGAGCAATGAAGAAGGCCTTCACCTACAGAGCCACCATCTAATCTCCTGCAGAAGACCTCTCTGTGTTCCCAGCCATGGTGATCACCAACCCAAGCAAGCCGACCACCATGACCAAGCCAAGGACTCCCCCCTTTCCCCCTGCGCAGCCAGAACTTCTCTCCTCCTCTCCTCTTCGGCCGTGGGCCCTTGGGCCCCAATTCATTCTCGGTTCTTCTGTAGCTTCCAGCGGCGCCTGGGTGCCCAAGAGCCTGATAACCAGACAGTGCCCAGCCGCCCTGCAGGCCCAGGGACCCTCCTAGCTAGCTCCAGCTTCCCCAGGACCCCAGACTGTGCTCCCCCATCCCCGGAGTAGCTTTCCATAGCCGGACACTGCCTGTCTGGGGTGAGTGCAGTCAAACTTCCGGAGCCTTTGCCTCCCCCCAGTGGCCCTAGCCTCATGGTGGAGCAGATGCAAGGACCCCCACACAGGTTCCTGAAGCGGGTGAAGGAGAACGATCAGAAGAAGAAGGAAGCCAAAGAGAAGGGCACCTGGGTTCAGCTGAAGCTCCAGCCTGCGCCACCCAGAGAAGCATACATTGTGAGAATTAACAGGAAAGAGCCTGAGCTTCTGGAACCCACTCCATACGAATTCATGGCCTAGTGTACAAGAGAGAAATAAAGGACCCGACTGCAGTTTTTCCTTAGAAGGAAGGAAGGAAGGAAGGAAGGAAGGAAGGAAGGAAGGGAGGGAGGGAGGGAGGGAGGGAGGGAGGGAGGGAGGGAGGGAGGGAAGGAAGGTTCCTTGCATTGGAAAAATGTTTAGCTGTATCTTGTTGTACAACAGACTGCAGTTAGACTTGGGCATTTTGCAGCTTGGCTTGATTCATCTCCACGTCCAAAAGATGCAATTGTCCTCGTCAAATGCTTACCATATACTGATCCCTCAGGAAAAGGAAATATGTATCCCACTATCAAAGCCTCCCTCCACTTTGTGTTTAGACCACCACGTAGACCCTGGTGATTCACTTGCTTCATTATGAATCTTGGTCAGTCTGTTATCATTTCACCCTTTGATGTCACCTCAAAAAGAAGTCACATCAGACGATCTGCTGGAAATGTCTCTGGATACAAACTGCATAGTGAGCAGAATTAACAGACGCTTCTCCCAAGAATAAATTGTTGAATCTAAAAATCAAGTGAGTAAACAGTTCCCACACTTTCGCCTCCACCAGCTCCCTGGTTCATTCCGTTTCCAAGCTTCTCACCTGAGCAGAGCCAGAAAATGTTCCTGAGGTATCCTCAGTGTAGCGTCTGCTAGAATTTCCATTCTTTTTAAAGGTAATATTCCATGGTAAGGATCTTTCTCATTTTGTTTACCCATACATCCTAGTTTTGTTTCTGTTGCTATGATAAAATACAGCAACTTAAGAAAGGAAGGCTTTCTTTTAGCTTACGATCCCAGACCATAGTCATCACTTCAAGGGAGTCAAGGCAGGAACTTGAGGCAACTAGTCACATCACATATCAGCAGTCAAAAGGGAAGAGAAATGCTCATCAGTGTTCAGCTCACTCTCTGCACTTACATGGTTTAGGATTCCACTACCTAGGGAATGGTGATGCCCACACTTGGCTGCTGTATCTTTCCACATTATTAACAAATCAAGACAACTCCCCCCATAGAAATGGCCATAGACCAACACTAATATAAGCAATCTCTCACTGAGATTCCCTTCCCAGATAACTCTAGATTGTGTCAAGTTGATAACTGAAAGTAGTCGTCATACCATATATTTGCCTATAGGTACCCAGGCTGCTTCCACCTTTTGACTAGTGTGGTAGTGCCATTATGAACTCGGGGTGCATCCTTATTTACATTGCTGCTTTTAATGCTTTTATATGTGTGCCCTGGAATCCGAGGTTGGACTATCTGGTCGTTTTAGCTCGTCATTTGTTGAGAAGCTATGCTATTATGTTCCACTGTAGATACATCATTTGATGTTCTCAGCCACCATGCACTTGTAAAGCAATTTCTCTCCAGCTACAGAGGTGCCTGGTGTGACTGTCAAATCTGATGTGAAGGCAGAACACTGAGTGGAGTACTCAGGAGACAGTGAGAAATGCCAACCATGACTCGGATGTCAGTATGCCACAGCAGACAGATTCAGAGGTGAATCCAGCAAGAAATGAGTGACAGTGTTAGTGGACTCTGGGGAGCATTGGTAATGGTAAAGTTTAGGAAACCGCCCATTGGAATGGGACATTACTTTATACCGAGCAATGGCCAATAGTTATACGCCGTTATTCTTCTTTAGAAACTCATTCTTTAGGGCAAGCACTGTCCTTCAGCTCCCAGGTTTGTTTAACAAACCCATGGCATACTAAAACATATACTAACTTACTTCCTGTGGACTTACCAAAACCCAAAATTAGAGGCTTCGGGCATGACTAACATCAGAAGACTTGGAACTCAATTTTTATATATTCAATCCCTGTTTGTTTGTTTTTTTTTTTTTAAACCCTCTGGATGGATATTATTATTCCTTATGTGGTCCAGGCTGCAGAAGGACAAGAAGTGAATCTCTGACCTCAGTTCTTACTCCCACCCAGGGAACTCAGAACGGATGATCAGATCTCAGATACTGAGAATGGTTCATGTGCTCATTGACAGGGACATGGGGCATTAAAAGTATTTGTGCAGTGGTACAGGCTGACAGGGGTGGAGGATGATAGGAAGCTTAGGGGGAGAAAAGGGGGATTTGAAGAGAATGGGTGGATGTCTGTCCTTAAAACGTGCCAAGACCCATGAAATCAATAGCACCAGGAATTAGCAGGGTGTTGCTTGGTTGTAAGCTGCCCCACCACCACCACCACCACACACACACAAAGAGTTGGCATTCACACTAATTCTCTAACTGGTACTGTTGTTTTGGAGAGGTTGTGGATCCTTTATGAGGTAGGCCTACCTGGAGGAACTGGATCTCTCAGGTTTATAGTCCAGATGTGGTTTCTGCCTTGCCTCTGCATTCTCATTTGCCCAGATGTGAGCAAGCAGCTCCAAGCTCCTACCACCACGAAGATGCAGTCTAAGCGCCATGCTTTCCACACCACAGTGGAATAAAGATAACCTCAAACTGTGGGCATAAATAAACCCTTCTTTCCTTAAGCTGCTTTTTCTCAGGTATTTGGTAACAGATGAGAAGACAAAATCAATAGATAGTATGGACTTTGGTGAGAATAGCAGATCAATATTGGCTTATCAATTGGAACCAATGTGCTACTCTAATCCAAGAAGTTAGTAACAGAGTAAGCCTGGGACTAGGGCACATTGATAGAGAAGAGGTCATGCTTTCTGCTCATTTTTTTCTGTAAAGCTAAAACAAAAAAAAATGCAATGTATTTTAAAGTGTGTGCACATAAGCACTGCTTCTTGTGGTTCCCTTCCTCCCATGCTGAAAGACAGGCCCAGTAAAGGCTCTAGAAACTCCACCTCTCACTTCTTTAAGGACTCTCTTAGACAAAGCCCTAGTATCTTACTGTTTTTTTTTCTCTGCCATGTCTTCTGCTGGCAGCCAATGGGATCCCAGTCCCCATTAGCTCATCCTGAGTTCAGAGTACATGTGTTCTCTCCACATCTGTATCCCTCTCCAAGTGGATCCTGCCAACATGCCAGATAATGAGGACTTGAAGCTATTTAGCTAGAATTAACTTTGGGGGACTTGTGAGCTTCAGGAGCTAAGCTTATGTGGTCTACATCTCTATAGATAAAGTGGTGCTTGTTTTCTCTGCTCTGTACCTTACACAAGGTGTCTTCTTTGGGAGTCTGCTGAGAAGTTATACCTAAAGTAAACCATGAGTCTCATAGTCCTGGTCCCCTGATAAAATACCAAGGGAGAGGCACCCTAAGATTCTTTGTAACTTGTAATAGTTCTACTCATTTTACAGATAAGGAAACTAAGCCTTAACTGACAGAAGTAACTTGTTAGAGATCCTCAACTGAAGACTCTCCTCTGTAAACATATATATGAGATGTTTTTATTCTTTTTTTATGACATATTTTCTTAATCACTAATTGATGTTGAAGGACAACTTAGTTACTCTTCTATTGCCATGACAAAAACATGATGACCAAAGAAACATATACAGAAAAGTGTTTAATTGGGGGGCTTGCTTACAGTTTCAGAGGGTGGGTCCCCAGCCACCAGGATGGGAACCATGACAGCAAACAGGCAGACAGGGCATTGGAGCAGTAGCTGAGTGCTTACATCTGTTCTACAAGCATGACCCAGATAGAAAAGCAGCTATGAGGGAACAGTGTGGGCTTTTAAGGCCACATCTCCTAATCCTCTTTAACAGTTCTACCAACTGGGGACCATTCATCCAAATATATGTGAGCCTGTGGGAGCCATTCTCAAATCACCACAGAAGTTCACATGTGCTGGACCGTATTCATAGCTATCTTCTACCACATATGGTCACATCATGAGCCGCAGGTTGGACATGCCTGGACCATAATGTAACATAGCATCCAATGTGATTTTCCACATCTGCATAATTAATTAGTTCCTTCCTCCTGAAGAAGTTCTGCATGTAATATCAGAGCTTTTTATCATTGGCTATTAGCTCTGTAAATAACAGAAACTAGAAAAGCTGATACATATGTCCTGGTTTTCTCTCTGCTGCTGTGATAAATACCAACACCAAAAATAATATGGACGAGTAAAGATCATTTGACTTATACTTCTATGCCACAGTCAATCACTAAGGGAAATCAGGACAGGAACTGAAACAGATATTGTGGAGGGAAGCTGTGTAGTGGCTTGCTCCCTCTGGCTTGTGCAACTACTTCTTTTATACAACCCAGGTCCACCTGCCTAGGGATGGCACTACCCACAGGCTGGCCTAGACCCTCCTACATCAATCATTAATCCAGAGAATGTTCTACAGATAGGTGCACAGGGCAGTTTAAAGGAGGCAATTTATCAATTGCATCTCTATCTCTCCATCCAGTCTAGTTTGTGATGTTGGCAAAAACTAACCAGCCAGCACGGTGTGTGTGTACACTGAAATGAAATAAAGCTAATCCTCTACATGGTGACATTACACAATGGAATGCTGATAAGATTAAAAGGAACATTTTTTCTTTATATTGTTATCCATTTTTTTTTCAGTTGTCCACAAAAAAGGACTTTGCTCATTTTCTAATCATGAAAGCAGACAATGAGGTATTTTTATAGTAACGTTCAGGCAAAGGATCACTAAGTACAAAGGAAACAGAGATGTTCCTGTGTCCTCTTCCCTTCACTTTCATTTCAGAACATGAGCTGGGAAATGAAAAGGCAATAGCTATTCACCATTGTCCCAAGGTGACATCACAGAAAGATGATTCAGAGGTGCCTTCTGAGGCCCAGACAGGAAAGTGCATGAAAGAGAAGCAAACCACCCAGACCTGCTCATCACAGAATCCTCACTCCCAGGGGAATGTGGGTACCAAGGAGCAAAGCTGAAAAGGGTGACAGCATGCCATGAACTTCACGTGAACAGAGTCTCCTAATTAGTAATAGCAATTAGCCAAGAACTCCAGGCAAACCCAATGTGTTGTGAACCACTAGTGTTTAGAAGTCCCAGACCCATCACTGCCCAGCTGCCTGCAGCTGTACCTGCAGTAAAAAGGATCAGAAACATTCAGTGTTGTGATTTCTCTTACTTTTGCTCCCCCCCCCCCCCGCTCCCCACAGTCCTGAGCAAAACTAGGACCCTGGGAGCCATAATGGTAACAGTATCTCTTCCATTCATTCCTTGACCAGCATTTATTGCTTCTTTTCATGGTCACCGTATCTCAGGTTTTATTTTCCCACCCTTCGTGGGATTGTCAGATTAAAGGATCTTCCTTCCCTTGACCAGTTAGTGTGCACTGAGATCAATTAGAACCAATCAGATATTCTTGCCCTGAGGACAAAACATATTCCCTCCCCTATGACCAAGTCTTTTCTTCAGCCCTTGTGGAGCTAAAACGGTCCCATTCCTTTGAGAGGAGGATTTCTGAGCATTCCCCAACTAGGAGCTCCTAAGCATCTCTCTAAAAAAAGCCTTCTGTATTTACAGAAAGCAGAGTCCTGTCTCTGTTGCCTGTGCCAGAAAAACACACATGTGCTATTAATCATCAAGGGGAAACAAATATGTAAAATTGATAGGAATAATTAGCAATGACTTGAATGTTACTAATAATCATTGTCTTGCCCATCATCTCCTTCTTCTTACAACAATCTGGCTACTCAGAAGGGTTCACTGATGAACCTCAGCCCATGGACCATGTACATGTTCATTTGGATGAGCTTTCAATTACATCTTCAGGCTCCTGGATCAGAGCTCTTCACCCTGGAGAGGATGCTCTGTGGCATCACCTTACCTACTAAGCGATCTCTCTCTCTCTCTCTCTCTCTCTCTCTCTCTCTCTCTCTCTCTCCTCCACCCTCTCCCTCTCCTCTCTCCTCGTTTTCCCTCTCCCCTCTCCTCCCCTCTCCCCGTTCTCTCTCCCCTCACTCTGCTCTCTCTATTCCCCTCCCATCTCCTCCCCTCCCCTTCCCTCCCCTCTCCTCCTCTTGTCTCCTCTCTCCTTTCTGCTGATAGAACTAGGAAATATGCAGGGTTACCCAGCTGTCTTGCAAGTTCCTCTAAGGTCAAAAGAAAAGGATTTGTTCTATCTGTGATTTTATGGGTCCGAATCCAACTAGAAAACAAGGCATACAGCTTCTTGCGAGTTCTCCTTGCTAGAACCTCCTAAGACACATAGCATTAGCAAGCAAGGAAGAGGAAAACACGTACAGCCACTCAGCGTGATGCTACAAATAACTATTCCAGATGCTGAGATACTGTGAGAATAAGGCAAGGCATCACTTTGACATCTGTGACACTTCTATGCTTATGAAGGTTCTCTATATGTGGATGAAAGAATATTTAATGGAAAACCAGTGATAAAAGCCATGAAAATAAATTAGAAAAAAAAAGTTCTGGAGGGCAGTTGGGAGGAGAGTTTTAGACAGGCAGGGAGAGCACATTTTAGCAAATTGGAATGAGAGCATATCAGGAGGTTACCTGGGCAAGAGTTTGAATACTGCAGAAGTATGAACATACTATAAGGACTTCAAGTATGCCCAAGGAACCACCAGAGGCCAGAGCTGGCTGAGGAATGCTATGGCTAGCAGGGAAAAGACACAAATCAAAAGAGTCATGGGAAGGACCTCATATTTGGTCCCACGTGTGATAGAAGAACAATGGGAGATAGGGAGGAGGAGACAATGGCATGATCTGACTCCTCTTCTAAAACGTCATTCTCACAAGTTCCCAGCAAACAATAATAGAAAAATCAAATGTGACACATTTATGCAGTGGAATAGTCTGCCATAAAGAGAATACAATAAAGCTATGGCCACACAAACGGAGTGGTACTACCATAAAAATGGACTTGTAACCCAATGAAGAAGAAGAGAGGTCACAGGAATAATCCTTATCTATGGCCAAGGATGTCTAGCACACTTGGCAGAAAAAAGAAATGTTTTCATTAAAGGAGGCTGAGAATCAGACATTTCCAGAACCCACATGATAGAAGAAAAGCACCAACTCCCCCAGTTGTCCTCTAACCAACATGCACATACACATGTATATACACATACACGCACTCACACTAACATAGTGGGTACATATGTGCACACACTATAAATAAGTGATAAATAATAAAAATGTATTTAAAAGAAAATTTATTTTCAACAAGAAGAATCTGCAAGAACTGGAACCCCTGTAGCTTGTGCTTCAATTGTAGGAGGAATGTAAATCTATGCAGCATGAAAAACAGTACGGTGATTCCTCAGGAGAATATTTTCAAAACATAACCAGAGCATACAATGGTTCCGCTTCTGAATATCTATACTGAAGAATTCAAAGCACCATCTTGAAGAGATTCCTATGTCCCGTCAAGAGCAACAGGATTCACAATGTCCAAATGGAAGCAGTGACCAATGGCTCATTGGTAGATGGGTTAATAAAATATGGATGTACACAGTCCAGCATTCAGTTTTTAAAATAAGTGTTTTCTTTTATGTAGATATGCTACAACATGGGTGAAACTGGATGACATCATGCTAAGTGGGATACATCAATTGCAAAAAGACAGCTGTGTGGATTGCACTTCCGTGAGATGCTTGCAGTCCTCAGCCTCATGGAGACGGAGCAGAGAGTGGTTGTCAGGGGGCTGGGGGAGGTGCTCGTGGGTTGACAAGCTCATGTTCTGTAAGATGAAAGGATCTGGTGATAGATGAGAGGGAGCACTATTTGCACGAGTCTGAATTCACTTAGTATCACAACTGCACACCGAGGATGGAAAGTTTCATGCTATGTGTGTCTTGCCACATCAAAATCGTGATAAAGAACTGAAGTATAATAAATGCTACAGGGCAGGTGAGCCTCTAAAGCATTCTGGAAAGCACATTTTTAAAAAGCAAGACACACACACACACATACAAAAGTATTTTTTATTACACTTGCACAAAATAATAAGAATGGGAAAACCCATAGAGATAGAAAGTAACTAGCTACACGGCCTTGGCTGGGAGGTCGGAGAAGTGAGGGGTAACGTGTGTGTGTGTGTGTGTGTGTGTGTGTGTGTGTGTGTGTGTGTGTGTGTGTTGTGTGTGTGTGTGTGTGTGTGTGTGTGTGTGCGCATGCGCGTCTTCCCTCCAGAATAGTGTAAGAGTTCTGCAGAACCAGTGCTGAGTTCACAGTACTGGACGTGCCCTAATTATCACTGATTGTCTGCTTTAAAGTGATATACTTGTGGAGCTTTGGTTTTCCATATTTACAAGGCTCAAATATTATAGGCAAATAATGTTATTTCTTAAAATCATAAGAGCCTTCCAGCTGGGGTGTGAAGAGGGGATAGGGAAGCAACACAAAGTCCATCTTCCTTCTCAAATGACCATGGAAAACATCCAGGCAGTGTGCTAGTCATTTATTGACATTAGCATGTAACCCATGCATTTCTGCTGTGATGCATCATTGCAGCCAGTGACGTAAGACAGCCGAGCTTATCCATTCACAGACCAGAAGGACAAAAGCTGAGCTTCATAGTCACTAGGTCATTTCTCTTCAGCCTCCCAGTCTCCCCTAGTTTCCCCCAGAAACTAGGATGTTTTTGTGCACTGTGTATTCAGATGCCAATTGCTGTACCCAGAGATCTGGTTGCCATCCAGAAGCTGACACTATCATGATATTTGGAGCATCTCCTATCTCAATAATATGTAAAAAATTATTTTCCATCACCTCTGACTGGTTAATAAAGAGCTGATTTAGCCTATGGCTGGGCGGAAGAGAATAGGACAAGACTTCCAACCCCAGGAGAGGATTAGGGTGAGAGTCTCAAGCAAAAAGAGAGAGGAAGAGAGATAGGGAGAGGAAGAAGAAAAGGACCAGGAAGATTCACCATGAGGTCCAATGAGAGATCAGCCATGAGGACACACATGGACCAGAGAAAGTCAGGGGAAAACTGAGATACAGGTAAAAGACCACATAGAATAGTTCAGAACCTCCTTGGCATAGTACCTGCAGCTTATTAATAAAAATATCAGGTCTCTGGGTCATTTACTCAGAAGCTAAAATGGGCTAGAGTGGCATAGACACGCACTGTGGTTACTTGGGAGCAAAAGAGGTGAAAAAAAGCACTGGAATTGCATTTACAGCTTTTGGAGTTCTTTGGTTGGTAGCTCCATCACTTCAATGTCTGCTTCCATCTTGACAGGGCCTTCTTCATTCTACATATGTCCATGTCTCTGCATTCAACTGGCCCATAAAGGCTCCAATCAATGGACATAGGGTCTATGCTAGCGCAGAGTGTCATGATGACATCTAAAAGGACTGTGTCTCCAAATCAAGCAATATTTATGGATATTGACAGTTAGGATGTATCTTTATATGGACATGCCTTGATGCATTGTAATCATCCAGTAGGGGAGCGGTCATCATCTCTTTTAACATTGAGAAACCTGATTATCCAGAAGGTTAAGGGTTTTCTTATGGTTGTTTGCCCCAAAGGAAGCTATTTGGTTCATGAAACATTAATCGAAAGCTGACTTGGGTTTCTAAAAACCATCTGTGTGAAGGGCCTTTTGCAATGCCTGATCCACATTAAATGTTTCATGTGCCACAGGCTGGAGGGCCATACATGAGGAGGGAAGAATCTCTTCGTCCTCAAAGACTGAATAAGACAGCAGCATACATAATTTAATAAATAGATAAATAAATAAATTCCTCCAAGCTCTGAGAATGAATTCCAAGAGAAAGTTAACAAAAATCTAAAGCTTAAAAGGAAGAAACCCAGAGGTGAATTTACATTACAGAGCAAGAAGGATCACCATGGAAGCTCGCAGGTGAAAATGAGTGAGGGTAAGGACCCGTGGCAGATGGCAGCAATACTTCAATAGCAGTCGCTTATTGAGCCCATGCCCTGGGCTAGGCATGATGCTGCACACATCTCACCGGTCACTGCATAGCTACTGATTAGACAATCCGTGACCCTCGAGCCTGTGAGCTCCTGGAGACAGAAATGTGTTTCTTATTCTCAGGACTGAGAAGAGCAAGGTCAGAATGTTCACAGAGTCAGTCACTGATGAGAGGCTACACTGTGGCTCAAAGTTCACAAGCTTCTAATACTCTATGTGGATAAAAGGGACAGGTTAGCTCACTGTGTCACCTTTTTTTTTTTTTTTTTTGAGATTTGATTTCTCTTGCTCTCTCATGAAGCAGGGTGGGGAGGGAGATGGAGAAGATCTGAAAGGAGTTGGGAGAGGGTACGACATGATCAAAATATACTGTATGAAAATTTAAATTATTTTTATTTTATTTAAAATTTATATTTGTTTGGGTTGTTATACACCATTTTTGAACAACATGCTTATTTACAACATTCCCACCCCTCCCTTTGTCCCTACAGCTCCTCCTGTGCCCCTTTCCTCTCAAATCCAGGAGCTCTTCTTTAATTGTCATTGTTACACATGCATGTAGGTAAAACGAGTCCACTTACATTATGCTCATATATAAACCTGTTTAGGCCTAATCACTTGAATTGGTGAGCCTATCAGGATGCATACCCCTGAAGAAGAATGAATCTCCATTTCTCAGTAGCCATTGACCGCCTGTAGCTCTTTGTCTAGGGCTGGAACCTTGTGAGACTTTCCCCATTCAGTTTGGCATGCCAACTGATGCTGTCATTGTTCAAGTCTTGTTTAGGGAACAATATTGGGGGCAACTTCCCTGTCCTATATAGAAGACACAGTCTCACAGATGCTCTGGTCTTCCAACTCTTATAATCGTCCCCTGAACCTTAGGTGTAAGGGTTGTATTATCAGTGTATCAGCTGGAGCTGAGTACTTGATGGCCTGGCAAGATGTCCTCTCTGAAGCCTAGTGACACTTTCACCTTGGAGGTAATCCACAGATAACTAACTGGACTTAACATTCACTCAAATAATAGAGGGAATTCATGATGGGGTACTGTAAACCTAGTCAACTACTCATAGCTAGAGAGATCATAGACCCTAGAGGGAAAACAACTACTTCTATTTTTCTAAACCAATGTAATTTCTAACTGTATTCTTAATACTTGTGCTTTATCTACAGATAAGAGTGGCTCTGCCCCTTATCAAAGCAGGTTCTTTTTGTCACAGATAGAGATGATTACAGCAGTTCATGCCTGGTCAAGCACAGAGACTCTGGTTCTTTTAGAAAGGTACTACTCCCATTCACTTGGGTTCTATCCACATGATACAATCACTCTACCAAAGGCTCTACCTTCTAATTCCTTCATTTAGAGAACTTGAGGGTTACAACATACGAAGCTTTGAAGGGTGTGCACACCTGTAAACTCAGCCTTTATAAAACCAAGACAGGAGTTCCAGACCACCTAGGTTATATAGCAAGACTGTGGGAACATAAGCTTTCAGACAATAACACATTGCTTTTATGCTGATTAACTAGGATTTTCCATAAATACCTCCCTTTCCTTCCTCAATAAGGCTCTGAGAATTACTTAAAAATATAGTTCATTCAGGAAAGACAGAATGTATGCTCAATATTTTCCTGTGACTTGGATCATTTTAATTCATGATTATATTGAGACTGTTCATATGATTTTACTTTTTAAAAATAACTTAGAAAACTTTATACAAGCTATCAGCTGTGCTTGTTCCTGGTTTAGCAATTTCAGGATTTGCAGTGGGAAGAAATATCCCTCAGTGTATAGCCTCTGTCCTGATTAAAATTATTTTACAAGGTACATGACACACTGAGTTTTAAAAAAAAATCTATATCTTAAGTCTCCTTTCCTATGACTGTGATTTATAAAAATAAATATCCTGACAAAAGTAAATTAAGGGAGAAAGAGAGTGTTTGGTTCACAATCCCAAGCAACACCCTAGTGGGAAGTCAAGGCAGTGGGAAACTGATGTAGCCAGCCACATGGCATCTGCAGGTAAACGCAGAGAGCAATGGATGCATACCAGTACTCAGCTCAATTTCCTTTTGTCATAGAGTATAGGATCCCTTGCCTAGCGAACTGTCCCACCCACTGGGACAATTGAAGATAGGTCTACCTACTAATGCAGTGGAGAAAATCCCTCACAGACATTCTCAAAGGCCCTTCTCCTAGGTGAGTCTAGATGGTGTCAGGTTGACAGTTAAAACTAGCCAGCACAGTCTATAACAGTGAAAAGCTAGAGCCTGCCCCAAGGGGAGGGAGTTCCAGGCATCCTTGAGTGAATGGAAAGAGAGTATCTGCTTGTTTTGGTTTTGTTTTATTAGGAGGAGAGACCAGGGATTCCTCAACCCTAAGGTGTTTCCACCTCAGGGAGCTCATCCCTGGGAAATCAATCCACCCAGATGGACAAGTGCCATGTTGAGATCCTCTGTTTTGTTTGTTATTGCTGTTTGCGCAATGAGGAATTCTTAGAGACTGCTTGTTATTGTTACCCTAACTGCCCATTGCCTTAAAGTCCAAGGACCTCCCTTGAAGAAAAAAAAAAAGCCACTTACACTCATCTTCTATCCAGACCTAGGCAAGGTGGTGGGCACAGAACATCATTACACCCATAGATCACGCCCCTGGATGCCTTGAAGGGTCAAAGGCCTGTTGCTGAGCCAAATGAAAGACTGGGCACCATTTCAAGCCAATGGCAAAACCTTGACACCATCTAAACAAAACCAGCTCCATCTAATCAATGATAACTTCCTAAAGAAGCAAAAGTTACCCAGGGAAACAGACATGGGTTCCAATGTGTACTCTGAATCAACCAACTGTGTGATCCTGGGCAAGTTCACTCTCCTGTTCATTGACCCTTAGTCACCCTCTCTCAAAATGTAAGTGATAATAACAGCACTTCTCTCATAGATGGCTCGGAGACTTCAAATAAACTGTGATGTAAAATCCTTAGTCTGGTGCTGGCACCCAGCAAGGCTTGGCTGCCTGTTATTACAAAGTGCATTCAAGTGTTGTTGGCAACGTGCAAGGGCTTTGTACTGGTTCCAGTGGATAATTACACAAGGGGCAGGCATGTGGGAGTCTGGGAAAGCTTTGAGAAGACTGTGGCGCCTGGATAGTCTTGAAAACTGAGGTGTCTGCCAAGAAGGGAAGAACCAGGTGATGTATATCCAAGGTTCTATCCGAGGGGGATAGAATATCCAAGCACCAGGAGTGCGAGGCATAGGGCAGAGCAGTTGAACAGAACAGATAAGGCATAGCAGTAATGGGGAGAAGAAATGACCAAAACTAGGTATTGGCAGGAGCCAGACACAGAGCATCTTCATTGCAGTTCCAAGGAGCACAGACCTTATTCAAAGGGACATGAAGAAACACGGAGGACCAGAGCAGGGACATCGTGCTATTAGACACTCATCTTAAAAAGGATCTATGGCCTATAGGTTGAAAGATAGGCCAGAAGCCCATTGAGAAGACATGCATACAGTTCCAGGAAGGACAAGGAAGGGCTGAGTCAGAGGAGAAGTGGGGTGTTAACAGCTGGAGTATAGAAGAAAGCTGTTGCTATCCTCCCAGGGCTGTATGGATGAGGTGAGTTTGCATTATGCTTTGTTTGGCGTAGAAAAGACTTCTATCCCTTCTCCCTTTCTCTGTCATCCTCGCTCTTTCCCTCCTTACTTTCTGTTCCACCAACCCCTTATCCTTCCCCTCACCATCCTGTTCTTCAAAGACTTGATCCAGCATCACATTTCTGGGATCCTGTTCAAGAAAGAGACAGAAATAAAGTTACCAAAATGAGCTCCATGGGCAAATTCAACAAGTGTCGTATAATCATTTCTTTCCTCCACCCATCACTTTGAAACTTACTTTGCAAGCCACCTCTATAGGCAAAGACCTAACAGCTGCTGAGTGGCTATCTTCAGTCACACCTGGCAACAAAGCAGGAAGGTGATGTACTATATAGGTTAGGCAGGCACTAGGAACATAGGACCGCATAAGACCACCCGTGTGTTCTGTGTTCATGGCGCTCACAGCCTGTGCAAAAGGAACCTAATCAATGTGCAAAGGAACCTAAGCACCAGCACGAAGACCACGAATCTAAGAGAGAGCTGTTCAGAGTCCTGCAGGGCATAGTCTTAAGAACCAATGTACTAGTGAGGCACTAAGGAGGCCAAAGATAAGTAGTCACAAGTTCAAATCCAGCCTACACTATATAGTGTGACCCTGTCTCAAACCAAATCAAAACAAAAGAGCCGCTTTACTTTTACTAGTACAAGGCACAGCATTGAGCCTAGCTCTGTCAACGACTCCAAGAAAGCCTCCCCATAACTCCTATCTTGTCACCATATCCTCAGTATAAAGGCACTAAGTCTTGCACACTGCGAGCACTCTGGATCATCTGCCTAAGAACTGCCTTAGGGATAGGTCCTGATCTATGTCTTAGTGTGGTTTCTATAGCCGTGATGAATACTATGACAAAAAGCAATTTAGAGAAGAAGGATTTATTGCAAACTTACAGCTTATAGGCAACCAAGGAAGGAAGTCAGAGCAGAAACTCAAGTCAGGAAGCTACAGGCAGGAACTGAAACAGAGGCCGTGGAAGTGAGCTGCTTACTAGCTGCTTATCATGGCTTTCTCGGCTTCCTTTTTCATACAACCCAGGACCACCTGTCCGTGGATAGCACTTCCCACTGTGGGCTGTGCCTTCCCACAGCAATCATCAGTTTAAAAAAGAAAGGCACCTCAGAATTGCCTACAGGCCAATGTTATAAAGGCAACTGAAGTTCTTTTCCCCAAAAGAAACTGTATCAATTTGGAGATATATATATATATGTATATGTATATGTATATGTATATGTATACGTATATATGTATATATATATATCTCACAGATGTAGACACTGACAAGCAGAAAATAACTGAGGTGATTTGTCAGAGTTCCACAGAGCAGCCGGGTTAGGTAGGCAGTCAAACTACATCTGGCTCAGTCTTATCCTCTGAGCCTGTGAGTAGGTCATAGGAACAGGGACATGAGTTAGAGAAGCATGTGTTGGGGGGGGGGGGGTTAGGGGGTTTGAACAGGAGTTTGAAGAATCACTTGCAGAGAAAGTATTAGAGTGGACCAGAGCCAGTGGGGACACAGTTCATGGGGCTGGACACACGCTGCAGCTAGAAAAGCAACAGCAGCAGATGTTGAAAAAGCCAGAGAGTCCTCACATTCCCTCTGCTTCCCAGCCAAGGCTCTGGCCTGGAGGGTTCTGGGGAATAATAGCGCAGGTGGTTCTCATGCCCACATTTGATTTTGATTTTTGGTTTTTTTAAAATATTCTGGAGCTCTGGAGCTTTCAAACTGGCTGCAAAGTAGAATGTGGCATTTCCCTCTCCAGCAAGGCTTTGTCTCTGGCAGCTCACTGGAGTGTGAATGATTTGGGCACACTCCATGACGTGGCAGGGCTCAGCTGCTGTGAGTCAGGGCACCCCATGACTGTGCCAGCTGCTCGACAGAAGACAGTGTCAGGGCTCCTGCCAGAGGGACCAAGCCTGTCATCATTCCCGGTTGGTGACGTCAGCAAGTTTCCTCTTCATTTAATGCATTTGTGGTTTTGATTGAGAGGAAAGAGTGGGTCCAGCCATGATGGTGTTTGTGTTTCCACGCCTCCTGGCATGGCTGTGTTTCTCTGGAACATGTTATTTCTTACGTAAGGGTCATGAAAAGGTCATGAGCTTCAGAATCTAAAATTCCTAGAGCTCCCAGGATGATTTGCCACATGACTGAAAATAGGGGACATTCCACCCTTCCCCAATACCAGTTTCTTCCTCTGAAAACGGTCCCCTCAGAGGGACATTATGGATTTAACAGTAACCTGTTGCAGGACTTGTCACGCAGTTGGTACTCAATAAGCGCTAAACATCTAACAAATGCCACATATTCCTGAGTCCAAGATCTACCTTAAATCTTTTTTTTCCCATAAAACCAAGCAGAAAGCCTTGTGCTGATCAGCGACCCTGTAAGAATTAGCAAATGGGGAAATGTGTAAGAAAATGAATGAAGGAGTGGAAGAATAAATGAAGGAGCAAATGAGTGAATAAGAGGCAAAGAAGCAGTTCGTGACACCTGCCCACAAATCCACCGATCAGTGCATCTCCTCCTCTCCCATGCCTCCTGACCACATAAACAAGGACCTACTCAGTACCTTGTAGTGTCCACTTCCTGCCCCCTCCCTGTTCTCTGGAAGGTTCTGGGATAGTCTGGTTTACATGTTGCTTTGCTCCCTTCCCCAAGCAGCAACTGTAAGACCCCAAGATTCCCCACCTGCAGAGATGGTCTCCCACCCCAAGTATAAATGAAGGGTGTCCATCACTTGCTTGCAGAGAGCTGGTCTCGATGGAAGACAGATCAGAGCAATTAGCTCAGCAGAGTGATTAAGTTTAGCTTTGAAAAGACCCTGAGTTCTAGGTTCATCCACAGCCCTGCCAGTCAGAATATTGACATCAAGTCCTGGGCAAAAGAATTTAATCTTTAAAAGTACCTTTGTTTCTTGGTCCCCATAAACGATCTCCTGATCCCTGCCTCCATCCCGACCTCTCCTCTAGTTTGCTCAAAAGAAAGAAGAAGAAGAAGAAGGGAAAAAAAGCTATTTGTAGGAGCCAGTCTCCCAACCTTGGCACTAAGCCAGAAAATGAAGTAATTGTGCAATTAGAACTTAATTGCTGGATTTAATTTCGATTTTTTTTCCTCTCCTTTGAAATTCAAGGAAAACACATACAGTTCCCGCCCCCAAGTGCCTGCTGCGTTGCTTGTGTCTGTCCCCACCCCTAAGAATGGGCTTGGGTTGAGGGGGAAAGGCAAAGAGCTGCTGGGTTTTGCATTTCAAATAAGTCTGCTAGCTGAGGTTGTAGCTACTCGTGGGTGAAGTGCTTGCTTATCAGGCACAGAACCCTGAGTTGCATCTCCAGCACCAGTAACACAGGCTCATACCCATTACCTCAGTATTTGGAAGTGGAGGCAACAGGGTTAGAAGTCCTAAGCCAACCTTGGAGTTTAAGGCCAGCTTGGACTACATGCAATGAGGGGCGGGAGATGGTGGCAAGGAAGACGAAGAGGAAGGGAGGGAGAAAGAACCCTATACCAAGATTCAAGGAAGAAGCGACAGCTGGGAGTCAGGTTCTAAACTGACCACCAAGATGAACATAGGAAAAAAACCAGTTCTCAGGGAAAGACCAAAAGTTCCTCCAACCTCCATCTAACAAAGAGTAGGGCATGAGAAACGCTCCCAGATGCAAACAGGAGAGGCTGGCGCTGTGGGAACTTTCTGTAAAGCTCTATATACCTTGTGACCCAGCACTTTGGGGCCTTTCTTCCTCAGCTCCCCAGCTACTATTCTTGGTAATGCTTTTGGTAGGCCTCTATTTCTACTTGTAACCACGTGACCCTGGTGCAGTCCTTAGTCCTGGGGTTTGTCTAGATTCTTCTCTGAAATCAGATCCCTGGCCCAACACTAAGCATGGTTTCCCTTTTCTTTCTCTTCATTACATTTTTGGACGCTGGCCCAAAGCCTCAGGGTGTCTTCCTGACACTCTGAGCTTTTCCCTCTTTCTCTAAGGCCCACCTCCCTTCTGCCATACAGCAGTTAGCCAGTCTCCATTGCTGAGAATGCCAGCTTTCTTGGGCTCTAGCTCAGAAGGCGTGACTTACCTTCTGATTCTCTATCTCCTTCCTCCTGGCAATTGTGGACATTTAGTTTATCTGCCCTGTTGGTCTTCTCAAACTCATTGAGTTAAAGAAACAGTTCACATCCCCAAAGGAACAATAGACATGCTCTATTCTAGTGAATGCCGTGGTCCAAGAACACAGAATTAGGTCTCCCCAGATACCATGTTCCAATGACGTAGCAGTTCCATAAACTTTTTAATACTAAAAGAACAAAGAAAGCCATAAGTCAAGACACTTTTCAAATACATTGGTGGGCATATAGGCGAGGCAGGATATAGCAAAACTCTGCTACAGGCCTTGGGTGCTATCTGACAGCACTGCCAGCCTTGTGCATGATGGAAACTAAGCATCTGTTCATACATACCCAAGGATTTTTATCTATTACTCACAGGATGTTAGGGCCAACACAAAGGTGGGCAGGGAATAGATAGCTAGTAGGGGGCTAAAGATAGCCCAAGATAAGTTGTAATTGGCCTCTTGACCTATAACATTCAAACCTCTCCACATCAGTCGGCCTTTGCAGACACAGCTTCTTTCCCAGAGTCATTCACAAATTGGAAGTCTCCACGTTTCCCTCAGAGTCTGTGTTCAGATTTTATTATTAATAAGACCAAGAACCCAGTAATGTGACAGGTTTAAAAGCAAAACTGTAGAGTTGAATACAGCTGCAGAGGTAGAAGGGCGGGGCTGCATCCAGATGGGTAAACAGGGGAATAGGCAAACAGTAACTGAAGAGGCCACATCTCAGCAGGATGCTCAGGAGGTCTTCACCTGTTGGTCCTTGATGCACACAGTGGGTGGTCAGATGGGAGTTCTCCACCTTTTGGTCCTTGATGCACACAGTGGGTGGTCAGAGTGACAGGTGGAGCTATTCCCATCAGAGAGCTACATGGTCCACCTCTTTATGGGGTCCAGGTGAGACCTTTGCCTGAATCTGGTGTGTTCAATATGTTCTCGGGTTTGGCTGCCCTGGTATGACTTTAATATAACTGTGTACAGTCTCAATCACTGTGATAAATTTACTGGATGGCACCCATTCTACTTCCACTAATGGGTTATTAGTCAGTCTGAGTAGCATGGGTACTATTCACCAAGCCACGGAGGCAGACAGTCATCCTCCTCAAAATGTACTATAAATCTGTTTATAAAACAGAGTCTCCCTAAGTAACACAGTATGGAAAACAATCACTACGTCACACAATAAGAAGGAACAGTGTAGGGCACACACTGAACTCAACAACCAAAGACATACCAGATGCAAGGCTCATGATAGTGCCCCTTCCAATTCCCAGAACACCTCTACTGCCCGAGGAAAGCTGTGTATCTTTTATATATGAGGAAACTAAGTCACAGGGAGGCATTGACATACAACTTCTGAGCATCAACATCCTTATTGCAGGTATAATGTATACACCATAAAACTCTACTACCTTAAGGATGCAATTCTGTGAATTTTGGTAAATTGGTAATATTGGCCAAATATCACAATCCAGTTTGCCAACTTTTATGTCATCTTTGTGCATTTTTAGTTGAAGTAGAAAATAGTAAGTTCTATTATGATATTTTCAAACAAAAATGTCATTGTAGTTTATAATATCCTTTCTTTGTCCTCCTGTTGATCCCCTTCTACCCTAAATAGTTCCGATTTGTGTGTGTATGTGTGTGTGTTTAAATCTACACTTTCATATGTGACAATAATGCCAATTTATTCTTATTACTCCTATTACTGTCCCTTGCTCTCCCTGCCTCCTTCCTTTAGACTCTTCTCCCCTCACATGGTTCCCTTCCACCTTCACAGTGTGTGTGTGTGTGTGTGTGTGTGTGTGTGTGTGTGTAACACACAATTACATCTATACACAATTACATCTATATACTGCATATGAGATAAAATGGTACCTTGTCTTTCAGAGTCTAGCTTGTTTCACTCAGCACGATGACCTCTATTTCCACCTATTTTTCTTACAAATGACACAATGGGGTTCTAATAAAACCCCACTGTGTATCTACAGCCCTTTAAAAAAAATTTATTCCCTTCATCTGTTGATGAATGTCTGCTTTGGTCCTGTTTCCTAGATGCTATCGATCTGTCAGAAGGAAAGGATGCTCAATTATATCAGTGGAATACTGACTTAGAATTTTTGGAGTACACACCTGCAAGTGGTATGGGGTCATGGTTTTTTTAGAAACCCGAACACTGATTTCTATAGTGGCTGCACCAGGTTACACTCCCACCAGCACTGACTAGGGAGTCCCCTCTCCAACATCCTCACCAGCATTTGCTATAATTATTTTTTCTTCATGAAAACCATTCAGACTGAGGTGAGATAAAATCTCAAAGCAATTTTATTTTCTAATTTCTAATGACTATAGAGAATACTTCTTTAAGTATTTCTTAGCCTTTTGCATTTCTTCTTTTGATAATTGTGTATATAGTTCATTGGTCCATTTATTGGTTGGATGATTTACTTGCTTGGAGTTCAATTTTTATAATTTTTAATACATTTGCAATATACAAATTTCTGTCCTGTGACTAATTAGCACAGTTTTTCTCCCACTATGTGGACTGTCTCTTCACTTTGTTGACAGTTTCCTGTTCTATAAGGAGGCCTTTAATTTCACATAACCCCGTTTCCAGTTCTTGGAACTTTCTTGCATTTGTTGAGATGGTTATGTGATTTTTGTCCCAGAGTTTAATAACTTTTAAGTTTAATAACTTGCTACATTATATTTTCTGATCTGAGTGTCTTGAGCCACCCTTGCATCACTGCAATGAAACCAATTTGACTTTGACCATCATGTATGATCCTTTTAATGTGTCAATAAATTCATTTTGCAAGTATTATATTAAGTTGTTTTTGTACTATGTTTATCAGGGAAATTAGTCTCTAGTTTTCTCTTGTCCTTATCTGGTTTTGGTATCAGGGAAATAATGACTTCATAGAATAAATTTAGTAGTATCCCTTCCTTCTTTATTTTATGGAATCATTGAGGGTTTTGTTATGGGGTAATACCGACTTCATAGAATATATTTAGTACTGTCTCTTCTTTTTTCCTTTTATGGAATCATCGGGGGGAAGTTAGGTATTCTTTAAAGGTTTGGAATTTAGGCAGTGAATCCATCTGACACTGAGCATTTCTTTCTTGGAAACTCTATTACTACACGTGGCGATTTGAATGAGAATGTGTGTTCCCCCATAGGCTCATATATCTGAATGCTTGGTTCCCAGTTGCTTAATATAGACTATTTATAGCTAGTGTATTTATTGAGAGGGACTTGCTAATTCCTGTGATTTGGTTAATTATTTTTCTGAATAAACGGGTGGGCGTTTGCTCTCCCCTTTCTCTCTTATTTGTATTAGAGGTTTTCCATTTACTGAGTTGGGCATGGTAGAACCTCACATAGTTCATTTTTGTTCATCTACCATTCTCATGAAATTTTTTCCTTCTTGTGCTTCTATAGTTGAGACTGTCCCTCTTCCTCTGGGGATAAGACTCCTTTAAGTATCTTCTATACTGATGGCTTAGTCGTCATGAATTGTTTTAGTTTTTTGCTTTGTCTAAAATGTCTTTTGTTTTATGCTTATTTACTTATTAATATGTTGTGTGTGTATATGTGTGTACACATGTATGTGTATGGGCATAGGCATGCCACAGCATCATGTGGAGGTCAGAGCACCACTTCAGCAGGTAGATCCTTTCCATCTACAATGTGGATCTTGAAACTCAAACTCGGGTCTTTGGATCTGGCAGCAAGCACCTTTACCCACAGAGCCATCTTACCAGTCTTCTCCACTCATTTTAAAAAGATAATTTGCAACATACAGCAATCAAAATTATTTTGAGAGCTTGAAATACATCATTTCATGCTTTCCTAATGTTTAGGGGTTTTGTTGAGAGGTCCAATGTGATTCTGATGTGTTTGCTTTATGGGTGGCATTTTCCCTGTACTGTTAATATTGTTTCTTTGGTTTTGTATCTTTTTGACATCTTTCCTAATGTGATGCAGAAAAGGCTCCTCTCTTGTTACATATGCTCTTTATCTTGGCGGCATTAATTATGATTGGCAAAGACTAGGCCACCTCTATGATCAGTTCCCCAGAGGAACGTCATAGAACACATTATAACATACCCCCCACTGCATTCCAAGCAGGCCAAACTCTTCCTGATATGTCAGACACAGACATTGTGTTACTCCATGACCTCATCAGAGTAAATGCCAGGAAGCACAGTTGCTGACATTAACAAGTGTCATGCTGGGTTGGTGATTGAGCAGGACCTTTTTGCTTGTGGCTGCTACTTAGTGGTAAAGTACATCAGTAGAGACAAAGCCATAACAATTAGGCATAATTCTGCACAATAGTCTGTCTTTATCAAGTCCTAATAGAAATGAAGGTAACTTCTGGTTTCTACAGACTTGAGGTGCATATGTTTCTAACACTCACTGAAATACAGAACTCAGAGGACTGAGAAAGACCCAGACTTCGGCTTTCTGGGATTTTTAATAATATACTGTTTGTTTTGTTTTAATTAAATTTATTCATTGATAATTTTATGCATGTATATAGGTAATTTTTTACTCTCAGTTCACATCCTCTCTTTTAAATAAATATTTTACGATGCTGGAGAGATATCTCAGTGATTAAGAATGTTTGTGAACTCTTGCAGAGGACCAAGGCTTGGTTCCCAGCACCCATCTGAAATTACAGCTATAGAGAATCTGCGACCCTCTTCTGGCATCTGTGACACCAGGCACGCTCACGGTGTGCATACCTACATGCAGGCAAAAACACTTATGCATATAAAATCATTTAATAACCCTTTACAGACATGCTTTATTATTTCTTTTTGAACTTCCTGTGTGCATATAATATCTTTAGTCATACTCATCCCTCTTCTCCCAAAATCCCCCAGATCTACCCCACCCTCTCTCAACCTTCTGCCCTTTTTTAAATAACCCACCAACTGCAATTCCCATAGCCTCTCTTATCTCCTCTCCAACCCCATGAATCCTCACTTCCTCTCTACAAGTCCCTTTCCCACACTCAAATCCTTTTGTTTCATATTGTAAACCACTGAGTTTAACCAGAACTATCCATGTAGCTAGCATGGGCATGAAATTACCTATTGACTATGGTGAGTGTGGTGGGCTCACCAGTGCCTTACTCAACTAAAGACTATAACTTCTCCTCTCCCCAGCATCTGTCAGTAGCCAATAGTTCCCCAGGGGGTGATAAGGTCCCACAGGTTCCTCTTCCATCCATGACTGATAAGGTCCTTAGTTTTTAAGAGTAAAATAAAATCTCTTCCTTCTTTCTCAGAGTTCCAATCAGGAGAGTCTCCCACTGGAAACACTTGACCACTCTCCTGACTTTGCCATTTTATCTCCTTCTATTCCCACTCACTCACTTACCCACTCTTAGTTTGGTCCAACTCCAACGCCAGCCCCATTGAGCTTTCTGGGATCAACTTCCATCAGGGAATTCACACAGGTTCTCCACACTCAAAAGGACCCTGTGTTTGAATTCATGGCTAACTGTCTCCACCTAAAAATCCCAGTTAGTTGTCAATCAGCCTCTTCCTGTTTTCAACTTGTACTGATTCCCCCTCCCCCACTGTCTTGAGGCTGATCCTGACTCCAGTCTTCTTCTGCCCATCAGTGAAAGTAATGGCTGGACCCTCATAACATACTGCTTCATTTGTAAATTTCTGCATTGACATCTCAACAGCTGTTTATCAAGTACCAGTTTGGGCATCGGACACAAATTAAATTCAGCAATACCTATGACAGAGCCAGTCCCTGCCCCCACAGAGACAATGGTCTAGTGTAAAGACAATCAATAAATATTTATTACAACACACACTGATTAGCAATCCTTTTGTTCTCTTGAAGAGATCACTTCCTGTCACATGTAGATTTCTATACCTTGTCATCCATTTACTGATAATATTCTGATTAGTCCTACTGTAAGAACCAGTGTCCTATGTAGTATGACAATCTGTCCCACTCCACCTGACCCATGTTCTTTGAATTCATCCAGTTCCCTCTGAATCCATCCAGTTCCCTCTGAATCTGTCTAGTTCCCTCTGCCCCCCCACTTTTAATTTCATAAATACCAGTGTATATTTCAGTGTCATGTTCAACATCACTGCTTCCTAAAAACTTAGAGAACTGCAGGTACTTGCACATCCTGACACACTCTTGTGCCCCAACCCTACCTCTACTATATCTGATAAACAGATTGGAGCACCCTCCTCCATCAGACTATGAGCCAAGCAAATACTCAGAGGGGTTCTTGTAGTGAATTTTCAGTATTAACTTAGTGAATTCAATTTTTTATAAGTCCTATAGTTTTAAAAATATAGTACAATACACCCATTGCCACTAGTTCCTTTCATATCACAATAAAACTGTTAAGTATTAGTCATCAGGGCTAGACATGGCTCTTACAGATGACCCAGATTTGTTCCCAGCATCCATGTGGCAGCTTACACTCAGGTCACTCACAGAATTTTGCAAATGGTTATGTAAGCCATCTCTCTCAATGGGGCTTAAAAGAGGTCACTCTGGCTAACAAACCAGACAGTACACAGCAAGCATGGAAACTGAGGCTCTGCACACTTCCACAGACACTGCAGGCAAACAGTGCACATACAGACAGGCATACACATAACTAAACAGCAAATAAATAACAAATTAAGTAGCCATCATTTACAAAGATAGTTTCTATATCTCAGGAACCCTCATATACATATGCTTATGTACACACACACACACACACACACACACACACACATGCTTTACACGAGGCATCTCATTCAAATCTTACTTTAACTGCTTGTCATCATATTCCATTTTTAGAGTTGAGAAACTAGAGCTTAAAAAAGATGTCAATGAAAATTATGCTTCACATAAATGACGAACCATTTAGCCCAAACTATCTTCAAAGAAAGGAATTTATTAAGTTTTATAACTGGAACCCCCAGCGGTAGAGAAGAGCCATTTGTTGGTTACTTTTTGCTTCCTGTGACCAAACACCTGACAAGACATTGTTTACAGGACAAAAGTTTTGCTTGCTTTGTCTTGAGAGTCCATACAGTCAGTCCATCATGGTGAGGAAGGCAGGAGTGGAGTTAATGATGCCATGGCCATGTAGTTAGGACTCCTCGTGTCTGGAAGAACCTAAAAATAGAGAAAGGCAAGTGCTGGCAGTCAGCTGACTGTCTCCATTTTTCCTTTTTATTCAGTGTGGAATGCCAACAATGTTCTAGCATCTTCTGTGGCATCAGTAGAAAATTGATACACCATGTTTCTAGGGCTGGACCCTGCAGGACACTCTCATGCAACTGTCAAATCTTAGTCTCAGCACAGAAGTCATGGATTTTTCTGGAAACTTATTTCCTATCCTGAACTGCCTAACAAAAAGTTACCACGCACAAGCGTTATTGCACACCACATAAATATACCCCACTGAACTAAAATGCAAACCCAGTTCTTCTTACCCTGTGTTTGACTCCCCAGATCCTCAAGGCCACTGGAACACTGTCAAAAGACACAGGGGAAGAAAACAGGTATTGAAAGGAGTCATAGTCTCAACCAATTGCAAGACAAAGTACTTGCTTCTGCAAGTTTATTGAAAATCCGATATTGGGCATGTGAAGTTGTCACTAGGGCCACTCACAGAACTTTGCAAATGACTCTGCAAGCCACCTCTCTCCATGGACCTTAAAACAGGTCACTCTGACTAACAAACCAGACTGTAAACAGCAATCATAGAAATTGAGGCTCTTCGAGAAAACTCCTAACTACACCAGAGAAGACACAGTGAAGTCTGAAACCATCCAGGTTCAAGCATGGAGCAGGGAGACATGGTCCAATCAGATTCTGGGTGTATTTTGAAGGTAGAAACTGATAGAGACTTCCTTTTAGATCAGGCATGGGATATGAGATAAAGATGGGCGTCAGATATATTTATATTTAGTCTCCAAAGTGAAATGTTGTTACTGCTCTGATGAGGACCATGGTCTAAGGCCATGCTAGCCTCCTAGCACTGTCTTAGCATCCTGGTAACAGAAAGGTACCCGAGTCCTGATGCCCTATAGAGTATCCTATCCAGCACCACTGATGCTCACTGGAGCATACCATCTAAACAGTCTCCATCTCTTGCCTTATTCTTTGCCTCTGCATTTTTTCTACCTCCCTTCTCCTGGCTCCTTCTGTTTTCCAAGGAAGTACTTGTTGCTCTCCAGCAAGAGTCTCTCAGTTCATGTTCAGTTTCTAACTTGATATCCATGCCACCTTGAAGCCCTGACTGAAAACAGGCCTCTTCTTGCAGGGCAATGGTGCAAAGAATTTTTGAAGGAGGCTTTCTGAGCTCCACACAACTATGCTAATTAGAAGCTCAGTCCCCACCTACTACCTCGCCCCGGCCCCTCCTTCTGTGTCTCTGACAGCCTGCTCCTCCCACAGAATGCTGGGAAAGGGAACTGAATTCTTGGGAGTTTTAAATGCCAACGTCTGCACTCTCTTCCAGGCAATGCCTGGGCGTGTGATCCTACAGCCACAGCCTAAACCCAGTGCAGGTGCTCTGTGCTCACAGGAGCCTGAACATTGTATGTGTGCACGTATGTGTGTGAGCAAATGTGTGAATGGGTCTGACGTCATCAACAGGTCTAAGGCATAACTTATATTTTCTATCATCAACTTCGCTTCTCAGACCAGATAAAAATATCTCCTTAGGCAAAGCCTCTCCTAAGTTGGATGATCTCAACCTCAACAACAGCTGCAGGCTTTGAAATGGGTGCCACTGGCACCATTTTTTGGGTATGAAGACAGAGGTTGTGGTTGTCTTCCATAGATCACAAAATGGATTCATTCCCAGCTCTTACCTGCCCACTTAAATGGTTCTTTTATTGGGCTGGGACTCTCATTCCACATCCTTTCCAACCCAGTCCTCATCTTTGCTTTTTCACAGTCAGCTCAAATGTCACCTCCTCCTCTCCAAGGACCATTCAATCCAGCTTTACTCCTGGTTTCTACTCCAATCATCCTAATTTTTTTTCAAAACTCATCACGGTGTGAGCTGTGGTTTGCCCCTGTGCACACTTGGTTAGAACATGGTTCTCTCCATCACACAAGCTCCTTGAGGGCAGGGGTCCTTATTCATCCCTGTACTCCAAGAACTAGATACAGGTTCAAGAAGGGGAGTTCTTGATTAGCACTCCCAGCTAATTTACCAGTCCAGGCACTACGTGGGCTGCCTTCATGTCTCTAGTCACTGAGGTAGTATAATTCTACTTCATATTGCAGACTATGCTGTGAATACTTGTATACCCCTCGGCTAAGTTGGCACTAGGTACCCTTGGGTGTCAAGTATTTGTGCTGTATAGCTATAACTAGTTAAAACATTTTCTCCCTGATGGAGCTGAGAGAGTTACAAGGCTCAATAAGAATCTTATAAGACTCAAGAAGCTCTGTAAGGCTTTGACTCAGGAGGCTCTTTTCCTGAGGTTATACAAACAGCTGACAATTGCTGAGGGAGAGGAGTCTCTGGGATGGAGCTGCCTGGAAGTTGTGTAGGGAACTCCAGTAATTTAGCTTTCCTGAGTCATCACCCACCCATGTAAGTCACCACCCATTCATCAGTGATGCAGGGATGCTGCCTTTGGATCACCCACCCTCCTCCTAGAAGTAACCACAACAAACTCATTGGTTCACCAACCTTGATGTGGACACAATTATTTCTTCCATCTCTTGTTGCTCTCTAAGAAGAAAATGAGAGAGACTAGGTAGCTAGTGAAGAGACAGGTTGGTAAGATGGGCAGGAACCAGGTCTCCTCGTGACAAGTCAGGCATGTGTGTCTTCAAGGGCTTTATATTAATTGGGCAAATTGACTCCAAAAAAAATGATAATGCAAAAAAACAAAACAAACAAATGAACCAACAAAAACAAATGCCCAGAGGAACATATAGCATCAAATATTTTTAAAATATTTATATTACTTCTTTGAGAATTGCTTACATTTTACTTGATTATACTTATCCACCTTCCCCCAACTCCTCCCAGACCCACTCCTCATTCCCTACCCATCTAACTTGGTATCATCATTTTTAAAAAACCCATCAAGTCCATTTTATGCCACGTACATACTTTTGGGTGTGTGCCCATCCAAGATCATGGTGCAAGATGGAACTGAAACACTCCAAGGGCCAGAAGTAGTGAGCAAGGATAACGAAACAGAGCATTCTGGACACAGCAGGGGAGTTGCACCTATGACCTCACAGAGATTGGAACAGCATGCATAATACCTGTGGATAACATCAAATATTTTAAACCATTGCCAATAATGACTACAAAAGGATGAACAGATAAAGAAAATATGGTAAACATACATCATGAAACTTAATTGTGTCATAATGAATGAAACTATACTGTTTAAAGAAAAATGGATGAAACTAGTGATCAGTACATTAAGTGGAATAAAACGGCCCCACAAGGACCTGTTTTCTCATCTCACAGAGATGTGAAAAGGAAGAGGGGCATAAGAAGTGTAGAAGAGAACATGACAGGATGATCAAAGTTTATTGTATGAGCATATGGAAATGATATAATATTACCCTTTTTAAAATAAAAATTCAACCTAACCACTCAATTCTCATTTTATTCTTTCAACAGTAGGTGACTGATACGTGCCACCACCAAGTACAAGAGAATGTTCACCCAAAAATACATAGATAAATAGAAGGGAAAAAACCAAGGAGAAACAAACCACAAACCCAGCTCTGGAGAAGGCCACAGAGCAGGTTTCCCTGTTAGACTGAACATAGGGACTGAGATGTTAAGAACAACAGGCGCTGCGGAGAGAGAGCCTTCTGACTGACAGCTCTTGTTGAATGTGGAAAGTTTCAGCAACTAGAAGAAAGTCAGTGAGACAGAAGAAAGGCTTCAGGAGCACAGATGGAAACTCATCAAACACCCTTCAGGAGCCGAACCAGTTGTGCAACTGTGGAAACACTTCTAAACTGTTGATATCTCATCTCACAGACTTATCCCTGGAGCCCTTGTGGTGGACAAAATGGTCCATCAGCCAAGAGTTAACCTTACTTACGCAGTTAAATAGCTGGAACCCTGCAAGGATTAGGAAGGAGGAAGGGAGTGGGAGGAGAGTGTGGAAAGGAGAGTGGTCCTTACCTAGAAAGAGTAGCAATAACATCCAAGCTCTTTGAGTCCACAGGGTGGCTTCTGAATGGCTCTGCAGGCTTTCGTGTGAAGGATACACTAGGACCAGCTGTAGATCCAGCTTCTAGTAGAGAAAAATTGAGACCCAAGGACCAATTCCAGAAGTGTTTAGAAGGTAAATTTGACAAGTGACTCCAATATTTGGATTTGAGGACTAGAGAAACAAGGTAGAGAAAAGCAGAGTGCCGACTTTGATATCACTTCAAAGATGCCTATATCTCCTCATGAACAGATAGAGCGACCATCAGAGTCTCCTAACAGCCTCCTACAAAGGGGGACAATCAGGCTTTAAGTGCCTCTAGTGGACACTCACAACCCACCTAGTAAGCTGACTTTGCTAAAAAAAAAAAAAATCAAATATAAAAATAAAATTAAATCTCTAAACGTTATATAGAAAATTTCACATTCATGGTAGTTATACCAAATATTGGTTATTTTGGAGTGATTCATTTTGCTTAGCTAGATTAAAAAAACTTTTAAGTATGTAAAAGTACAAAACAATGGGTTTCTTTGTGACTAATTTCAATGCTCTATAATCTTCATGATATAAAAAAAGAATAAATTTTAACAGAAGATACATTTTTTTTTTAAATCGGCAAAAGGATCAGCCTGTGGACAGAATTATTCCTTACTCTTTCAAAAATTGTTACTCTTACCAACAGTTTCTAACTGTTTCAAAACTCTTCTTCGCCTACGGTTTCAGTCTCCCCAAGCCCAAACCCAGATGTCATCCCTGGCCCTCTCTTAGCTTGGCCCTCCAGAAGCGAACCATTCTCCCAGGTGTCATCCTCACTCCATACTCTGACCTCTTTAGAGGAAGCTCTGTATGCCAGGAACATCACCCTGCCCTGGCATCAGACATTGAGAACAGCGTGTGAAAAAGCAGAGAGAAGGTATTGTGGTGGTTTGGAAGGAAATGGCTGCCATGTTTGTTCATAGGGAGAAAGGCACAATAGGAGGTATGATCTTGTTGAGTGTCGTTTGGGGTAGGCTCTGAGGTATCTATGCTCAAGCCAGGCCCATTGTGGCATTCTTTTCCTGCTGCCTGTGAATCTGATGTAGAACTCTCTGCTCCTTCTCCAGCACCACAATTGCTTGTATGCTACCATGCTTCCTGCCCTGATGACAATGGACTAAAACTCTGAAACTGTAAGCAAGCCCCAACTAAATGTTTTGCTTTATAAGAGTCAAAGTGGTTCATTATAAAAGGGGCTGCTTGCCGCCTCCGCTCTCTCTTGCTCCTCTCTTGCTGTCTTGCTCTTGCCTTCCTCCTCCAGCTCTCTCCCCATTCCCTCCCCCGCCCCCATGCTCATGGCTGGCCTCCTCCTCCTCCTCCTCCTCCTCCTCCTCTTCTTCTTCTCTCTCTCTCTCTCTCTTTCTCTCTCTCTCTCTCTCTCTCTCTCTCTCTCTCTCTCTCTCTCTCTCTCCCCTACCCTCTTAACTCTCCCTCCCCATGCCCTGAATAAACTCTATTCTATACTATACAGTCCTGTGGCTGGTCCCTCGGGGGAAGGGATGCCTCAGCATGGACTCGCCAAGGGACCTCATTTCCCCATACCTGACTACACCTCCATAGAACATATCCCCCACTTTCTTTATCTTTTTATAAATACATTGGTGGACATGGTATCTCTTCACAGCAGTAGAAACCCTAACTAAGACAGGCACAGAACATAAATATGAATTGAAGCAAGTTCAGTCACCAGAGCTACAAAACTGAGACTTTATCCCATTATGACCAGTATCCTCATAGACTGGTACCTTTAGATCCAGTGCCCTTTGGGTGTGTTTTGGGGCGCGTTAGGACACTAATTAGAGTCTTGTTCACCTCTAACTTTGTAGAAGGTTGTTAGAGAATATGAATGTCTTACTCCATCTTCTCTTAGCAACAATATAAAAACTGGGTGAATCATTACGGGGCTCTCATCTTGACTCATGGTTCTGGTCAAAGGTCTCCAGGCAGCATCCTTGGCTGGCAGTGTAGCAGAATCCTAAAATAGAGGAGGACAGCTCATAAGTATGTGAGAGACATAGCCAAACTAGCTTTTAGAACAACCCACTCTCAATGTGATTCATTAACCTGTTAACTCATTAAGTAAATGGATTAATCCATTAATCTTAAATATGTGAGGCTTGTTTTTTGTTGTTGTTGTTTTTTTTTTTTTTTTTTTTTTTTTTTTTTTTTTTTTTTTTTTTTTTTTTTTTTTTTTTTTTTACACAAAACAGCATTCAAATCATAGCAATGAGGGATGGCTTTCTCTGCTTTCTCTGATCCAGGGTAGATTTCCTGCCAGGTGTGAAACGGTTTGCTGAAAGCTGCTTTTACAGCTCTGTGTTTGGGGAGACCCCTGCCTGAGACCCATCTGTTTCTGCACACCCTGTTGTTAGATCCCAGCATCAGACATATTGCAGGGCATCTGGCCAAGCCCCATTGCCTGGCACATGAAGCATTTGCACATGATCAAGACTCAATAAATATCAATTTAATTGACTCAAATGTATGTGTACCTACAAATACATATGCATGTATACATGTAAACCTATTTATAAAAAGATCCCTGCCAAAACAGCATTTGGGAAACAGTGATATCCATTAAGAATCTAAAACACCAAGAGAAAAAAAAAATCAGCCCAAATCACTTCCACGGGGAAAGTCAATCCCACTAATTACCCTGGGAGGCGAAAGGACTGTCTCTGTCCCAAGAGAATTTTATCTGCTGAGAGACAGGAAGAATGTGAAAGCCCTAGCCAAACTAGTTTTTAGAAGCAGGCCCACCCTGAAGAAATGCATTAGCCTGATAAACCATTAATAAAAAAAAAAAAAAAAAAGACCAATCCATTTGGGAGGACGAGCTGTCTGAAGTAGTGTGCCACAATCTTGCTGGTGTTTTCTAACCTCTCAATTATGGCTACTCTCTGGATTGACATCTCTTCATCTGCCTGGTCCATAGTGATACTCCCAGGTTCCCAGCTCACCACCCACCCCTCTCAGCACACACAGTATATTCCTGGTGAGTTCTGAGATCCCCATGGCCTTTGTGCTTGGTGGGTTCATATCCCTGTATCAGGCAGACTTTGTTTGCCATCAGTGTTATCAGCACCTTCAGAAACCATTTTTAAAGAGAAAGATTTCCTTCGGCTCGTGGTTTCAGAAGTTTCACCCCACATCTGCCTGGCTCTCACACTTAAGCAGGGCGCCCCATGGCAGGGACTTGAAAGAACAAGGTCATCAGTCACTCACCTTTTGACAGCCTGCAAGCAGAAAGGGAGAAGGAAGGAGAGGGAAAGGGAGGGGAGAGGGAGAGGAGAAGAAGGAGAGGAGACAAGTCCCATCTTTCTAAGGCACACTGTAGTGACATACATCCAACTAGTCCCAACCTCTTTCTACCACCTCTCAGTAATCCTATGTCATCATGTCATCAGATTAAGAATTTATCAAAGGATAAATCCATTGGTTAGGTCTGAGCCCTCAGGACCCAATCACCTCCCAACAGTATTTTAGTTGCCAATCAACCAAGCCCCTAGCATGAGACTCCAGGGAGCTTCTTCTAGTCAAGCTATAACAAGCCCCCGTATACAACATAAACCCTGACCAATTCCTCAGAGTTCAACTCCTATCTCTACAGCTGCTCATGTTCATCTCCAAGAAAGAAAAGTCTTCATGTGGCCTGATTCCCACCTTGGGAAACCTACTTTCGTGTAGCACCTTTTGAGATGGCTCTGGCCTCACATTGCCTTCTTGCCTTTTGTTTCTGGGGCTCTATGGCACTTGAGAAATGTCTCGAGTTCTGCATCCACCAGGCTCACAGGAAAGTGATGCACTCTTGGTGCCCCACAGACTTCCCCCATTGCCCACCTCCCCCATTCAGATAAAGAAAGGGAAGGCTAGCACAAGTAGTCTACTTCATAGACAAGATGTTCAGCTGGAGGAGACTGAAGGCACAGCTGCCAATATCCTGATAGGAGTAGGATCAGCCTACTATTCTAGGCGTGCTACTAGTACTTCTGGGAGACATATAGTATATATGTATAGTAAGACATATAGTATAGTATAGTAAGAAATCTGGAATTTTGGTTTCTTTAAAAAAAAAACCACAGAAATATTATAATATTTTTTTTTCATTTTAATCCCAAGTGTGGGATACGTGGCTACTTCAGACTGTCTACAGCAGCTGGCTGTGATTTGCCTTGTTCCCTAACAGAGGTGTGTTTTTGCCAGCCGAAGAAGGTTTCTGCGAGTGTGTGATGCTTGGAATTCTGGGAACTTTTCAGAGGTGAGGGACTGGGCCAGCACAACACAGCACAGCACAGCACACACAGAACAGCACAGCACAGCCCTGGGACATCAACGCTGTCCCAGGTAGTATGACCTTCAATGCTAATCTAAGCCACAAACATCAACACAGACCCCTGCTGCTGCATGGCCACGAACCCAGACACGGCTCTCAGAGGCTGCATGGGCTAGGACTTCACCATGGCCTCAGGTGGCAGGGCAGACTACTCACAACAGGCTGTTCCTCTCCACCCCCACCTCTCCAGTTCTGCCTCTCTTCATAGTGTTCAATGCGTTCAGCTTCTCTTTCTCTCCCATCTCTCCACCACATACTTGCAAATCATGGTGGCTGCGGGAGGGCCGCTAAAGTGTCTTCTGCCACCTGTGTTGCAAGGTGGGTGGGCAAGCCTCTCCCAACAACTGTTCTTTGAGCAGAGACCAAATGCTCCTAATATTTAGGAATAGCCATGGTTTCAAGAATTCTGTCCTGATATTCCCAATAAAAATGGCACTTCTTATCAAACCACATCACTGTACTTGGTTCAAAATGTGACTACTCTATCGATATCCACTCCTGATGGACAAGCACAGCCACATCCTCTAAATTGAACCCTTTTTATAACTACTGCTCTGAGGCTTCTCTTTACCCATCCATGGAGGGGGCAAGACTCCTCTGTCCCCATCTCAGGAGCACATGGGAAAGAAGTCAACAACACCTGATAGGTGTGACTCTCATATCCACAGGAGACCACTGAGACTGTGCTCTCAGTTCTAGCCTGGCTCAGCAAGCTGGTGGGTCTCAGCATGGCTGCCCTGAACTTCACTGCTGCCTTTTCTTATCTTGCAATTCAGTGTGCCCCAGGAGGTAGGGGCCAGTCAACTGGAAATTGACTCAATGAGAAGTTGGACTATGCAAGAGGCCAAAGATACACAATTCAAGAGAAGAATACTACTATATCTCAGACAAACAGTCCAGGGACATTAAGCAATCTGTTATGGAGGTGCCCCCTGGCTCTGCTCCCTGCCTGTCTCTCCTTATGCATCTTGGGCATTCCATATATAGATATAGATATAGATATAGATGTGTGTATATATATGTACACACATATACATATATGTGTGTGTATATATATATACATATACATATACATATACATATACATATACATATACATATACATATACATATACACACACACACACACACAAACTGTTTTGGAGGTGGAAGCGGTCATCCCCAGAAGACTTCTGAACTGGAAGCCAACCTAGACTACTTGAGATGCTGTCTTGAAGGAAAAAAAAAAAAACATCAAAAGTGATCAAGTGCCAGGCACACAGCTCAGTAAAATTCTTACCTAGTATGCATGAATCATCTCATATACCAGGTCTGATGTGTGTGATGATGAATCTTGGTTGTCAGCTTGACCACATCTGGAATCCACTGAAACTCAGCAGCTGGGCATCTTGGGAAGTATTTTCTCAGTAGAATCATTCAAGGTGAAAAGGCCCTTCTGGTTGCCTGCTTGCCCTTGCTCTCATGGCAAGCTCATCTATCCTGTCCCTGAGGTGGGACCTTCCCTAATGTTTGAGCAGAATTCTTCAGTATTCAAACGTACACTGAAGCTCTCTAGGATTTCCCTGGACCAGACTGGGACCACCAAGGCATCCAGTTTCATGACTAAATACAAGATCCTTGGCCTTTCTGTCACAAGTCATCGGTTGTTGGACTACTCCAGCCTGCAAGTATTCAAATATGCCTATGAGGGCCATTCTTACTCAAATCACTCCATTCCTTAAGGGGGGAAAAAAAGGCTGGTTAAGCTTGTTGCAAGAACAGTGTATACCTGCAATTCCATGAGAAGGTTGAGATAAGAGGATCCGAGTTCAAAACCATCCTCTGCTACACAGAGAGTTTAAGATTGTTTAGGTCAGCCTGAAATACGTAAGAATTTGTCTCAAAAAAATAGCAATGCCCATGGTTTAAATTTTTGATTAAATATTATAAAAGCACATATAGAGAAATTGAATTTCATTCTTTCTCTGACCTTCAAGCTCTGGATTGTGGTGTGTTCATAGATTATAAAAGGAATCTAGCTGACCACTCTAGGCATAATCTTGTTTTTCTCTGTAACAATAAAAGAATGGAATAGGAATATCTGACAAAACTTCTTCTATACATTTGGTTTATTTTTTTCAAATTCATTGAGTTATACTTTTATAATTTTCATATTTATTTGTTTAATTATATATTGAGACAGTGTCTCATAGAACTGAGGTTGGTCTCAAACTCACTATGTAGCTTAGGCTGGCCTTGAACTTATGACCCTTCTGCTTAAGCCTGGGATTATAAGCAGCATCACCATTACCAGTTCTATTCTTTTTAATAGAATATAGAATTCACTGAGATTTAGTAGTGTATTCAGATGCACAGGGACAACCATAATGGATCTACTGAGTATGCCTATGACCCCAGGCAGCACTGTGAGGCCATATAAAGTCAAATGACTTCTCTCATGTTTGGTTTGGTAAACCATGAGTTTTCTTTCTATTACTGGAGTTCAACTTGTTTCAGTAATAAATAGCTTCTCTCTCTCTCTCTCTCCCTCTGTGTGTGTGTGTGTGTGTGTGTGTGTGTGTGTGTGTGTGTGTGAGAGAGAGAGAGAGAGAGAGAGAGAGAGAGAGAGAGAGAGAGAGAGAGAGAGATCTGGGATTAAACTCAGGTCCTCGGGCTAGCCTAGGAAGTGCTTGCAGCCCCTGAGCCGGCTCCCCAGCCCACTTTTCACACTTTTAAAGTCCACTGCCATTTACTCCTATGGGCTTGGGAGTCAGCCTGAGTCTTTTGCTTTTCCTTTTAGCTGCTTGCCTTTCCCTGCGATCCTGAAGGAGTGTCTGCCAGCACTGAGAAGGTCACTGATTTTGGTCTCTGAGCTGTTTTGAGCACTTTTCCAGTCACCTTCATTGTTATTTTTTTTTTTTTTTTGGCATTCTAGTAATTTTTGCAACACATAAAAATTTTAATTTCATGATATTATTTTACTGAGTCTTCTCTTATGGATTCTGGGCACTGTCGAGTTCAAGAAGGCAATGCTCTTCCACATCTAGGTGTTATTTAAATAAGATCTCTCATGTTTTCTTTTAATACTTTCATGAATATTTTTAAATTTAAAATCTTTCTTCATCTGGAATTGATTTTTTGTATAGGAGCTAGGAAGAATGTCATTTTAGATAACTTCCATTTGTCTAAACACAATACCAATTATTAAATAACCCCCCTTTCCCCCACCATTTGAAGAATCCTCTTAACTACGTATCTGATGCATCTGAGCCTATCCCTAGACTCTGCATGTGTCTTTGCTGGTGTGTCTAGTTATACACCATTGCCAAACTGCTCACTTTATTTTAGCTTTATTGGGTGCTTCATTAGCTTTCAAGAATATTCTACCTTAGGTTTTTCAGAATCTGCATATTTGTTCAATTGATTCTTTTTTTACATAAGTGTCCCTATGTCTAATTGCACCAAAAATGAGTTGGTGAGTTGAGATTATGTTCAACTTAAAGATTAATTTAGGGACATTAGACATTTTGTAGTATGAGTATGCAGCCACCTCTCTTATAAATATTTATTTCTATCTATTTGTGTATTTGTACATATTCCTCAATGGCATCTTTAAATTATATATATGCATACGTGTGTGTGCTGTGTGTATATGTGGTGTATGTATGTGTGTGTGTGTGTGTGTGTGTGTGTGTGTTGCAAGACTAGAACCCAGGTCTTTGTGTCTGTCAGCCAAGTGTTTTATCACTGAATTGTACCTATTTCTGTCATATATATGGTAACACAACTTGGTATGAAAAGTAATTTATTTATAGATACTCTAAATTGCTTTTTTCATTTTATCTATTTATTATACTGGAAAACACTGATTTTGTCACTCAGACATCATGCTGTATTTGATTGCTGAAATTGACTTCTGATTGGATATCCTAGGTTAGTAACTATAAGGCTATATCTATACCTAGTAATCATTTGCCTCATTATTAGTTCTTACATTTCTGGGTTGTTTGGGTTGTTTGTTTGTTTACCCACCTAACAACACTGACTGTTAGAGGTATATCCCATGTTGCAGACATCAATGAGACTTTCTAGGGTTCCAGGATTACATTAAGTCTCTGTCTCTCTGTCTCTGTCTCTCTGTCTCTCTCTCTGTCTCTGTCTCTCTCTGTCTCTGTCTCTGTCTCTCTCTCTCTCTCTCTCTGTGTGTGTGTGTGTGTGTGTCTGTGTGTGTGTTCACATATTTGCATATAGGATAGGGACAGAGGGTGATGCTAGGGTACACAAGGGAACAGATCAAGTCCAGAAAAATGGACAAAGCAGGTGAACTCAGTGGCTACATAGAGATGCTTTATTTTCCCTCTCTTTATTTCCAGCTCTACAATATCTCCCTTACTGGGCATGGGGGCTCCTGAGCCTAGGGTGTCTCTTCCTACACCAGAAAGGCTCACTGGAGTTCTGTTCCTAGTCCTAGTTTTTCTGCTAACCATCTGCTTTGTCATGTTCAAAAAAAAAACGCTATTAACATTGAGACAGCCCACCTCCTAGTGTGGAAACCACTTCATGGGATCAGTGACATCAGTCATAAGGAATTGCCATTATCAAGGGCCTTCAAGCAGCTATACAAATCGTCATTGCACTGGGTACCGCAGATTATTAGCCAAGTGGAAACTACACCACAGGACCATTTGCGTTTACAACCCACCCAGGGATGATGCAGCAAGCTCCCCCAACCAGGATGACACTGGCTGGCTCTTGGCCCTGGTAGCTGTGCCCATGTGCCTCCCAGGAAAGGAAAATAAATGGTCATTAGCATTTATAACTGGAACACTGGGGCCTTTGAGGACAAGCCTGCTGTTTCTCAGGTCATGCTCAGTGAGAAGAACTTTGACAGCTCTAGACAAGCACTCGCTGAAATCGGTGTTAAGGTTTGTCAGCCTGCCACTGCCAGTCAGCAGCTCCATACTGTGATGAGATATCTGCAGGGCAAGGACCAGGCCGTTCAAACTAGGGAAGCTACTGCCAGCATCTAAACCACTATGTAGGATGCAAAATCAAACAAGAAAACAAAAAGTAAAAAAGATAGCTCCCACTGCTATTCTTAAACAAACTGATGGAGAAGCCATCAGAACCATCGGTGGGTAAGTGGACAAGGTCACGAACAGTTTCCAAAAGCAACATGCAAGGGTTTATTTTCTACCTTCTTTTTATTTATTTAGAGTCTCTTGGCATTCTGCAAGCAGCATCGATAATGCATTGGCAATCAAAGCAGAACCCTCCTATTAATCTAGACAGCTATTTTGAGAAGTGCCCTGAAGCGTATTCCTTGCTGTCTTGTTCTACAACAAGATGTACATTTAAACATCAGAAGCCGACAGAGATTGGTAGTCACTGTGGACAGAGAAGGGCGGGTCAACGAGTGAGGTCATTCAAGGGAACAGAAGACTCCCAAAAGAGAAGGGAAATTTCTTGGGTCTGGGTCCCCTGCCAGATGATCAAGGGCAATGGAACAGATGGATTATTTACTAGCTCTGGGATTTTTCCAACACACTTAGATTCCTAAGATGGTTATCCTACCTATAAACCAGAGATGTTATGTGTACCTTCAAGGACTGAAAAGTAACAAGGTCATGTATGGAAAGAGATTAGGACCTGATACATGGTAAATATTCAGGAAGTTAGGATCCAGGAGCAGCACTGTTAACAAGAAAAGAGAAAGGAAGGAAGAGAGGGAGGGAGGGAGGGAGGGAGGGGACAGAAGGTTATTCAAGAATAATGGAAGGTGCACAAGATGAAACTTTGGTCTCATCTATGGAACATCTATGTAGCCTAGACAAGTCATGTCACTCCAAGGTCCCAGACGATCTCAGAGTTTCCAAGTTTTGTTCTGGGCTGCCAGAGACAATATCTAACTCTGTTGGCCAGTGACATTCCCATATACCATATAGGACCTGGTGACATGGATTGTCATGGGTGTGCCTCAGATCAGAGTGGAGACACTACAAGCAAGCATCTCAGTGTCACGGTTGGCCCGCCCTTCCCCCAAGGAAGCTGACCTCTTGTTTGGGCCTCTGGGAATTTCCATGGAGACAAGGGATTTGGCAGAGAGGGACTGAAAGTTCTTCCTTCAGGAAAGACTCCTCCCTTCCCCAGGGAGCCTATGCTCTGTGACCCAGCTTCCTGGAGCCACTGAAACTAAGGCTACCTCCCACCCAGGCTGCCTCCAGGGACAGGGTTCAGGCACCCCTTTCAGGATGACATCCAGGGGAACCAGCTTAGCCTGGACTTGGCTCTGCCTGTACCCACATAGCTTCTGGTTAAAGGCAGAACCCTTTCTGTAGGCACCTACTTTACATTCAGATGCAAGAGAAAATTCTCATGTCTGCTCAGGCAACTGAACCCTTGCAGAGAGGGGATTAGGGGGCTGGACTAAAGCTCTGACTGTCTCCTCTGTGGCAGAGCTTACTGCCAACAGGCCACACCCTGAGAAAGGTCCTCAGGACCAGCATCTGAGGCATTTGAACCCATGGACCCGTGAACTGAGCCAACAGCGGCTTCTGTTCAGTTCCATCCTCCTCTGTCCTCTCCATGCTAAAGCAGATCTCTGCTGTGCCTTGTGCTACAGACTCCTTGCTGCCATCATTGCTCAAACTGGCCTGTTTCCCATACTGTGCTGAGAGCTTGTTCCACCTTAGCTAAGGTTCTACAGATGCTCTACCACTGAGCTATGTCCTCAGCCCTCCAGTCTGTTCCCAGAGGCTTATGCAGCTGCTCACAGCATCTCCCCTTTATGTGATAACAGTAAACCAGTTCAGGAGTTTTCACATGGCTCTCCTTATATGAATAGTCCTGTGGTGAGCATAGAGGGGAGCATGGTGGTATCCTATTTTACAAGGGGGAAAATTGAGGCCCAGAGAATGCTTGCGAGCTTCCCAGGATCCCCAAAGCCAGCAAGCACTAGAACTGGTAGCAGAATGAAGCCTTGAGTCAATGATAAGAAGCTTCATGAGTCCCTGTCACTCATAATTTCTGTTACCCAGCAGCCATCCAGAGGGACACAATCATTTATTTACCTCATCTTAGAGAAATGAGACCAAGTTTATACACAATCAGCAACTTGTTTCTTAAGGATTTTTTTTTGAGATAAGCTCTTGATATCTAATAGATTACTCACCAGGTAGTTCAAGTTGGCTTCAAACTCACTATGTAGCACAGGTTAGCTTCAAACTCACTATGAAGCCCAGGCTAGCCTTACATGCACATGATCTTCTCCTCGTCTCAGTCTCCCAGTTACTGGAACTGCTGGTATTTACCACCACACCCACTACCCAAAATAATTTGAGAACATTTTGTCTCTAGAGATGGGATTTGAACCCAGGTCCCCTTAGTTCCATAGCCTATGCCTTCATCATATTACATTACTGCCCACACAGTAGGTTGACCTGTGATGGGACACTGTCTCTCATATGGGAACTGCCACTCCAAAACCTGGCACTTCCTATGATGGGAGCTTGCAGGTTGAAATGCAGAAATCCCTGAGGATGAGGAATGTGTAGAGAGAGCACCCAAGTCCCAAGGGCTGGAGAGAAACAGAGGCAGTCCCTCTGTCATCTGTGAGCTGATACACAGTTCAGAGGCCCTTGTACTCAAGCAAGTCTGACTGGGCTATGGCTGGAAAAAAAATAGTAGGTCCCTATGATGAAGAGAAAGACCAAGGAGGACACAGGGGAGAGGCTTCATCTTCAAATGTTCACTGGTGATAACAGCAACCAAGGCAAGATGTGGGGAGAAAATAAAATACATGCATTCTTTTATGCACATGCACGTGTTGCACACCTACTATGTACAAAACACTCCTGATTGTCATCAAAGAACCCACTGATAACACTGTTTTCTGATGTGTGGGTCATCCCTGTGTTTGAATGCAAGGACAAACCCCACCCTTACTCTACTCTCACAGCAAGAACAGCCAGTTGCATGAGGTGGCACACACCTGTGATCCCAGCCCTCAGGAAGCTGAGGCAGAAGGATTGTGGGTTGAGAACAGGCTGGCAGTGGCAGTACCATCTTTAAAAACCAGGGTTTAAAAGAATGGCAAGAAGAACAATGATCAGAAGGTGTCAGCTGGGACCCATCCACTTGCCAAGAAGAGGCACGGCTTTGAGGAGGAAAGCTAGCAGCAGAAAGAGAAAATGTTCGTTCTGTACTCACACATGTATCCTTCACTCTTCCCAGGATGGTTGAAATACCCAGAGTCCCAGGATACTTTGTCAGTCAGAATGTGCTCAGCTGCAGGTAAGAAACACTGACAGAACGTGGCCAAAACATGAGTAAGTCCATGATTTACCTCAGGTGACTTTTAAAGTTTTTTCTCCAGAAGTCTCCTTTCAAAAGATGCTGCATCACACAGCAGTATTGAGAACTGACTTTCAAGGTCGCTGCTAGCTGTAATAGTTGAGAAGATGTTAATCGGGCTATTCAAGCCCCTTGAAGCAGTAAACCAGGGAGAAAAGCATTGCTTTACACAACACTCAAAGGACTTAGCTAAGTGGGGGACTAAGGTCCTGCCTGGAGCCACATTCTATTTCTGGACTTCGGGCGTGAGGCCTGATACCAACTAGTTTGAACCCAGAATTGTGATTAAAAGGGCGGTGGAAGGAAGCAAATCTACCATGAACTAGCTAATCTTAAATTCTGCATTTCCATTTCGCAGACCCTTTTCTCTTGAGAGAAAATGGACAGAGGGAGCACCCAAGAGCCTAGCCATCCGCTATGCTAGGCTGTCTCATGAGAGATGCACAGGCTGGCCCAGGGTGAAGTCCCTGTCAGGATGCTGCACAATGTCTCTGCAGTCAGCAAAAACTTCACCCCCTATGTCCCCCACCCCCACCCCCGCCCGCCTGCCACCTTCCTCACTGTGTCCTCAGCATATGTGAATGAGTTCCTTACCAGCTGTCACCTGACAGTGGATGCATTTAGGGACAGGAATGGTCTTACAGGTGTTTCAAACACAATGACCTCTGCAACTGTGTCCCTCTGATGTCTTTATTCTGCCTTCCTGCCAGACCCTATGACAGTTTCCCTGCCATACCTTGTTTGTACCAGTGGCTTGTTCCATTTAGTCTGCTCCCACATCCTCCATCTGATTGCTCCCCACTAAGGCCAATTTCAGCCATCTTTCCTGAGGGAGTTCCTGCCGAACTCATCAGCCCTTCCCCACTTTATGCCTGTACCATTGCCTGTACCATGATCATGGAGACTGTTACATGGGTTAAACACATCTATTCTCTTTGCTCATCAGACTCTGCCGCTCCAGAGGCCAGGAACCCTGTCTATTTTTATCTCTGTGGCTTCTGTGTCTAGGCACAGTACATAGATCATAATAGATGCTCAATTAATGCCCCAAGCTTGCAGGGCACATGTCTAGGAGGGCATAGTGGCTGATTTCACAGACTGATGTCAGACAGCTTGAGTGCAAATCCAAGACCTCCATTTGCCAAATGTGTGATGGCCTAGTTACATCAAGTCAGGAGTCTTCCTGGAGATTTAGCAAAGACAACCTAAAAATATAGTATGCATGTGGTTCTTAGCCACTGCCTAACTCCCAGGGCAAGCTGCCATTACCAGTGCTAATAAGGTAGTCACAGGTAAGCCTTTCACATCTCTGTTAGTAACTTCTGATCACTATGACCAAATACACAACAGACATAAATGAAGCAATTGTTTATTTTGGCTCAATTTCATGGGACGAAGACAATCGTGTCCCATGGAGGCATGCAGAGTGAATCCACAGTGGTGGCTAAGGCTTTTTTTTATATCATGGTGACCCGGAAGCAGAGCTCAGGCTGGATCCCAGGTGAGCTATAACCTTCTTAAGTTACTACTCTGCAAGCCAGCCCTCTCAATACAACACCACCAACCAGGTGGTAATACTGCAGGCCTTTAATCCCAGCACTTGGGAGGCAGAGGCAGACAGATCTCTGAGTTTGAGGCTAGCCTGCTCTACAGATCCAGCTCCAAGACTGCCAGGGTCACTTGAAAAACAAAACAAAACAACAAAAACCCAGCACACTGGAAACCAAGTATCCAAAGCATGAGCCTCTGAGGGACATTTTCGATTTGGACTCAAACCATAACAAAGTGTCCTCACCCATCTCTAATTTTCTCCTCCATGACAGACTCATAACTGCTCAATCAAGACCCTAGTGAGTTGGTACTACAATATGTGAATCTCTTATATGAAGGGAAACTACTATACAAACAATCCTTCCACAGTAAGCAGTAAACCACCGCTCCCTTTCCCACCTCTGCAATTCTCTCTCTCTCTATTCTCTCTCTCTCTTTCTCTCTCTCTCTCTCTCTTTAGAAAATCTTATGGCTATTTTAGCCTCTCCAAATACGTTAGAGAATGTGGAAACACCAACCTGTTTGAGTGAAAATTAAGTTATCATTTACAGTTAGGTCAAGAACACTAGAATATGCCGCCCACCTGACCTCACTGCCTTTGGTGTCTAACAGTGATATCTACAATGTTACAGTGTGTTCCCGTCTGTATTTTTTTTGTTTTTGTTTTTTGGGGTTTTTTTTTTTTGTTTTGTTTTGTTTTTTGTTTTTGTTTTTGTTTTTTTTTTGGCCATACTGGCGATTTAACAAAGGCCTCAAAAAAGTGAAGCACTGAGCTATATCCCCAGTCTCCCTCTTCAAGTAAATGTAGGCTGGAGATGCTTGAAGCACTGAGCTCAATCCCTATCACTACATAAATTGAACATGATAATACCCACCCGTAATCTCAACACTTGGGAGGTGGAGCCAGTAGGATCAGAGGTTAGAGGTCATTCTCAGTTACATACTGAGTTCCAGGACAGCTTTTGGTGGGTGGGAGGGGACTGTCAATAAATAAATCTGTTTTACAAAAAAAAAAAAAAAAATGATGAAAAAATAAGGGATTATTTATTTTGGCTCAACTTCAGGGGTCACAGAAAATCATGCTGGGGAAGGCATGCAGAGTGCCCCTGCTGTGGAAGATACATGTGGCTGATATAGAAAACTTATATAAATAAGTGAGACATTTAGGATATTTGTTTTGTTCAAAACTAAGATCAGAAGTCAGAAAGGTGCCATACTTATGAAACACAAACTGAAATGTCTTCCATGTCATTACAAGAAAGAATAAAGAAACACAGAAACGTCCCTATCTTCCTCCTGTGTGTGCTAAAATAACTCCATATCTGTGCACCAATTTACTTGTCGCTGTCCCCAGAAGACCCAGAAGTACTCAGAAGACACTCAGGTGGCTCCGTGGAAACACAGGTCCACTTAGAGGAAAACTATCACCAGGGACCCAGTAGCACCTGACACCAACAGCTGACCCAGGGGAGACCCAGAAATGCACCAATTGACAGCATGAATTAGCAAGAGTTCTGAAAAACTATGATAGAAGCAGAAAGTTCCCTTCCCAGCCATGGAGGTGATGGCCTTGTCGAGCAAGCACCTTGGCTCCCCTCACTTCTCCATGTTCCTCCTTAGACTTTGGCTCCAATGACCTGTAAGTGTCTCTATGTGCTCTGTTCTGCAGAACTTTGAAATCTCTCTCTCTCTCTCTCTCTCTCTCTCTCTCTCTCTCTCTCTCTCTCTCTGTCTCTCTGTGTGTGTGTCTCTGTCTCTCTCTGTGTGTCTCTGTGTCTCTGTCTCTGTCTCTCTCTCTCTCTCTCACGCACACACACACACACACACACACACAGAGCACATGCACATACATGACTATGGGTTTCTGGGGTGAAGGTAGGTACCACGTCTTGATCATACTGTGTAACTCTTATGCCTAACACATCATGGGGAAGATGACTGATGTTGGTCATGTTGCTTGAATAGAGTAGCCTGTCTCACCTGTCCTCTGCCAAACCCCTCTCTGCCAAAACAAGCAGGATTCTTGTCAGACACCCACCTTGAACATATCCCTGAGTGGTTTGTAAGCAGGGTAATTTGTCTCTTTAGGGAAGATCATGTCAGTTCATTCTCTCTGGAAATAGAGTTATTTTTAGAAATCTTGGCAGGAAACAAGTCCAATTGGAAAATGACTTGGAGTGAGGTGAAGAAAGAAGCCAGAAGCTGTCTCTTCAAGCAGCCCCTTACCCACATCTCTGAGAATGTATAATAGTACAGGTCACAAGGACCTTCCCTGCCAACAGTATAATTAAGTCATCCTCATCTGTGGCGGTAGGTACCCCAGGAACCTGACTGAAGATGGTGCCATTCATCCAGTAGGTGGGATCAATCCTACACTGCCATCACAGCCATTGAATTACCATGTGCCTCCACCATCAGCTTTGGTAATCGCCATTCTGAAGCCATAATATTGAGGCTTGGAGAAGCCAAACAGCACACTCAAAGTCACAAAGCATCACATATCCATAGCCAAAGATCCTAAACACTGCCCATACTTTCCCCTCCTCTCAGTCTCTCTTTTCCTGTGAAGAAGTTACCATAACAACTCTCAGGCCACGCTCTTCAGAGAAAGGAGTGAGAACGCATTTTCTAAATCCAGGATTATATAAGTAATACAGCAGGTGGGGGTTACAAGGAGATATTCTTGGTCACTGCTGAAGGAGGAAGGACACAGACCAGGCATTATTTATGATTCTCAAATAATTCCATTAGGCCAGTGTTATCATGTCCCCCTTATTCAGGTGAGAGAACATGGGGAGGTTAAGTGGCTTTTCCAAAGTGAGAAGCAGCAAACAAAGGAAAGAAGAACTCATCTGTCTTAGTTAGGGGTTTTACTGCTCTGAACAGATACCATGACCAAGGCAACTCTTATAAGGACAACGTTTAATTGGGGCTGGATTACAGGTTCAGAGGTTCGGTCCATTATCATCAAGGCAGGAGCATGGCAGTATTCAGGCAGGCATGGTGCAGGAAGAGCTGAGAGTTTTATATCTGCATCTGAAGGCTGCTGGAACAAGACTGGCTTCCTGACAGCTAGGATGAGGGTCTTAAAGCCCACGCCCACAGTGACACATCTAGTCCAACAAGGCCACACCTCCAAATGGTGCCACACCCTGGGCCAAGCATTTACAAACCATCATACCATCCTCAGAACAAACCTCCATCAAAGATCTCGATGTGCCAACACTGTTCTCAAGTACTGGGGAACGCAGCAGTCAGAAGCCACCCATCTGCCTGTGTCCTTTACACATAAGTACAAAGGGCTGGGATGCTGAAGATGATAATGATGGCTACTGATGCTGCTGCTAATGTCATCATGTCCTAAGGACTTTTTATGTGCCAGGCCTCAGAGTTCCCAAATGCAGAACAGAGCCAATTCCTGGCTCATGGTACAGCAGGAGAATATGCTCCCATTTAATCCCCTGCTCCCTAAAATCAGATAACTTCCCTTTTACAGTTGGCCAGAGAAGGGCTCTTTATCATCCTCCATTTGCATATCAAGTACTCCCCAGCCTCAGGACCCAGCTCCATCTTATCTCACCTAGCAGTTCCTGCCTGCTTCCCCTTCATGCTCATAATGATTACCATCCCAGTGGCCAGAAGCTAGAACTCGAAACCAAGCACAGCACAAATGTGTGCAGCTTTCAAGGCCTGACACTTGGACCTGCTTCAAGAAGCTTCCACAGAGCTCAGGAACTGCTTTCTATGAGAGATAACGGAGTATCTCTCATAACAGAGATTTATCCAGGCATCAATGCTGAACCGATTCCATTTAGTTTCTGAGAAGCTCACTTTATCATCCTCACAAAGAAACTGGGTGCCCTGCCACATTGGGCCATTCCTGACCACCACTGAAACACAGAGAACCAATGCTAAGACATGAACAGGACAGGGTCAAGCTTGAGGAATTGTAGTCTCCCCACAGGACCAAGGGACTAGAGCTTCCCTGTTGCTACACAATGTGTCCCTCTATCTGGAGTCTGATGTCCCTCTTCACAATTTTCACCTGATGCACTGTATACACCCTTGGAGACGCAGACTGCAGATCATGTCACCTGTGAATCTCAGAAACAGATTTAGTCCCCCCACTTCCTCCATGTTAACAATGCATCCTATCTGTATGCTCATTAGATAAACCCCGTGTCCTAACGTTACTATTAATTTGCATAGTCACATATTCATCTTGTGTTACTATTAATTTGCATATGGACACATATTTATATTTTATTTTAGGTTGTGAACTCCTCAAAGACTCTTCGTCTGGGCCCAGCTCAGATTTGCTTCTTCTGTGAAGGCTTGCAGAATTCCATCAGTAGTAGTTTTGCATATGTCTTATGTGTATCTCTGCTTCCTCTCCCAGTTCCTACCATGGGGTGAATGTTCATTAGCTGCAACTCGTTAGCTTGTAAATTTGGGGCCCCAGGGGTCTTGTTTCTGGGCACAGATAAATGGAAAAAAGCATGGACCAGCAGCTAACATAATGGAAAGGTAATCCCTTTTCAGTCCTTGTTTCTCCAGGAAAAGAGATGTGATGCAGAACTCACTGGAATTCCCCCCAAGCTCCTCCCCAACCCTCCCAAATTCTCTCAGGCTCTGGAGTTGTCCTGCAGGGCTGCTCATCAACACTGTGTTCCTTCCCCAGAGACACGTGCACAGGTACACCTTATGAAGCTTGCCCTTTCTCCTGGCATCATCTCCTCTCCTGACCCCAGTCCTCCCCATTCTTTATTGTGGAGACCAGCCTAGGAGTATCCTCTGGCTAAGAAATCTTGTCTGGGTCAAGCGTGTCTATGAAATGGATTCATAAACAATAGCAATATTTTCTCTCTTCACTTACCCATTGATGCTGAACTAGACGGTACCTACCATGCAGCCATCATGAGCACTAGGGAATAGACCTTGACAGGAACAGTGAGGAAATCCTAGCTAAGTGTGCGTGGAGAACATTCTGTTTCCCGGGGAAATGGATTTAGTGTTTATTCCTGGTCCTCTATGTTGTGAGTTATTCTGTTTATGGCAAGAAAACCTGCTTTGAGAACCTTCACTTCTGTTCATTAGTTAGGAAATCGACCCAGAGACATCAACACCAAAATCTGGCCGGGGCCTTTGCACTTGTCCTTGGATTTCAATGGGAGGCCATTTTGCTTGGAAATTCATGATGGGGTCTTTTGGCCTACTGACTGTTCATTGTTGTTATTTATAAAAGATTTGGTTTGAGCCAAAGGTCTAAAAATGAGTGCTAATATAAATATATTAATGCAATTATCACAACAATGATAGACAACAAATCACTTCTCACTAAGCGTTTGCTATACAACGTTACATGCTCTGCGATAGGTAATAGGGGTGGGCCAAGTATCTAACATAATGAAATTAAGATCATATCTTGCTTAGCTCTGTCAACAATTCTGAAAGATAGGTGGTACAGATCAGGCAGGAGACTTTGAGTTTGTACAAGGTCACATGATTGATGATAAACTTCCCCAAGGTCACATGTGCCTTCGATCCAGTGCTGAAATGTAGACCCAACCCAAAACCTGTGTGATTCTTCAGAGCCGTGGACATCTCCTCATCCAAGGGCCCCATTTCATTCAACTTTGCTTCCAGGAAGCTATGACCCAAGACGGCCTTGGGCCCATATGCTGCTCCTTCTCAATCTTTTCTCCCTAATTCCTTCACACACACATACACACACACACACACACACACACACACACACACACACAAGCACACAAATGTAAACAGGCACATACATGGAAATGGTCCTGTACTCTGATTAGCTCTGATCCACCCAAGGGCAGGAGGCCACCTGTGCCTGCAGTGCCCTCACAAGAGGCTCCTTAGTTGTTCCCTCCCACTGTTTTGAATCCACCTGCTCTGCTCTTGTGACCCAGGTGACTCTCTCAACCTCTGAGCCCACATCTCTTGGATGCTAATGGCTTTGCTTGTTGTTTCTGAACACTGCCCTTCAACCAGGGCTGGAAAGAAACTGATGGTCTCCCAGACAGGTAAACAACCTCAGGCCCTTCACATGGATATCCTTTCAATATCCATTCTGAAGTTATTGAAAGACAAGAGGCTGGACTGTGAAAGAACCTGCTGATGACCGTCTGTCCTCCATAATCACAGCAATCTGGCCTGTGCTTGTATTTTCATTTTGCAAAACCACAACTGGTCCTTAGACAAGTTAGCAGCCTATCTTAGTGGTCACTGTTCTATTGCTGTGAAGAAACACCAGGACTAAGGCAACTCTTATTTTAAAAAAACAAAAAACAAAGAAACAAAAAGAACCCATTTAATTTGGCCTTGCTTGGAGTTTCAGTAGGTTAGTCCATTTTTATTATAGAGAAGAGTATGAGAGCTTACAGGCAAGCATGGTGCTGGAGAAATAGCTGAGCTACATCCTGAAGAACACACACACACACAGAGAGAGAGAGAGAGAGAGAGAGAGAGAGAGAGAGAGAGAGAGAGAGAGAGAGAGACAGACAGACAGACAGACAGACAGACAGAGACAGAAAGAGAGACTAGGCCTGACCTGAGCTTTTGAAGCCTCAAAGCCCACCTTCAGTGGCATAACTCCTCCAACAAAGATGCACCTATTCTAACAAGTTCACATGACCTAATCCTTCCAAGTAGTTCACCAACTGTGCACTTAAGTATGAAAATATATGAACTTATGGAGGCTATTGTCATCCAAACTACCATGCAGCCTGAGAAGGTTTTTAAGAGGTCTTTCCCACCCACACCTCCATCTAATGGAGATATTTGTTACAAGCTTCTTGCAACTGTGGCTACATCCCTCTTAGAAGGCATCATGGGGTACCCCCGTTCTCTAACGTGGGTTACCTATGTCTTACTGCCTGCCTAGGAGGCCATCTCTGTTCATAGATATATTTTAAGTTCTAGATGGGGTCCTTAAGACAGTAATACCCATTAATGATGCTGACACAGACTTTCCCAGCATGCTTTACCCAGGTATAGGAATCTCCACATAGCAGAAAGGCAGTTCTAGCCATGTGTTTCTGTGTTTTGTAATTGGAATTCATTTCACAACTGCTCTGACCATTTAACATGGCTGTGTCTTCTATTGCTGTTTATTCAAAAGCTCATTGTTCTAAGTATTAGTTTGTTTCTCTGTTGCCACTATAAAACACAGACCAAAACTAACTTAGGGAAGACTTTATTTTGGCTCACAGTTCCAAAGGACTAAGAGTCTATCATGATGGGGAGACAAGGCAGCAGGTAGCCATAGGGCTGGAGCAGAAGCAGAGAGCTCGCATCCTTTAGTACAAACATGAAGTAGAGAAAGCAAACTAATTAGGGTGCAGTTACATAATCTCAAAGCCCTCCCCACGTGATATACTTCTTCCAACAAGTCTGCATCAGTTAAAGCTCCCCAAACATTGCCACCATCTAGGAACCAAGTGTTTAAATAACCAAGCCTATCGGGGATATTTCTTATCCAAATCACAGCATTCTAGTTAGGTTTCTGTTCTTGGGATAAAACCATAACCAAAAGCAACTTGGGATGCAAAGGGTTTGTTTAGTTTATGGGTTACAGTGTATCATGAGAGGAAAGCCAAGGCAAGAGCTGAAACAAAGACAGGAAAGAACACAGCTTTCTGACTGGTTTTCTCTGACTTGCTTCCTTATACAACCCAGGACCTCTTGTCTAGGGATGGCACTGCCCAGAGTGGCCTCAGCTCTCCTATATCAGTCAGCAATGAAGACATGTCCACGGGACAATATGATAAAGGCATTTCCTCAATTAAGGTTCCCTCTTTTCCAGGTGTATCAAGCTGACAACTGGCACTAACTATGCCACTGATATTAAGTCAGAGTGCAGCTTACAACCAGTGGCATCTTGCAACATTAGTACTCCTTACTAATTAATAGATATTACACGGCACACAGAGAGGGAGTGAGCCCATCTTAGCTGAATTCCCATATCACTTCCTGCCTGCCTCTTTCGTAACCCTTGTCAGGGAGGATCATCATCATTTGTATGTGTGTCTCACCTAGCAGACACGAGTTCCTCAAGGGCAAGAGCTCTGTCCATTCCAGCTTTACACTCCGATGGCTGGCCCTGCATCAAATGCTTCATGGAAGCTCTGTTTAATTTGGCTGAGGTGGAAAAAAACTAAGTTCAGATATTCCTCAGAAAGAGACACGGCAATCCTGAGACCTCAGAGCCTTCTTTGGGTGTTTTGCTTTTGTTTTTATTTTCTCCTAATCATCGTCCAAGGGGCTCACTATGTTTGTTTGGGGATTAGATGACCCAAACTCAGGTGCTGAATTTGATGGTCCAGGGAAACTTGAATCCCAGGATCAGGCTATCATGAAGGGATCTTTTGTTTGTTTGTTTGTTTGTTTGTTTGTTTATATCCCAAATCCTTCTCCTCTTTCCAGTCCTTTCCTCAAAGAGTCCTTCCCCCCAACTCCTTCTCCTTCTCCTCTGAGAGGGTGGCCTACCTTGGGTATCCCCACATCATGGCACATCAAGTCTCTGCCAGATTGGGCACATCCTCTCCCACTTAGACAAGGCAACTTCAGCCTCCTGGGTGTTAGAATTACATATGTGATGGCTAGTGGCAACTGTCAATTTGATAGAATCTAAAATCACCTGGACGATGGACCCCTGAACCTGTGGGGAATTATTTTGACTGTGTTGTAATGGGATGACCAGCCCACAGTGGGTGGTATCACTCCTTAGCCAGGATCCTGAACCACATAAAACGAATAAAATGAACTATACAGAAATACCCATCACTTTCTGCTTTCCGATTATGGATGCAATGTGACCAGCTGCCTTTGGCTTCCCTGAGTTGATAGACAACACTCTTAAATTGTGAGGCAAAATTAACTCTTTCTGCCTTGATCTGCTTTCCTCAGAGCATTTTTTACCAACAGGCAAAGAAACTAAGATGATGTACACTAATACTCTCTGTTCAATTTGCCTCCTTTAAATACTTACAATATTGCCTGCTGTGTGCATTTCTGTGTGCTAGATACGTTGGTGGCATGTAACAGGGAATAAATGGATCAGGATCAGGACTCTCCTTACCCTCATGATCTCTTCTAAAGTATACAATTGTTTGAGGCAGGTGCCATTATAATTCAGAGGAGGAAACTGAGGTACAGGGATGAGTGACTTGCCTAAGTCACATGTCTCCATTCAAAAACCAGCAAATATTCAATACCCAATGACCTAGCTAATACTGACTCTGCTTTTGCCACTAGCTACCATGCTTAGAGACCATCCCTGCTGTAGTTTCTAATCTTCACAATAAAGAGAACTAAACACCATATTGAAAGCAATATCCTGGCGCTTGGGATGTAGCTCAGTGGTAGAATGTGCTTGCTTGGCATGAGTGAGGTCCTTGGGATTCAATCCTCAGTATCACAAAATAAAGTACACAATCAAGGGTGATGGGAGGCCTCCATGCATGAATCATAAGATAGATAAGTTGTGCCATTTGTAGGACTGTACCAAATGGACAATACATGAATTGGCTACCTCTTGAATGAACAAAGATGACAGGAGAAAAGAGTGGGGAAGCCATTGGTTCTGATTCTAGAGCGGGAACACTAGCCCAAGATTCCAACACTGAAGCAATGGGAGAGAAAGTGGGAGAGTCTGTAGGTAAAAGCATCTCTAAGATGTCCCAACCATTGTATGAGTAGCTTCTTCATACACTGCTATTGTGGCCACTAAGAAACTTCAGAGTTCTCAGGCTAGGATGGATCAGGAGTGTTTTTGGAACACCAGACTTAGGGAAATGGTGAACAAAAGACCAGAAAGGCAACCTGTACCATAAATGTTCATGTTTCAACATAAAAGGAAATGTTTGCCAACATCAGCTTACCAACTGATCAAAACTAGGTGTCTGGAGAATAAAATAGCATCAATGTCTCATTAATAGATTTCATTGAAACTGCCAGGGAGAGGTGCTCTGTTTGATACTTGAGAGATTTATTGCATTGCACGTTTAAATTGAAGTCTCTAATTACACAATTATGAACACTGCGATTCAGAGATTGCTCACCGAAAGCATTTCCTTATGTAATATCATCTTCCTGTCTACCTGCTATCTTCATTTCATGTGTGCTTTTATTTTGCTAGACTCTAAATATCTAATTGGAATTTTTTTCAAAGTGCTCCATTAAGCCAAAATAATGATTCCGCTATAATAAACATCATGGCGTAGTTGGTCCTGGTTTGTATACATTTTAAAATGTCACCCTTTTTTTTTCTTTGATGGTTGTTTCTCAAGACAGTTATGGCTTTTGCAATTAGACAGCATTGGAGAGCATCATTTTAACTGCTGTTAATGTTTCAAACCAGCTAAGCATTTCATGCACCAATTTTCCTGGCCTTTTAAAGACTAATACTAATGTCTTTTGTGTGTTCTGGTTCTTTCCAATTTACATAACACAATTATGTTTGCTGTTTTATTTGGCCCTCCTTTGCAGAGATTGCATGCCAAGCATGATATGGCCAACAAAACAAGACCTGGTGAGAAGAGCAGCAGTGGAAAGAAGGAACAGAAAGAAAAAGGAGGAATTTAATAATTCCAATGGAACAACTCAATATGGATGCAAATCTGGTAATTTTTAAAGTACTGAAGTAGACTACCCAAGAACTCACAGATCCTGGCACAATCGTCACACGAGACTATATATGAGATAACAGGTATGTATGATGATGATGGCACCTTTTAAAATGAAACCATCTTGAATTGGCCAGCTCTTTAGAGAGTTGCTGGGGAACCATGGAGCTGGGTAGTTCTAGCCATCACCCAGCCCTCTGTTCAACCTTGATGTGGCAGTTAGGGGACCTGACTGCAAACAGCACAGGCTGGCTTGGGCCAATATGAGCATGCAAAGAATTCATTGGCAGCAATGCAAGCAGGCTGTTCAGGAATTATCAGCCAGGCCTGGAAAACTGGCTCCTACTGCAACTAAGGGCCAAGAAAGGCTGGGCTGTCAGAAACACAGCCAAGAGCATGTCACAGCAATAGCCTAATTAGAGTGTAGACAGCAGGGCTGCCAACCTGGACAAAACAATGATCCTAGGCTTTGTTTTTTTTTTTTTTTTTTTAAGGTGCAAGTTGTGATAGTTAAATGTACAGGGAAGGGGGGGGGTGGGGGGATGAAACTCAGACGTTGAGGTGCTAGCCTAGCATGCATGAGATCCTGGGCCCCATCCTTAGCACTATATAAATGCAGTTATGGTGGCATACCCTTATAATACTAGTACTGGGAGGGGAGACTAGAAGGGTCAGAAGTTCAAGGTTATCCTTGACTACATAGCAAGCTTGAGTCAGCCTTGGCTACATGAGACCGTCTCTCAAATTTTAGAAAGAACGAAAAGAAGAGAGGAAGAAAAGAGTTTATGTACATGGTTTATGTATGTATGTCAAATATAGGTAGCCACCTTGTTCAAAACTATAGCATACTTTTAACACAGCTTCAGGCTTCTGTGGGTTAACACGTCGTCACGGCCTCTATCCCCATAGATTAGTTTGCCTACTTCTGAATTTCACAAAGATAGAAACAATAACTATTCTTTATGCTCTTTGTACCTGAGGGATTTTTTTCTCATTACATTTTCAATATCTATATGCATGGTTGCTTATCGTAATAGTAGTTTATACCTACCTCAGCTCCCCGCCCTTTGTGCCTTCCTCCCTTCCTTGTAGTAAAGTTCTCTGTTTATGTTAATAGTAAAATGTATTACCCAGTCTATTTTTTATGACATCTGGTTATTTCTCCTTTGGGGCCTAGATAAACAATACCGATATGGTCATGCTGGTCCATGCCATTTAGAAAATGACTTCTCTATGTTTTTTTTTTTAAGCATAGTAATTTCAGAATCACTAGTAGATATTTACTGGGGGACTTTTGACTCTCATCCAGCCACTGCAAATCGCCTCTCCTGTCCTGGCACCTCTGTATCACTTCAAATACTTGTGAGACCCTTCCATCACTTAGTGCATCCAGCCCAGATCTCCTCCTCCTCCTAGCTAGTGGACATGTGACAGGCCATGTTGGCTTCCACATAATGAGAGGGCTGCTTTTTGGCAGAATGTGTTTCCATCTTCTGGTATTTTCTTTCAAAGAGAGGGTTCAGATATTCTGGCAAAATTTTACCAAATTCTAAATGGCATATACCATCTTCCAGTGTGTGTGTGTGTGTGTGTGTGTGTGTGTGTGTGTGTGTTGCTGAAGATGAGCCATGAAGCCCTGAAGATGCTAAGGCAAATACTCTACAGTGTAGAGTCTACCCTGAATAGCATCCCAAGCTCCATCTTCCAGATTGTCATTCTCATCCTGTATCACATGCATCTTCACTGACTGGACTCCTTTCCTTGGGCTTATTTTTTAAAACTGTAAGGCTTGTTTTTTTTTTTTTTTCAGGAGAATTGTTACATTAGTATTGCAAATGATATCTGGCAGTCATAAATGAAAAGGTGATTATGGGAAATGAACACAATGAAAATGAAACAATGATGTTAAATTGTAACTATTCAATATGAGGTGCTGACGCTCAGACCTATTGTTACAGATGAAACATTAAAGAAAAGGCTAGATTATCCAGTGTTGAAGAGGTCTTAACAGTTTTCTAATAGAAAACATACTCCCTATAAAATAAATAGAATAATTTGTAGAATTAAAAGGAGGAGGCTGGGTGCCTAGCGTTCACCAAGCCCTGGGGTTGATACCTAGCACAGCATAAATCAAATGTGCTGGTGCACACCTGCAGTTCTAGCACTTGACAAGTACAGTTGGGAGGATCAGAAGTTGAAGGTCATCCTCAACTGCATAGTAAATTCAAGGCCAGTCCGGGTTGCTTGAGACTTTGTCTGGAAAAAAAAAAAGTATTAAAAATCGGATGACTTTCTCACTGTATGATTCCTTTTGACTTCTTATCTCTGCATGAGAGAGATGTGATCAATGGCGCACAAGTGAGAGGAACAGTTCAAGATGAAGCAGTTTACTCAAAGTGAGCCAGCAACATAGTGATGAAGACAGAACGTTCTGTAAGCTGCATATTTTGGATTGCTCCCTCATTCCCTCATTCACTCAGCAGACACACACACACACATAATGCCAGTTTAATGGATGCCAGGCAAGGGAGACAAGTTGCTTGCAAAGTGGCTACCATCACAATTTAAAAGGTGTGTAGAATCAACTCTTTTCTGCTTTGAGGCAAAGGGTCTCTGTTCCAGGCGCAAGAATGGAACCGAGAAACATTAGGAAATAAGGCCTCTTGTCTTCTGTCAAACCTTTGTGGTCCCTGTCACCTGCTCAGGGATGATCTGAGTCTACTCCTAGACACAGAGCTGCAGTTGCCCTTCCATACTGAAATGCCCATTGCTCTCAGGTTTCCGGGCTGTGGCATCAGTAGCAGCTGGGAGTCTGCAGATGATTCCTGGGAAATAGTTTTTATTTATGCTTCTCAAATTGTTACTGTATTTTTGCTGTGCTTTCTAGTAATAGACAGCAGTCTGGTTGTCTAGTAACAGACAACTTTGCTTTCTAGTAATGGCAGTGAGACTAGATAGGAGTTTTAAAACATTGTGAGTGGCCAGTCTTCACTTCCTGAAAATTGTGAATTGAATTAATCACACATGCCCAGACTCTCAATACATTAATAATTACACTAGATAAGGCTTACACAACACTAGGATGAAAAGATAAAAAATAAAATATACTACATGCTGGTTATAAAAGATACCCCTAAAAGATGCAAAAACATGGAAATAAGATTAAAAAATATGTACTATAAAGTATGGCCAACAGAAAAAAATGCATAATTCCACTGGTGTCAGAAAATACAGGACTTAGGCCAATATAAGAGAGGGAAAATGTTGAAAGCAAAAATTTAAATCCCTCAGAAAGCTATCATAAAATCATGAGCATCATATACACCACCTCTTGTATGTACATATGTGGCAAAACTTATCATAACTAAAAAGATAAATAGGCAAATTTATAATTATTATTATGGAAGAGTTTTGTACAATATATGCATACATCTATTATGTACTTTCCTCATTTTCCAAAAGACTTCTCAAATTTTTGCATTTATATAGGAATAGCACTTGGGGCTGAAGAAATGGCTCAGAGGTTGGGAGCACTTGGTTGCTCTTCCAGAGGATCTGGGTTCAATAATTACAACCCACATGACAGCTCACCACTGTCTGTAAATCCAGTTCTGAAGGATCTGATACCCTAATACAGGCGATACATGCAGGCAAAACATAAAATGATAAATAAATAAATAAATATAAATAAAAGTTAGAAATAGCACTTATCACATATCCTAAAGAACTGATAAAAAAATGAATGCAAGCTATAATATAAATTTGCCATAACCTAATGACTGGCAGTGGCTATTCTATCTTGACTGGAAATAAAATTGGCCTACATGGAAAATGGTGCCAAATAATCATTTTATCTATTTCTTCTTTAGCAAGGATTCGTTAGCAACTGATGGTTCATTCCTGCAACACATGTTTCCCATGCACCATCTGTGTAACAGGTACTGTTCTTGGTGCTTGGTAAATGTCAGTAAAAACAGGAAAAAAAATATCCAAATGAAAAAGAGGGGCAAAAATCTCTGCCTCAATGGAGCTTACATTCCATGCAGACACTACAGTATAAAAGAAATTGGCAAATACAAAATATTAGCAAAAATAAGGGCCACAGAGAGGGAAAGGCAGAGATTAGGACTGGGATGAGGCAGATGCAGGTCTGAACATTTTTAATTGTAGCAAAATACACACATCATAAAGTTTACTGTTTTAACCATCTGTAATGCAGAGTTCAGTGTTATTAAGTACATTTATATTACTGGGCAATTATTACCACTACCTGCCACCCAGACTTTTACATCATGACAAATAGAAACAGGCAGGCAACTAAAGGTAGTTAGATCCAGTCCGCCAACTCAAGTTTTATCCCTGGGACTCGTGTGGTAGAAGGGTGTATTAACTCCTACAACATATCTTCTGGTTCCCACCTGTGAGCTGTAGCATGCACGTGCCCATACATACACCATCGTGCACATGCAGGATAAATCAATAAATGTTTAAAAGGTAGAGAAATGGAATCCCCAATCCGTTAAACACCGACTTCCTATTCTCCCCCTGCCCCAGCCTCTTGTAACCAGTCTGACTTTCTGTCCCTCTAAATAGGACTCCTACAGGGCTACTCTGGATAAGCAGGAAAAGACTCTTCTTCTCTGAGTGAAACACTCAGTGGATGCTAAAAACGAGCAAGCACTGTTGATTGCCTAACAGCACCCCCTCCTATAAACTGAATGAGGTGGCCTATGGCTACAGTCCCAGGTAAAGGCAGGAGGACCAGGAATTCAAGGGTACCTGGGTTTCATGAGACTGTAGAAGGCAGAGAGGAAAGAATTCTGACAGTGGAAAGCCTGGGGAGATGGGTGAGATGAAGGGAAAAAGAAGACAAAGGGCTAGGGTGAAAAATTCGCTCGTTTTATTTTGGATATACTTTCCTGGGGATCACAGGATGGTGGGATTGGATTGGCCTCTAAATTTAAGATCCCTCTGCTTATGTAGCATTCTCGGCTGGGTCTCAGCTTGAGGTATGAACAAAATGGCATAGGGGAAGCCTGGGAAATAGTCAGGTGGTCATTTCCATTTCAGAACCATGATGACAAGCTTATTTTCTGTGTTAAAAATAAAAAATGGCAGGGAGGAGAGAATCACAAGGGCCATGTCTGAGTATGTAGCCTTCTTACTCCTGCTGACTGATGGCTGTGGAACATGTTGCCACTAAAGGCCATGCACATGTCAGTGGTCAGGACTACTGCCTGAGACCATGTTGATGGCCAGAGGCCATATTGACACAGCAAAGGGGCATTGTCAGAGCAAACTAATCTGCATGGTCTGTGTTGACACCTGAGGCCATGGTGATGTCCTGGCCGGGCTGCCACTGAGAGCCACGTCTGGGTCTGTGGTTCTCCTGCAGCTAAAATCTATGTCTGTATGTGGGCTAAACTGCCACCAGAGACTATGTGGATATACATGGTCTGGGATGCCAACTGAGACCATGTGGATGTCTGAAGGCCACGCTGCCACACAGGGGTCATGTCTGGATCCATGATCCTATGACAGCCAGCCACAATCTGAATTGGTCTCTACGGACCATGTTACCACCATGCAGAAGCCATGCAGATGTCCCTGGTCTAAGCTGCCACCTGTGGCCACGTGCGTACTGTGCTAATCTTGCTCTGCCCCTTGCCAGCCACCACATTCAGCAGAGCAGAACCTGCTCCTCACCTGAACAGCAATGGGAGAGCTGACTCCGGTGGTGTGAGTACAGGAGAGCTGTTTCCTAGATGAGGTGACTGTGGGAAACCTGGCCTGGCTTCTTATCAGCCGCAGTACTCAGGAGAGCGGGACCTACCCCATGTCTGTGGTAGAATGAGCATGGAAGATCCTGCTCGTCATCAGCTATAATACTGGGGAGAGCAGACCTCAGCACCTTGCCTGGGCAGTATGGGAAAGCTGGCCTGAGAGCATGAGAGCAGGTGAGTCAGCCCTGCCCCTCACCAGCTGCAGCACACAGGAGAGCAGCCCCACACCTTGCTGGGGCAGCAGAGTAGAGCTGGCCCTGGTGGTATGGACATGGAGAGTTAGCCTAAGGATATGAGAGTGGGAGAGCTGTCCCTGAACCTTAACTAGGCAAAGCAGGAGACCTGGCCCTAGTGACACAGGCACAACAGAGCTAGCTGGTGGGCTGACCAGCTTTCACACAGACCCAGATCCAGGGCTCTGAGTTGGCCCAGCCAAACATCTACATCTGTGAACAGCTGGAGCACACGAAGGGGCCAGTCCTGCAGATCAAAAGCTTTCAGATTAGATCTTTCACATCCCCATGACCAGGGGTAACAACAAGCTCTCTGAGAGGAGTCCTGATGAGGATGCAGTATTGCTAGTGAAGCAGAAACCAGAGGCTTTGAACCAAACCAATGGCTCATTGCAATGAACACTTGCAAGTAAAGCTGTGTGGGCAAAAGGGTATATACCATATGACATACTGCGACACTTTCATGCTGAGATGTGGGGTTTTTTGTTTGCTTGTTTGTTCTTTTCCTTTGTTTTGGTGAGAAGGTTACAAGGGCATAAGATAGATATGAAGGGAGGGGATAGTGGGCGGAATTGTGAGGATTGACCTGAAATTCAGAAAGAATCAATAAAAATGAAACAATTTATGAAGTGAAATAAAAATGGCAGAGTTCTCCAGATTCATCTTGCCATTTTTCCATGTTATGTTTTAGTTTAGGGTGACTGATTGAGGGAACGTGAGCCCCTTCAAAGCTCCCTTCTAACCCTTCTAAGGAAGGGACTCTTGGCAGAAAAGAATTTACAAAGGAAAGACAAGAGAATACTCACCATGCTGACAAGGGGTGCTAGCACGACAGAGAAGGAGTTTGTAGATGAGAAATCTAGGAGATGCCATCCGAACAGACTTGATGTTCTCATAGTTCCTGAGAGAACTTCCAGGGCAGCCAACCTGCAGCAAGGAACCAGGCAGGCCTGTATAGAACCCACAGGAGACCATCTTTAGGGTCTCAAGATAACGGGGTCAGATTCAGAGGGGTTGGGGAGGGAGATGAGCTCTTGCTAAGGCAAACAAGCAGCAGCATGTGCTGGCTGAGTCCTGATTGTGACTGAGTAAGGGCCAGAGGAGCACCGGCTGCGCATGCAAATTACTCAACTTCTCAAACCTATTACCGAAAAGACATTCAAGCAATGGAAAAGGCTCTGTGCACACCAAAGGTGTGATGCAGAGATCACAGACAGCCTAAGTTTTGGGGACACGGGTTTGTGCTTACTTAGAGCTGTGTAAAACGTGTAGTTAAAGAAGCAGGCATTGGGTTCCTAGTTAAGTTTAAAAATATAATGAATTCACTTGAGGAGTCAGCAAATTTGGGTGCACAGCATAGAAAGAACAACCCCATTCTTAACTGTTCAGACCTATTTGGGAAATTAATTCACTTCTGAGTGCTGTGTCTTAAGAGGATATGATTTCATAGTTGTAAGGTCTAGCCAGGGCAACTGGGTAGAGATGGCCCCTGGTGGTGTGGGTGTGGGTTTGGGAGAGCAGGCCTAAAAGGTGTGAGAGAGCAGGAGAACTGCTCTCCTGTGTTGGAATCCAGTGGTCCAGGCAACCCTCGGGGAGGACCAATCAGAGCCGTGTTTGAATGTCTGAGGAGCAGCTGTGTATAGAAAAGCCTGGACTCACCTGGAGTTATTCCAGCAGATAGGATGCAAACCATAAAAAGTTCTAAGAACAGAGGCTGGCTGAATTTTCTGTTTTGTTTTTTGTTTGTTTGATTGTTTGTTTTTGTCCAAGGAAGAAGCATGGGCTGAGGGTTGTGTCCTCCATGTCTACATGTGGCAGTTATCATCATTTGTGGCATCTAAGGCTGAGAGACAAGCATAAGGGAAGAGACCAATTAGGTCACAGAGTAAAAACAGGGTACACCCACTTATTGAAAAGTTGTCTAGAATGAAAGAAGATCAAGTCTAGGGAGCCAGGCGGAAAGCTAATCATGTCCCAGCTTTATCTGGCTCTTACCCATCAGGTCTCTATGCATGCGTACAGAACCATTATATAAGTGAAATATCTATCCCAAGCTGAGAGCTACTTGGTGAGTGTTCATACTCTCTTGGGTTCAAGTTTTGTTTTGGTTTTAATACAGTTATAGCAAAATGCATGAAATTTAAATTGACCATCATAAAGTATATTTCTTGTTTCTTGATAATTCTGTTTCCTTCTTTTTCTTTGTTTTTAAATTAATTTATTCTCTCATATATTATATCTGGCTGAAGTTCTCCCTCCCTCCTCTCCTCAAAGCCACATATACCTAAAAAAAAATGGTATTGTGTGCAATTACATTGTTGTGTGACCATCAGCACCATCCCACCCCAGAATCTTTCATCCTGTAAAACTGAAACCCTGTGCCCATTAACAATCCCTTATTTCTTAGCTCCCACTCCAGTATTCTACTCACATTATCAGAAACTAACAATGGTGGATTCTTCATATAAATCTAATTTCTATTAACATAAAGCCTCAGGTTCTACCCACAGTATATTGCATCATGATATCTTCCCTTTTTCAAACTGAATAATACTGCACTAGGTATGTTCTATGTTTCTTGTATTCATTTTTCCATGGACACATGTTAATTGCCTTAATTCTGTACAGACTTTCCAATAGGCAACAATGTTAATACCATGAGTATCTCCACCCAGGGACCTCATATCTGACCTGGAGTAGAAGAAAGAAGTAGGGATGGGGGGGGGGGGGTTAGGAATATGACAGAGAAGTAGAGCGATTTTAGTACTGTATTTAATATGAAGAGTCCAGTACAGTGGCTGGGTGTGGTGGTGCATGTCTGTAGTTCCAGATACCTGGGAATTCATTTATTTATTTTGGTATTTTGTTTTTCTTGAGTCGGAGTTTCTCTGTGTAGCCTTGGCTGTCCTGGAACTCACAATGTAGACCAGGCTGTCCTCAAATGGTTCACAGTGAAGGTAGACAATCATTCTGAGGGCAGAGTGGAAGGAAGGAAGGAAGGAAGGAAGGAAGGAAGGAAGGAAGGAGGGAGGGAGGGAGGGAGGGAGGGAGGGAAGGAAGGAAGGAAGGAAGGAAGGAAGGAAGGAAGGAAAGAAGGAAGGGAGGGAAGAAAGGAAGGATCCAGAGAGGGAGGGAGGGAACAAGGGAGGGAAGGAGGGAGGGATTGAACAAGGGAGGGAGGGAACAAGACAGGGAGGGTAGGAGTGATGAAAAGAAATATTTCTCAGGGATAGTAAAGCCTGAGCTGCTGAGATCAACAATGCAAAATTTGCATCTGGTTTCCACTGCAGCCAGTGGTTACTGAGCTGACTCTATTGTCTCTAACTCCTTGGGACAACTTTTAAACATATCCTTACACCAGCTCTCCAGACTGAAATTTTGGATTCAGTGGTTCTAGGTGAAGGGAAGAGTCTAGATCTTGAATAGGCTTGCCTGGTGATTCTAAGAGCAAGCAGCCTGGACAGCATTGGACAGTATTGTAAGTTTGGGTTTATGTTTTAAACAATATTTATTTTTTATGAGTATGTGGGCACCAATATGAGTGTCTGTACATCACATATAGTAAGTGCTCTTAACTGTTCAGTCATATCTCTAGCCGCTGGGTTTGTATTTTATAGAAACCTCCCTGGCTGCGTTCTGTAGGGGGAAGTGTACAGAGCTACAAAACACTCTAGGCAGAAAAACTGGTTCCAATCTCATCTGATAAGCATTCCCTGGATTGCATATGCTAAGAGCCTCGTGCTTGGTCTGTTTCTCTTTCTGTTCACTCAAACATTAGGTACGCACCTACTGTTTGTACTTGGATTTGTGCACTGGGGAAATCTTTCCCATGGTGCTGGAGATCAAATCCACGCCCTCCAACATACTAGGCAACACTCTATCATTGAGCTAGCCTCCAGCCTCAGTCCTTCTCATTTCCAAGACTCTGTCTCTTATTTGGTCCTTTGGAAAAAGACATCGACCAACAGGACATGGTAGAAATGAGTGTGAGTTCTAAGCTCAGGCTATGAACAACCTCCTGGCTGCCTCTTATGATTCCCTCTGAATCCTGTTTCCTGTTGATTTTGTCAACACTCTGGACTGTCCTACCAGAATAAAAGCAGTCCATAATAGGTGTGTGCCACCATGCTGGCCTGGAAGATGACCACAAATGTATGCATGTATAAATTACTTTTTTGTTGCTGTGATAAAACACCAGGACCAAAGGCAACTAAAGAAAGAGAACATTTATTGTGACTTCCGGTTCCAGAGGGACAAGAATCCATGATGGCAGAGAGGAAACATGGCGGCAAGCAGCAGGCATGGTGGCATGAACAAGAAGCCGAGAGCTTGCGTACTCACCTGCAAGCATGAAGCAGAACACGCAAACCGAAAATGACGTGAATCCTTTAACTCTCAAAGGCTGTCTCCAGTGACAGACTTTCTCCCATAAAACGACAGCTCCTAGATCTCCTTCAACAGCATCACAAATTGGGAACCAAGTATGCAAACACATGAGCCTATGAAGAGCATTCTCACTCAAACCACCAACATAAAGAAGGCCAGCGGAAGTCAGGAGAGGACCACCCACCTGCCAGATTCTGCCCTGTAGCCGCCTGCGGCCACGAGTCAACTGGGTTCACCTGAAAGGGGGGCTGGGAATGAAAGGGGACAGAGGGTGAGAAGAGATGAAGCCAAGACAAAGTTCTCTGATCAAGGCTCAAAGCTTTAATGTTCAGCTCTCAATTTAAAGGGGAAGGCCCAACCCACAACCCCTCCTGGTTTCAGCTGGAGATGGGTGGGATAATCTATAATCCATTCTAGGTCACAACCGGAGATATCTCAAGGCAAGCCCAGGGGCAGTTCTGCTTCTTGTGTTCTGTGCAGCCAAGGTGGGTAACTCCACCTAGATCCTTATCACTTGGTCTGTTGTGGTAAACCAGGTCTCTCAGGCCTGCTCAAGGCTGGGGGAAGGGCACAGTTCCTCCTTTTTTAGTTTATAAAGATGAGCAGCACCAGCAGCTGGATGGGGTACATGATTTCATCCCATCTGGGGTACAGAGTGGCCGGGCGACCATGCATGGCTTAGGTTGGCATCTATATTGCTCCTATATCACCCATCCTCGAGGGAAACATACATAGCATATTGATGTATGTCTCTGTAAAACATACATAACATATTGATGTATGTCTCATACCTAGCATATTGATGTATGCCTCTGTCTTAGGTTTATAGGAGCTCAAGAACACTCTTACCCATCATTGACTAACCGGCCATCGTTGGCGCACTCTTTCCCAAATAGACCAAAACCACATTCAGACCAAAGGACCTGTGAGCATGCACTAAGTGCAATTCTCCATAGCAATGAATAACTGCCATGATGAACAGCTGGGCTTGCTGAGAGTGATCCTGTGTGAAGGCAACCTATCTGCTTGAGACACAAGGTTCAAAAGTTAAAAGCAACATTATTATCCAAGCAATGTAGGAAATAAGGTTGAAAGTGGAAATGTTTTAGTATCTAATCCAACTGCTGGTTGACAGGGATCAGACACAAGGTCTAGCCACCAGGTATATAGTGGGTGGCTTTAAGTATTGATGGAGACTACATGCCAGGTTAAATCAGCTGGCTGATAAGGATTTCGAGCCATCTTCATTATCAGAATCATAATTATTAGGCTCAAGATCTGTGTCCGCTTAATGGACCAATCTTTCAGGCAGCCATCAGGCTCCATTTTTTTTTTTTCTGAAAAATACAGACCGAGCCACGACCCCAAATTAAGACAGGGTCAGGACCATTCCAAGTATTAGTTAGGGGGTCTTTCCATTAGACCCTGGAAGTTACTGGAAGCCAGTGGTGATCTGCTGCAGACTGACCTTTAACATCAGTTTGCAGAAAATTTAAAACAAATTACACAAACGCAAGATGTGCTTTTGATGACCTTGGAGGGTATAATTCCCCCCCCTTTAGTTTAAAAAGCCAACTTTTTAGAGTTTTTGTAAAATCAGGGAAGAAGCACCAATAGCTGCTTTTCCCACACTCAGAGAGTTATAAAGATATTAAAGTTTCATAATCTCTCTTTCACAACTTTTTGTCTTTGAGGATAAGGAATCCTGGTAATAAAGTTGTCAGGCCTGTTCAAGGTTGGGGGAAGGGCACACTGCCCAAGTTACCAATCCACAAAAACAAGGGCTCAGCAATGTTTACATCCCTGAGATTTGGGATAGTTTGTTACCTAGCAAAAACTAACTGATAGACTCCCCTCGAGCTCTAAGCTCTTTGCAAGTGCTGTTCTGTCTGCATGAAACACCCCTCTCTCTTTGCGTGCTTAGTCAATTCTTAGTTACTACAGTTCAGAAATGTTTTCCCTGGTTTTGATTCACTCTATGTGTTTACTGCTCCTGGTAACACTGCAGTCATTATGATTTTGTATTTATGCATTTTCGTTATTTACTCCATTATAGTCTCTTTTCCTCCAAGTTGACTGTGAGTTCCCAGAATCCATGAACATTCTGAGAACGTTGTAGGTTCTCGCTGAATACGTGTTAAATAAAACCTTCTATTTTAGTGCTGGAGGAAAGAGGTCTTGGGGTTCTTTTAAAATGGAATCCTTCATACCTGTCTTCTCCCAACTTGCATTGGAACTTAAAAAAAAAATGTAATTGTTGTTAATTCTAGGATAGCAACAGTTGGCCTTGAGGGGAATTCTCCATCTCTCATTCTCTGAAATGGCCCCAGGCAGTTTCCTAGCAGCTATAATTACAGTGGAATACGTAATAATCTAGAGACCAAAAGTCCTGTCTAGAGTTAAATCATGGCTATGTAAACATCTCTGTAACAGTAACCTCGCAGCAATTTCCAGCCTGGATACATGTACAGCGCTGGTAATGACACCAGCATTGAGTTCAATTAAGGGCTATTTACACAAGCAATAGGGAGCTGTTTTCTGCTTTTTCTCAAACAGTAGGTCCAGACTCCTGGGACTCTGTTATTTCACATTATATGTCTAAAGCTCTGATATATCTATGGTTTTTCTTTTTTTTCTCTCCTTTCCTCCTCTTCCATTTTCTTTTTAAGACAGGGCTTCACTGTATTGTGACCTCAAATGCATAGAAATCCTCCTTAGCTTCTCAAGGGCTAGAATTTTATACTGAGACCTGGTCAACCTCTTCTCTCCCCCGTCTCCTTCTCTCTCGATCAAAAAAAAACAAAAAAAAAACAAAAAAAAAACAAAAAACAAAAAAAAAAACAAAAAAAAAAAAAACAAACCAAAAAAAAAAAAAAAAAAAAAATTGGGACTGGAGAGACAACTCAGTGGTTAAAAGTACTTACTGCTCTTGCAGAGGACCTGGGTTCAGTTCCCGTCACCCACACGACAGCTCACAACTCTATAACTCCAGTTCCAGGCAATCAGGATGGCCTCTGTAGGATCCTGCATACACATGGTGCACATAAGTTCACACGGGCACACATACACACATGATCAATCAATACTCTTTTAAAAGTAAATCTCAGGATCAGATATCTCTAAAGTTTCCTTATACTTGGACTCTCTAAGTTCTATGCCCAGTTTTCATCCCTAGAGCTCAGTTTGCTAGAAGAGAGTCTGTTCAGAAGAGTAAACAGAAACACAGATACGTCCCATTGACTGATAAATGTATTAAAGAGTCTAGCTTCATAAATGCAAGATTACATGAGATAATCATTGTGAGAGGCCGTTGGTCATTAATGTCTCAGATGTTCATATCATGTCACCATCACTGTCATCACTGTCACTGCCAGTCATCATCACCATCATCCTCAGCAGCAGCACAGTCTTCTCCACTCTAACCAGCCAGGACGAGAGCCTTGCTCTTAGATCTCTTACATCCATTCTCTGCTGACTGGGGATTCAAGAGGGTCTCTCAAATAGCTCACGAGAGGGACGTTTTGAAAGACACCTCAAGTGTTTATTCCTGAGCTACAGGCTGAGAGCACCCTATGGGCCAGGCACCCACCCGTACACACAGGTGAATGGCAAAGTCTCTGCCCTTGGTGGCTGCAGGAGAGAGGTGATATGTGCTGTGGTACAGGTTGACCAGCACTCATTTCAGGGAACAACAGGAATGCCTGAGAGTGGCAGATGTCACTGTAAAAAAATGGTCATAGATGGTTTCCTCTGGGCCTCTAGAGGTTCCCGGGTGAAGTCCTTATTAATTTCACACAGAATGGAAAGGGTTTCACTGCTTAAGTGACTGTTGCAGTGACACCATTTGTGTGATCCTTTTATCACAAGGGCCCATTATAGCTCAAAATGAAGCCTTTAAAATTAACAACCTAAGAACAGAAAGTATTTTTCCAGTGCTCAGCAGTTCCAGAGGAAATGCCATTGAGAGTTTATCTCCAGGGTCCTTCAGGGGTGGGGTCGGGGGCAGGGCTTCAGCAGAGGGTGTTGCAATAATGGAATGATGGGAAAGAGACTCTCATGACCTGGGCTCTGTTTGGGCTGTGCCAGTTAAGCGTGTATGTGGCGTGGCTCTAGTCATTAGTATTTATTGACTTCACAAGCCCTGCTTGTGAATGTGTGTGCCAGTTACCTTGGTTTTCTGTTTTTTTGTTTGTTTGTTTTTGTTTTTTGTTTGGGTTTGGGTTTTTCAGAGGCGAGGACTGAACCCAGGGCCTTGCTCTTGCTAGGCAAGCATTCTCCCACTGGGCTAAATCCCCACCCACCCCCAGCTGGAGGGTGTGTAACAACTATTTCCAGCTAAGGTGTCTTATTGATCTCTACATGGTTCTCATTGTCCCCTTCCTGCTGGACACTTTTCTTTGATCCCCCAACAGGGAGAAATAGAAACAAAACCAAACTTACCCTGGGTTTTCCCCCAAGGTATTTACTATTCTGTCTCCTGTCTTTATTGCTCAGTAGCTTGAAAAACAATTATTATTTTAAAAATGTTGATACTATTGTCTTAGTGTGTTTTGTGCTGCTGTAACAAAATGCTCAACACTGGAGCCTGGGTAATTTTTGAAGAATAGTTAGGGGTTAGGGATATATCTCAGTTGATAGAATGCCAGCCTAACATATATGAAGTCCTGGGATCATTTCCCAACAATGCATGAAACCAGGCATTAATCCTATTTCATTGGCAATAAATTTCCAACCCATAAACTTTGGTAGGCACATTAAAACTGTACGAACTGCATCTTTAAGAATAAAAATAAGGTTGAAGAATGTATGGTGGCACATGCCTGTCACCCCAGCAATGGGAAGACAGAGGCTGGGAGGTTGAGGTCAGCCTCTGGTCCATAGCAAGTTGGAAAGCAGGCTGGGCTATGAGACCTTTTAATCTTCCTACTAGTTTTATGAGAGATGTTTGTATCGATCCCGTTTTCTATTCAGGAACTAAGGCTCAGCACTGTAAGATATGATGTAAAAATTGTACTGCTCATAGGTAATCGAGCTAGAATTTAAGCTGAGGCTACCAGTGTTTCAGTGCAGGTTCTTAACCACTTACTTCTGTTGGTTGGTGTGGGTTAACCCACTTCCTTCCCCGCTTCCCTCAGATCCCTCACAGTGTTTGCTGTGCATCAAGCATCTCTGTCTGGCCTAAAGTAGAACCTCTTGGAGTAGACACTTGGTAGGGCTTGGATGTTCATCGGTCAAGGGTTTCCTGGAAACCCTGGGGTTCTCCTGGAATTAATGTTCCCCATTGCTTTGTGTCCTGTAGTGCTGGAATCAGGATCTCTGCTTTTGCCTTGGCTAAGAAACAAGGGAATGACCCAGGCTAGGAATCAAGTCATAAGCAGCAAAGCCAAAGAAGCTGAAAGAATTAGGCATTCTGTTTGATACCCAAACGGTGATAACAGAGGAAATGACTCTATGAGTTACATTTCTTATTGCTGTGATAAAATGCCTCCTACAAAAGCAACTTAAGGAAGGAAGAAGAAAGAGGTCATTTTGCTTCCGTTTGAGGGTAGAGAAATCACCATGGTGGTACCCTAGGGAAAAGCTTGTCACATTGAATCTGCTGTAAAGAAGCAGTAAAGAGAGAGGAAGCGTAGTGGTTAGCTCACTTTCTCACTTGTTCTGTGGTCCAGGATCCTAGCCGGTTGAATGGTGTTGTCCAAAATTAAAGTAGATTTTTCAGACCTCAGCTAACCTAATCTAGACAATCTCTCACAAGCATGCCTCGGGCTGGTCTCCTAGGTGATTCTAGATCCTGCCAAGTTGACTATATTAAACATTGAAGTGGAAACTTAAGTGTTCTTTGGAAAGTCAGTTGGATGGTGTTTTGCTGGGGCAAACACTATGAATGTTTAGCTGAAGCAGACACAGGAGAAAGGATGTTCTGCTAAAGCAAGCATGTCAGAGGATGTGTGATGAAGGATTCTTTGCTAAGAAGACACATGTATTGGTCCACTTTACATTGTGTAATTGAGCTCCATTTGTAGGACTAAGTAGAGAGACAGGCACCAAAAGACTTCTGGTGGTTTGTCCAGGCTTTTTTGGCACTTCCACGGACTTGAGCTGATTGGCAGAGTGCTTCCAAGATGCACGTGCTCAGGCAAAACCCATCTCAGGCAAGACATGTGGAGGACATGTGATGTTTGGAAGATATAAATAGGACTAAACAGACAGTGACAGAGAGAGCTTGGCTTGCTGGTCCAGCTAGCTGTGCAACACTTGTGGGTCTCCAGTCTTCCCTGAGAGAGGCCAAGCCCAGAACATCCCCTGGCATTCCTTCTGGTCCCTCCTGCTAACTTGAGCAAAGGCTGAGGCCTGGGCTGTCTCTGCTAGGTAGTGCCATTCCTGCTGATTCAGGTTTGTTACCCGGCTCTGCCTAACTGGACTGCTAGTGTTTGCCAGTGGATCAAGCTGCTGCTGCTAACCTGTGAACTGAACTGCTGATTTCCAGATAACACAGACGGGAGTCGCTCCAAAGAAACTTTCTCAACAGGTCCACTTGCTCCGTATCTTTTTTTTCTACCAGCTCTGGTGGGTGGTGGCTAAAAGGAAGGTTAAAGCATTTTTAAAAACATCATTAAAAATAGGTTTGAAAGCCTGGAAGTGGTGACTCACGCCTTTAGCCCCAGCACTTGGGAGGCAGAGGCAGGTGGATTTCTGAGTTCGAGGCCAGCCTGGTCTACAGAGTGAGTTCCAGGACAGCCAGGGCTATACAGAGAAACCCTGTCTCAAAAAACAAAACAAAAAAAAAAAACAAAAAAAAAATAGGTTTCAAAAAAGTTACAAACCACCACAGTAATCAAGATTTTTTTAAGTTAGTGCAATTTTTAAAATGAAAATTCTAAAACAAACAAAACACTGACATTTTAAAGTATGCAAGACTGGCTTTTTTTTTTTTTTTTTTTTTTTTTTTTTGCTTTGCCTTAGGCTAACTACAGCAAGGCTGGGTATATCTCCTCCAAAAATGGATGTCCACCATAGTTTACCTCCCAATACTTTATGTCACTGTCATGTTTTGTATTTTGGAGGTGGTCTTGACACATAGCTTTGATTGGGTTCAAATTTACCACCTAGCCCAGGTAGGCCTCCCCAAGGCTGAGATTAAAGGCATGTGCCACCACTCAGACTCTACATCACATTCTTGAGCCAAAGACTCCTTTGGGCCTCTTCCTTTTCTCATATTGATGTCTTTTTGTCAACGGCCATTTGTGATGGTCAGAGATAACTGTCTACTCAAGAGAATCTAGAATCACCTGATAGTCCTCTTGGTTGCATTAATTGAAGAGGGAACACTACCCACTCTGGTTGACATCAGTTCCCTGGCTGAGATCCTTGACTCTACATGTGGAGAAAGGAGCTGCAGCGTGTGTTCATTGCTCTCTGTTTTCAGATTGTGGATGTGCTGTGAGCAGCTGCTTTAAGATCCCACTGCCTTGACTCCCCCACTGTAATGATGTACCCTGAACTCTGAGCCAAAATGAACTCCTCTTATCACGGCAACAAGAAAAGAAACTATGGCTCTGGATCTCCTCCAGTCCTACCTGATAAACTCACCCTCCCTCTGTATAACACTTCAGTTTCTTCATGCAAACGGGGATGGCAAATAGTCCCTACATTATAGCTTTGTTATAGTGTTGTAAGCATGAAATGATTGTTAATATCTAAAGTGAGCACTCGATGAGAGCTCGTTCCTTTATCAATGGGAATGTGATCCCACAAGGTGACCTCAGTACTTACACAAATTGTTAATTTCATTCTCAAAAACTTCATTTTGCAGATAAAAACAAAACTACAGAATATTTAAGCCCAGAGAAGGGAATAAAGTCTTATTCCAGAAGTCAGGATTCGAACTGGAAACAAATGCTTCTATCCAAAGGTCCCCCCTCCCCTGTTTTTGAGAAATTGGGGGTGGGGCTCCTTTTGAGGCAGGTCTCAAGTAGCCCAGGCTAGAACGCCATATGTGGCCAGGATGATGTTGAACTCCTGATTTGTCTTCACCTCTGAAATGTTGGGATTATAGTCATGTGCTATCACATCTGCTTTTTCTAAGACAAGGTCTCCCTATGTAGCTCAAATTAGTGTCAAACCCATAATCTTCCTGCATCAGCCTGTAGAGTAATAGGAGTACAGGCATGTACTTCCATGCCCAGCTCAAGTGTTCTCTCCTCCCCTCCTCCCACCCCGTGTGTGTGTGTGTGTGTGTGTGTATGTGTGTGTGTGTGTGTGTGTGTGTGTGTGTGTGAGAGAGAGAGAGAGAGAGAGAGAGAGAGAGAGAGAGAGAGAGGTTGACAACAAATGTCTTTCTCAATCTCTCTTTCCATTATTATTAATATTAATAATAATTATTATTAACATATATTGTCTCATTGAACCTGGGAGTCACTAGTTACGCTAGACTGCTGGCCAGCAGACCCAGAGATTTTCCTGTCTCTGTAGCCCTAGTACATGGATGACAAGGAAGGCTTTTCACATGGGTGCTAGAAATCCAACTCAGGTCCCTATGCCTGAGCAGCAAGCATTTTGCTGAGTGAGCCATCTCCCCAGTGCCCAGAGTGTTCACTTTCTAATAATTCTATGATTAGCTGAGGATGAGAAAAAGGTGATAGAATAGGACTTCTGACTGGGAGGCCATTTTGCTGCCAGGAGACATTGAACAATGTCTAGTGATAGCTTTGGTCCTTCTGACTAGGTTTTGTTGCTGACATCCAGTGGATTGCAGCCAAGAAAACGTTGTTCAACGTCCTACAGTGTGTATGAAGCCCCTTACAATAAGATATGAACAGGTCCAGCAGCGACAAGGAAGAAACACAGCACTGGAGAAATCCAGGCAAAGCAAGACAGTGAGGAGTTGGCATAGGGCGTTGCCTTTTTAGATGCCAACTCGCCCTCTTACCAACTGTGCAGGCTCCTCTCCCTCCCCCTCCCTCCACCCTCAAGCCTGGCCCCTACCCCAGCCCTGCAAAGCTTCAGACTCTTACCCACACCCACACTGCCTTCTTTGCACTAAGCACAAACAGGAACTTATTATCTTCCTCCTCAGAACCTTCTTCTTCTCTCTCTTATGATGGTTAAAAATACCTCCTCCTCCTAGTGCACCATTGTCCCTCCTAGTGTGCCCTGCACCTCCATCAACCAGCATACAGTGCCAGCTGTCTCCTAAGTCTTCGCTCAGCCTCACTGCTCCTGATTCACTAACATACTTGGAGCCAAAATAGCTTCTTACTCTGTTTTCCAGTCATGAGGTTGAAGGCGTTTTATATCAACCTCATTTGATTGTCCAGATCACGAATTTTGTAAGGAATTCAACTAGGGGAGCTTTAATGACCCACCTAATTCCTAGTCCATGAATCCAGGAGAAATTCATGATGCTCTGGATATTACCAACTGGCCTTCCCCTCCCGTAGACAAAGTGGCTCTCCAATAGTTCAGAGCCTGCCCCATCCCACTCTCCTCCATGGGTCCCCAGTTCTGCCTCTGCAGCTGCAACTGCTCCAACGGAACCTTCCCATCACCCACAGATGCTGGCATGCCTGGCCATCTTTGAGAAGCCTCCACCCTTGCCTCCCACGTGCTAGACAGCCACATTTCTCAAAAGAGTTGTCTACACTTGCAGGCTCCCACTCATTCCTCAACCCACTGCAATCTGGCTTCCGATCCCTTTGCTCCATCCACACATCCCTGGTAAAAGTCAGAAGCCTTGTAACTGTCCAATGCAATAGATGCTCACCTTTCTTTTCTTTTTCTTTTTTGGTTTTTCAAGACAGGGTTTCTCTGTCTAGCCCTGGCTGTCCTGGAGCTCACTCTGTAGACCAGGCTGGCCTCAAACTCAGAAATCTGCCTGCCTCTGCCTCCTAAGTGCTAGGATTAAAGGCATGCGCCACCACTGCCTGGCTGATGCTCACCTTTCAATCCTCACTGGACTGAATTTTCTGGGATATTTATGAGTGTTGGTCATCTCCTCTCTTTGGGAGTAACTTCTTCCCTTGTACCCCTGGTCTTGTCCTGCTTCCCTCTTCCTGCGGTTTAAGGATATATATATTCAGCTACAGTTGGTACCCATGGCTTCAACCACCAGGAAAGGCAGTATGGGTAGCAAAGAGTCTGGAGTCTACAACTCCACCACTCACTGTTTGGCCTCAGGCAAGTCACTCAACATTCAGGTGCCTCAGTTTCCCTGACTATAGAATAGTGCAAACGTGTTTTAGTCTTTTTGGTTTCTGTTATTGAACATGCACCTTTCTTGTAGTGATGCTGAGAAATCTTCCAGTATTATTCAGCTATGAGGCCTGTTCATAGTGTCTTGGCTCAGGCACATAGGGAGTGGCCAGACAGTCGGTATCCATGAATGTGTAGATAAAATGCTGTTCTGAATTGAGCTGTCCCAGAAGCAAACCTGGAGACCAGGAGTTAGGTTCGGTTACTTCATCTGGGAAGGGAACCCAGGAAGAACAAAGGAGGGAAGAGAAAGGGGGGGCAAATAGTGAAAGAATGGGTTAATGCAGTTACCGCTGGAGGCCACTGGACTCAATCCCATGATGATCCTTTGAGAACAGTCTTGAGTTCATTTTATACCTGTCCCCCATTAGAGAACAGAGGACTTTATCCCCTTATGGGCTGGGGAATAGGGTACTAGGTTGGACAAGATCCTACTACCTTGGAGAAACTCCAAGCAAAGAGATGTGTGTTGGAGGGGGGCAGAGGACACCATCTTGCAGCTTCAGATGCTATTAGAGGTGAGCCTGCTATTGAAGTCACTGTCACCTAGACATACTCTCATTGTTCTACTGACTTTAAGCCCCACCCCAACACTTCCTGAAAGAGTTACTCAACTTCTTTGTCCCCCTACCCCAACCCATGCTCTAAACAGTCCCATGGCATGAGCCTGATGAGACCTTACCTTTTAGTCCTCTCAATGGCAACTTCTTGCTTGTCTTTTTAAAAGACGAAATGCCATGCCTGGAAACTATTGGGTCGCCTCACTAATGCTAAATGGATTAAATTCACCTTGCTTAGGGCAAGTGGACATTAATGTAGACCCCCTCCCTTCAATTCACTGCAGAAAGGTTTGCCACTTAATACGGCATCTAATGCAACAAGTAGTCTTTTGGGTTTTTGAGACTGGGTCTCAAGTATCTTAGGTGAGGTTCAAATTCCCTATGTATCTAAACACGACCTTGAACTCCTTATCCTTCCAAGTGCTGGGATTACAGGCATGTGCCACCATGCCCTGGCCCAATATATAAGAACTTTAATGAATAGAGATGCAGGGGAAGCACAGAGGAGGGCGTAATGAACTGGTGATGTGCCAGTGAGACTACAGTTACGTCAACTGACAGTCCTAATTATTCAGAGCGTTGAAGTACCAGAACCATTAATAGGGCCCACTGGCGCTTCTTCCATTACACTGAACGTTCCACATCAAGTCTCTGAGTGAAAGATTCAGGGAGCTGAGAGAGAGAAAGAGTGAACTGGCATGCTTGGATGACAGATAGATCTTGATCGCTAGTCCTTACCCTTATATCCAGCATGTGCTGACTGAGGGGCTCCCATGCGATAGTATGGTTCTTGGCACTGGGAGTGGGAACAAAAGAGAGCATCAAGAATTCTGCTGTGATGCAGCTTAGCCATGGGGAAGTGATAGGAGCTATGAAGCAATGGGACCAGGATGGGATGCTGAGAGAAGTGATGATAGTGTGGGCGTGGGGGGTCAGACACAAGTGGATCAAATGGTTAGGGGAAACTGAGGGCCCGACTTCTGCTTTGTGATGTATCTGCCAGCCTCGGTTGGGGAGAAGTTCTTTCCAAAAGGAAGGTAGCTGTGAGTGGAGAGGCATCGCGGGGTTCCTGGTGCCCAGCTTGGAGCTTTTCCTGTGACCCGTATCTACAGAAAGCGTTGGAGAAAAGACATGCATGTGGGTGCCAAGCACAGGTCTGTTTGTCCTTTGGAGACAAGCTGGTACCCAAGTTTCAGTTCTCAACACGTTCATTTCAGTTCTCACTTTTCTGCACGTGGTCCTTCCTCTAAGTCTGGGAGTCAGAGGAATCTGAAACACTTAGGCAAAACCACCAAACTGCAGCCTACAGGTAAAATGTGGCATTTCCTTGGGAAACCACAATGAATCATTCCCAGTGGCCCCCAGACTCCCTGGCTGGTTCTCCTAAACCTCCCTGGCTGGAGCATCTCCAGGCTTATTAACATGACCTCCCCCCAAGACTCCCACCCTCAGGTTAAGAACAAAATCTCAAGTCTTGTGAGGCCTGGTGAGTTTCTAATTTCACCAGAAAGGGGGTCTACCCAGTGGCTGACCTTTTCTTCTTCAGACAGCAGTTTCTGAAGGACTCAAAGAAAAACAATCACCAGTAATTAGGGAGAAACTGACACCCTCGGGCCAGACCTACCCCGGAGCTGTGTAGGTCCACACAGACATGCAGAACACAAACCCAAGTCATTACCCAAGCATAGATCTCATTGATGTCTCCAACATGCCAGTCTAAGCAACTTGTTTTCAAATTAAGTCTATGTACACTCCTTTCTTGCTTGAGAAACTGACCCTCAAGGAAAGATCACTTGCAGGAAAGAGGAAAAGGCCATTTTTCAACCAGGGTTCAGAGACCTGAATGCAGAATGCTAACCAGATCATCACTGTGTTATCCTGACCCAAAAGGTTTTGCCTCCAGGCACTGGGTAAGATCGAAATCGACCGAAAGGAACAAGGGAAAGTAGCCTAGGAGAAGTCAGCGCAGGATTGAAGAGAGGCCACAGTCCTTTGGTGTCCCAGCTTTAGCAAGCTCCACTTCAAGGCCAAGGTTCTCTGCTGATAAGCCCCACCTCTACCCTCTGTGGTCAAGAAGGAGGCCCACCCCATGCATCTCCTGCACTGTCCTACTCCTGTGCCCTGAAGTGTGCTAGCGGGCAAGGGTTAAACGCAGCGGGAGCCCCCCGGCGCGGGGCAGCCGCGGGCCGGGATTGCTTAGTCAGGATTCCGATTTCCTGCCGAAGTGTTTGGATTTCCTGCAGCCCGCGCCCGCCGCCGCCGCTGCCGAGCAGGCTCGAGAGAGCGGCTCCGCGTCGCCGGCCTCCTCCTCCTCCCCCCTTCGGCACATGGTCGCCCGCCCCTTCCTGCGCCGCGCTCGGCTCCCGCTCCTCGCCCGGCCTCGCCGCGCCCGCGATGGAATAATGCCCAGCGGCCCGCCCGGTCCCGGTGAGTGGCGAGGCGGCGGGGCGGCGGGAACAGGCGCGGCGGGGCGCTGCACGGCCACCCGCACACCCCTGCGGGCTCCGGGTGTCCCCGTCCGCCCGCAGAGCACCAGCCGGGGGCGTGCGGGGCGCGCGGCCGGCTCTGCAGGGGTTGGCAGGGCGGCCCGGGGACTCCACAGCCGCAGCGCCGGAGCGCGCGTTCCCCTGTTCCACGGAGGCGACCCGGGTTGGGGGCGTGCGCCTGGGGCGCAAGGCTCCCCGCTCCGGGAGGAGGCCCGGGCAACCGCCGGGGCGCTCCCCGAATCCGCTGGGACGCTTTCTCTGTCCTCCCGGGCACTCTCCACTCCCATAGGGGCTCTCTCCTTCTCCTCTCGGGCGCTCTCCCGGCCCTCTGGGGCGCTTTCCTTCTCCTCCCCGGTACTTTTGATCGGTTCTCCCGGGGCGCTCTCTCTCCGCGCGGCGGGGAGGCGCGGGCATTGGCCGTCGCATTGTCTCGGGCGCAGCGGAGGAAAGTTCCCCTCGGCGCGGGTCCCGGCCTGGACATGGCGCTGCCAGCCAGGCCCCAGACCACTAATAAGCAAAAGAAACCGGGAATGGTGATCCCCCCTTGGGAGCTGAGCAGTGCCTTGTGTCTTCTTCCGCTTGTACCATTTTGGAACCTGATGCTTTTTATGAGAGCAACAGTAAGTTTAAACGAGAGGAGAAAAAGAAAAGAAAGAAAGAAAGAAACTCACTGGTATCTGGTTTTCTGCTGTTTAATTCATCCAGAGACATCATCTCGCACCCTAGTAGGGCGGGTTCTTTTTATCAAGGAGAGGCTTAGCCACGTCTAGACCAAGTTAACTTGACCTTAGCCTTAGCGGTAAAGATGCAAAAGACCATTTTTTCCCCTACCATCGACTCCATCAGGTTGTATAAGCAGAATTGACTCTGGGATAGCAGCGGTACAGGACTGCTGAGTAATGTTTTGAGATTGTAAAACACAGAATTTAATTTTTAGGCCAGTTTCATGTCTGCTCTAGCCTGAGTGGCCAGGTCTTTTTGCCGGACCACTGGAAGGCCCCTGTGTATTTGCCATTGGGAGAGGGACTGGGGGGCTATAGAGGAAAAGAATCTCGGAAAACAACTGTTTTCTTTTTTATCGTGGATGAGATTCAGAAAAGTGACTTGTTTAAGGACACAACTACTTGGTGGTCTGGCCAGGAATAGCTAACTTCCAAGTCTCTAAACTCTGGGGCCACTCTTGAGTGTGCCAGATTGTGATCTGCTGGCCATAAACCAGGAGTGTTACTGTGTCTTTCAACCCTCGCCAATTTAGCACCTTCTCCTGCTCTCTTATCTGCTGTTACGGAGGTTTCTGAGATATGCACTTATCTCAACATATTTTGAGATAAGGGGTTTTTAACTACCCTGTTTAGAAATGCATAGTGATTTTTAGTACTTGTATCGTGATTTTAAAAACTTAAAAAAAAAAAAAAAGGAAAGAAAGAAAGAAAAAGGAAAAAAAAAACCTATTGTCCAACTTCTGTTCACTGACACAAGTGGATTTGGGATTCAGTGATCAAATGGATTTGAAACATACAATTGTCGTTATTATTGGGGGGGGTTGCTTTTTTCTGTTCTCTCTTTTTTTGTTTAAAACAGACAAACTCCAAACTGGCATTGTTTTGACACAGAATGTGCTGTGAGATTTTCAGGAGTCTCCATTCTGAATCCTCCTCTCTCTGTGAGCTAGGCAGCCCACCTAGTTTCCTCTTCTTGAAAGCCGAGTGGCTGGCTTTTCATTTTTAGTGTGTGATAATGTTGGAGAGAAAGGATTTTTTTTTTCACAAGCTTGCCATTTGGTGAAGGAAATTGAAATTCCTTACACCTCTCCAGTCCTCCACAACCACAGCCGGCTAGATTTTCAAAACCAATGCAGGCCCTGCAGGCCCAGAGATGAATGTGTGCATTCAAGCCGAGCCCTCCTGGTCCAGACCCTCCTCCCAGCTGGCTGCTCCATGTTGCACCCAGGTGGCTGTGGTCTCCAGGAAAGGAGAGCCCCTTGTACCTGTGCTGTTCATGGGTTTCCCTACCAAGGTCTCATTGTGTCCGACGGAATCTTCCTGGCCCCTTTACATTTTCTCCTCCCCTCTTCTTTTCTTCTCACTGGTATATCTGATGTGGGCTCCAAGGTCTTTTCTAGAAATCTGCATAAATGATCCCTATATAAGTAATACTGACAGTGACATCTAGCACTTATTAAGCACTTGTTGTATGCTCTAGACTTGTTGCCTCCTAAGAAGGACCAAGAGAGTGTTGGGGAGGTAGCTCAGCTGGGACAGTTGTTTCCAGTACAAGCATAAAGACCTGAATTCAAATCCCTAGCACGCATGTAAAAAGCCAGATGCCTGGGTGAATCCAGCACCCACTGAGTGAGTGGGTGAAGACAGCATGGTTGCTTGGATTTGCTAGCACGCCTTAGCCTAGCTCTAGGTACAGTGGGAGACCTCATTTGATCCCTGTGTTCAGTCATGGTACATGCACTCAGGCAGCTGTGCACCTCTGTTTTGTCTGTCTGTCTGTCTGTCTGTCTGTCTGTCTCTCTCTCTCTCTCTCACTCTCTCTCTCTCACTCTCTCTCTCTCTTTCTCTCTCTCTCTCTCTCTCTCTCTCTCTCTCTCTCTCTCTCTCTCTCTCACACACACACACACACTAGTGTCCCCCAAAGAGGGGACTCCTTGGGAGTCTTTCCCTGAAAGGACAGCCTTTCTCAAATTCATCTGGATTGAGTCATTCTTTCTTGTATGCAGTAAACATTTGCAAAGTGGCTCCATTGTGGGAGGTAGTAGTCATGCAAAGATGAATAGCACCCTGTTCTCAAGGCAAGGTCTTTTCAGCCTCATCTTTCATTGTCAGGATTCTACTCTTTTATTTAATTCATCAATTCCACAAACATGCATTGAGCACCTGCTCTACGCTAAGCCTCGTATGGAGTCCCCGTGAGATGGTGAGGAACAGGATAGGTGAGGCCCCGCCCTCCTGGAGCTTGCGGTCCACTAGAGGACATAGGTATCTGGGAAGAAGCTGGTAACTTCTAAAGAATGAAAACTTGGAGGATGTAAGTGAATGAAGTGGAGGACGTGAGTGCTGTGTTGGCTCTTGGTTTACCAGGGAAAGCCAGGTCTGAGGCTGGAAGATAGAGGAGCGGTTAGGCTGAGATGTGGGGGAAGGACATCCTGAGGAGATGGATAGGAATATACAAAGTCCTCTGTGCACAGGAGGGCTCTCAGTATTCCAGGGATCGAGCAGATTCAGGAGCACTGAGGTGAATATTGCAAGGTGAAGTTGATAAGGATTTTAGAGCCCTGTTCACACAGCTTGGATCCTCCCATCATTACAGAGTTTAGGCTCAGGAGTAGACTTTTACTGACATTTTGAAGATCCTGCTTCATGAAGAGTGGGTCATAGAGAGGAAGAGTTGATGCAGCAGAGTGGCGTTAGGATGCCGTTTTTGCCATTCCAGGAGTTGGTGATAGAGTCGACGGAGTGGTCGCAGCGGAGGCGGGGAGGAGCTAGTGAGTCGCAGTTGGGGCTTGGAGATAAATCTGATACATGTGATGGATTCTACAGAGACAATGTGACATGGTTGGAGATGGGGAGACTTGTCAAATATGAGTCCTCTGATTCTATCTCAATCAGCTTGGGACGCGATGGCCTCATATTGGGGACAGGAAAAAAAATGCAGGAGGAGTTACGTTTGTAGAGAAAAAGCTCCGTACTGACTGTGCTAAGGCTGGTGTCCATAGCAAGGTCTCAGGCAGATAGGACGGCAAAGGACCTTAAACTAAGAGAAGACAAGATGCCAAGGCTGGAGACATTGTTCCCGGCCTGAAGCTGAGCTACTGAAGTACTTCCTTACCATGTACCTGCTGTGTCATTTCCCAGCGCATCTGCTCCCTTATCCCTGCCTGGCATGTTTTTCCTCTCTCATTGGCTGACTCCCACTTATCTTCTTAAATGCATCCATGTCTTTATCTCCAGGAAGATGCTTTTAGCTTCCTGGCCCACTCTTGGATCCTTGAGCACCCTCATTATCCTTTTGAACTGAAGTTCCCTTTTCTCCATATCTTATGCCTAGGAAACATTCAGATTGGCCCTAAATACTAAATGGTAAATGCTGCAGGCAAATGCAGGCTCAAGAAATGTCAGCTGTTTTTACTGACTTGGGTAACAGGCATGTGAATAAAACTGGTATTTTTTTTTTTTAAAGTTAAGTGTAATGATAGTGTATTAGTTTATCTGTTGCTGCAGTAGTAAAAGAAACATGATCTAGCCAATACAAATTTACCATCTTCCAGCTCTGGAGGTCTGAGATAGGCCTCAGTGTTCTAAAGTCAAGGTGTCCTTCTGCGCTCTAATGAGGGCTGGGTTTTTCCTCCGTCTTAGAAGCCAGCTGTGTACATGGCCCATGCCTTCCAAGTCAACAGTGCCCACATCAGGTTTCCTACCATCATCTTGATTCCTACCTTTGGATTCTCTCTCCTACTTAAACTCATTAAATGTTTGCTTTGGACGGCTTGTGTAATCTCAGCCACTTTCTCTAGGATGGTTTGTTTTCCCCCCTTGCCAAGGCTGAAGGCTGACCGACCTTGGGCTTCTGATGTTTCTGCTTCTGTCTTCTAAATTTGAGGATTACAGTTGGGATCACTGGTGGGCATCTCCACATCTGGTTCATGGAGTGCTGTGGCTAGAACCCAAGACTTCGTGCCTGATAGACAAGCACCAACATTCCCAGCCCCATTGTCCTTATGTGCTTCTGTCTGCAGCCTTCAATCCCTTTTCCCACATAACTGAACATGTCCTCAGGATGTCTCTGGGGTTTGTAGGGGAGGTGCTGTGGGTAATCAGGGGAGAGACTGCTAACCCAGCAAGGAAGACAGGTCAGGGACATTTCCTGTGACACTAGTGATGATGAGTGTTTAGTCCTTCTTCTGTATTCTGCTGTGGGGAGTTAGGCCTGGTGGTTTCCTCTCAGCCCAGGGATGCCAACTCTTCTTATCCCTCCTCAATAGTGAGTTAGGTTATCAGTTATAAAAATCCCCCCAGATCACCTGTCATCACATCCTCTAAAATGGGAGGCAGGAGGTAGGGGACTGTTTATTAAAAGTTGGCTTAGCAAAAAGAAAAAGGGGGCATGGGATAGGGGTTTTCTAGCAAGGGGAAATGGGGAAAGGGGATGGCATCTGAAATGTAAATAAAATATAAAAGAAAAAAAAGAAAAAAAAAGGAAAGTTGGCTTAGAGTTCATTTCTTAGCACTTCATGAAGCCCCTTTCATAACGCTAAAATTGTGGTTCTAAAGTCAGAGCTAGCATTTCCAATATGAGCCAGCCTTGTCCTCAAAGACACAAGAGAGGTCAGAAGAGATCCTGTGTTGGCTCATGACCACACCATTTGTGCCTTGGGGGGAAACAGTAACGGGCCCAGCTTGCTAGTGGCGCATGGGTAGGTGGCCTCATTGTCTGAGAGCAAGGGACTCAGCCATGATGTGTCCGTGCAGCCACGTTGCTGTTAGGGGGTAATTAAGACCAGATTTCAGCAGTCTTCCAGTTAGAGAAAATGGGCTCCTGTCCCAGATACTCCTGGAAACCAGATGCTTTCCTGAGGCCACAAGCTCGCTTTGGAGATCCACATTAGGTTTGTTGGCCACCAGCATGCTGGGCTGCAGAGCCGAGGGCGTTGGCTACCTGAAGTTCTCTGTCATCCCCTCCCACCCCCCTGGAAACACCACGAGTCTTGTGGTATTTCTGGTGTTTCCTCTTCTTTTGCCTCCAGTCAGGAAGTGTGAAGGTGCACACAGACTCGGAAAAACAGGAGTAAGCAGGTTCAGCCCTGCCTAGGGCCCAGTTGGAGTCTAGTTTGGGATGAAGAAGAGCATGCCCAATGGTACTTCCTCTAGATGTGACACAAGTTCTGCAGTTGCAGGCTCTTCGGGATCTCTGTGGGCAGGACAGGAAGAGGGACTGCAAGGTGGCAACTGTACCCGTTATGGGAATGCCTAAACTTCCTTGTTCAAAACTGACCATGAAGTTTTTTGGTCACAGTTCCTTTGCGTTCATAAAATCCTGTGTGTGTGTGTGTGTGTGTGTGTGTGTGTGTGTGTGTGTGTGTGTGTGTGTCTGTGTTATTCAGTGTGCATGTTTTACTGAAGCGGTTTCTCCTTGGGAGTGAAATAAAGGACGATTAGCCAGGCTCTGTAGTTGTTGTCCCCTAATGTCTGTGACGGTCATTGAAGCAGGATGGCCAGAGGGAATGGTTGCCTGAGGGGAGCAGTAGTAGACTCAGGGCTCTCTGCTCAAGACCCAGTTGCCTCTTCTATTATGCACTAACTGTTCAGAGTTGACTGGGACAATGTAGGAAAAGCATAAGGGGGACCCTAACTGTGGTGGCTTTGTTGCAGCCATCTTGAGAGAAGCTGTTCGTTTGTTATCTTTCCCATAACAGGGGTCATTTTGAAGGGGATTGGTGGAAGGAGTAGGACCCCATTTTTCTGTGCAGTGCTGAGCAGAGAGGAGGTAGAGTTACATATTGCTCATGTTGGTCAGCCATGTTGTCCTGCTTCTAGAATGTTCCATCCTTAAGATTTCAGTTGTAATGACTGTTCCTGTCACTTGTAGAAATTCCTGTTGGTTCCTTTTCAGATCGTGCTTGAAGGGCTAGGGAGATGGCCTAGGCTGAAAAGGGCTTACTGTGCGACTTCTTATCCTTGTCACTTATCCCTGGATCCTACTCCTTCCTTTGGGCTTCTCCTCTCTGTTTTATATCATTTCAAACATGTTGATATTCACTTTCAGACTGACCCGTGATGCTTGTTCTGGATGCTTTACTTCTTTTATTTGTAGTGTATTCTGTTTTGGGAACACAGTGGTTTGGGCTCCAAGAGGCTCTCACCCATTCTGTGTACCAGAAGACTCTCTGTCTCTACAGGGAGTCTTTATGCTTCTGCAGCAGCCCTGAATGCTTTGTGGGCCCCTGACTTTCTGCCAGAAATCCTGGGCTGAACATTTGGTTTACTAGGCTCTTGGTATAAGAGAGTTTGATACCCAGAGTGTTCAAGGAACCGTGCTCATCTTGGGCCAGACCCTAAGGCAGTGGTTCTCAGTCTGTAGGTGTCAGTTGAGACCCCTTAGTGGGTCGAACGACCCTTTCACAAGGGCCGCAGAGCAGATACTGGCATAATGATTCATAACAGTAGCAAAATTATAGTTATGAAGCAGCAATGAAAACAATTTTATGGTTTGGCTCACCAGTACATGAGGAACTGTATTAAAGGGTCCCAGCATCAGGAAGGTTGAGAACCACTGCCCTAAGGCTGTCTTGCCACTTCTCTGGGAAGAAACACCCAGACTTTGACCTTTCCAGGGCCCTGGCTTTGTAAAGAGGCCTCAGCTTTCCTTTCCTTCTGGTAGGTACCAGGTTGCTTAATTCATTCTGGCTTCTTTAGAGGACTAGAGAAGAAAGAACATTCATGAACATGTAAAAAAAATTTCTCTATCAACATATTAGCAATAAAAGGTTGGCTTGGCGTCTGGGATGGGGATGTAGTTGGTAGGGTGTTTGTGTAGCATGCATCGAGCCCCGAGTTAAATCTATGGTACCCTATAAGCTTGGCATGCTGTTGTACACACGTAATCTCATTGGGTGGTGGAAAAGTTCAAGGTCATCCTTAGCCACTTATCAAGTTTGAAGATAGCCTGGGCTACATGTAAACCTGTTTTGTTTTTTGTTTTTTTGTTTTTTTGTTTTTGGTTGTTGTTTTAAAGGTTGGATTCAGAGAGCAAATATTTACTGAGCTTGCACTTGTCTTCATCTGCTGTAGGTACTTACTGCTGGAAGAGGAGGAAACCTGGTTCAGGGTTCCTGTAAGCTTCAGTGTCTAACATTGACTAGTGGTGAGGAAAAAGTATTTCATAAGGAAGGCGGGAAGGAGCCGGGAGACAGAAGACAGCTAGATACAAAGGATAGAAGATGATGATGATAATGATAATGATAATGATAATAATAATAATAAACATCACTAAATTAAGATTGGGGATTCTGAGTTCTAGTCTAGGGCTTGATGCTCACTAAGGACAGGTGGGGCAGTGGACACGGGGAGAGTAGGATTGTGTTTGTTAGTCTCAGAGCTTTTTCAATCAAATAAGGGCTGTGTGCAGGTATACTGTCAGCAGCTGGGCTTTGGGGAGCTGAGCTAGCTCTTGTGACTTCTCCTGAGATTCCACAACTGTGTGCTGGGCTGCCACTTAGAATCATTGTGGAATAGGATCTGTTTGTTTTTGTGAGCTTTAACCCACTGGTCTCTTGGTCTGCTGCTCTGAGGGGTGGTCCTCATGCGTTCTAGTGGCCTGTCCTCTCTACGGGTCCATCTTCCTGCCTAAAGTGATGGAACACATTCTTCCTGATGGCATGGGAAGCCCCTGAGCATGGAGGCAATCGTATTAGATGATGTTCCTTTGTGTGGATATTTGTCTATAAAGCGTTTTTTTTTTTTTTTTTTTTTTTTTTTTTCTCTATACACCATTCACTCTCCATCATAACCCTGAGAAGAGATAAGGTGTTCTAACCACAAGGATAAAGGAGATACGCTAGCTCTTTCAGGGTCCCATAGCTAATAAGTGGCAAGACATTAAGCTTAGTATCTACATTCTATATGCCTATGAAGATGTGAGTCCATCCTGACTCTTCATATGGCCCTCCAGGGTCTATGCTTAGCCTTTCTCTTAGCCTTCCTGAACTTTCATTTCCTTTTCTGTAAATAGTGAAAAATCTCACAGGTTTTTTTTTTTTGGGGGGGGGGGACTGTCAAGTAAAACATTATATAATGAAAGTGCCTGAGCTCCTGACACATGATTGGTGCAAGACAAAAGTATGAGGAGAGTTTCCATTTGCTTGATCAGTTAGGGAAAAGAAACACAGGAAGGCTTTATTAGTTGGAAAAGTTTTCCTGCCCGGTTTACTGTGCTCCGGGCACTTAGGATTCATAATGGAGAATCAGAAGTTATGTACCCAAGTACTCGACAGGTGGGCAGAAGAGAAAGGTGTAATTTTGTAATGTTGGACCTGTGCTCCCTCAACAATTCCCCATAGGAGAGGTAGGAGATATCACCCCTGAGCTTGCACGGTCGACGATGTCATTCCAGGGGTGCGATCAGAGAGAGCTTGGTAACGGAGGGGTACCATCTGAGCTCAGGGGAAGATTTCCGTAAGTGGCCACTGAGGAAGAGGAGTCCAGCCTGAGGAAAGGTGGACCAAATCCTTGTGGTAGGCGTGCACTGGTTATTTTGGGAAAGGTCTAAGTGTTGTATTATTTGCTCAAGGAAAAAGGTAAAGCTCTTAGCTGAAACAACACTGCATTCATGGCTGCCTCTGGAATTCAGTTGTCCCCACTGTTTCCTGTCCCCTCACTATCACGGAACCCTTCATGTGGAAAGTCAAACAGCAGCATCTTTATAGACCTTCCTGTAATAGGCTTTAGCAAGCTTCCTCTCACAGGACAGTTACTTCCTCAGGCCTAAAATAGACAGGCAGAGGGGTGGAGGTGTTGGCTCTCTGCAGGCTGCAATATGCTCTGTGGCTTGGATGAGCCTTAATTGTTGTGCATCAGAGGTTTGGTTGTCTTGGTGTGTTTGTGAGAGATGTAGGAACTTTTAGGAGTGGGAGGTCACAGGGGCAATGGGGAAGGTAGAGAAAGGTAAAGGGGGTAGGATCAGGGGTTACCCTGGAAAGGTGCTTCTTCTGTGCCTCAAGAGGGTTGTTACAAAGGGAGCCAGCCTGGTTCCACCCAATTCTCTCTGCCTCCTAGCTCAGATATCAGAGTGCTTGCTCTGACACATGCTGCTCACACACACTGCCAGTCAGCGTGTACCACCCGCCACGACACCCTCACCAGAAATGTGCTGATACAAGTGTCATGTTTTCGAACTTCTCAAAATGGAAGAGCTTCATAGACCTCTCTTTGTTTCACAACGCTCCAGAGTCAAGCATTCTGTGGTAGTGAGGGAACTTGCATTAATTAATTTTTCTTGTTGCCGTACCAAGTAATTTAAGAGGGGAGGGATTTATTTTGGCTACACTTTGAGGAGACAGTCCACCAGAGCAAGGAAGCACCGCTGCAGGAGCCTTGAGTTGCTGGTCTCGTCACATCCACAGTCACAAACCAGAGAGATGGATGCCGGTGTTCAGTTTGCTGTCTCCTTTTTATTTAGTCTGAACTGTAGCCAATGGTACCGTCCAAATTTAGTGTGTTTTCTAGCCTGAATTAACTTAAAATAAAAACTCCCCCAATGCCATGCTCAGAAGAATTATAGATCTTGTTGAGCTGACAGTCAGTATTAACTATTCCAGAATTCTTAAGACATGCTGTAAGGATGGAGATGTCTTGTAGGTGAGTGGGTAGGAATGTATAACAGACACTGGTGCATGCCAAATATCATTTTCCCCTCTTTTTTTGTTGACAAGGCACTGATCACCAAAAGTCTGTATTCCAGAACTATCCTGGAGGAAAGTCTTGGGTCATTCATTGGGAAATTCAGGGGTCTTGTCCCCTTGGCAGTGATTGGTTTAGGCCTGGGCTCATGACATGATTCTGGCCAATGCATTAGATGTGGGACTGGGGAAAGATCTTGTCCCATACTTAGAACATTTAGGGCTGGGGATACCTAGGTTGGTAGAACACTGCTTAGCATGCATGAAACCCAGTGGTCATTCTCCAGCCAGGTGTAGAAGAACATGCTTGCAATCTCAGCCCTGGGTGATGGAGGCTGGAGGATCAGGAGTGCAAGGCCATCCTTGTCTACACAGCGATCTTAAAGCTAGTCTCAAAACAAGCCAACACATTTCATGTTACCACGAACATGCAACCATTGGGGCAATGAGATTGGTACCCAGCTTAAGGAGAACATATTGAAGATGTCAAAGCAGAAGGATGGAAGGAACGAGACACCGAATATTTTATTTATTATGTAATAATCTGCTTCAACAGCCATGCCCCTCCCCCCATTCTTTTTTCCTTAACCAACTAGGTATGCTGATGCATACCTTTATTCCCTGCATCTGAAAAGCAGAGGGAGATGGGAGTTCTGTGATATGGAACCAGCCAGGGGCATATAGTGAGATGCTGTCTCAAAACAAACACACAGAAAAGCCTGAACTTAACTAATAACTTGATGGGATGTGAGCCATCTCACATGACATTTGGTCTCCTCCTTCTCTTAACACACACTTGTTAGTGCCGCCCAACAAGGTCTCCCCTGCGCTGTGTACGTCTGTGTCTTCACTGTCTTGCTCTTTCCACTTGAGTTTTCCTTTTTCTCCTTTTGGCTTCCCCAAATGCTGCTGCCTCTTTAAGGATGGCTCACATGCACTTTCTCTGTGAGGCCATCTCTGACCCTTCCAGCTGCAGTTATCTTCCTGAATGCCTTAACAGCTAACAGTACCTCTCTGTCTCCCCCGTCTCTCTCTATTAAGTGCCTACTGCATGCAGCTGTTGGGTTATACACATGCACCATCTCTTTGCCCATCTGAGACCTTCCATGTAAATGGAGATGTGCATGCACAAAGAGTAATCCAGTGTGCTTTGTGTGGTCATGCAGGCACATACAGTACCATGGTGGGCTTATAAAAAGGTGCCAGACTATGCCTTGCAGGGAAGGTCAAAGGAAGACTTGCTAGGTATTATGTTTTATATTCTCTCTCTCTCTCTCTCTCTCTCTCTCTCTCTCTCTCTCTCTCTCTCTCTAACTTCTGGAAGGGTTAGGGTTAGGTCGAGAGAGAGAGAGAGAGAGAGAGAGAGAGAGAGAGAGAGAGAGATGATGTATGTGGTATATGCACATATGAGTATATGGTTGCACATGCTTCTATGCTTCTGCACAGAACTTCAGGTATCTTTTTCATTTATTTTGTATTCTTTTGAGGCAGGGCCTCTCACTGAACCAGGAACTTGCTTTTTTTTTCCCAGCTAGGCTAGCAGCCAGAAAGCCCCACTGATACTCCTGCCTGTCCCGATGAGTGCTGAGATTATAGTGTGTCTGCATAGGACCATGCCCAGTTTCTTTCATAGGTGCTGCGGTTCCAGGACAAGGGTCTCTTTTATGCTGGATGTGTGCCCTGGAAGGTGTAGGTAGGGACAGAGTGGGGGAAGGTAGATGGACATGTGTAACAAGGATGGTTGTCATGGAGACTGATTGGCTAGGGGTGTGAGTAGAGGAGGGGAGCCATAATGAGCCTTTAAGCTAAGTTGGTGAGACAGCATCATGCCTGTGTCTCTTAAAACCGTAACTTCCTTGGCTTCCTGGTCCCACCAGTATCTACATTCCCAGGAATGCTGTTTCTGTGTCTTCTTTTTCTCTTTCTTCTCTCTTCTCTCTTCTCTCTTCTCTCTTCTCTCTTCTCTCTTCTCTCTTCTCTCTTCTCTCTTCTCTCTTCTCTCTTCTCTCTTCTCTCTTCTCTCTTCTCTCTTCTCTTCTCTTCTCTTCTCTTCTCTTCTCTTCTCTTCTCTTCTCTTCTCTTCTCTTCTCTTCTCTTCTCTACCAATACAGGCAGCTCTGAGGGGACACAGAAAGTGGAGCTGTGACATGGTTTGCCTGGTTTTTCTGGCTTCCTAGGTTGAGAAGAAAGTCAACTCGCAGCATCCTCCACACATTGCATTTCTCTGCTGTTCTTCTCCACATCCATTCACTATGATAAGGGGACTTCAGCACCCCCAACCCAGCCACTCTATCTGCCTTATGTTTTCTGCTCCAGGCTATGATGTGGTACCCCCAAATTGTCTAGCCACTTCCTAACTCAGTGTTCACCTCTTCATCTAAACCACTGACTGCTAGTGGAGGTTCAAGCTTCACATGGGGCCAAATGAGCATTGGCCTCCATCCCACACGTAGGGAGGGAAAAGTCAGGTAAAGAGGAAGCAGCCAAATCTCTGCGCCATTAGACCCAGGGGCTTTAACATGCACTCAGCAAAGTGTAGCAAATCAGATGGTTAGTCTGTCTTTGGTGACTTTGTCCTCTGTGCCTCTTTGGCTTAGAGTTTGGCAACCCGTGTTTTGCTAAAGTCGACAAACTTTTGAGTTGTTGCTGAGGACTAGCTCTTGAACCCTGGTAGTCAAGGATGCTCATGTAGAAACAGAAGGCAAACCTGTGCCCCGTGCTCTTCCCATGGCCACCTGGTAACTGGGCAATCATGTGCTGCCTCTTGATAGGTTGCCTGGGTCCTGGGCCCTAGTGTATTATGCTGAAGGTGGGTGAGTCCCAGAGGCAGCTGTCACAGGGGGCAGTAAAAACAGATATTTGTATCAACGGAGGTGTATGGATTAGGCAGTGAAAAAGACAGGTGTTGCTTTTCAAAAATTCTTTTCTTCCGAAAGCATCTTAATGGACAACACATGAATGTGTGGGATGTTCTCTTCTTGGAGCGAGTTTCGAGTTGGTTGGGGTAAGTTGAGTTCAGGGAGGATATTTTAAACCTCCAGTGTGAGGAGAGGAACCGTGTGGAGCATTTGCAGATGGCAGCCATGTTGGCAGAGTGAGCAGCAGAAGCACAGCTTCTTGAGTGGTGGATAGCTGGGCCCACGTGAGTCCCAGCCTGAAGATTTATTGGCTATTTGATGACCTGAAAAAACTTTGAGGCCTCTCAAAGCTTCATGTTTATTTTCTTTCAAATGGAGAAAAGCAGGCTTCTGCTCTCTGGTCTGTGGCCAGAAGTCTCTGAAGCAGTATGTGGAGAGCACAGGCCTGGTACCTGGGGAATAGGGAAGGAGAAATGGTAGCTGTCTTCATGAGAGTCGGGGTGATTTTTGTGGGTTGAGTCATACCCTTCCAAAAATGTGTTTTTAAAGTCCTAATTCCTAGAATCTCAGATTGTAAATTATTGAGAAATAAATTCTTCAATGGAACTCAAGTTAAAATTAATTCATATAGTCTGCTGGCTTCTTTTTTACCCCTTCCCTACCCCTTCTCATTCCCCCTCCCTCTCTCCAATCTCTCTCTCTCTCTCTCTCTCTCTCTCTCTCTCTCTCTCTCTCTCTCTCACACACACACACACACACACACACACACATCAGGAGTCATCAGAGAGGAGGGAACCCAGGATTAAGAAAATGCCTCAGTAAGATCAACCTACAGGGCATATTCTTAATTAGTATTGATGTGGGAGGGCCCAGCCCATTGTAGGTGTTACTGTCGCTGGGCATATGGTCCTGGGTGTATACCAACACAAACTGAGCACGCCAAGAGAAGCAAACTAGTCAGCCCCATTCATCCATAGCTTCTGCTTCTGCTTCATTTCCTGCCTCTAGGATCCTTGCCCCAACTTCCTTCAGTGATGGACTGCTACCTGGAAGTATAGGATGAGAAATAAACCCTTTCCCCTTCAAGTTGCGTTTGGTCATGTTGTTTTATCACAGCAATGGAAACCCTACCTAAGACATTGCATTTAATAGGATGGTATAACTGGGAAGAGGAGAGAGAAAGAAAGAGTTGGAAGAAGACAATGAGGAAAAGGGATCCTCAGACATCAGCAGCTGGAGGGATGCATCTTTCTGCTAGGACTGCTGACAGGTGTTTCAGACTAGGAAAAGACAAGGGAAGATTCACTCCTAAGGGCATCAAAGAGATCATGGATGGCCATGCTCATCTTGATTTGGGAATGCTAGAATTGTGAAGGAATATATTTCTGTTATTTAAAAACACCCAGTTTTTGGTGATTTATGGCATACCTAGCAAACTAATAATGGTGATGATAGTTATGATAGTGATGATGATTTGATGATGGTGATGGTAGTGGTGATGGTAGTGGTGTTGATGGTGGTGGTAGTGGTGTTGATGGTGGTGGTGTTAATAGTGTTGTTGATGGTGGTGGTGGTGTTAATGGTGGTGATAGTGGTGGTAATGGTGGTAGGTGGTAGTGCTGATGGTGGTGTTGATGATGGTAGTGGTGGTGATGGTGGTGTTGATGGTGGTAGTGGTGGTGATGGTGGTGTTGATGGTGGTAGTGGTGGTGATGGTGGTGTTGATGGTGGTGTTGATGGTGGTGTTGATGGTAGTGGTGGTGGTGATGGGGTGGTGATGGTGGTAGTGGTGTTGGTGGTGATGGTGGTGGTGATGGTAGTGGTGATGGTAGTTGTAGTGGTGTTGATGGTGGTGGTGTTAATAGTGTTGTTGATGGTGGTGGTGTTAATAGTGTTGTTGTTAATGGTGGTGGTGGTGGTGTTAATGGTGGTGATAGTGGTGGTAATGGTAGTAGGTGGTAGTGCTGATGGTGGTGTTGATGATGGTGGAGGTGATGGTGGTGGTGATGATGGTGGTGGTGGTGGTGGTGATGGTGGTGGTGGTGGTCCTGGTGATGGTGATGATAACAACCATCCTGGTGGTAATGGTGCTGCTGATGCGGGTGCCAAGGACAACTGTAACAATGATAATAACAAGCATGGATGACAGTGATGGTAATGATGGTGGTGATGAGGACAGCCATGGCAGTGGTGATGCTGAAAATGATCATGACGATTGTGCATCTGGCCTAAACTCAAGAAAGAGTTTGGGTACCCACAAGAAACTTCTAGAAGGCCTGGATGGCTCATATTGGTACAAGGGAGAAGAGAAGGGCTTCTGTGGTCTGGATGACTTAAAATGGCCCTTAGGCAGAATAGCAAAGATGTACCTGGCCAGCTGAAGTGTCCCTTTCCCTGCCTCTCTGCTGTTCTGCCGTGTCCAATGGTCCCTTGTCTTACATATCCTCGTGCCCGGCTTAGTGCCCGGCATTGGTGACAGCTTTCTTACTGTTTATTATGTGGCTGATTAGGCTGCCATTTGCTGATCCCTGAGATAGAATTTGGACCTTATCAAAACATCTGCTATGTCGACGGTCAATGTCTCTCCCCCCTGCTGGGCTGTGGTCTCTATGAGGCTGACACTCTTTGATCCACTCCTAAATGCGGTGCTATTTCAGTGCCCACCACCTGCTAGGTCCTTAGGAAGTGATTGAGTGACTCCACCTGGTCCCTTTCATCACCTGCTGACCAAGACATGGCATTGCTCCCGGCTAGTGCCAGCGCCGATCCCAGCAAGTCGCTGGGAAGATTAAATTGTTAAAATCCTCTAAATCCAAGGTGGGCCCTGGGCCCTTAGAAAGGAAGAACAAATACAGAGACGTGTGTAGTCTGAGTCAGGCATGTTGAAGGGCTCTTACAGAGTGGAGTGCTCTCCAGGACTTGTTGGTGTGGCTGAGAGAGGCATGTTTGTGGCTGACAGAGGGGACACTTGACTGGCAGGCTGCAAAAGGAGACATTAGGTTTCCCGAGCTGGAGATCCAGATGGGGCCTGTAGACATTGCTTAGTTGGGTTAGCTGTATAGATTACAGGATGTGTTACCATAGTGATAGGAGACAGTATATAACTCTTCACTTGTACCTCAGGTCATACTTACTATTACTCTTATTTATTGTTTGACACAGGGTCTTCTGTGTCACAGGATGGTCTCTCAACTCTTCCCCAGTGCTGAGATTACAGGCAAGGGGTTGTCATAGTCAGATACTCTTTATGGTGGACATACAGGTTATTTACTTCTTTCACTTGTGTATTTGTCCAAATGCTTCCTTCTGATGAGTTCTTGGAGGTGGAGTTCATGGGTCAAAGAGAAGGTACATTTTTATGCCTAATACAGTCTTCTAATTTGCTGTTCAGGTAAACTGACTGGTTCATGTTCTTAGAGCAGGAATGTGAGGCTCCATTCACCACCACCATCACCACCATCACCACCACCACCACCACCACCATCATTATCATCTTATTAAGACAAGTAGAAAGAAGCCATTCTGCAGAAACTAGGCTTGAACCTTACTATTAAATATTCAAAGTCCCCGAGTCTAAGGTAATGGCTTTTATTCAAATCCAGGACACATGCCTCCAGCTCTCTCATTCTGTCCCCGACTCTATGCACCTTTGTGTGACTTGACATCATGACAGCCAGTTATCATGGCCTCTTCAGAGTAGAGTAGGTAGGTCCTCCCTAAGAAGCTGACTCATAGAAGAGAGCTTTGAAGACATAGAGAATGAGGAAGGCAGAGGCTTTAGAGGGAATGACTAAGGAGTTCTAAGTGCTTCGAAGGACCATGGAGTGAGTCAGGGAGGAGCAGCAGAGAAACCCAGATCAGGGAGGGGCCAGGAAAACACCCGGTGGGAATCACACAGGCCAGAGAGCAACAGCCTGGAAAAGCTGACAAATGGAATCCTCAGTCAGGCCTTCCTTGGAATGTTCTGGTCAAGCCATTCAGCTTTCTCTATGGCACAGTCACGTGTCCCCAAACTGATACAGGTGCCTATTGATGACTATGCCCCCCCTTCTTCCTGAAAGTCATTGTCCTTCTCTCCTGCTTTGCCTTTTCCTTTCTCCACCCTGCAGCTGGTGTACCATCCCTTCATTTTCTTCCCCACTGGGCCTCTATCTCTGGTCTCAGATTGATCCTCCCACTCTGAATGCCTACTTGGGATGCATGGAAGGATATCCCTTGTCCTGAGCTGGGATACCCACCTTATGGGAGCTTTTCCAGACCAGCCTGATTCCTGTAGAGTGGACCTCATCCTGTCTGCTCCCACCGTGTATCTTCCTTGGCTAAGCTTTTCTTCAAAAGCCTGACACACCATCATGACTGTTTTTGTTATCTATGATGCTTCTGTCTCCCTTAGTACCCTGCACCTTGTTAGGACAGAGCCTACTAGAGTTGTATTTGCATCTACAGGTTCTGATATATGTAGGCATCCAGATATAGTATTTGTGGGGTGGGGGTGGGGGGATAGTCATGAAACCTTGCATAATTCAGTTCAATTGACTAGCATGGTGTTATGGTAATAAAGCACCAGTATCTGCAACAACCAACAGTCCCTACAGTGGTTTTTTTTTTTTTTTTTTTTTTTTTTTTTTTTTTTTTTTTTTTTTTTTTTTTTGTGTGGTTTTTCTTCTTCAAGATGGATATTTTTGATCCCTTTAGTAGTCATACTCAAACATAGGCCTCTTCTGCTTTTGTGGTCCTCCAGCTTCTCACACTGTGGATTCCTTGGCTGAGGAGAAAGCGGAGAAGACACATCCATTTCTTAAAAGCCTGTTAATGACTTACCCCATTTCCACCCTCCCTGGCTAGAACTCAGACACATAATCACCCTCAGTTTCAAAGGAGTCTGGGAAATGTAGTCTGGTGGTGTGCCCAGACAACTTGGTGAGAGTTGGCTGTAGTGTGAGGTGTGGAGAAACAGAGCTCTTTGGAATTGATGCTTGTGACCATAGATGTTCAACTCCTGGTCCAGAGGAGGCTAAAGTCCTACCTGGTCCAACTCATTGTGATGCTACTCAGTAATAAGGATACTCTGTAAGCAGTTACTGTGGGGGAGGAAGGAGGGAGGCCATGGACATAGAAAACTGAACTCTGCTATGCAAGTGACGAGGGTCTGTTCTTTGACAATGACAATAGCAGCTTACATGTTCCAGATACTGATATGTTCCATCCTCATAATTATTCCTGTGTCACAGGTGAGTGAACCGAATCTCAGAGCAGCAATTTTCCCAAGGTCACAGTTGAGTGACAGAGCCCAAGTTTGGGTTTCAGCAAGCTGGTGACACAGCTGCTGTGAGTCCTGATTTGAGTCCAACCCAGTTTTACCAGGTGGATCATACTGCCACTGAGAGAGAAAGAGTCATAATTTCTGTGACAAGGGATGAGTGAAGTCACCCTTGGGGCTCCACCTAACAATCCCATGGGAGCCATCATAAGAAGTCTGAACCTAACCTAATGACACTGGTATTATCAGCCCTGTTTACTGAGTGATGAAGAAGCAAAGAGTCAGAGAAGTGAGATATTTCTCTGAGGTCACACAGCAGGGAAGCCATCAAGAGTACTGTCTATTCCAAGTTTCTGGTTGCAAGGAATATGACTGGCTTAAAGGAGACAGGAGGGAACTGGATTGGATTGCTGTAAGTCCATAGGTTAGGCAATATAATGTTTTATTACAGTAGGGGACCCACAGCTCCCTTGACTTATGATAATTTCATAAAGGGGTGGGTCGCACACATACACGCACAACAACAACAACACAATGGATGTAAAATTTACATGAAACTAACCATAAATCCTTCCAAGGCATTCAGTTCGGTGACACTGAGTTCATTCATAATGTGTGACTATCATTTCTATGTAGTTCCAAGTTGTCTTCATCACCCACAAAGGAAGCTACAATGCTCATGGTTGCCCCTCCCACTCTCAGCCCCAGGCAATGACCAGTCATTTCTTCTCTATGTATGCACCTCTGCTGGATGCTGGATGGAATTGTCCATGTAAGGTTTCATGTCTGGCTTTTTCATTCAGCATGTTTTAGAAGGAACGTTGTAGAGATCTACCCATGGTATGGTATAGTGCCAGGACTCCTTTTGTCTGGCTGTTTGTTTGTTTTGGTTTTGTTTCTTTGAGACACGTTCCTGCTAGGTAACCTTGGCTGCCTTGAACCATCACGTCCCTTCATTCCTTTTTAGAGTTCAGTAATTCCATTGTGTGGGTAGGTTGCAATGTTTATTCATTTACCAGCTGATGGACATCTAAGCTGTTGCTACTTCTTGGCTGTCATGGCAAGCGCTGCTATGAACATTCATTTACAAGTGTTTATTTGAGTCCATGTTTTCAATTCCTTGGGGCATATTGTCTAGGGTGGAATCACTCAGTCATCAGGTAACTATTTTTAACTTTTTTGAGGAGCTGTCAGACCTTTGCAAAGTGGCTGAGTGATTTTTTTTTTCATTCCCACCAGCCAGCAGACCTTTGCCAAGACTTGATGTTGGCCCGTTTTCTTGTCTGTGGCCGAACTAATGGATGCGAAGTGATGTGTCATGGTGGTTTTACTTGCAGGTCCATAATGACTCATGCCTTTGAGCTGCCTCTCCTGTGTTTGCTGGCCATCTCAAGGAGCTTTAGGAAGGTATGGCCAGGTATGAGATAGTGTAACCTCCAGAACAGCAGCCCAGGGGTTTCTGTGGATATGTGGTTTTGAGGATCAGAGAGTGAATGGCTGGCAGAGTCTCACAAAAGGTGTAGGCTTCATGGAGAGGCCCTGGGCAGAGCTGAGACTTGGCTGAGCTTGGAAGATGGTCTTCAGCCCGCCCCACCCCCATCTCCTAGTGGGACTCCTTGTTGACTATGACCATTTGTAACCAGATAGCAGGGAGCCCCTCTGTACATTCTGAGGTTGGCTAATAATGGGTGTTCACTGAGTGTTGGCCTCTTGCTGAAGTTGCTTGTGAGATTGGCTACAGTCCTGTGGGATAATGTCCCATTTATCATTACCACCAGAGATCATCCTTTCTACAACAAATACTACCGAGAGAGGATTCTCTTTCTCATCCTCTCTCCTCCCTCCTCTCCCATCCTTTCTTTTGGGTAAGTTTTTGTTCCCTCCCTAAGCCTAAACCAAGCGCTATCTGGGCAGACATAGAGTAGATAACTCAGTGCTGCTGGGCTGCAGAGAAAGTTCCAGACTGGATGTACAGTCAGATGCCAGCTTTTAGTAGATCTGCCTGATGAGAAGCCTTTTCTCCTTGGAACTATTGTGTTGTATTTGGATATCACCAGCAGGCCCTTAACCCACTTGAAGCAAGCTTCCCAGAAAACCCCTTCCCTGTATCCCCCAGCTGAGAGGGGGAGGGACAGGGCAGTGATTTTCCCAGACCATATCCCATGAGTGCTGGAATGCTAGAGCCATGCTTGAAGTTCCACTCTCTCCTACTCCCTAAGGGTCAGTTGTCAGTCTGTAAGGCCATGCTTGTCCATACTCTCTCCCGAGATGTCTAGGTGTGCCCTCTGCAAAGCTGGACTTCCAGGCTTGCTCCTTTCCAGGCTACCGCTTTCCACATCAGTCCCAGCATGGAGGTGGGTGGTGTGAGGAAGGGCAGTTCTTCCAGCCTGCATCTCCTGCCAGAACGAGCCAGGAAAACTCTGCAGAGGAAGCAGGCTGACGCTGGAATGTCCTGGTCTGGCACATGAAGTCCTCAGTCGGGGCCCCTGAGGGAATCTGGAAAGTGCCCAGCTGCTTTTCTGCAGCTGGCCATGGGGAAAGGCCCTGCCACAGTTGTGTGCCTTCCTTTGCACTTCATGTCGTGGTGCACATGCATCTGTACATGCCTGTCGTGGGAGTGGTGGCCTTTAGTTTTGGCATGGGGTCCCTCTCTCTCCACTCTTCTTTCAGAGAGGGTTTCATGCAGTCCAGGCCAACTTCAGGCTTGCTTTTTAGCCCAGCATGTTTGTAAACTCCTGGTCCTTTTACCTCTCTTTCTCTGAAGTGCTCGGATTTCAGACATGTGACACCACACCCAGAACTTCATGCATGTGCGGCTAAGTTCTTTACTAACCTAGATACATTTCCAGCCCAGCTTCTCCCATTTTTGCCATGTAGTGACTCATCTCAGTCCTAGTCATTCAAGATTTTGAGGAAGCAGAGTACCCATCAGGTCAGGCTGTCGAGATGCTCGAATAGGATATCTATGCTGCCCTTTCTCTTCTCAGGAACCTTCATACTGTTTGTGAGATCGAGATGATATGACCCTTGCTTCCCCACTGGTACCTGAAGTCCCAAGGAGCTAGTAGTCCTTTCTTGGCTAGTAGCTATATCTGCTGCCCCTTGGGGGATGAAATACATCTGTCTTGATTAACTGCTTTTAATTCTTTGTCATTTGGGGATAAAATCTTGGGGGAAAGTGAGGAGACTAGATTAATGTCTGAGAGAACTTTGGTTTGCAGCATGTTCTAGAAGATGAGGCCTGTCAGGACACCTCATACCACATATAACAGCCAAACAAGAGACTTATAGGAACCAGTGTCCTGATAATGTGTTGCTAATCCTTTGGCAACTAGGAATTGTACTCCTCTGGGAAAGTCTTGGCATGAGATATTTGTTTGGTTTATTAATTCATCAATTCACCGAACATGCACTGGGCCAGGCACAGTCCTGGGTGACGGTCATCTTGTTCCCTGAAGGCTACTCTGGAGAGAAAGGTGGGGAAGAGTGACAGATGGCTTTCCCCATAATTCTGTCTTGCTTGACAGAGAGTTTTTCCAACAGCCTTCGATTTCAGGTGGCACCCTGATGTCCACAGTTTGTCCTCCTGTGGAGATGACCTCAAATGGCTCGGGGAATAGTCCTGAAACTACAGTGAGTCAGCACACCCAGCTCAGTATCCTTTCACTGTGCTGACACCCTTCACACTTGGAGACAAACAGCTGTCACAGTGGAAACTGTTTAATCGTCATTAAAAGCAAAGAATATAGACTCTTAAGATAATGCAGTTTTGAAACTGAGAAATCCTTTTATGTTGGCAGGCAGCAGCATTTCTAAGAAACAGAGGCAGATTTTCAGAGAGATGTTTAAAGGTTGAACTGCCTGGCCCTGGTGTTCCTAGGTCACATAGCCTTCCTAAGTATGGCAGGAAAATAATTTGTCACCGGGCTTCCTTGTCCAGCTGGAGGAAGTAGCATGCAAGGCTACTTGCATGTGTGAGATCATATATATATATGTGTGTGTGTGTATGTGTGTGTCTGTGTGTGTGTATGTGTATATATGTATATATATGCATGTGCATATATGTGTATATACGTATGCATATATGTATTTGTATATATGTCTATATGTATATATATGCATATGCATACATGTGTATGCATATATGTGTATATACATATGCATATATGTAATCGTATATATGTCTATATGTACCTATTAATAAATAATTAATAATTTATTAGTAGTAGTAGTGGTAGTAGTGGTAGTATTGCCTGCAATATAAAAGGCATCCCGCCTTCCCATTTTGACAGTTCAAGCAGAAGTGTCTCTGCCGACCCCCTTTTTAATTGATTCAGGGAATGTACTCTGGCAACAATAGGTGCTACTGACCACCTGCTGTGCAGCAGCCATTCTTAGAGCTATAGGAAAGGGACAGTCGTCCTAGCTGCAGCACTAGAACATTCTGATGTGCTATCATGAAACTTTAAAACAGCATGCGAAATAGATCCCCTATCTTGGCTTATCCCTGGAAGACCAAGTTTGTACCATTTTGAGACTAGAAGGGCAAAAAATGTCAAGAGAAACATCAGTTACCCATGTTTTTCCAGAAGGTCTAATTCACAACAGGCCCTTGAAGGTACTTTTTGTAAATTTACCCGTTTGTTTATGTAATGTTGAAACAAGGATTTTTGTATTCAGTCTGGCTTCAAACTGGCTACAGAGCCAAGGACTATGATATTCAACTTTTGATCCTCCTTCCCAAGGGCTGGGTGCCGAGGTCCTATGCCTAGCTTGAGGCTCCTCTTACTGTTCGAGCTTTAAACATTAGACTGCCCGGTTCAGAAAAGTGAGATGCTTACTTGAGGCTGGTAAGGGTAGAGGCAGATACTCTGGTACATCAGTCCCCAGATTCCAAACCCTCTTCCTTCTATGCTTTCACTTGCAGGTTGAGAACTTCCTAATTGCAGACCCTCACATTTGCCTATGGTCACAGCTTTAGATGGCAGCAGACTTGACAAGCCTTTAGTGCCATCTACTTCTGGATGAAGCAACACTGTGCTAGGTAGAACAACACACATTCCCACAAAGAGCAGTTTCTTTAGGCTGTGGCCTTGTACTTAACATGGGTCCACTTAGAATCTCTTCCTTTCTGTATGTCTGATAGCCTCCTGTTCCACCTCAAAACCTGATGCTACTCTCCTTCAGCTCTGTGGGGTTATTCCATCCAGCCATGTGCATCCTTCTTCTGCTTTTTGGTAACTTCTCCTTTTGTAGGTACGCACAACTATAGGTTCACCTGTGTAGCTTGCATCAGAAGACAGTGCCCAGCTTGGGATGGCATCTTGTTAGCATCTGCCACCTTGTGTAGGAATGAATGGATCTAGCAAAACAGAAGATAGTCGGATGCCTAGTCTATCCACGTTTCTTCAGTGCCATGGGTACTCTTTAGACATGTTCTGTGTGAACAAGCAGGGTGAGGGGTTGAGATTCGTTCCTCATTAGCCTTACCCATATGTAAGAAAGTCACACCCAGGATTTATGAACTGTTGCTAGACAGGGAGGGGGAAGGCGGGAGCGTGTGGGTGAGTCTTCATGTGGGACCAGGTTGCTTTTCATGACTCTTTGGAAGAGCTGAAGGAGGGGTTTGCCTCCTTGTTTTTCACTGTGTCAGTCCTATAAAGTCTGTGCTTGGCTTTAAGTAGATGGTATTGAGTTCTGCTTAGACATACCTCATTTCTTTTGATTCTGGGATTCCTTTGATTACAGGATGCATTATTGATGTCCTAACAGTGCTGGCAGAGAAAGCAGAAGTCAGAATGCATTGGCGGCAATGCGCTTTCTATTCCAGATGTGCTAACCTGTGAAAATATGGTATCAGAAATGGAGGAAAAGGGCAGTTACAAAGAATACAGCCAAGCTGGGTGGCTGGGTGGGTGGTGGCTGCTGTCAGGACGAGGCACGAGCTTGTGTGAGGCTGATCTGGTTAGCTTCTTAAAAGTCCCCTTTCACTTCTAGCATTCTTAGTGGGAGACACATGCAATGAAGTTGTCTCTTCTGAGGCCACTCCTGCTCTGAAAGATTTAAAGGAGTTATTGAGATTTAAAGGAAAGAAAGGACTTAGACATATTTAGGTGTTCTAGTTTTATTTCTGTTGCTGTGATGAGAACAGTCTGACCAAAATCAACTTAGGGGAGTAAAGGGCTTATTTCATCTTACAGTTTTAGATCTTCATTGAGAGAAGTTGAGGCAGGAACTTAAAGGCAGGTAGGCTTGCTTGTTCTTTCACACAGCATTATCTCTGACTAAGCAAATCGCTCGATAGCTAAGGAAGGGCAACAGGAACCATGGAACCTGCTCATAGGATGGCTTATACTCAGCTACATTCCTTATTTAGTTTAGAATCACCTGCCTAGGGAATGGTTCTGCCCACAGTGGGCTGGGGCTCTACTCCATCGGTTAACAAACACAATCATCCCTCACAGACATGCCTACAAACCAGTCTGATCTGGAGAGTTCCTCAATGGAGACTCTCCTGTTGGATGATACTGGGCTGTGTCAGTTTGTCAGCTAACCAGGACAGGGTTTCATTTGTTACTCATAAAAACTCTAGCAAGATGCTCACCCTGTCTTAGCCCATTCCTTCCCGGTGAGATGGAGCGACGATGACGCCTGCTCTCAGGTTGTTATGAAACTAAAGTTAATTTTTGGAGTGTGTGGTACACATACTTGCCACGCAGCACATGCTAGCTTTGTTATTTTAAAAAATGGTTATTTAGACTGTGAGGGTTGTTGTTGCCTCCTTAAGATGGAACAAGAGGGGTGCTTCTCACTGCCCTGGGCTTGGTGAGGACCCATGATTGCAGGTGACAGAGTAGCTGGCACCTAGGCCCGAAAGCTGCTAGGGAGCACTCAGCTACAAGGCTTCCAGGGGAACTAAAATCTCTCATGTAAGCACTTCCCCCTTTTTCCCTGTCCTTGGACTGAGTGGGAGCTGGGACACTGAGGTGTCATTCTTGGAAGGTGACTTGCAGGCCTTGGAAGCAGCATCCTCTCTGATTGTCACTGGGGCAAGGGTCACTGGACACCAACAGGATGAGCAGACGTATGAAATACGTCCATGTTGCCGATCTTGATGACAAGCTGCTAAGTCAGGACTCCTGGCTGCAGGTGTCATTCCTAGTTTGGGCTGTCACCATAGTGACAGTTATTTGTCCTATCCCCTATTTGGCTGTGGGTCTTTTGCTTCGTTTAGATAGAAGCTCCCTTGGTGTCGGCATCTCTCATCCTAGCTTGCCAGGATCCCCTGCGTTCAATATTCCAGTGCTGTTCAGTAGCTGGGTGGCATTCAGGCCATGCTAGGGCTCCGAGCTCTGAGTGTTGGAACCTCCGCTCCTCGTGTTACAGCGCCTTGGTAGATGGAAGCACTAATTCTTGGTGGCTCTCTGGAACTCTTCTTCAGGCTCAGCTCTTTACAGTCCCTGTACACGCCCTGCTTCCACGTTCTGGAACTATTCAGCTGCTGCTACTGGGTATGCGTGGGGCTGGCAGCCCTGGAAGTTGTCTGTTATTCGTGTTATCAGTTTGCTTTCGTGTGGTAAAGATGAAGACCAAGAGAACAAGAGAACCCCCTCAGTGAGGCTTTAGTAGACTTTGGGCTGCAATACCACGAGTGAGGACAACACAGGGAGGTGGACAGAAGGACACTCTGTTGGACAGATGTCAGCACTGCTGCTTTTGTAGACGGTTGAATAGGAACCTTGGATGCCCTGGCTGGCGACACCTCCCCCACCAGACTGAAGATTGTTGTGAGGACGTTGGATGCCTCTGATGGAGCCACGGAGAGTCATTTGAAGCTGTCATGACAAAGCTGAGTCATTTCAGGTGGTTCTGTGATAGGCAACGTTTCCCAGAGAAAGCCAGGGAAGAGTCACCATGACAGTTGTTATATCCTGGGACTGCACCAGAATGTCTCAGGGGCCTTTGGGGCTGGTTCTGGGTCTTATCTGGGCATCAGTCGCTATGTCAATGTCCCTGACCATTCATTCACAAGGCATTTAAAGCAACCCCAGCTGTCATGATGAACACTCCAGGAACTATCACGGGAGTGTTAGTTTGGACAGCTTTCGTGGTTCCTGTGAAAACAGTGGGGCTGAAGTTTAGTTGCCACTGCCCCTGACAGGCCTTCAGGAGTGGCATCAATGTCAGTCACAGCCTTGCAGGACTAGGGAAGCATTAGCACCAGAGGTTCTGATTCTGCCATTGTTCTTGGTCAGCTTGGGGCAGTCATCCAGCTCCGAGCTAGGTAGCCGACACTGTAGCCAGGCATGAGGGAAGACTGACAGCTATCAATCAAGCAAGGGAACTGCTTGCAGCTCACAGCTTCAGCCATTTAAACAAACAAACCTTGACGAGTACCCCCATAAAGGATCAGACATGAAATTCACATTCTTCTTTAGCAGACCTTATCCAGTCATTCCTAAGCCTCAGTGAAGCACCCTTAGGGAAGGATGGGGGCCTCCCTCTCCTCAGCCACACACCTGCCCTGCACTGGCAATTCTCACACTTTATGACCATTTCCTTCCTAGCAACACTGTGCTGTAACTATCATCTTACCATCTCTAGGCAGGCTCTGCCTGAAGCCAAAAGCCGTGGAAATGTGAGGCCGTAAATGTGGAGAGATGAAGGCATGAAGCAGAGAGAGAGAGAGAGGTGATATGGTCCCCAGTCGATGGAATCTTGCCCTGCTGTGCCTCATTCTCCTAGGGGCCTCTTTGTGTTGGGGGAGCTGTGGGTTTGTTCCCTCGTGTCCTGTCTGTCCATCCTGGTCTGAGGGCTGTATTTTGGAGCTATTCCCTGGCTACCTCTAAGTTTGTCTCTTGATGGTAGACAGGAGGGCAGAAGAAGAGGGGCAGGCAGGTGTTGCTTAAAGCAGGATGTGCAATCTTTTAATGAGGCAGAGAAGTCTCAGGATCTGCCATCTGAGAGCTGGTGAGCCAAGAAAGCCACTGATGTGGTTCCGTTTGAGTCTGGAAGCCTGAAGACCAGGAGGCCAAAAATTAGTCCTAACCTGAATCAGAAGGCCCAACCAAGAACAAGGAACATCAGTGTCCAAGGACAGAAGAACGTGGATTTCAGCTCATGGGGAGAGCAAATTCACCCCTGGTTGTTTCTTCATTCAGGCCTTTGGACAGACTGGATGGGGCCCATTCATCCCAGAAACACCCTCAGCAGATTCATCCAAATATAATGTTTTTGCAGCTGCTTGGGCAGCTCTTAGCCAAGTCAAGCTGACACATGAGATTGACTATCACCCTGCCCATTGTGGGGAGGGTGTTTCCATTATTATTGACATCCCAGACTTCAGAATGAGTAGACTATTGCACTAGAAGATTCTGGGGATGCTTCCTAGAAGGGTTAGAGCTCCACCCTGAAGAAACAAGTTGAGCTGCTAAGAGATGGGAAGAAATAATAGCATAGCAATAAGTTTGGCTTATTTTTCTTTAGGCTCTTGGTTTTGTCTAAGTACAGCTCCCACTGAACAGGAAAAAAAAAATCACACTGGTAAATGGGAAAAGTGTTTGACATGATTTTTACGAGAGGAAGCAATTGTCTGAGCTGTAGCCAGCTGCGGATGACTCCAGAGATTCATAACATCCTTTCTGAAAGGATGTGAATCCAATGTCTGTGAGGCTCCTGTGGAATAAAACTCAGCTCCTCTTCGAGGATTGGCACTGGAGAGAAGGTGTTAGTTTTTTGGTATAAACAGCTTCTGGATGGAGAGTTTATTTTGGTTGATGGTTTCAGAGAGCTCAGTCCGTCATGCTTGGTCCTATGTACTCAGGCAGAGCATTGTGGCAGAGAAGTTTCTGTACCTCATGATATACAAGAAACGAAAGACAAAGGGCATCCTGGAATTAGGTGTGAACTTCAAAACCATGCCTGAAGCAACCAGCGGTCTCCAATTAGGTCCCATCTTCTGAAGTTTCTACCACCTTCCCAAACATTGTCAATAACCTGGGCTCAAATGTTCAACGTGTGAGCATGTGTGCGTGTGCGTGTGTTGGTGGGAGATATGTTTCACATTCCAACCACAACAGAAAGGTTTATGTGCCATATGGTTTATGTCCCTAACTCTAAAATGACATCAGGGATGGCTGTCTTGACTGACAGACTGTATGTTGCAGAACAAACTTTCAGTGGAAAAGCATATACAATAGTGAACACGCTAACTTCAAAACCGTGCCCATAGTAACCTGCTTACTTATCTTGATACAGATGAATTCCACTTTACCTCAGCAGGTCGTTGTTTTAAGCATTTTATCACTAGGGCAGCAAGGTGACAGCTATTGAGAGGAACATGTTTTTCATTCACTCCACACATTTTATTGAGCACCTATTTACACACACCCATTGCTTCCCTGCTTACACCTTTGATTTCTCCCAATGTGTGTTCACTAGATGCTTCCTGCATCACTGAACCATCTCCAGGGATGGATGGAAATCGGTTAAGTGCCTCAGTTCTCTTTCCCTCAGCAGCAAGATCTGAGATGTCTTATCTAGTCTTCAGAAGGCCGTCTGGAGTGAGTTCCAGGCTCTTGCATGAAAACCTGCATTTACTTCTGAGTACACAACTTCGCCGTAGCACAGTTAGGGCATTGATTTCAGGCACGGCCAGCAGTGCTAGTTCTAAGCACTGAGAAGTTCCCAGGAAGGCAGAGTTTCAGTGATTTAACTACATCTTGTTGATTGTGATTCCGAGTAGGAAAACACAAGTGCATATGGGTTAAATAGCTCATCAGGGTCCCACTGTGGCTTCTAACTCAGCTGCACTTCTTCTAATTATGTCATATTGTAAGAATACAGGATCTAGCAAGATAGTGTCACCATTATACAGCATCTAGTGTTTGCTTGCTTATCTATCTGTCTATCTTCTATCTATGTATTTATGTCTGTATCTATCTGTCTATCTGTCTGTCTGTCTGTCTATCTCTATATCTATCTATCATGTATCTATCTTATTTTTATTGTTTGAAAATTTTATGCATTTGTTTGGCTCAAACCTCAAATTCTTTCCCCTCTAATTCATCTTCTATTCACCAAGTGCCTTTACTTCCCAACTTCATGTGCTCACTCAGTCTCACAAACACACAGACACAGACACAGACAGACAGACAGACAGACAGACAGACAGACAGAGACACACACACACACACACACACACACACACTGTGTGCTGCCTGTATGTGCGCTATTGTAGGACCATCTCCTGGAGCATGGGTAGCCTTTCAGGAGCCACATCCCTGAAGAAAACATCCTTTCCTTCTCCCTATAAGCTATCAGTTGCCAGTAGCTCCTCAGCTAGGGGTGGGACTTCATGAGCCCCTCCTTTGTCCATGCTGGGCTTTCGGCTGGCTTGGTCTTGCTCATGCTTAGTCATGCTGTCACAGCCAGTGTGAGTTCATGTGTGCAGCTGCCTTTTTTGTGTCCAGAAAAGCCTGTTTTACTGCAGACATCTGCTACTTCTGATGGTTCCTGATCCTTAAGGTAGAGACGGTGGTATAGATGTCCCATGTAGAACTGAGCACACTCTCTTGCTCCTGTATTCTCTGCTTGTTGACTGTTGCGGGTCTCTCTTAATCAGTATATACTACAAAGGGAAGCCTCTCTGATGAGGTTTGAGAGATGCACTAGTATATGGGCAGAAGGCTAAGAACGTGGCGAGTTGGGCAGAGGTAGTTTAATACTGTGTCCATGTAGCAGAACCATAATATTGGGTTCTCCCCTGGAACCTGTGATCTAGCTGGAACCTGGATTTTGACTATCCTATAGTACTAGGAGTGAGTTCTGAGTGGCTTGATCCCTCTGGAAAGAAATAATCTCTGAAACCGAATCAGCCTCAAAGGATAACATGGTCAGAGCACTGTGGGAGCCATCTTGGCCTGTATATGGATGCTGACCTCATCTTAGGAGGTCATAGTCAAAGCAGTAGAGTGTCACACCTCACATGGCCCTTTCACACTCATCTCTGGAGATTCATAGTGTGTACTGATGCGGCTAGGTTGGAATTATGTTTGTTTCACAAACAAGGAACTAAGAGACAGAGAGGCTAAACCTATAAACATGGGATTCTGGAAACCTGTCAAAGGCTGAGGCAGATGAGTGGACAAGGAGCTATGGGACTCATGTAGCAGCTTGTGGAAGACTATTCAGAGGACGTACGGCTGCAGTTTATTTAGGTATTTATTTTATTGTCATTTCTGGGAGAGTCTCAGGTATCTCAGGCTAGCTTCAAATTCCTTATGCAGTCCAGGATGACCTTGAACCTCTGATCCTCCTGCCTTTATTTCCAGAGTGCTAAGATTAAAAGTGTGCATAACTATGCCTCATTTATGCGGTGCCAAGGATCAAACCCAGCGTTTTGTGTATATTCGGCAAGCACTCTACCAACTAAATTACATCCCAGTCCAAGCTATTCAGCCTGCATCCAGAATCTTGTTCTCCTATGCACTGTCTCAAGCACATCATTATTATTATTATTATTGTTGTTGTTGTTGTTGTTGTTGTTGTTGTTTCTAAGTCTTGAGTTTTCTCTTCCATAAAGATGACTCATTATCTGGCTTGCAGGACTTTTGTGAGGGTCAAGTTGGCACCAGGCAGGTGCAAGACACTGCAAGAATCGCTGTGTCAGTCATCCTGGCTGTGCTGTCTGTGTGCAAGGCTTCATTTCCTCCCGTGTCTTGTATTCATAACTCATTGGTGTTCATACATCAATGTTCTCATGCTGTCTAGTTAGGTTTTTTTTTTTTTTTTAAGAATTTCTTACATTTATTCATTCATTTGTGTATGTGTGTATGTAACATGCCATTGCATGCATATAGAAGTCAGAGGGCATCTTGGGAGGCCTGGTTCTCTTTTCCCATGTGGGCTCCTTGAATTTACGTTGTCAGGCTTGGTGGCAAGATGAGGCCAAAGAGGCTAGCAAATACCGTTTCAGCGATTTCTCTTCTTTTCATGGAGCAGGGATTTTTAAACTTTGTTCACCCCCAACTTTCTTTCATGTGAGAAATTTTAACACAACCTTTGTTCTATAGGTTTATAAAGTATGTATACAGGTAAAAACGTACATTTACTTTTAAATGACTATTTATTAAAGAGGAAATCAGTTATGCAGACTAATGAAATGGATGTACTTGCTTATTTTTTTTTACATGAATTAAGTCTTGCCTGAACACTTGAGACTGAAAGACAAAGAACATCTTTAGTATTTTCCAGAACTCATCCCTGATTCAGTTTTATAATCATCAACTTAAAAAATGGTGCTTCTTGTGGGTACATGGTGCAAAATAGAATATTTTGGCCGTTTAAAAAAAATTGTTGGACATTCTGTCCTGATCCTAAGTCAAAATTCATGCAACCTGTTCTCTGAAACCGAAATCAGCAACTTGAGCAACTAGTTTTTAAAAATCAAGCATTATGATGCCATACAGTCCAAAGACAAGCTAATTTGATGCCTACTTGCTGAGAGTCAACTGTCGGAAAATAGAAGTCCTTGTTTTCTGTAATTAAATCGTTATAATTCTATAAGGGTGCTGCCATTCATAGAGGACAAGAGCTCGTGTGAGCGGAGGTGTTTTAGTCATTAGTGTGAGGGCTTACACAGTGCGAAGTGCCCACTGTATGATCGGAGCTGAGGATGGAGAAAAGTCATGCACGGAGACGAGGGTGAGGTCTGCCAATTGCACACCAGGTTCATCGTGCACTTGATTTGTAATTCACCTTTGGTAGTTGGGTATTCAGAAACTTACTGTTGCTAGCTTTTTCCTTACTCCCATAGAGACTACCCACATTTAAATAGCTTTTGTTCTAGAGTACCAAAAAACCACTGAAAGATGGTTAGCTGGGGGTGGAGAGGTGGGAGACGACACCATCAGATTTCTAAAAATTTTATCCTGCACATCAACTTGATTAGAAGATGGAATCTTGGGGCCAGAGAGATGTCTCAGCAGTTAAGAGCACCCACTGCTCCTGTAGAGGACCTAAGCTCACTCCCCAGGGTCCACATCTGGTTAGCTCACCACCTCTAACGCCTGCTCCAAAGAATTCATTGTCCTCTTTTGGACTGGACTTTGAAAGCACATATATTCCTGTGCATATGTCATACAGACATACTCATGTACATGTAATTAACCGCCCCCCCCCATTAAAACCAAGGTGTAAGTCTTACTCGTATATGGGTTTTTAAAAGACCAGCACCATCTGTGACTACTAGGAAACTGAACAGTTTGTGGAAGTTTGATGATGTCAGCAATACTTGATGCTGACTGAAGCTGGGTGAGAGACACATGGATCCCATGCCTCTTTTCCCCTGTGTTTTTTTATGTACAAAATGAGTGGACAGGAGAAAGTGGTTTCATTGTGGAAGACCTGATTCAGTACTGAGGTCAGATCAGTTGCAGTAGCCCAGGGGACAGTACTTGGGGGCTTGGGCCAGGGCATCAGAGGAGATAGGGCAACAGCTAAGTAGGCAGGATAATAGTTGGGTCTAGAGTTTCTGGCCTTGGATGGTGGTACCATTCTGAGCTAGTGACCCTGGAGAAGCACCAAGAAGGCCCCATAGCTCATGGTAGTTTACAGCCCCATCTTTCTTTCCCTTCTATTTTACAAATATTGAAGCTACTTCCTTGCACAATGTCTCTTCCATTCTAGACTTGCTGTGTTCGCCACAGGCAGTGACTAATTAAGCTTTGGTATGCATGCATTTATTCCAATCCTTTCCTGAGTTCAGAAGGGCTGTCCTGAAATGTGTAGGCTCATTCTCATCTGCCTTCTTTCTGACACAGGTTCCTCTGCTTTCCAGGAGGCACATAGCTACATGTATCTGTCTGTCTGTCTGTCTGTCCATCCATCATACCTGCCACACACTGTTAGTTCGTTTTTTAAGGAGCTTGGGCCTAGAGAAGTTAATGACTTGTAAATTGCTCTCCAAGACTGAGCCAGAAATAGAAGGCAAGAAAGTTCCTGAGCAATCTTGCACAGAGCTGCTCTGATGGAGGTGTCAGCCCCACTGTGGGGAGTGACTTGTGTTAGCTGTCTCCCCTCTCATGCTGACTGGTCACTCTAGGGAACCAGAGCTTCTCTTAATGAGGACTCGGCCTCGTTGGTTGGATACAGGTTTTCTTGCCCACCCCCACCCCTCACCCCCTTGCTGACCATGTCTCCTTTTCTCCCCACTCTGTTCAGGTCGTTTTCGGATGTGACGGCTGAGACATGAGATCTTCAGCCTCCCGGCTCTCCAGTTTTTCCTCAAGAGATTCACTATGGAATCGGTGAGTGGTCCCTGGCCCACCCTGTCTGAGGAACATGTTGATGCTTTGCAGAGTGGGTTGGAAGCAGCCTCAGTACAAACATCCATGCCCACAACTCTTTTGGTATTTGTGGCATGATAAACCTTTGAATTTTTCTCCCCCCCCCTTTTTTTGTTTTATATTTATTAGTTTATGCATGTATGCTTTATGGCATACGTGTAGAAGTCAGAGGACAAGTTTTGGGGTTGGTTTTCTCCTTCCACTATGTAGGTTCTTGGAATCCAGCTTAGGTTCTCAGACCCAGTGACAAACACCCATACCTACCGAGCGGTCTCCACTCTCTTTGCTTGTAGAGACAGCATCCCTGTAGCCCCAGGCTGGTTTTGACTGTAACATGTAGCTGAGGATGACCTTGAACTTCTCTGATGCTTCTTATTTCCACCTCTTAAGTGCAGGGATTCCAGGTGTCACTGCCATGCTTGGTTGATGCAGTGCTGGAGATGGCACCAGGGCTCTGTGCATGATAGGCAGGCACTCAACCAACTGAGCCACATCTCAGCCCTGCCTGTCGGATTCATCACCTGCTGAATTTAATCCTAAGGAAATGCCTGGGGTGGGGCAGGGTGAGGTGGAGGATTGTATCAAAAAGTGGTCAGGAATGTTGTGTGTGTTGCTTCAGTCAGTTGACTTTGGAGATAGTTGCATCCTGTCCACCTATCTGTCCTGCTGAGTAGGAATGACTGCATTGGCAATTAGCTCTCCCAGCCGGAGGATTTTAAGTCATTTTCTCTGGCCCTGTCTTCCCCCCTCCCCCACCCCATATAATCCATGTCATCCTATTGTGAAAGGTTTACCCAATTTGGCAGCTGGGAATTGAGTCCTCGAATTGGGGCAGATAAGGAGAGACAGGTCCATTATAATTCTGACTGCTTGGGAAGAGCCCTAAGAAATTAGTAAAATCGTGAGGGTTGACTGGCATGGGTCAGTTTGCTGTGGCTGATGTCGTCTGGAAGTTCGTGCTATGTGAAGAGTGCATGCTTGTGCTGGAGGGAGTGGCTGGTTCCTGGCCCGGGTTCAGGTTTGTATGATCTCAGCTGAGCCATTGGCCTTATCTCTTACTTCTGCTCCCTTATCTAGGAAAGGGGCAGGATAAACATTTATGTTTCAGATTTTTTGGCACAGGCTAGAAAAGTTATGAAAATCAAGTATGTAGCTACGGCAGATACACAGAATGCAATAATTATTTCGTTTTCAGGCTGAAAACAAAACTTAAGGATGATTGGATAAGCAAAAGTATTCTAAATGGGGAGCTAGGGAGATGGCCCAGTTAGTAAACTGCTCCTTGTGCAAGCATGAGGACCCAAGTTCAGAACTCCAGCACCCATTAAAAGCTGAGCAGGATCAAAGTAGTAGGAGTCTGTAATTCTAGGGCGTGGTGGTTGTGGGTGGGTGGGATGATGATTGTTGTTGTTGTTTGGTGTTGGTGGTAGTGGTGGATTTTTGAAGCTTTCTGGCCAGCCAATCTAGACAACTATAAGCCAGGTTCATTAAGAGACCTTGTCTTAAACATAATGTATAGAAGAAGTAATTGAGGAAGATATCTGGGCATAAAGCTGTGGCATCTGCAGGTACATGCTTCATACACACACACACACACACACACACACACACACGCACACACACACCCTGAATGGGTGGGAGAAATAATCGGGGAATCAAAACTGAGGCTTTGGATGTGACCCAGACATGAGGTGACAAGAGACTGTTTCCAAGGAAACAAAGCTGTAGGTGCCTGCTTTCATAGTTTATCAATTATGAGGTTGTTTTTTGTTTTCTTTCAAATCCTGTTGTTCTATTATGCTTTGTTATTGAAGTCAAGAGTCCCATACAAGGTGCCATTAATTTTGTAGCTATCTTTTTAAGGAGTATGAATTGTACTGTAGTTGTAAGGACTCTCGGCATTGTTGGAATTAGGTTTTGTTATAAATGACATAAAACCCAAGAGGCCGTTGACTTTAAAAACATAGGAAGTAGGGCTGGGGATGGACTCAGCAGTTAAAGCACTTACTGTGAAAGCATCAGGATTGGAAATCAGATCCTAGAGCCC